>NC_059437.1:24387748-25012748 GCF_021028975.2 Sphaerodactylus townsendi | reverse complement strand
TGATCCAGCAGGCTAGTTCTTATGTTCTTATGTTCTTATGATGTCACTTCTGAGGATATCATATCCCACCTCTCTAGGAGTAACTGGAAACTATATGGATTTTCTTCTGGGTTCTCTCTGGGAGTTCTCTCTGGGATTTTCTTCTAGGTTCTCATGCTGTCGTCCCAATAGCTTTTAAAATATGTTTTCTTTCCCCAAAGCTCCCTCGCCCCCAAAAGGAGATTGGCAGCCCTAATTGAATCCCATGGATGCTTTCTGCTGATTTCTGTCAGTTCAAGAAACCTTTTCCTGACATGGGAGGAGCCTCTTTGTGCCAGAGGAAAACATGACTGTCTGCATAATAGATCTGCAGTGTCCAGCACATTGTTTTGCTGATTGCTGTATGTTAACATGTAGCAGATCTGATTTATCTTGATTCATTTGAAGCCCTAAAACATTAGTATTTTCTTTTATGGCCGTTTTTGCCATTTTTGGACTGGTCAACATGAGTGGTTTATCATTAGCAAATAAATTCACTGTATGTGTTTGGCCATTAGTTGTAATCCCCTTGACTGGTGGGATTATTTGTGACAGTATTTGCTAGAGTTCTAAAGAGACTGCAAATAGTAAATGGGAAATGTATGTGCTTGTGTCTAGGAAAGGGAAGTTGAGTTGTAAGCTGAGGATTTTTCACATCTAACATTTTACACACAGATCAAAATTTGTGCTACTGCAGATGAATGAGAGGTGATTTGAGGTCTAGGCTATTAGATACACACATTTTCTCTTGCTTGAAACTGTGAAGTCATGTGGGTGTTAAGAGATAGATTGCGCAAAATGAAATACAGCAAAGGTGCCTGCATTTTTCATAAGGCTGGTGAGCAGAATGGTTTTTTTTGGGGGGGGGGGATATCCCAGAGGGTGCAAGGGTGACTGATTTCAGTTTGTGTTGTCTGAGATAAGGGAAATTTGGCAAATGTACTTAGCATTTCTTTTTAAATGATATTTCAGGAAGCTTTACCATAGAGATGAATATACAAAAAAAGAAATGGAAGAAGAAATTGGAACAGCAGAAAGCACATATTGCACATGGAATGAGAGCCAATGGTTTTCAAATATCTCTCAGGACCTAAAGATCTCAGGTTTTTAAACTGTTGACCGAGGGCAAGCTGAAATATATTTTACTCTTAGATAAAATACCACCCTGTTCCATTTATTTTGCTTTGTAACTAAACACTGCTTTGGAAGGAAGAAGTGGTGATCACAGGAGAGCATGACCCTTATCGGGAAGAAAGGAACACAGGGTTGATTGGGAGAAGGATGGTTGGCCATTTAACTTTCAAGGGAAGTACCTGGTGAGCTGTAATACTGGAGGTCTAATAGTGGCCAAGAGGAATTGAAGCCAAGTACCAGTAGTTCTGCCAGCACCTCAGTGCCTCTTGGCTCAGAGAGTTGAACAGTAACAATGGCCAGCGTTAGCTCACTAGTTGCCTCCTTTATCACTGCCATTTGGTGTTGGTGTGGGAGGAGCAATGGGTGACCCAATGCCTATCATTTACTCCACTGGTCAGCTTGGAGCTGAGCAGTCTCTACTGTGCTGGTTTGTAGCACTACAGAGGGGTTTCCTGGCTTGGCTTGCTCCTGGGCCATTTTAATTCTGGGCCATTTAAGGCTTTTATGCATGCACTACTTACCTTCAGTTATGTCCTTCGCAGTGGGTTTTTCCCATTTTTTTTGTTTAAATGGGATTCTCTGCGAAGTATGTACAGTCAAGCTGATTTGCCATTTGGCCCACTGCCCACTTTCTTGTTTTGTTCAACTGCTGTTGTGTGGATGCAGAAAACTGAGAGGAGCAAGGGAATCCTAACAAAGTGAAACGCATGTTGATTCCCCTCACTTTTCCTTCACTACCTCCTCAAAAGTCGCACTTTAACTCATCTCAGAAATCATGGGGAGAGTCTGACCTGAGAGCTCAGTGTATTCTGAAGAGGTGAAAATGTGCATAACTGAGAATTCAACCTGAAGGGAATATACACTGAACATGAAGGAGACTAGTAAACATATGTAATGGCTCTCCAAGTCTCCTGACCTGGAGCATCAAGAACAAAGAAATGGCTAGCAGGGACACAGTGACACAAGGTTTCCTTCCATTCCTCCACTCAAAATTGTAAATTTGTAAGGTTAACAAATTGTAAATTTAACAAAATCTGTGAAGTTTTACACCCATTTATGTGGACCTTCGAGCTGAAAATTTGAGGTTTATTAGCACAAGAAGACTAGATCAAATCAAGGGACAGTTTATGTAAGCCAGCATCCTGTTCCCCGATATTGCCCATCTACATGCCTCCAGGAAAAATCCATTAACAAGGCAAGAATGCAACAGCCCTTTCTCTGATGACTGCTATTCAAAAAGATACTGCCTATTATTATTGTGTAAGTTCAAAGTAATTCCACTAATGTATCTATAACAGAGACTTGGGTCCTCATGATCTGCTGCAGATATCAGCGGAGCAAAGCAAATTCCATCAGATTTACAAGTGTTGAATGCCTGTTAGATAGAAATATGGACAGATGTAGAATAATTAATGTGCAGGCAAGGTAGAAGGGACTGAGGGACTATCAACTGAACACAGGAAGCATTCAGCAGGGAGATTAAGAGAACAATTTGGTGGTATGTTCTCAGAGGAGAGGGAAAAATCATTGAAACCATCAGCCTGAGTTGCAGCTGTTGTTCAAAGAGTAAGGAAAATACTGAATCCCTTCTCTGCCATGGAAGCTTGCTGGGGGATCTTGGACCAGTTACTAATTCTTGGCCTAACCTATCTTACACATTTATTGTGAGGATGGAACAGAAGAGAGAAGAATGCTGCTTTGGGGAGAAAGGCAGGATATAAAAGACGTAAATAAAATAAATTAAAATAAATACTTATTACTCATAAGGGCTTTATGAGCTGCCTCTAACATATCCTGCCCACTGTGCTGAACATGCTGTTTGGATATGCAGAAATGTCTCTTTATTGGCACTTGATGATGAACTGCGGGGTCCTTATTAGTTTGGTTTTTGATGGTCAATGGCTGCTCTAAACCACAAGATTAGGTGTCCCATATCCCACTGGATGAAGATTAAAGAGAACGTATTTGTTCTTTGACTGTAGGGAAGAAATGGGGAAAAAGTTGTCTGAGTTTGGACCTGATTGGGAGAAGATTGGTGGGTGTTTCCCAGCTAGTAAAAATGTATTCCTGCAGATTGGAGGGCACTGGACTGCTGTTGTTTGGCAGTGACGAGGCAACTATGGATGATCTTCTGGTACAAAAGCAGTTGTAAATATTAAAAATCAATTAATCAGTTAAATGAAGAATATGATTTTGCTTTATATCGTCAGTGTGTTGGTTCATCTAATCCATTACTGTCTGCTCAAATTATTGGGGTTACTTGAGGACTCAGGCAAAAGTGTTTTGAAGCCCTGCCACCTGAGATCTTACCCAGTTGAGATGGAACCTTGGCTCCTGTGCATATAAAACCTGTGTTCTACCACTGAGATATGGATCTTCATCTACTTATGTGCACTGGTTCCCCACTGGTTCCCCATATGTGCAGCCTGTACATTTTTAAACAGAAATATCATTACTGAAGGCACCATAAAATCATTCTCCTCTTAAAGTGACAGAGTTCCCCAGAACTTCTTTTCTCTACTATCCTTGATTTGTTTCATGATCTATTATTTCACAAAATAAGCCTCAAACCTCCTCCAAAATTTAGCGGTCTTAATGTTTTATTCAAGACCCCAGTGCATGACCTACTGGCAATGCTTCGTCAATGCAAACAGTATTCTTCTATGTTTGAACATCTGATAATCTGAATACTCCTTCCCCCATCCTAAAAAAAAAAGAACTAATCAGGATCCCACAGTTTATCTCTCTTGCATCAGTCAAAAAATAGACAGCTTTGACTGAGAGGAGAATTCAGATTTTATTGAGGATTTCATTCAGTCAGCGACATTGATGATGTCAATCAAAAGTCAGAAACAGTCACCAAGTAGAGATATCCCTGGGAAAATGGAGAGTAGAGAAACTGACACTATATATATGTTTTGCTTCAGTTCTCATCTCCTACACCTACCTTTTGATGCTGATAATGTAAATGACAGTAGTTTAAAACCATCCAGATGGATGCAAGATTGACCCAGGAGTAATTTCTTTAATAATAATAAAGAATTAAAGAATCAGCTTAACACTTTTAAGTGCCATCACTATGCAACCAACTCATAGCAACTCAAACCCTTCATGGGGGTTTTCAAGGCAAAAGAGGAGTAGAGGTGGCTTTCCATTACCCTCCTCTGCATAGCAACCTGTGTTTTCCTTGGGTTTCTCCCATCCAAGTACTAACCAGGCCTGACTCTGCTTAGCTTCCAAGCTCTGACCAACTCAAGCTAGTTTTGAGTACATTACTCTGAGCAAATTACAATTTTACCCTCCATCTCTTCTGAACGCATCGAGCTGCTTTATACAAAATCAGTCCATTATTCTATCATTGTTGGTACTGCCTATTCTAAGTGGCAGGAACTCTCCAAGGTAAGAAGAGGTCTTTCACCCAATCTACTATCCAACACTTTAAGCGGAGATGACATGGAATGGACTAAGGTTTTCTGCATGCAAGGCAGATTTTGTAGTCCACCTTTATCAATGGGCTTCAAGGCAGATTACAAAAAGTGAGTCAGTACAATTACCACAATGGGCCATTCAATAAACAATGAAATAGCATTTGGGTTGTAGATCCAACCAGAAGTCTAAAAAAACAGAACTAAAACAACATGACACATTCAATTATGTAAAATCACACAACAAGATTCAACCCACAGCAAACTATACACAGTAGTACAAAACACAGTTCCAATTAATTTAATTTATCCAATTCAATTAATTTAATTTATCCAATTCAGTTTTGCATATTATGGAAAGCCAAAAGAGTGGGGGCCTTCTTGAACTATTCAGGCAGATCATTCCTCAGGATGGGGGCTGCAACAGAGATGGCATGCCTATGGGCAGTTGTTGATTTTGCCCATTTTCAGGTTGGCACTTGCAGAAGGGCCTACTTGAATGAGCAAGGTCCTGAAAGACCTTCTGATAGCCAATATTTTAACCTGAGCTCAGATGGGCAGCCAGTGGAGTGACTGTAGAATGAGAGTAATACACATGTTCTATCAACCTCAAGCTACAGTATTTTGCACCAGATGGAGCCTAGCTGGGTCAGGGCCAATGCCACAGTTCTGGGACCCATTGATGGAGAGGAGGAAGAGGACCCTTGGTGAACTAACCCCCTTCCTTCTCATCTGCAGTTATCAGAAAGGACAGGGAATGGGTGCTGGGATTTCAACTAGGTTTTCCATGGTGAAAAAGATAGCATGGTTCCCCACTACAGGTAAAAGTACAGGTAAAAGTTCTCTTTTCAAGATGTTTCCCTTGTTGAGATAGCCTGCCCTGAAATTTCAGCATGAAGCTTCACCTGCCTTTGATGGGGCCAGTCAGTCGTGATCCCATGGAGTTTAGCTTAGCAATATCACTTCCCCTCTCTCTGAATATAAATTTATAAAGTCACCTTATACTGAGTCAACCATCCCTCTAGTCCAACATCATCATCTGTAGCTGACAGAACCCAACAGTTTGAACATCACAGCTTGGATCTGTTTGTGATCTGCTGTGCCAAAATTTGATATATGCCATTGAAAGGTAGGCAAATCCTTATTTCCTTTCGTGTTTTCCTCACCGAGTTTATGCTCCTTCTGTGCCTTGCTGTGTTTCCATTCACACTTTGCATCTTGCTGATTTCTCATTTACATCATAATATTGAGTGCTGTTTACACTGAGACACACAAAGGTATGTTTTACATGCTACTGTGGTGCAATCATTAACATCACACTGCCAGTCCCAGAGAGGTTCAGGAGTCTATTCAGAACAATCCATCTGTCCTCTGTCTGCTGCAGAGGCCCCCCCCCCCCCCCCGGACCTGAATAGTGCAGCAAAGAAGAATTCAAAAGGTATAAAACAACATGCTAGAAAAGAGGTCTTAAATAGCAAACTAATACATGGGGCAAGTTTTGCTTAAGACGCACTGTTGCTGTTGTTGATGATAATTATAATGATGAGACAGACTCCAAAAACAATGTATATTTAGCTGTCCAGAAGTCCAAGGCTTGAGCCTCATACCCCAAGGCTGGGATCCACTCAACAGTGACCTGAGATTGTAATTCGAGTAGGCCTCAGAGCTGTTTTCAGGTATAGAAGGGAACAGCTGTGTGTATTTGGTTAATATAGTAGAGTTTTCCCAGTCATATACTGCATTGAGTGCAGTAAATAAATCTACCAGGAAGTATACTGTGGGGGGGAGGTGTGCAACATTAGTCAAGTAAATTTTCTTTACATTTCAAATTACAGTCAAAAGAAAGAAAGAGAAACCTAATCTAAAGAGTACTTTTCACTGTCACAAGTGGCCAGCTAATCTGGCATCATGTGTATGGAGGTATGAGGCATTGTTTCTACTGGAGAAAGATGTGACTCTGTGAAGATCCTTATGGAGGGTGGAAGAACAATAGACATACAAATAGAGGAGAGGTCAGAGAGCAGTTGTCAAGTCAAGAGAAAGAGAGGAACATCCCGTTCAAGGTGATAACAACCACAGGCACTTACAGGCAAAGCTGTGAAGTGAGGGACCAAAAAATGGCAGCTGAAACAGGTTTGGCGACAGCACAGGAAGTGAAAAACAGGCTTGTGGTTTTGGCAGGATACATAAAATGATTCAGCATGATGGAGCTGTGTGGGAAGCTGGCTCAGAAATGTTTTAGCAAAAAGAAATACTATAAAAGCGTTTTCAAATACAACAAAGAAAAAGTGCTTTGGAAACATTTCCAAAACCAAAGGGGGAAAAAACAATGAGGAACTCTACAGAAGATACATTTTATTTCTAGCCAGAAAACATTGTAAATGGCATATATGGAAAAGCCAGAGAGAGAGGTTGGCCAAGGAGCTCACCCTTACACCTGCCTCTTTAGCTTCCCCTGAATGATGCTAGGTATACTTTCATTTTTGTCCTTCCTTCTCTTGCATAACCAATAGGGTTACTAGACAATGACTGAGGGGTGGGGATGCAGGGGAAATGTTACAATAACAGTACATCATTTGTGGGGGAAACCTGGAATAATATCACTCTGCTCTAGAAATCACTAGGAACTCTATAGTTTTATTATCATAGAGTTTTCAGCAATTTCTAGAGCAGAGTGGCATAACTTCCAACTTTTCTCTGGAAGTGATGTAAAAACTGTCATGGTGACACCAATTTTTTAAGTCATTTTTCTTTCACTGGCCAATGGTTCAGTGGCAAGCAGTAGTGGTTGCTAGCAGGAGATTACCTTCCTGAAAACCTGGAAAATATTACCTGCTCTGGATAGGAGGCTGCAGTTCTCATATTCAAAGTGTGTTTCTAAAAGCTTTTGGAGTTATTCTGATTGGAAACTACCTTGAGAGCATGTACATATTCCTACAAAAACTGCTGATATAATTTTGTTGCTCTCTTTCCATGGGTTAGCTTACATGGTTCTTCCCTCCCTTCCTATTTTGTTTTCACAACAACCTTGTGAGGTACAATTAATTGAGAGAGAGTGACTGCCCAAGTTCACCCAGTGAACTTCATGATTAAGTGGGGATCCTGATATGACACTCTAACCACTACACAACACTAGCTCTAAGCTGCAGGTCTATTAACATTAATATTATCTGCAGAAAAAAATATCTTGCATACCATGGAGTTTCCCCTTCAATCAGAATTCTCTCTCTTTCTCTCTCCCCCATGTCAGCGGTGTCTGGCTTTTCCAAACTGCTGTTTTTCACACAATTTGTCAAACACTCCTCTCAAAGCCCACCCCTGCTGATGAATTGCAAACATCCATTCTGCAAACATCCGCAGCCTCTGCAGAACATTAATGTTCCTGTCTCAAAGGCCTTGATTCCCATCAGGTGCCATTTGAGGGAAAACCACAATAAGAGACTCATTCACAATTTTTTTGTGACAAATTCACTGCACTTAGAACCTACTGCTGTTGTGATTTTATAATTGTCATGTATGCTGTTTCTTTAACTGATTTTATCATATTGCATTAATCTGAGCGGAATGTCATTAAATGCTTTGAAGATCTTATTTTTTAAAAAGGGGGATTTGGTGCAATACAAATTGAATCAATCAATAAATAAGGGGGAGGGGCTGCTTTGACAGAGGAAACCCCCAGTAATCCAGGCCTTGGGCACACAGGCAACAAGTGCTATTTGGATCCCGGCTTTTTTTCCTGACTGTGAAAGAGTGACACCCATAAAGTCACAGAAGAAGAAAGGTTCAAAAGATCAGCTTGAATTTGAAAGTAAGGGAGTTCTGCCAATGATGCTCTAGTAATCTAGTTGGAAGGAAAGAATGGCCTAACTCAGTTGTTAGGTCTGACTTGAATCGCCATGAATTTAAACCCAATTGACTTCTGCCAACCTTGTCACAGATTAGATTTGAGTACACCCTTTCCCTCTGAAAACTAAGTAATGTGGGAATTGCTTGGTTGTTTTTGTATTTTTAGCATATCATGTACAGAAAGACATTTAGGCCTTACTGGTTTTCTGTTAAAGCCCAGCTTGGATAGGAAATGCTTTGCTTTTCATTTAAGGAGACTGCTAGGGGTATGCACCAATTTGTTCAGTGTTTTTTTATAAAGGTTTAATAGGCCTGGAATTTATTTTTGCAAAATCCAAAAAAAGACAAATTTCCATATTAATATCCCCCCCCCCAAGTTTTTTCCAAAAAAAATCAAGTCAAGTAAACACTATGAGAAATCGGGGGTGGGGGGTTAAGATAGAGCCACCAAATTTGTAGCATAGCTTTAGGTGACTCTCCTTATAAGAATCCCCAAATTTGTTAAAGATGAGGTCAGTGGTCATTAGGGGGTCTCAAAGGACTCCAAAGAAACATACCTTTGTTTCCAACAGAGGAAAAATGAGGTCCAATAAATTTGAATTTCCCCTGACCCAATCTTTATCAAACTTCATGGTTCTTGTAACAAGAGTCACCAGCAGCTATGCTGCCAATTTGGTGCCCCTGCCTCAAAAAATATAATACAAATGCATATTCATTGTGCAAATATTTTCCAAGAAAGACACATTTTTTGTTGCAATTGATGGGAAGCTAGTGACTTTGAACTGACAGTTTCTAAGGAATTTAATGGATCACAGTGCACAAAGCTTTCAAATTATTGCAGACAATGACTAAACACATTAAAGCATTCCCATCATTAGTGGTAAAAGTTACTCAGTACCACTCAGTGTGGAGTATTGGTATTAAGAGGCAGATGTGGTATCTCCTATCTTCTGCACTGAGCCCTCTCAGAGAAACAGTGAATTAGATCCAGCTCGTGGGTAGGAAGAATGCATAGAGGAGGGGGATAAAATTGCCCCTTCTGCTTCTTCCAGCAGTGTGTCTCCTCTCCACTGTCAAAAGGGGGAGAAGGCCATTTTGTCCCCTTCCCCTTCTTTCCACAGCCTTCCAGCCTGTGGCTATTAACCCTCATGGATCACAGGACCCCAGAAATAAACTTTTCTGGAGTCAGGAGAGATTGCTGGATGGAGAGGGAGGCCTTTTGCACACCCTGGGGGATAATTTATTGGTGGCGGAGGGAGGGAAGCCATGAAAGAAGAGATAAAGCAGTTAATAGGTTTTAACAAGTGGTTGCATGTTGCCTGATAAGAAGTCAACCATTTTTATAGGCCCCTGTGACCTTAATGCTTATGAATTAGTGATAGGGGTTTATATAGCTCACTGGAGAAGCAGTATGCACATTTTCTAAAATAAATAATGAAATAGAGTTTGCATTTTAAGAGACTTGCTGAGAGGTCAGTCAAGGTCTCCTTCTCTCCCAAATGACTTTGCCTTTTCTCCCGTGCAGTCCTTTATACTCGAAACCACCTGATAAAAGCCCTGCGTGGGGAAAGACCAATTTGCTTTGTGCTCTGTAGCATGTTGTCTTTGTGGACATCACACTGTGAATACTAAATAATAGTAAATGGTAAATTTATAAGTTGTTTTTAACAGATCTGAGGGATTATGGCAATTGTAGAACGGCATCAGGTTAGTTTCTCTTGTCCCCTGATAAAATGATGAACAGTCTTCCAGAGAGGGTTATTGCAAGACTACCCGAAGCCAAGGCTTATAACCTTTGCTATTCATTCAACAACAAACTTGTATAAGGGACATTTTCATTCGGACACATTGAACCCTTTGCATTCCTCAGCAAGGAACCCGAACTACTTGCCCTTTGTTAAGGCAACTGTCTACGTTTTTTTAAAATGTAAAAATGTTGTAATTCGTACTTGTCAAGCGTCTTGCGCCTTGATTAGTGCAACAGCTCAGTATTGCTTTGTGGGATTGCAAATCTTCCCCTTGTTCAGACGGAGGGGTTTTGAGCATTCTTCAGGGACTTCTGTCTGCAATGTAACATTTTTGACAGCCAGCCTTGAAAAGAGCGGGCAGAGAACCTAGGGGACCTCAACATTTCCAGGCAGATGCCTCGATTTTATTTGGGGCTCTTTAAAGAGAAGGTAGCCCCATCTGCTGGTGAAAGCATGATACTGCAGTCAGGGCTGCCATTTCCTTCCAAAAGCTCTCACCAGGGATCTTCCTTTCCCAGCAGCTATTGCAAATTTGTTTTCATGCAAAAGCAGGGTTTGATTAGCTATTTATAGGTAGATTATGTTATAAATCTTTAAGTGGCCTTTAAGATCGTTTCACAAGACTTTAAAAATAAATAGCGGCAAATAGAAGTGGCATTGTAGAACTGACAGCTGTTCCCGCTGTGCCTTATTTTTACAATACAGTGGGGGGACCCACAACTCACTCCGGTGCCTACAAATGGTGTGCAAGAAAGATTAGTTTACACTATGTTTTCGAAAAGATAAGGGAACCCTGGACAATTCACAGTATCTCCCTCTATTTTCCTTGCAGCTGATAGAGTTTTTGATAGCAGCCCCCCTCACCTCCCCGCACTGGTCATTTCTGTAAGCAGCCCTAGGTAGATACTTATTTACCTGTCTGCTAAATAGTCTGAAAGCAATGCAACCTGCCCTGGGTCCTAGCTTTCTCTTCTACCTGCCTTAGCTGTTGTGTTGCTACAGATAGCTGTTAGCTAATTATCTATTACTGGCTACTCTCTCGTCACACAAGAACTATAGCAACTCTGGCATAGCAGCAACCCAGTGCCCAAAGGATGCACATGGTAAAATGATTTGATTGGTTTAGAAACCTTCATAGAAATTAATCAATTAATTTACTCCTCACCTTGGTTCCCTGAGCATTGAAACAGATGCTGTTTTAACATAATTATTCAAGTGGAAGAAACCTCGTTCTAAACCAATTACCAGAATTAAATAGCTAATTTTTTTTCACTTGCTGTTCAGAGTTTTAAAAATGATTATTAGTTGCATTCTTTTCTGCTCCTGGAGTACAGTTTTGAGAATGGAGTGGAAGTGGAGAGTGAAGCGCCAAGTCCACCCACAATGCAACCAGCGGATAACTCCTGTTGATACAGATGGTGTTTGCTCTAAATCCATTTTTGTCTCTGGTTTGGGAAGACGAGGTGGTGGCAGAGATCAGCTTCCCAGGAGAAAACGGCTGCTTTGGATGGTGGACTCAATCGAAACCCCAAACCCCACCCTCTTCAGACTGCTGCCCCTATAAAATATGAAATTCCTCCCCAACCTAGAACTAGCAAACCTATCACAATCTCTGAGGGCAAGATCTGGCATGCTCTTCCCAACAGTTCACCCCTAACACATATCTTATTAACATATTTTCCCTTCCAATCGCTTTACCACTTCTTCCAGGTATGGTACTAATCTTGCTTCTGAGCTGTAAAACACTTTAGATATCCTTAACAGGAAGGTGGCATATTACTTAGGTATTGCAGCTCAAATCTTTTTGACCACATTCCCTAAAGTGGTTTGAAAAGTAGAAGGCCGTACTGCAAGAGCAGGATTAAACATACAATAAATATTGGCTACATCATTCCTATAGCCTTTCAAAAGAAGTGTCCTGAAGTGTTTCTCCTGTAGCCCTGTTCCCTTTACTAAAATGGCCTCCTAAAAACTACTGTGGCCCCTCATTATGGGAGAAGGGAGAAGAGAGTGGAGACCTCTGAGCTGGGATACGAAGTTGCCTCTGGCCAAACTTCTTGTCAGTTTCTGGGACACTTTGTCTCGCATGACCATTGACATTATTGGGGAGAAAGAGTTCAGCTGAGGCCAGCATGCGAGAGCATGAAAGTATTTTGAAACAAATAAATATTTAAACAAACAATGGCCTGTTCTGTCTCATAGTCCAATGAGATCAATCAGTGTTACAGAATTTCCTTTTTACTGTGCATCCTTGTTTAACTTAAGCACTTTTAACTCTTAACTCTAGCGGTTCTCAACCTTCCTAATGCCGCGACCCTTTAATACAGTTCCTCATGTTGTGGTGACCCACAACCCTAAAATGTAACCATTTTACAGATGGAGAACACTGATGCATAGAGTCTTAGATGACCCCTGTGAAAGGGTCGTTCGACCCCCAAAGGGGTCCCAACCCCCAGGTTGAGAACCACGCTGCTTTAAATCTTCAATCCCATATTTCTTGTGCCTTTTGTATAAGGCCATCATATGATAAATGTTTCCTCTGCCTGCCCTCCATTCTTAGAACAATTCTGTGAGGTAGCTGAAACTGAGAGGAAGTGATTAGCCCAGGCTCATTTGCTGAGTAATACTATTTTTGTAGTTTGGGAGTTTATGTTCAGAAATATATGTGTGGTTCACAAGAAATCTTGAACGTTACAATGTGATACAGCATGCAAGAAATTAACAAAAATAAAACATTTCCAATACTATTTTTAAAAAGAAAAAACAGGATTCCCTCCTCTTCCCCACCCCCCACATCATTTTTGCTTTACATCATTTCATAAAGTGGTCTTTAAGATACCACAATGGGACCCGGAGCAGGAGGCAGCGCCCGAGGGATGTTAAGCCCTGGCTGTTAAATAATAAAGCTCTTAATCATTACCTTTCAGGAGATTTGCATTGCTTTATTACTCTCATATGGACAGTTCAGATGTTCATCTCCTCCTTTCCAACATTTATCTGTGCACTATAACAGTCATTGTGCCATTACTGAGAATCACATAAACATGGCTTTAAGTGTGATGTGGGGCCTGTTTCTTCTTGTTTAACGCAGGCAACCAGGGGGAAAAGAATCATGCAGCTTCATTCTTCCTCAAACACAGCTTTTTATTTGAGTTGATGCGGTATTGTATCATAGTTCAAACTAGGCATACGTCTCAATAGCCGTTGATTGTATTGTAGAAATGCAGTGAGCAGATATAAAAGAAGGGCCTGTGCTGCTTCCTCATCAGAGGATTCTTTTTCCGAGATAGCTCTCCCAAATCATTTCAACAATTGACAAGAAAAATCTATTTGGAGAGGGCACTTTTCTTTATTAATATCACTGGCTTTTGGTGGCACCTGAGTCACCTCATTTCTAACAGGCAGTAAAGACACAAAACTGAGGAGACAAACACAATCATTCCTAGACTTTGAGGTCATTAGGTGACACCCTGTTTTGTGTGTACTGTCGTCAGGAAGTTTGTTACAGGACAACTGAGGCAGGACTTTGTCAGCGGTAGCACGAGATGGAGACTCCTCTCTATCGAGAAGCTTCTGATGCCATCCACTCTGATCCAGTCATATCTCTTCTGCCTAGTCTTTGGGTTTGGGTAATTGACGCTGAATTAGGAATGAATAGGAATTTTGTTAGTGACATCCTAAAACTACTTCTCTGAGGTTAAGCCACATAGAATAGAGGGAGCAGGATTCTGAGGAGATTGCCCTCTGTATCCCCTTACACACATAGTTAATTGCATAGGCTGTCCTGAGGCAGGGCCCAGTTCCTCAGACATGCATGAAGCTCATCAAAAACTTATACAGGAATCAAATGTATTGACCATAAGTCCGCTGCTTGTTTTCTCTGCAATAGACTAAGTTGGAATTTGAATTGAGGATGTCTGGGTTGTCGGACTGTTTTGCCGTCTGTTGTTTGGGTGGATGAGAATTTGCTGGTTTCTGCTAGCTAGCTGTTTCATGCTGCCTTACTTTGTTCTTTGTCCTCCGGTTACTGAATTGTTTTGTTTTCTTGGCAGTCCAATTTCCCTCCAGGATCTCCTCCTTCTCTGGCAGAGATTTACCAGGACCTCAGACATGCCTAGAGGCCTCTCCCTTTGCAGTCTAGTGAGTAGTTGAGTCTTTCCTCCCTCACCCTTTCTGGACCTGCCTGGCTGAGGCCGTTTCCGCACGGGCAATTAATGGCGGCCTGGAGACGGTAAAAACGCCATCTCCAGGCTGCCATTACGCACAGAGTAAGCTGCATCGCAGCCGCGCCGCCCTCAGCGCCGCATCCGCCCATCGTAGCCCGAAGACCAGCAAGCGTTTCCCCAAGAGCTTTGGAAGCGCTCTTTGGGGAAGACTCCACCTCCCATGACAACCAGCCGCCAAGTGAACGGTAGCAGCTGTCAGCGACTCGGTGGCGTCTCTGAGACCTGAGGACCCGGCTGGAATCTGGCATTAGCAACAGGAAGACCAGAAATTGTCCTCGGGGCTCGGGCGCGCCGTTGAGGTGCCTGGGGACGCTTCTCGTCTGGCGCTGCTGGAGCAGGCGCCAAGAGGGTTAATAGCGGTTCCAGGCTCCGGTCGCGACGCTGAGGGTCCAGGACCGCCCTGGCTGCTGGAGCAGGCGGCGCCAGAGACCGAAGTGTCCTGGAACACCAGCGTCATAGCCAAGTCAAAGGACCATGCAGCAGGTTGGCGAAGCGCCGGCGCTCGCGAAGCGCCCGGCTGTCCGGCTGTTTACAGGACCGTCCGTGCGGACGGTCCCAGCGTCGTCAGGTCGGCGTCATAAACGCCAACCCGGTCGCTTCCGCCTTCGTGCGGAAACGGCCTAAGGGACATTCCTTGTCCCTCCAGTTTGAGGACTAGACTCTGAAGACTGGTAAATCAGCAAAAACAAAGTAAATTTAATTTGCACAGAGACTAAGCTGGTGTGTCTAACTTGACGCCATCTTGCCCAAAAGTCAGGTAAGAGCCAGGGCCAACATGGCTACTCCCTGGGTCCTGATACATAAAAGCATATTTTACACCAAAAAGATTAATAAAAATATTTTAACAGTGCTTTTCTAAGTAGAGTTACACCTTTCTAAATCCATTGCTATTACTGGGCTTTGAAGGGCATAGCGCTTTTGGGTTGTACTGTAAATAAGCGAAGTAGAAGGCCCCTAAAGTGGCATTAGTGGTGTAATAGCCACTGAATAAAATTTCCATTAATATTTAGTGCCATATGGCTTGGCATTATCATGCAGAATACCCATGCCGCATCTTTGCAGGACCCTGTATTGGAGGAATGAGGATAGCACATAAGCAAATTGTTCACTATTTATGCATGGAGTACAAGCCAAATGGAGCCTCGCCCTGCACACATGGGCACAATTCAAATCATTTAACAACCGGTTCCGGTGGTGGGACTCAAATAATTTAACTGCTGGTTGTTTACAAGCATCATTTTAACAACCGGTTCTGCCAAAGTGGTGCAAACCTGCTGAATCCCACCACTGATGTTTGTGACAGCTCCCATTTTGACAATGTCCCATTGGAATCAGGCTTAAAGATTCTAGAATTTTAGAGGAACCAAAATGTTCCACTTGGTGTTTTCTAAATCAAGCATGCAGAATATCACACTACTGCCAGAATATCCTGCAAAAAACGGAAACGAGGATTAAAATCCCAACGCTAAAAACAGAACTCTCATCCAGTACTTTTAGGTTTTGCTCATTCTCCACAGTACAATACAGTTCTTAAAATGTGCTAGGAATTGTAAAGAAAATGGATGCTGCACAACTGGGTGACACTGGCAAAGAAACAATCTAGGCCAGTCACACACTGGCTCTTAATTGCTTCCCTTCGGTGTTGCAGTTTGTTAACCCGGAGATGGTGCCTGGAAATCTCCTGGAATTCCAACTGATATTGAGATGGAGGAAATGGCTGCTCTGCATAGTGGAATGTGGGGCATTGTGTGTCACTGAGCTCCCTCTCTAGGCTCCTCCCTCCCAAAAAAATCTCCAGTAATTTCCCAACCCAGCTGGCTAAAAGCTGAAGTTTAATTGCTAGGGCATTATGATCAGATAGACATGTCTGTATTGGGCCTAGGGTTAAGAGATGACCATTTTCAGAAAGGACTTTTCAAACAAAGTGCATTATTAATGTACCAAGCATCTTTACTTACATACACACACACACACACACACACACACACACACACACACACACACACACACACACACACATCCATACAAAAAACCAAATAAATGAATCCATCTTACTATCTGTTAGGAAAAAGACATGAAAAAGTTCCTGTGGAAAAAAAATGCACTCTTGATGCAAATTGTGGGGTGGGGGATTTAAACGAAAGGCTGTTAAAACCCCAACTTTCTCCACAAGTTCTCAGTGGTGACCTTGAAAGTATAGATTGTTGAATTATAACATTGGAACCGCTAGATGTATATAGTTCATTGATTGTGGGAGACTGGGCATGTAGTGGTCTCAAATACATTTTCAGATGTTTCAATCACAGGGAGAATTTGGGTGAACATTACACATTATAACTCTAGGAACCCCAGTGCAACACTGAATTTCTAGTGCTGGCTCTCTACGCAACTTCCACACCTCCATGATCTTCCTCCATCCTCACTTTCGCAGGCTTTTTTAAAGGCAAATTGTGACAATTTTTTTTGTTTTGCTTTCCATCTTCTCAGCCCACATCTACCTGTCGCCACCAACACAGGTGTCAAACCGTCTGGCTGATGGGGTTAATTGGCACTTGAAAACCAGTCACTGTATCCAGATCGATTTGTTGTTGCCCTCTTTCACTCCTTGTGCAAGATGACTGCATTTCTTTATAATTATTCAATGCTAAGTTCATGGGTTTGGAAGCTGACAATGCAATCACAGGAAATGGTGTTTGATTTGTTGCCATGGAAACATATTGCTGTAGATGTGGTCTAATCCCATGACAACTCCGTCTCTTCAGAACCATTTCTTTCTCCTTTTTTTCTGACATAATAAAAATCTGATCAAGGTCAATTTTAATAACAATCTCTATTTCCTTCCATTTATTTTCCATGCTACTTTTAGGGCTTTCCGAGGGGGGAATCTTTGTTTGCTTTTATAACTGAATTACAGAAAACAGTTTTGAATATAAACCAAGTACTATGTCATATTAATGTACAGCAGTACCTATTATAGCATAATCTGTTTGTTAAAGTTACTTGTAGCTGTTTATATTGTCTTGACAGATGCTAACATTTTGCAAACCTTTGTTCTTGTTAATACATACAACAGGGATATCAATATTACTTGCCAACAGAATGGTGTTTACAATATTACTAAATGCCAGCACAGCTTAATAATTTCCATCGCCTACTGTAATTCTTTATTGAAATTGTTGGCTACATTAACGCAGTTTCAGAGACCAATATTCAGCCCTGAACTCATGGGACCATGCTAAATGTTACATTAAACTGGTAGTTGCAACCAAAACTACTGGGTCTTTTTTGCTTTTTGCAATTTTATTTTGAATACATTTAAACACCACATCTCAAGTTGCCAACATCAGGTAATGGCTGGAGATTTTCCATTATTACAACTGATCTCCCAGCAATAGAGATTAGTCCAACTGGAGAAAACGGCCACTTTGGAAGGTAGACTGTATGGCACAGATGTCAAACTCACGGCCCTCCATATGTTATGGACTACAGTTCCCATCATCCCCTGCCAGCATGATGCTAGCAGGGGATGATGGGAACTGTAGTCCATAAAATCTGGAAGGCCACGAGTTTGACACCTATGCTCTACAGCATTATACCCCAATGAAGTCCTTCCCCTCCCCAAACACTGTCTTCCTCAGCCTCTACTCCAGTGGTAGGATTCAGCAGGTTCACACCACTTCGGCAGAACCAGTGGTTAAAATGGTGCTGTTAAATTATTTGACTTCCCACCACCAGAACCGGTTGTTAAATTATTTGAATCCCACCACTGCTCTGCTCTCAAAATCTCCAGAAATTTCCCAATCCAGAGCTAACAACTCTACACTGTAGCCTAGATTTAGATCTAGACTCTAGTAATGGAAATGTTTTGGATTTACAGAGAAAATCTACAGCAAGCAAAACACTGGTAAACTTGTGGGAAGCAACAGTAAGATGTTGGGAGCCTTGAACCAGGCACTGTTGGAATGCTGGTCTGAGGTTTCTGTATCATGGTCAATCTACAATTGTATTTCAGCCTTTCTTTACAAGGCATGATTTCAGCCTTAGTTTTTCTACTGTTAAATTATGAAGCTGATGTTTCTGCTTTATGATGCTGGCTAACATTTACGTGTACTGGAGTCTGATGATTCTAAGTCTTGATGACAGGCTAATTAGTTCGTAGTTAAATATTGAATTTCATGGATTGCTGCTGCTTTTTAGCTTTTAAAATACCACCTGGAAGTGACATCACATCCTACCAAACTCTCCCATCCTCAGGCAACCCCACCAAAAAAACCCATCAGTTGCTGAGCCAGTGTTGGGAACTCTGGAACAAACTAGTATGTTTATTGTAACCACAATGGTACTTGAGGAAAACTTCAACTGAACTGGCTTCTAGCCAAACAAAGCTGAAATGAAACTGGGGAAATGAAACTGCTTTGAAAGGAGGCTGAATTCTAGCATTTCCTAATATGGCAAGCTGGGACACTACAGATTTGTCTTGGTGCAATGTTATAAAGAGCTTTACCTGCACTTTAAAACTTCTGCTTCACAGTGGCTTGTCATGGCTATCTCCTCTAAAGAATCATGGAGATTGTCATTTGTTGTGGGTGCTCAGAATTCCCTGTCAGAGATCCAAATTCCCTCCTTTACAAAACAGCAGTTCTCAGGGTTCCCTGTGGTGAGAAGCTATGCCTATTAACCCAGCTGAAGTCTGTAATGGAGATACAGCCGTAGAGTTTGCAAGAAAAGAGCCATCCATCAAAGTTACAGAATTGCTGTGTCTTCAGAAAAGGCAAAAGGACACTCAAGGTAAAGAGAGTATCTGGCTTTGTTGACTACATTTGCAATTTTAATTGATGTTCCCTAAGCCTTTTTAAAGGTCATCTTTTTAAACGCTTTCAGATTTCATTGATGGATATTAAACTGCAAAGCACTACTTTATTTCTTCACAAATACTTCCTCAAATTTTTTAAAAATAGAGCTGATTTGAAGAAAAGATGGGTCTAATCGATCTGTGTGGTGTTTTCTGGCTCCAGGTTGCAGTTTAATTGTTCTCATTTCACAAATAATCTCTTTGGTACTAAAAGATTACAGGATGTTGCAGTGCTGAAATAGGGGTTTTACCAGGAACTTATCACCATCAAGAAACGTAATGGATCCCCCCTTTTGCCTTTTCTGCTTGTCAAACCATAATAAATGGTTAATATGCATCAGTTAAAAAAAGGAGAGAGGCACAAAGTGGTAGCAAGATTTGTACTATAGAGCAAAGCTGAGGCACCTTCTGCATGGGCCAATAAACATGGGTTAAAGGCAGGATAAAACCCGGGTTGTGGGGGAACTTCACATGGATCCTGTTCCTGATGTGAGTCCGCTCCACATTTTCTCCACCAACCCAGGTTTTTCAAGAATCGTGACTTGTTCAATTTTTTTTGTTTTAACGTGCCTTGCAGCCATGGCTGAGCAAATGTCCAGGCAGGAGGCGTGCTATGTGGCTGCGCTTTCCTCTTTTTGTTTAACTCCCAGCTCCCACCTGTGGAGCCACGCAGTCCCCTCACTGGGGACATTAGGGGTCAGCAAGGCTCTCGGGGTTCATGTGTGCCTGCCTGTGCATTGGTGAGTGATAAGTAAAAAAAAATGTGCCCCCGTGCAAAGGTGACTCTTTTGTTAGCTCCATGGCCACCCACACAGAGGCATGCAAATGGCCCAGGGTTGCACCAGGCTCATGTATCCTGACTGCATCCTACTTTGTTTTGGCCATGTGGAAAGGGCCTTAGAAAAAGCAGTATTAATGTCAAACTTAATTATTTTTTAATCTTCAAAATGTGGGCTGGGGAGAGTTCTCCATGGGCATCCCACCTTTTCCCTTCTGTTCTCTCCTTTTTTTCCCTCTCACTCTCCATCCTGTCACCTTTTCTCTTTATCTTCTCTTTTTGCCCTGCTACTCCAGCTCTCTCTTTTTGCCCCACTACTCCCAATTCTGTTTTTGACCCTTTACCCCAGCTTTCTCTGTCTGCCCCACTACATCTGCTCTCTCTTTCGGACCACTTATTCCAGCTCTCTTTTTCTCTCCCTACCTCAATTCTCTCTTATCAATCTTTCTGGCACTCCAGCTTTTGTTCTTTCTCTCTGCCCACCTACTCCAGCTGTTGCTTTCCCTTTCTGCCCCTCCTTGGTTGTCAGTTGTTTTTTTAGACCTTCTTCTGAGGCCTTCTGGGAGGTAAGGACTCTGTTGGTAAAGTGAAGGATTGGGGAGTTGTACACCAGTTGGGCCCTGTAGACTATATTTCCCAGAGTCTTTTGCTTTTTTCTGGTTTATTATCAATGCAGATTTTATATAGAATTTTAAGCAATTGTATTATATAACTACATTGTGAGCCACTCCAAGCAGGGTATTAAACTGAATTAATACCCCGGGAGAGAGCACAGTATTAAGTTGAAACAATAACAATAATTTCTTTGCAACATGACCTGCTTTGCAACATGACCTGCAACATCACACACGTTCAAACATGCTCAGCACAATACGTTGTCAACTCTGCATTGGATGAGAAACTGTAGCGTGTGAGAACTTAACTTCCTGCATCAACACCACTGAGTATAAGGTGTTTTCAGTTGATGTTCTGTCTAGTTAGACTTTTGAAGGCCCATTTACACATGCAAGTCATAATTTGATGAATATCAAATGATATTCATGTATTTATGAACCATCTTATAACATGTTCTATCTCTACTAAACCTTGGCAGTTTTCTACCTGTGAGTGGATACAGGATAAATGTTCAAATACAGTACTTTGAAAGTATCCTGAAGCATAAGCATAAGCATAAGCATTTTATTGTCATTGTGCACGCACAACGAAATTTACAGCAGCATTCCTTGATGCACACAATTTCAGACTCATACATCATCCTCACTTTCTCCTTCCTCCACCCATCCCTACACAGCCCCAAATACATCAATATGAAGCAGCGGAGTTTAGCATAGCCACAGCTCTAGAGTAGAAGCTGTCTCTAAGCCTCTTTGTCCTAGTTCTGAGGGCCCTGTATCGTCTGCCAGATGGTAACAGTTTAAAAAGAGAGTGTGCTGGATGAGACGGGTCCCTCAGAATATTTTGGGCTTTATTTAGGCTTCGGGAATTATAGATTTCTTCCAAGGAGGGAAGAGGGCAGCCGATAATCCTTTGTGCAGTAGTGATCACCCTTTGGAGCGCCTTCCTATTCGCCACTGTAGCAATAGTATCCTAAAGTAGTATCCACTGAAGCAATAGTATCCTAAGACAACTCTATCTTGCTTTTCAAATAAATGTTTATTTTTCTTTGGTCATATCATGAGAAGACAAGACTCACTGGAAAACACAATAAAGCTAGGAAAACTTGAAGGCCAAAGGAAAAGGAAAAGACCCAACATGAAATGGACTGACTCAGTCAAGGAACCCACACCCTTCACTTTGCAGGACCCGACTTTAGGTGTTAATGATAGCCCAATCGGAAGGCCACTAATTCATTTGCCATCACTGAGATAACTAGAGTGGGGCAAACCAAGGTGTGTGTCCCAAGTGCCACTTGTCTGGGGATGCCCTGGGTTATTTGGAAGGCAGGAAGCTGCTGTGCCTCCTTCTCTAGGCTGCACCCTGCCAGTCTCCACCTCCCATCACCACTTGGAAAGCTGGTCTACTTGTGGTTATGAAAAACTGGTAGACTTGGCCTTTAGTAGCCAGGTCTACCCATTGCTTTCAACTGCAGGTAGACCAGTTCTCCAGAGAGCTGGTCAACCTACCATTAAGAAGAACTGGTAGACCTGGCTTGGAAATGGAGGCCAGGTTTACTAATTCTTCTTAATTTCTGATTAGCTGGTCTACCTGTGGTTTAAAGCAATGTGTAACCTGGCCACTGGAGGCCAGGTCTACCAGTTCCTCATATTGACAGGTAGACCAACTCTCTGACAAGTTGGTTACTTGTGGTTGAAAGTAATGGGTAGACTCGCCTGCCAGAGATCTGGTCTACCAAGATGGGAAAAACCTGTTGGATTTTTGGGGGGATATGCCCCTCACCATCACACACAACACACACACACACCCCTTGCTTTTTCTACATACATACATGCACGTGCCCATTGCATTTTGGTGCCTGATACTGAATATCCAAATGTCACCTTCCATAGTGATAAAAACACAAGTTGTATTATAATAAGGTAAGAACAGAGTCTTCCATCAGCTCAAGAAGCCTTCCTCTGATTCTGTCTCTGGCAGAAAATTCCTTGCACTGGTGGAAAGTCCAGCACTTAGCTGTGTTAAGATGCAATCCAATTTGAAAACACAGTGTCAGCCTTCCAAGTTCCTCATGCTGCAAGCAACTGACAACTTGCTGTCCTTCAGTATTACACTGGAATTTGCTATTCAGGGCAAACAGCCTCATCCTCAGGGCAGAAGCCAGTATGGAACCTGTGAGTGTAAAGGAGGAGGAGGAGGAGGAGTTTGGATTCACACCCTGCCTTTCTCTCCTTTAGGAGACTCAAGGCAGCTTACAGACTCCTTTCCCACAACAGACAGCTTGTGAGGCTGGTGGGGCTGAGAGAATTCTGAATGAACTGTCACTAGCCCAGCAAGAATGCACAACTTTTAACATGCAACATGGTTGTCCCCACTGAAGAGATGGGAATTTGCTTTTGGAATAGAGAGATTTCTGGTTAGAAAATCTCCCCCTTCGGCATTTTTCAGCTTATTGGGGGAGCTCCAGAAGTTGCTACTGACAGCAGGGTAAAGAAGACTGATTTGGCAGGAAGGGTGTACAAGACTGCAGGCACTGTCCAACAATGGAATGAAAGAACGAAGAATCATTTTCTAGTCCTGTGATATTTATATTTTGTTTGTTAAGGCAACTGGTCCCATCTTCTGTTACTCTAAGGAATCTTTGGGAAAATAAGGGCATTCTTATTGATATTGGTTATTTATTGTTTCGTGCAAAATGAATTAGGAATTTGGTCCCTGTGAATAATGTTAGCCATAATAGTTAATTTACTCCTATTCATTGGCAGTAATAAAAACGCACAAGGAAATGCAGAAACATTATTATTTCTTGCTTGAAGTGCAATTTCATACGGGGAGGAAAAAAACATGCTAATACGCGCCAAAGTGCTACAGGAATGTCGCTCTCAAAGGAATGGCGGTTTTAAATGTATTCTGACAAGAAGGAGCTCTGGAAAGGAAACATTTATCTTCATAAAGTCATTAAATTTACTGAGCAGCATTGCATTCTTACTGCAGTCTCTTCACTCCATTAAAGGCACAGCAGTGGAACCGTCTCAGCTGTAGCAAGGAGCCGCTCTGCATTTTTGAACTTAGTAATAATGGGGAGCTGGTGAGAAATAATGGTAAGAAATAATGTACTTTTGGAGAGCAAGACGTGTGTGGGAGCTGGGGGAGGCGATTTCTGTGTTATGCGGAGTTCACAAACACTTCTCCTTCTGCCCTTTTTAAAAGGGGCAATTGCCCCGGTCCTCACACATGAAGAAGGCCACATTACCATGAATACAAGGCAATGTTTCAGTGTTTGAAACGATCAGCTTCTTTTTCTACCAAGTCCGTGCAAGTGTCACCCCAGGACTAAGTAAAACTGTAAGTAGCCTTGATGAACTGCTGGCATTTATTTTTTTTCAGTGGGAAAGACTCCATGTTTTTTTGCTTCTTCTTGCCTGGACTCTCTATTTGAAACCTAATTTGCACCAGTCATTATGAAATTCAGTTAAGTCTGCAATACCTCTTTGGACGGTTATGAACTGTAGACAGACTTTGGGCTTTTCCATCATGTCTTTAAACATTTTTTTCTGCCTGTCCCTTTTCTTTTTTTCCTGCTAAACATCTGGCCTGGAATAATGTACTTTTGGAGAGCAAGACGTGTGTGGGAGCTGGGGGAGACGATTTCTGTGTTATGCATAGTTCACAAACACTTCTCCTTCTGCCCTTTTTAAAAGGGGTAATTGCCCCGGTCCCCCCACATGAAGAAGGCCACAATCCTCAGGGCTTCTTCAGGCACAGAAGGGAATAGCAGTGTTCAACACTGGATTCTGCAATTACCAGGCAGTAGGACAAGATAAAAATACAAGGAGACTGATCTTCTGGTCTTGCCTGCTGACCAGAATGCTACCTTTTGTTTCCTCTCCATGCCCCAAGCCCCAGCAGCTGGCCTTGGAAATGGTGATTGGGGAAATGTAAAATCTTAATTGTGCAATCCTAAGTAGAGTTACACCCAGAGGTGGGATCCAGCAGGTTCTCGCAGGTTCCCGAGAGTAGGTTACTAATTATGTGTGTGTGCCGAGAGCGGGTTACTAATTGGTGATTTTGCCACGTGATTTTTGCCTCCTCCGCCCCTCCTCCGCTCCTCAGCAGCAGCTTGCAGAACTTGAAGCAATCTAGCAGGAGGTGCACCGGCGTGCATGGCAGCCTGTGCCTGTGTGCATTCGTTTCCTGCCCAAGGACCGGTGCAGTGGCTGCATCCTTGCCACAGCCCCGCCAAGCAATGCCCCGCCCCCATCGTGCCCTGCCCAGCCCCATTGGCGCTACGCCACAGTTTGAATCCCACCACCATGGGAACCTGTTATTAAAATTTTTGGATCCCACCACTGGTTACACCCTTCCAAGTCCATTGAAGTGTATGAGTTCAGAAGAGTGTAACTCTGTATGTCTGTTTTCAGGTATGTGAAAACCCAAGACCCACACTATTCCAAAGGGCAGTAGCATCCTCAAAACACTTTAAAAGCCCTCTGAGAACAAATAGTTTTTCAAGTCTTCTGAAGTGAAAGGAAAATAGCATGCTGGATTTCCTATGGAATTCTGTTCTGGCCTGTGAGGAGCATCACAGGGAGTGAGTCTTGCTTGGACCAGCCTCACCTGTGTAAATTGGTGAAATAGGTCAGCAGACCTAACCTGCTGAGCCAGTATATTGACAGATGCATCGGGGGTAAGGTGGGTGTCTGTCTGGGCCACTAGACAGAGTGTCATTACAGCATCTTGCCTGTATTTTGGCAACTAAACTAAGGTCATTTTTTATCACTGAGATTTAAAAGTAATGTCTTGACTGCTACTCTAACACAGCATGGACTGAGTGGACAGGAAATGACATTAGGAAACCAGACATTCCCTACTGGGTTATAATGCATAATTGAGTATAAATAATTGTTAGTACTTGAACTATAGATGAACTGAGATCTCTAGCTTCCAAAGCAAATGAAACTGCCAGTGTTAAACTGAAACCATGATTTCAAACTGTGTGGGGGTTTTAATGAAGGGGGGGGAATAGAAAACAATCTCAGAAATAGCCAAACTTTACCTGAGAAATCCTCGCTGCAGCTGTGAACTAATGAACTAGTGCAAGTCTAGCAGCAAGCCCTAGGTACAATTAATGACGCAATTCAGCACCCTAAGATGGTCACCCACCTTGATAACAAACCATGCTTTACACACCTTTAATTAAGTAATTATGGCTCAAGCTGAAAATGACTCTTAGATTGAATGCACTTTTTCTGGGACATAAAAGCACTACAAACATGCACTGGCGCTTTTAAACAGGTCAACTGTCATAGCTTCCCCCAGATAATCCTGGGAAATGTTGTTTGGTACAGATATTTGCCCGACTTTCTCAAAGTCCTGTGTTTCCCTCACAGAACTATCATAATCCTGTGTTTCCCTCACAGAACTATTATTGCCAGAGTTCCTTGGAATTAATGTCTGTCTCATCCTGTTTATGTTTGTGTTGTAAAGATGCTCTATGAATATAAATTTGCAAAATTCACAAAATCAGGGGCCTGAATATTGCTTAGTTTTATGACTTTTACACAGTGGTGGGATCCAAAAATTTTAGTAACAGGTTCCCATGGTGGTGGGATTCAAACTGTGGCGTAGTGCCAATGGGGCTGGGCGGGGCACGATGGAGGCATGGCCGAGCATTCCGGGGCGGGGCATTCCTGGGAGGGGCTGTGGCAAGGACGCAGCCACTGCACTGGTCCTTGAGCATGAAATGAATGCACACAGGCGCAGGCTGCCACGCACGCCGGTGCACCTCCTGCTAGACTGCTTCAAGTTCTGCACACTACTTCTGAGAGGAGGGGCGTAACTAACGCAAAAATCATGTGGCAAAATCACCAATTAGTAACCCCCTCTCGGCACACACAAATAATTAGTAACCTACTCTCGGGAACCTGTGAGAACCTGCTGGATCCCACCCCTGCTTTTACATCTTTTTTCTCTCCATTTCTATACCATTGTCCCACCTGCTCATATTTTAAGATACTTTACACACACACACACACACGCACACACGCACACACACACGCACACACGGTCAAAGATAAAGCATGGGTACCCAAATGCATCTTGAACTTATAGACACATTTGCCCAGAATGGGAGATCACCCAAAAAGCAGCCTTGTGTTTCATGCTGGGAGATAAACACAGGGTGTGATCCTGTCAGGCTTACCAGCATCAACAAGAGTCCAGTGGTCATGCAAGAATCACATTCTAATCCTTTTTCCAAGAGGGTTCACACACTTAAGAGGGATTGTCTCCATGGTCCTGACTGCATGTGTAACTTTATTTATTTAAAATATTTGTTGCCTTTCATTCAAGTCAAGTTCAAAGTGAGTAACATTAAAAAGTACAAGAAAAAAGCAAGAAAACTACAATCAATTGCAATATTCATCAGAGTTACAATCATAGCCTACTGGTTCAAAAACATTAATAAAATGCCATTTTTAAAAAAGAAGCCAGAAATAAAACAATGAGTTCTTCCAAAACAGGCAATGTAGATTTCAGTTCAATTAGCAAACCAATCTACTGAGGTGGGGCCTTCACAGAAAATGCCCTAGAAATGCCTCATTCAATCTTACCTCCTTGAAAGAAGGACCAGATGAATTGCTAGAAATAACAGAGCTGGCACAATGACTCACATGTACTGACAATTTGAGATTACACCCCTAAATAGCAATCCTCCTCTCCATTTGCATCCAGCACTCATTGGTTTACTTCTTGTTACAGTTATATGTGTGATTCTTGTGGTGTGTGCACCTTCAAAGCTCTGCCTCACCCTGCCTATGTACCCAGACAGTGTGTGAATCAGCCCGCAGTGTCCCACTGAAACAAATGTTGCCAGATGACTCATGGTGAAGGGGGGAGGCTCTGTTTTAAGACATCCTGTTACTCATCTTGCCAACCCCTGGGGTCTCTACTCATCCTGCCAACCCTGGGGTGCCTAGCAGTGCAGTGCCAAAATGAGGAACCCATTCTCTGCATTGGTTAGTGTACCCCCAAGGACACAGAAAAACTTGTCTGGATTTGTCCTTGCCCCCACCTGCCTTGCAAATAGCTGCTACACTCTTCCTGAAGGGATTAAGAGAACACAATACCCCTGTCTTGTTAATGTGTTTGCCCTGAGTGTTCCTGCAGAGTGTTGTATTAGCCCAAGAACTTCTTCCTCTGATTAACCTCTCACTACCGACCACTTCACTTGCTTTTTCATTGTCCTACAACTGTAGTTTAATCAGCTACCTTTCCCCTTTCAGGTACTCCCAAGCTTGGCCCATCAAGCTAATGCCTCAACCCATTAGATTAATCACCCAACACATTCAGGTTGATATTTGTCTCTTGTCTTTCCCTAGAAAGACAGAACTCCTCTTTGTCTTGGGAGATTAAGCTCTCTTAGCATGGATGGAGGATCCAGTCTCCGCTATAAAATAGGCCTTCATCCAGCACTCAGTGTCCAGTGTGTCTGGACCGCTGATCTGGCCAAAGTGTTTCACCCAGTACTTCTGAGTCTGACTTGAGGTTCAGCTATTGTGGCGTGCCACCTGCTTTCTACCCTGCTTCCTTGGAGCCAGTTGCAGGTCACTGGACTCTGCTTCACAGACCTCAAGCCCCTTCAGGATCTTGTACAGTATCACCCCTAAGAATTCCCCCAATTCTTCTACTATTCCCACTCTATCCCCTCAACATTGTTTATATCCTAGGACTGTATCTGTGTTCTGTTGCTTTGACTATTGTGTGCTTGTGTATTCCTATTATTTCTAAACAAATTTGTTAAACTTTATTTACTCGCCTGCAAAATTTCTTGCAAAAGCCGATTTTGGTATACATAGGCAACAGAGACCCCGAGCTTGCCCAACCTTTTGCTAAGCCAAGAGACTGCTCTCACTAATTCCCCATTCTAAAAGGGACAAATTCTCACCACTTCGGGTAACATAAATACTTGTTTTTACACCTTCTGTGTTTATTAGCAGCAAACTTGTCTTCTCATTCAACTTCCACCAGGGTGTTCATGTATTTTTTGTCTTCCTTTCACTCAATTTATTTTTCTCCTCCAACCTCTTCTATGATTTTTATTGATGCTGAACAGCGGAAGAGCCCTCAGGCCAAAAATAATAGTATGTCCAAAATCAAGTGCCTTGTTTTGCTTCCATTTTTAACAGTTTCGCTTCAGATGAACATTTCTCTGTTTCTCTGGTTGCCAAGGAGGCTGCACATACAATAAATATTTAATAGGTATTCCCCTCTGGCTGAATTCTCCCCCCACCCCACATCTCATTACAATGTCTTGGAATGGCACCCTTATTTTTAGTTGCTTAATTAAGCTAAGGAAGAGCTGCACGGTAGGGCTGTGGGGATCGCAAAGTGATTAAATTCACTTGGCAAGTCTTTGGATATCTCATTATGATCCTCATTTAGTGTTTCTAATGGCCTTACTTTAAAAAAAAGAATTCTTATTTGGGAAAAGCTTCATTATGCATGGCAGATAGTCTCCTAACTTCATAGAAGTTCCTTCCAGTCAAGACTGATATCAAAAGAATGAAATAACCTTACATCTGTATTTTGAGTCCTTTCTTCCCAAGAGGCCTTTCAAAATATCTTTCATTTCTTTTGGCAAAGGGAAGATTGTCTTCAGTGTGTCCTGGTCTGAAATGAGTCCTAGTCATAGGTAGCTGCTTTTGTTCTCATGCATCCCGTGTGGTTCTTCCTTTCTGCTCGCTCTATAGTCTGATCCTTCAGGCCGCAGGAGTGGAATGGCCATTAAACTAAGTGTGGAAGTCACTGCCTAGCTGTTACCTGGAGGGCCACTGGAAGCCAAGAACAAACACTGCATGAGTGGCTTGGTTTGGCCACCAGTTTCCTCCCCCCACATGGTCACTAGAGGAAATGGGTGGGCCAATGCACATTGTCTGTGTGGAGTGCTGGCTCGTAGCGCTGGAGGGTCCTTTCAGCTTAGCTTAGTACTGGTTTATGTAAGCATCTCAGACTGCCCCTGTTGAGGAGAAAGTGTAGCTTAGTGGTAGAATCCATACTTTGCACACAGTAAGATCCAGGTTATATCTTGGTTAAAAAGTCACAGGTAGTAGATGTTGGAAACAATCTCTGTCCACAGTTCTGGAGATCCACTAACTGTCAGATTAGACAATACTGAGCTAGATGGACTGGTGGCCTGACTTGGTATAAGGCAGCAGCATATATTCACATATGTTCCCATCTGCTGAAGTATACAGTGCAAGCTTATTGGGGCAAGGACCTGGCTCTCTTGATACATTGAGAAGACTCCTATGCATTGATGTTGTAGAAATAATAACAATTTAATATCAAAGAGTAAACTTATTGGTACCTTAGAATTTTTTTAAAAAAAATAACTCTGATACACTTCTCACAAAATTTAGAGTAGCACCTTCCAAGTTCTCAAGAACTCTTAATCTGAGTCATAGGTTGGCAGAAGAGCTTTGCAGGCAGAGGGTCTAGACAAGTCCATTTAAAGTATTTCAGGCACCAAGCACTAGCAAAGTGTTCCTGTTGTTGCCAATAGTATTGTCATGAAGCTGCAGTCATATAAGATTATCCTATCCATGCATACTCAAAGGCAAAGCCCTCTGAGTTCAACAAGGCTGACTCCCAAGTAGAGGTGCACCTCAGAGTTACAGCCTTTAGTTCCCATTTTACTGCTTTCTTAACTGGTGAGAAACACCTAATAGGGTGAGAGACAAAATTATTGAAGAAGGGGCTAGGAAATTTTGGGAAACTCTTAAAGATTTTGAAGCTTTCCTAAAATTAAATAGGTCCTTCTTTCCAAAATTGCCCTGGGGGGTATAATTCTAACTTCATAGAAATCAGAGGAAATATCATGTGCCATTTCTAAGAAGGCAGGATTACACTTCATATCTGTAATCCCACACAGTCATGCTTGACTTTGAGAAGATTTATGATGAAATAATAATGCCAGAGTTTAAGGCAACTCTCAAAACTTGGTGGCTCGATAATGCCTTTTGACTAATTAGCGTGGGATCTGTTGATTAACAGCTGTGTGTGGTGCTTTGAAGATATTTCAGGTCTCTGAAAAATGTAAAGCTTCCCTGTTAACCTGAGGATCTCAAATTATAGTACACCCCACATTTAATTCATTCCTCCTATTTCCCCTGTAAGGCAGACAGGTATCGTAGAAACAGTTTTGCAAATGCTTATACAGGCAAGCACATTGTCAGACATGGTAACAGGTTGCTTCCAGCAAAGTTACTACCTGCCTTATTATGAGAACCATATCATTAAAGAAGAGCTGTGCACCAAAATCTCATTTGGTCCTCTAAAGTGATAGCAGACTCTTCTTTCAGCTGCGTTTTGATAATGTAGTATGTAGGTTTAGCTCCAGGAGACCAGGAATGTGGAAGCTGGTTCCAGTTGCACAGTGAGAAGAACGAATCACCTTATACAGGTGAAAGGGCCCACCCTGGACAATTTCGTCTTTTCCCTGATAATAAATGTTATGTTAAATTATTTTGTTGGACAAGAGTAGCCTTGTTGGTCAGTTCTAGGATAAAGCTTTATCATGTCTGTATGTATGTCCCTGTTCTGCTGCAAGAAAAGGTCAGAATGTGGGTGTGAAATCCAGCTTCCTGCTGTTCTCAGCTTATACTTTTAAAAGAGAGCAAGTTTCTGGTCCTCATGACTGGAAAAGCATGCTTTGAAATGTGAGGATTGAAATCTCAGCAGCTAAAATCTCAGCAGCTACTGAGATTTTCAGTAGCAATAGGCGAGGCTTCTATGTCCTTTTTGGCTATCAAAATACAGAATAAATAATTCAAAAGAACAAAAATTGCATAATAAATTATGCCAGTGTCATGTAAGTGTGCATATTCATCTTACAGGCCCTGCAAAATTGTGTCAGATCTCTCAGCGCCCGGCTCTCATCTGGCAGAGGGTTCCACTATTCTTTGCCCAGTTCCTACTTCTGGACTGTCAGACAGCTGTCAAGCCAAAGATCGCAAATCTTTCTTCCTTTGTTGAACCCAAGGAACCCTGTATTCAGACTTGTAAACAACAAGTCTAACCTGTTTAACTTCATAATGATTGCTGCACTGCATTCATTGATACCCTGATTTCTACCTATGGCTCCTGCTTGCACACACAAATCTCTCTCTATGGATCATAAAGACAATCTTGCCTACATTTTTATTAAGCCCTGAGTGTGTCAGGTGAGTATCTGCAAAAACTACCTGAAAAAAGAAAGTTAGAAAGACAGACAGTGCATACTCTTTTGAGAAAATAGATCTTCCATTTTAGATCTTTCATAATTTTAGCAAAAAAAGCAACAAGAAGAAGTCAGGATTGCACCTCCTCCGGTTAATAATGAATGTTGTACCCAAAGCAGTCTCTTGCAAAAAAGAAACATCTGAAAGGATTTCCACTCCCTTTGATAACTGAGGGTATTTAGTGTCCCTTTAAACATAAAAGTTTGAATAACAGGTGATCTACAACCTGCCTCAACGTTCTTAGTTCAACAGAGTCTTCCTGATGACAGCTAATAATTAATTAACAATGAACGGTGTTCTCCAGACTGTCATGGTGATTGGCAGTATCATCTACTGGAAAGTGAAAGATTTGTTAATGTGGCAGACGGCAGTCTGGGAAACATTAATTCTTCACAATTCCCACAGCTTTTCAGCTAAATGCTTGATGTGACAGATTGCATTGCTTTGGATGGAGGAGAGAAGGACAGCAACCTCTGTCGGCACAAGCATTGCTTCACAACAGAATCGGCTGCCATACAAAAGAACAAAAAGAGGTGCTGAATTCCTGAGAAGATTCAGTGAACCTATTATACCAAATAGCCTAGTGGCAGTGTTGGCTCTCCTATTTGTTACTGGGCGGTGCTCAACATGTTGCTTTTTATTGTTTAGATTATAATGTGTTGCTTTTATCTGTTTGACTGTTTGATATATTTATATATCACCTTTCTACCTCTGCCATCAAAGTAGTTTTCAATTAAAAATAACATCAATAATATAATATGCACCATGCAAAAGGAAAAAGGAAGAAGAAAGCAATGGAATTCAGGCACCAATTTGTTTGCAAAAAGAAGCTCTGAATTCAATTTGTAGTGCAGTCCTAAACAGAGTTGCTTTGAAGGTTGCTTAAAATTGCACTGTTGGTCTTGATTATTTTGGGGTCATTGTTGTGCCATTTCTCAGTCCTGGAGATCAATAAAGTTCAGCTTTTCAGCAATAGAACCTTTGCACTGAATTCAAACTGTTGGGCTGCATCAAAAGATATTCTTGGTGGCTGCTCCACCACTATGGATCTCCTCCAGTGGTGGAAAGTATCTTCAAGTTGCAGTTGACTTTGTAGGATTTTCTAGCCAAGAGAAGTGTTTGCCATTCTTTGCTTTTGAGTACTATTTGTTGAGTACTATTAATTAGGACCAATTAGGACTAAGTATCCTTGATCAGATGAAAAGAGCTAGTCTGGGTCATCCAGGTCAGGAGCTAAAAGCTTACCAGAGCTCTGGATGGCAGCAAGAAGCAGATTCTTCTGGGAGAATAACTAAAACTTAGAAGACTCAAAATTATTATTTGGCCACTTCCCAACTGGCTTTTGTAAGAACTTCTGATATCTATGTTCATACACTGAGCCCGGTGGATAAGCCACCATAAGACATCTACTAGTTTCAAATTAACCACACAAAAGTACTTTGCCCCCTTCTTGCCTTGGTTATTGCTGGGATTATAACTTCATTTTAGGTGGTACTATTGTTTTTACTCCAAAACCTTTGCCAAACAACAACAAAAAGGTTATTGTCTAAAATGTTCCTGTAAGGGTCTGTTACTCCAGTCATCAACAAGACTCAGGAAGGTTTCAAGAGCTTTATTGGAACGGTTGTCATCCCAGGCTCAAATAGCCGCAACTGGGAGTTTGGCTCTCTGACCCCTGTATATATATTTACAGTTTAGTTCAACCCCTGGATTTCCCCCCACCCTCACATTCCCATAATATCAGTATGTGAAAGGACAGTGGGAACAACAGCATTGTTTGGGCAGACAGTTCACTCCTTCAGGAAGGCAGATAAGGGTGAACGGCTAATCTCTATTGAACTAGTTACTTTGCAAGCAGGGGGAGGCCTCCGTAGCCTTGAACAATGATAAAGGCTGGGCCATCTGTGGCTGTGGTGTGGACTTGTAAGCTGCCAGGCCTGGAATGGCACAGGCCTGACACTTATATAGTTGGCTAAGGGGTACACCAGTTTGTCAAAGTGATCCCGTACATCAAACAAGGCACAAGAACCCAAAGTATGACTGATGGGCACACAAGGAGAGAGATCTCTGTTAAGCACTCAGAAGTACATAACATGCAAGCTAGCTTTTCTGCCCTTGCAGTTAGCTCTTACTGGAAAGAGGAAAGTTAACACAACAGATTCAGTTCTAAAGAGCTGGTTTCTATCCATTTCTGATGTGATGTTCATTTCAGCACCCTGGTCAGCTCACAGGCTCTGAATGTAGAATTAAGTGTTCCAGCTCTTAAAAGGGCCTAAGTAGACATGATGTTGGATTGGATCTTCCATGTTGTATTGAAGTGTAAATAGCAGGCATCAAGGAAGATAAATTGGATCAGGGCCATAGCACCAGGGGATCACAGTTAACCTTTTCCCCATGCCATTTTCTTGATCTCAGCACACACACAAAGCTGCTATTGCTTCGTGGGGGAAATCATTTAGTTACACGTGACAGTTAACACTTTCAAAGCTGAACACTTTCAAACCTTCCCCCATGGCTGCCATTTTAAAAAATATATGCAGGAGATGTATTCACAAATCTCTTGACATCAAGCTAATGGGTCCTTAAATGAAGTGCCTCTGATATCTTTCAGGGATCTTTGGGCTTTACTGTAGTAATTTCTTTTCTCAATGCAGAACTATGTTGCCCTCCCTGATAGTTCACCAATAGCCATTCTGGTCTCCTTGATCTCTGTGGATGGTTCTGATGAACAATGCTTCACTCCATCAGATTTCTGCCCTCTTCATTTCCTAACGGGCTGTTATTTGGTAAGGGGGAGCAATCCCTTGATCTTATAGCACGTGCAGGCAATTCTCTCCTTTCCAAGAGGTAAAGTTTTGGATCCAGCCACACAAGTCTGTTCCATTGAAGTTGCCCACCTGGGGGGAATTTTTAATTAATATGTAAAAGACTCTGGAGAGACCAAATTTGAAGCTCTGGGGGGTGTCTTAGATTGATTACTATAAATCTTTTTAAAGCAAATGTGCCCTAGTCTCCATGAGCTGTTTGTTCAGCTGGCTTGTAAGAAGACAGCTCAAAAGGGAAGAGTTGTTTATTATTATTATTATTATTATTATTATTATTATTATTATTATTATTATTATTATTATACACATAACAACACAGCACAGTCTGGAATTCATCTCTGAATATCGAGTCCTTCCCAAGGACCTAGGATGTTAGAATTATTCGCGTAAGAGATAATATTACTAGTTCCTAGAAGTGCTGTTTTTCTGCAGCATGTGGACTGATATTCTGTCCAAAGTTTAGGTTTTCCAGATGTTTTTCAAGATTTCTTGGGATTCCTCCTAGAGCACCGACTACTAGTGGGATTACTGCTGTTCTTTTTAGCCACAATCGTTCAACTTCAATTTGTAGGTCCTTGTATTTTGTGATCTTTTCCAGCTCTTTGTCCTCTACCCTGCTGTCAACTGGCACAGCAACATCTATGATCCAAACATGTTTTTTCTCTACCACTGTTACGTCTGGGGTTTTATGTGCCAGGTGTCTGTCTGTATTGTTGTTGTTTGTTGTTGTTGTTAAATGGGAGGCATACACATTCAATAGATGTGTTTAGATTAGTGGTATTGATGTTTGTAAGGCGAAGTGTGACAAGGCCAGTTTCACTTTAGGGTTTCTATGTTGTTCAGAGAATTTTAAAGTATATAATATTTAATATCATTCTTAATACTAATAACAACCATAGCAACTTCAGCTTGCTAGTATAATCATCTTAATCATTAGATTAATCAACTCTTAACTTTAGCTGAATATTAAATAGACACCAATTTTCATTGGTAAGGGCGAGTTTTCAGTGTCAGGGCGGAGACAAGGGGAAGCTATGTTGGATCTTCCATGCTACCAAAACAGAAAGTTAAAAAGAAAAGCACAGCTCTTTCTTCCAACCAACACAGGCAGTTTAATAGATAGTATTTTATTTCAAAATGATGCCTCTAGTGAGGCACTAGTAATTGTCAAGTTTAATTGACTGATCAATCAGTTAAAAGCCAGTCAATCAATTAGCATTGTTTTAACTGGGTGCTACCATTAATATTGTCTTCAACCAGACCATTTTCTTGAAATTCCCACCCCTGTCTTAGATTTTCTCAAAAGTCAACAATCATGGTTAATATTTTATAAGGCACTAACAGAGGCCACAGAAAAGGAGCATCAGCTGCCACTTGTATATAACTAACCATGGTACTGGCTAATGTGGTAACAAAGCATCACTGTAAAACATCCTATCAGTAATTAATAATAAAGAATAGCTATTGTTAAAATAATGGCATTCCAAACTAAACATAACTCAATAATTTGTGGAAAGAACTTAGTCAGTAGCTGCCATGTTTGCAGAAAATGGAAGCCCAAGCAAGCATGATGGATGTCCTTGACTTAACTCAAATGCAGTTTATTTACAAGCAACCAATAACATACCTGTTTAATGTGGCTATAATGCATCCATGAAACATGGTGTTTACTAAATTCTACAGAACTGGCAAACATAATGCTAAGAGTACCAGGCTTGGACTTGGGACAAGCAGAGGTGTAGTTGGGCTAGAGTGCGCCTGGTGTGCACACTGTGTTTTCCGCCCCCCACCCTCCGCAGTGCCCTGCCCACTGCCCCCACCCCTTACCTTAGTGCAGGCTGGAGAAGCGGCCTGTTCCCTTCAGGCTGAAAACGACCTTGTGGGATCTACACTTCCCATGAGACCCTGGGGCTTGCAAGGTCTCCTGGGAAGCGTAGTTTCCACCAGGCCATTTTCAGCCTGAAGGGAACAGGCCACTTCTCCAGCCTGCACTGTTTGATGAAGGTAAGTTTGTGGGGAGGGCCACAGAAGGGCAGGTGGGGGTGTCGGGGGGTTATTTTCCACCCCCAGGCACGTGCCCGGTGCAACGTGCGCACACCCCTGGTAGCTCTGCTTCTGGGGACAAGCGGGTTCCAATCTGTGCTCTACCATTCAAGTTTGCCAAACCCTGGACCCACAACAATATTTCAGCCTAACCTAAATCACAAGGTTATTTGTGAGGATAAAATGAGGGAAGGGACAGCTGTGTGATGCTTTGGGTCCTGATCAGGGGGAAAATCAGGATATAAATAAAAAGAAAATTTCAAGTTTGAACAGCTAGTTTGGTCCAATCACTCTCTCCCAACCTATTTTGCTTGCAGAAAAAGACTCAGAACATTTTCTGTCTTTTCTTTTTTGCACAAAAAAGATTCTGTATGCAATAAACTGACTAATCAGGATGAATTTATAAGAGGAAACCCTTCCCCAAACAGGAAGGAGAGTGCGTACTATGCACATGTTGCTAATGAGAAACCAAACATGATCGCAAATTTTGAATCTACATTAAATGCAAGTCTAATATTTGGAACTCAACTTCCACAAAAGCTGTCTTGACCATTAAGAGGCATAGTAGTTATGTACATTCTCAGCGGTTAGCTAGTTTGGGATCTATCAAAATTGACCTACTGGAGGATTAGTAAATTTGAATATGGGAGGCATTTATAAGATAAGACAGATTCACACATTGCAAAGCCAAGTCAGTATCATCTGTTTTGTGATTACTGATGACTGACAATTTTACTGTGTTTCTGTGTTAATTAACATGGTTATATCTCTTTCGGTTCCATGCAGATACTGCAAAGATCATTGCTGGGCTCATCAGTTTAGTAAATTATGATTCAGAAGGTGGTTGTTAATTTTTTTTCTTTGATTTATAGACTGTCTTTCAATTCAAAAGCACCCAAAGTGGTTTGCAGCATAATAAAATGCAGCAGAAGTCAATAAAACACCAGTAAAATACAATAATGATTCTTTTTAAGCGCACTGAAATCAATAAAAGTTTGCCGGTATTGCCACTCCCTTCTGTATTATTGCTAGTTATTTACTGTTGTTGTTTCCTCATGTTCAGTAATCTTTGGCTTCTTTTTTGTGCTGATCAGTAGCTTTAAGACTGGATGTAAAGTATGAAGAAATACAAGTCCCTTAACGGACAGCAATTCACACTAAGCTGACCCTCTCCTCACACACAGCAAAAAGGGTAAGTATGAGTCACTGAAAAAAAATATTGAGAAAGATTGTGTAATAACTGACTACAGCGAACGTCAGGGTCATGTTTACAACTCTAGCACAGAGACCCCTATGGTTGCTGTAGTTGAAGTACTGGGCTAAGGCCAGCAGGAGTGGACTGCATGTTCACATCACCAGGTAAAATCCTGATGGGCCTCACTTTCCACCCCTTCCCCCAGAGACTGAGCAATGAGACAGGCAGACAGGAGGGCAGCAGCCATTATATTCACCACTGGGCAAAGGGAAGCAGCCACAGCAGGTGAATATTTATTTTGTGTGGATTTATTTGGATACTCCCCCCCCCCCAGTTTCTCCACTGATTGTGGCCTCAAAGTGACTTGTGGTATAAAAAAAACAACAGACCATAAATACATAAACACATGCGTACAAAAAGATGGCAAATCAATTTGGCAGCAACACACCTCCCTACAGGGGAGGGAAAAGAAGCACAGAATGTGGTAAAGCTCTGCCCCTATAGCAATAGTCCCTCTGTCCAGGCACTCTCTGGGTCAAGGGGGACAACAGAGGCAGGAGGGTAAGAGGCAGCAGTCATGATGTTCATTGTGGGACCACTGCTGGACAAGGAGGCTGGTCAGGTCAGGAACCGAATGTGGCTGAGATGGGGTCTAGGAGGGGAAGATTGGGGATGCAGCTGGCTGGTTTCAGTCTACAGAGTCTCCTTTCAATCATCAAGCAGTCTCAGTAGCATAGTGCCCATTTCGCTGTCATCTAGTTAGACTGTCAGAGTATAACTGTGCATGGATTCTGTTAGGATATACCACAGATTCACACATGGTGGTTCTTCACTTACAGACATGCATCCAGCCATCTATGGGATTTGGGGAGAAGGACTTTGCAGCTTCTCTCTTTTGCTGTTCCCAACTCACCCCTACTAACTGTGCTCCTAGAGGTCAGCAAACCCTCAGGAACCATATGGGGGCAAAATGGTTCCTTTGGCTATATACAAAACATTATGCTATGATAGCATAGCATAGTATACGGTAGCAGCTATACTATGCAAAATGGAGTAAGGGAGGATTGGCAGCCTCAAAATGCCATTCTGTCAGAGGAACTGCAGGGTTGGATATATGCCAGTCATTTTCCAGTCAATCACTGCAACTTGAACATGTGAACAGTCCAGGGGAAAATGCTGTATTTGAACTGCCATTGGATGATAGGAATGTTTCCTCTGTGATGATGAATTGATTCACAAGTGCAGGTAATCACTGGATCTCCCCTTATTGGCTAATATGTGAACTTTCCATCAGTCACTTCGAATGAACCCATTTCATCCTCCTGTGCAGCAATTATCCACAATGGAGTCCCCGCTAGGCAAATGTTGCAAGTGTTCCATGCGGTAACTTGGTTATTCATTTAAACCCACAAATACGCACATTCATTTATTTTGAGCAATATACCGAATCCCCGTCCTTGTAATGTCAGAGTTTCTGGACTTAATTAATAGGCACAATTATCTTATGTGTACCTGTGGGGGGTGGGGGTGGCATTGGTAGACTTTCCTGCCTTTCCATCACTGACTCACGTAGCCTTGCCTGCTGCAGTTTTTCAGTGTTATTCTTCAGCACAGGAAGTCATATATCAATTCATGCAATCAATGCTATTGCAGCAGGACACCGAAAAAGAAAAACAAAGAAAAGTAAAACCAGAAACAGGACTCCAGGAGGCCTGCCTGATGGCTGTAAGCACATATTGATTGACAGTGGCAATATCCTCAGCGCTGTTACATCCTGTCCCCAATTTGGAACAGCTCCTGGTATGTGTATACATTACAGATCTTATTACCTTGCTGATGGAAACTGGCATGATGATACCCACAGTTTCAGACTGAAAGCTGAATAAAGGTATCTTGGTGAAGCATTGAAATCTAGAGAGGTTGTGGATATTTGGAGATGCAGGAGGGGGAACAGGAAGTACATGTGGCACTCATTTCCTGTCACCTCATTTCTCACCCAAATGGAGATGGGTGAGATGGGCCAGTTGCTCAGACATCAGATGCTTTTACCTCTCACTATAAGATATGATACAAAATTTCTGCTTTTGATGCTAAAGGAACAGGAAGCTTGTGGGTTCTTTGGATTCCTGTTTTTATGACAGTCCTTTTTTTTTTTTGTAGTCCTGTTAAGATTATAATAATGGAAGGTTCCAGTAAATCATCTAGTCCATTTCTGGTCTAAAAGAAACTATCCCACAGAGTCAGTATCCTCAGTAGTTGTTGACAAGTGTTTGACTTAAGATGATATTTCTAAACAGTAAGAATGTAAGAAGAACCCTGTTAGATCAGACCGGCGGTCCATCCAGTCTGGCACACAGTGACCAATCAGTTGACCATCAAGAACAACAAACTGATGATAGAGGCCAAGGACTTCCAATACTGCTTCCAAGCTCCACTATTCAGGTTTGCTGCCTATGAAAAATGGAGATTCTCTTTAGGGCCTGTTGACATTTCCCTATTCTCCTGGTAAAGTCCTTCCTCATTACCAGCTTATGACGGTTGCTTCCGCTGCCATCCAGTAAACTAGTCCCACTCCCAGATGTACACTTGGTTGTAGCAGTCTTTCAACATCCATCTGTACTAATAGGCATATGCAAAAGCCTAGGATATCATCAAACAATGCATATATATTATCACTTGACATGAGAATGAAACCATAGCTCAGCAATAGAGTGCATAGTTCATGTGTGGAAGATTCCAGGTCCAATTCTCAACGTTGCTGTAAAAGATTCTGAGATGATAGAGCTGGCCAAGACCTCTGGAGAGCTGCTGCCAACCAGAGCTGGCCAAGACCTTTGGAGAGCTGCTGCCAACCAGAACTGACAGCATTAGCCATGGTGGATTTATGGTCTTACTGAGTAGAAGGCAGTTTCAACCACAAGTTATAGTAAAATCACTACGGCATAAACACAAAGTCCCATTTTTGTTGCTATACTAAAGTGTGTCCCTGGTGATTATAAAATGTACGCCTGTACTTGTATTTCTACTGAAGTTCTAAGTCATTACAACATCTTTTTTTCCAAATTTGCCACTTCACTGCTCTATAAAAAGCTTCCTAGGAAAGTATTAACAGATGGCCTCTTACTCTCGGAGACTGTTAGCAAGCGCAAGCAGATGGTAACCTGAAACAGAAAAATCAACTTCCATTTTTGAAACTGAAGAAAAATATGATAAATATCCTTGTAATGGAAATATGTATGAGGCATAGAGGTAGGAATGAAAATATCCAGTTTATGAAAAGAGACATCTTTTCTCTAAATACAACATTTGCCCTTTATTTTAGATGATACATTTGAGTGGGTTTTTTTCATATACTGGAAGAAATTTGAAAAACAAGCTGAAATGCATTTTAAAATGAATGACACTTGTCAAAGATGTGGTCTTGGTGAGACAAAGAAGTCATATTTTATACTGGCAAAATATTTTTTCATTAGGGTGGATGCATGCAGGAGCTTCTTTGCAAATGCCTGTCTCTGAGGCTCAAGGGTCAATTGATAATCTTGCCCCCATAACAGTGAATGACAATCATTTACTTGTATGCGAGAAAATAACAGATTGCAATGGGCAAAAACAACAAGGGGACCAAAGGTTTCCTGGCAACCTGTTCTTTTCTGCACGGTCCCACCTCGTTTCTTGAGTGCAGCCAGACTATTGGACTCATTGGGTGAAAAGTTGAGAATTACTGTTATTTATATATTTTGATTTCTTTAGTCTCAGCCTGTGGGCTCACCAAGTGGTAACCCCATGTCAGTAAAAGCATCATGTATACATTTAAAACCAACTGATGAAATTAAAATGACATCTTACAGTTATTGAGACTCTAGGATCATTCAACCCTAAAGTTGGCCATCAGATTCCACCTGATGCAATGCTTCTACAAGATGTGCAGGTTTTAGTTTGAACTTTAGAAGAATGGTCTATTGAGAGAACCTTTCTGTGTGCCCTAGCAGTACTAACTGAAAGGTGTTGTAGCATTCTCAGAAGGACCCTGAGTTCAGCTTCAGAATCTTCAGCACCAAGAGTTGGGAAGACCTGCCTGAGACACTGGAAAAGCACTGCCAACCCAAATACTGGGCTGAATGAACCAATGATCTGACTTGGTATAAGGCAACTGCATAAGCTCAAAGGCTGTGATACGACATGGAAGCACTTTGTCAGCTACTTTGGAGCCAAGCTACTCAAAATTTCATAAATGCTGACCTGTTTGGCAGAGCTGTGCCTTTAAAGGCTGGTGTGCCCCCTCACTCACAACCAGAGCTGGGATCCAACCAGTTCTCACCACTTCTCTAGAAGTGGTTACTCATTTTTTCTGAGTGCCGAGATGGGGTTACTAAAGCAACCTCCCTGCTCAATAGGGACTGGAGGTGCGTGTGTGCAGCGGCGCCACTGTTTGAATCCCACCACCATCGGAACCTGTTATTAAAATTTTTGGAACCCACCACTGCTCACAACCCTTTTGCGCTTGTTACAGTGAATGCATACTTCTAGTTGTAAGAAAAAGCCAATTCACATTCACTTTACAAATGAAAACAGGGCTCAGGGCCTGGATAAATGAGGTATAAGTCATGTGTTTAACCATATGTGTATTGAATGTAACATGAAAATTACTTAGTGCCTATATATAAAAAAATAAAATGTGCACTGTACACAGATTGTAGGCTGCAGGACTATAATGTAGGAGGTGGGGGCTCAATTAAAACAGCAAAAGTGAAACATAAATAAGTAGTGTTAAACATTTCTCCTTTGTCTGGCCTTTCCCCCTTTGGTTTGTTGTCTCCAACGTAAGTTTTCCCCCAGCTGAACTCTGATCAGAAGTGCATCTCACTAACAGAAAATGTCTGACAAAAACAGGAAGGGCTTTAAAACAAAGGAAGTTCCTTGCACTCATGGTTCTGAAGATAGTCTTGAAAAAGAACATGAGCGTTGTCTCTTGAAACCAAAGAAGTCAGAGGGATAGTTATACATGACTTCCAGAGGACTGGCATGAAAATTAATTGCCACCGTTTCCCTTCCTGTGAATACCAGGAAATGTAAACATAGATTTACTACATGCACAATTTATGCAGAATACAGAAATCAGCTTTCTTTGCACAGAAGGTGGGCTACCTTGGTCTAGCAATTGACTTTAAAACAAAGGCTCATTCTGCACATGCAGAATAATGCACTTTCAAACTGCTTTCAGTGCTCTTTGAAGCTGTGTGGAATAGCAAAACCCACTTGCAAACAGTTGTGAAAGTGGTTTGAAAACGCATTATTTTGCCTGTGCGGAAGGGGCCAAAGCGCAGGAATACACCTTGCCCTGACAATATCTGAACACTGGAAATGCAAGAGCATGAGTGACGTGTGCTCGCTACTAGGACCACCTGTTCTTTCTGCTCAAGAACTGTCAATTTTGAACTGAATGATCATCAAACTGTTATAATTTTGTATTTATTGTGCTTTATTTTACTGATTTTTGTGTGTCTAGGACAGCAAGACAAAAGCGTGACCGTCCCAAATCTTTATGATTACTGAGATAAGATATGGAATGGTTTTGTTCCAGTAGATATTCAGGCCTGCTCTTCATCTCTCTATTGATCAATATCTTAATTCAAGTGCTTTATTGTCCAGGTATCTGAGTCACCAACATGGGTATGCAATTGTCTTATTCATTTAAAAAAAAAAAAACAAGGGAAGCAGCCCATAAAAATGCAAAGGGGAATGCTGTCGCTTTCTAGCCAAAGGGGGGGAAATATTTCCACAATGAGCTATTTGTTGTTTACACCATCAAATATTCATAATGATGCCAGATGTATGAAAATTATTATAGGGAGAATTTCCCTCTTTGCCTTCTTTCTGGGGAAGCACCAATTTTCATGGGCCATAAACAACAATAAAATAATTCAATGGAGGTAGCATAATAACAGGAGCAAGGCTATGTCTTCAGCTATTCGGCTTAACATGCAAGTGCTCTTCTGTGTAGCCCTTGTATGCTTCTAACTCTTTGGAGAGCTGAAGAGGACTAAGCCGTGGAGTGGGGGTGGGGGGATGGGGAGCAATAGGAAAATTCTCCTGCATGTTGGAAGCACACAAAACAGAGAAAAATATGGCAAAGGAATTCATTATTTCCCCCCTCCCCCCATGTTGTTCTTTTTCTTGGTGGTGATAGCAAATGCCATCAAGTTGCAGCCAACTTATGGCAAGAGACACTCAGAGGTAGTTTGCCAATGTCTGCCTCTGCGAGGGCAGAGTTGAAAGTAATGTGACTAGCCCAAGGTCACCTAGCACATTTCTTGTGGAGGTGTGGGGAATCAAACCAAGTTCTCCAAAGTAGCGTCCACCACTATTTAACCACTGCACCACACTGGCTATTTTTCTTATAGTGGTATGTATTAGCTGTAAGGGTCTAGTACCCCAGTCAGTAACAAGACTCAAGAATGGCTTCAAGAGCTTTATTAGAACTGATGTCTACCCTATGACCAGCTCCCTGGCCCCCAGTATAAACCTTGAGATTACAGTATGGATGGAGCAAGATAGCCCCCACCTTTACATTCCCCCAATATCAGCATGTGAAAGGACAGTTGAAGATAGTTGTGGTAGTTACATTATTTTGGGAATGGCTGGGCTACTCCCAGAGAAAGGTAGATAGGGAGAGCCAGGAAGCTCTATTCACTACATTACATCAGAAACAAAAGACACAGGCCTCTGGCCTTGGGCAAGGATGATACGAGTCCAGCTGCAGCCAGACATGCCCAGGCAGGTTACGTGCGCTTGGGCCTGACATTAGCACAATACAAACCAGCTCCCATCTTCCATTAGTTTGGCTGCTAGCTACACTGAAAAGGCTGCTGCTGCAGGTTGGCAGCTTTACCACTGCCTTCCCCCTCCAGTTCCTAAGTCCACCTGCAGGTTATTCTGCCCCTTCCATCTGTTATCCAGTGCCAAGAGCCCCATGAGGCCTGCAATAGAACAACAGACTTAATGAGGTGACAGGGTTCTGGACTCTACCATTTCAGACATTGATCTGTATTCATAATGCACTGTCAGTAGGGAACGCACCACAGTGTGCCAAAGGACTGACTAAATTATTTCTCCCTCATATGCTAATTTTCTTTTACTTATAGGGATTTTTTTTCCTGAGCACCAATGTGGTTTATCCATTAGTGCATATGACTAAAATCTGAGGGATCCTGGTTCGAATCACCATTCGGCCATGGAAACTTGCTGGGTGACCTTTGGCTAGTCACTCACTTGAAGCCTAACTTACCACAGGGAGTTGCTGTGAGGATAAAGTGGATCAGAAAAGAATAGTCTATGCCACTTTTGGGTCTACAATGCGGGGGAAAGACAAGATATAGGTGAAGCATGTGAGTAAATAAATAAATAACTACAGAGAAGAGCATTAAAAAGTGAGCCTTCCTTTGTAATCTGAAGTGACACGACCCCTTCGCCACCTCAGAATTCTACAACCTTATGTCACTATAAATATTCATTTATTCCCAATATCCAGGGTTTCTGAAGCTTACACACAAACAAGCAGCCTGAACAATATTCTCCCCACACCCCACATCACACCCCACATGCCACATCTGAATGGATAATTTTGTAAACAAAAGAAAACATCATTTTCTAGGTGCTTCTAATTTGAACAACAACCTATTAAACCCCTAAAACTTCAGTGTAGAACAAAAATAAATCCATTGAGCATTTTTCTCCCAGTGCACAAAAAATGTGTCCAGATGCACATTAGAATAAATTCTGCTGGCATCTGTGTTATATGTGCTGGGTTTTTTTAAGTTGTAAATTATTTTAGGAGCCTATCTTAGTTTCTTTTTTTAAAAGACAGGTATGCGCACTTTTTTTGCCATCAAAACACAGCTGACATATGGTGACCCTGTAAGGCAGAGGTGTCACACTCATTTATTACAAGGGCCAGTTTTGACGTAAAGGTGACTTGGTTGGATCAGGTCTGGGGAAAGGGTTGGCTGCCTCAGCTGGTGACCCTCCCAGCAGACTCACAAGCCCAGATCAGCACTGAGGGAGTGACCACCTCAGCTATCAGCCTAGCAACAGACTCACCAGCCTGGATCAGAACCTCAGCTGGCTCATGGGCATAATAAGCCTCTCAAGGGGGCAGATCTGGCCCCTGGGCTGCATGTTTGACACCCCTGCTGTAAGGTTTACAAGATAAGAGATATTTGGAGGTGATTTGCCATTGCCTGTTTCTGAGGCATGATCCTGGTATTCCTTGGAGGGCTCCCAACCAAATACTAGCCAAGGCTAGGGCTAAGAGGATATGACTGGCCCAAGATCACCCAACAAGCTTCCATGGAGCTAGTGGGATTCACATCTGGGTTTCCCAGGTCCTAGTTCGACACCTTAACCATTGCACCACTAATTGCATGCACACATATGCACACTTTACAGTCCATTTTTCTCATTGACACCTTTCTCATTGCTGTTCCCGCTGTTATTTAATATCTATATGCGACCCCTTGCTCAGTTAGTACGGAGCTTTGGGCTTGTTTGCCATCAATATGCTGATGACACCCAGCTCATACTGTTGATGGAGGGGGGAGCGGTCGCTGCTCCTGCAGCTCTACAGCATTGTTTGGAGGCGGTTGCTGGTTGGTTGCAGCAGAGCAAGTTGAAGCTGAATCCATCGAAGACGAAGATCCTCTGGCTGGGCCGTGAAGGGGGGGGGTTGGAGATTTCCAGCTGCCAGTGAAGGAGGGGGCCCAATTAGCACTGGCCTCCTCCGCCTGCAGCCTGGGGGTCCACCTGGATTCGTCTCTTTCAGTGGTTGCCCAGGTGGAACATGTAACCCGGGTTGTGTTTTTCCATCTGCATCAGGCCCGACGGTTGGCCCTCTACCTCTCCCGAGCAGATCTAGCCACTGTGATCCATGCAACAGTCACCTCCAGGTTAGACTATTGTAACTCGCTCTACGCAGGCCTTCCCTTGTGTTTGATCCAGAAGTTGAAACTGGTCCAAAATGCAGCGGTCCGTTTGCTCACTAGAAGTGCCGCTAGAGATCATAATTTGCCTGTGCTGCGCTGCCTGCGTTGGTTCCCAATTGAGTTCCGAATCATCTTCAAGGTGTAGGTGCTAACCTTTAAGGCCTTACGTGGCTTGGGACACTCATACCTATGGGACTGTCTGACCTCATATGTCCCAGTTCAGCCTCTGCATTCGACAGAGGCCAATCCCCTGGTGGTTCCCGGCTCCACAATGATGTGGCTAGCCTCCACTAGAGCCAGGGCCTTTACAGCTCTGGCCCCTGCCTGGTGGAACACTCTTCCTCCAACAGTCCAGGTCCTGCGGGACCTTGGTGAGTTCCACAGAGCCTGTAAAACTGAGTTGTTCCACCAGGCTTTTGGGGAGGCTGGCTGCTGATGGCGCCACCCTCCCTCCTTTCACCTAGGTGGTCCCTATTACACCTATGGGACCTTCCATTCCCTTCTCAGGAGGGGTTTTAAATTGTTGGATGCTGTATGTTGTATGCTGTATTTTAAATAGTTTCAGTTATTCTAATGTTAGAGCCTATATTTATATTTGAGATATGTGCTCTTCCTGTTATGTTATGCCATTTTATGCTGTACACCACCCAGAGCCCTTTGGGGGTGGGCAGTATATAAGCTTAATTAATTAACAACAACAACAACAACAACAGGCAGATTACATAGTGTGAAACAAAGTGATTATATAGCATGAGAGATCAAATATCTTGCCCTATATAATTTACTGATATGCAGATGACACAGTGACGAACCCTCAACCAATGGGATGCAGAAGACTCTCCTGTGCGTCAGTTGGTTGAGGGTTCATACTCATGCTCAAAACTGAGTGACAGGCTGGCCGCCCATCCTGAAAAACCCTATTGGGCCTGCCAACAGCCTCCCCACCCACTCTCCCACTACCCACATGCCCTCTCCCCACTACCAGACCAAGCCTTAGTCAGGAGTGCAAAGGCAACAAGTCCTCCTCTTTGTAGGCCACACAAAAGTCATCCTGCTGCCCCCCCTCCCCCACACACTCTCCCAAACCCCAGCCCTGGCACCTGCCTCCCCATTCTCCCACCAACCTTCCCCAGCCCATACAAAAACATCTGTCCACCTGATGACAAGGAATGCCTCCAGCCTGTGGTAGGTCCAGCTGGGCCTGGGTGCACCCTGGTGTGGATACAGACACCTGGGGGGGGGGAGGAGGAAGTGGGTGGGGGGATCTCCAGCTCGCCATCCCTCCCCCCTTCTACAGCCCATTTTATTTCCTATTAAAATGGGCTTTAGCGCCAGTGCAAAATAATAGGACTTGGATGGCAAACCTTAGTTACAAAAAGGTATGAGACATAATATGGCAAGTAATGGAGAAAATAGAATTAGAAAAGCAGGGAACAAAGAAGTAACCTCAGACTAATATGTACAACAGATAATGTATAAAATATAAAATGGCATAGATTACAGCCCCTGCTCCCTTTGTAAAAGCACCTCGTGGCACCATTCAGTTATACTAAAGATTTATTCCCTTTATAAAAATGGCCTCCTGAACTACTGAGTTTTAATAAGAAAAGAACTGGGATGATTATAAAGATTATAAATGCCTCACACTGCACCCTTCCACACCCTTCCAGACAGAGGTCCCTTAGGCCAATCTCTACAAAATCTTCACCTATCAGCATTTTGAATTAAATAAACTATGGTCGATTCCCCATGGGGAAAATCATCCTGGGACTGGATTGGGAGCGTAAAGTACAGTACCTTTTGATCCTGGTCTGTCCCTCCCCACGGCAGCCGAGGTCTCGAGTTGAAACCAGGATCAGAGCCCGGGATCAGAGCCCAGGATCAGCTCTGCAGCTCTTTTGCTCCTCGTTCCCGATTGGCTGTTGCTTTAGGGCAGGAACATGAACAGGTGTTCCCTTTTTTTGTTTTGTTTTTTCCGTAATCGCTACGTTGTCACAAAGCAAGAACACCATACAAACGTGTGCCTATTGGTTGCATGGTCATGGCTTTGTATGCAAGAAGATTTTTTTATTAAAAAAAGATACGTTCCTGCCCGCCCTGAGGGCATTCTGTGCATGCCCAGGCCACTGTGCTGTGATTGGCGGACAGCACCAACGGAGACTAAGGGATTCCCCATGATACTGGGCTCATCCCAGGATCTCCGGAAAAGATGTACCTTCCTGGTGGTTTCTGAAAATCCCTTTATGAGGGGGGGTATCAGAGGGAAGGGCCAGAACTGACCCAAATTTGACACAGGAGCCGTGGGGACTTCTCCGTTTTCCCAGGACACCTACCGGGGCTATCCCAGGATGAGTTCCCCCATGGGGAATCGCCCTGTTGTGCCAACAGAACTCCTGCCCAATTCTGTGAGCCAGTTCTTGATGCCAGTAGCTCCAGTTACCGTTACTAGGAGGATGGAAGGATCAGACAGCAAAAGTCACAAAGGTACTATAAGACTGCAGGCATTTCAAGCCCAGAATTTCTTTTGGTTCCGGCCATGCTGCACATGAGCTGTAACTGCTTTACAATGCAATCCTAAGCAGGCCTACTCAGAATCCTATTCAGGTCTATTCAATAGGGCTTATTTCCAGTAGTCTTAGGATCACACTGTTATGCACTGTCTTCTTTTGAATGCCAAAGGACATGCTTTCATTTCAGTTTATTTTATTGTTGGAAATGTTATAATCTAGTGGATGGCTCATATAGTCACAAAAGGAACAAAACCAGACCCCTCACCCCACTCCAGAGGTGTTTTTATGTGTCTGGGGGATTTGGGCATGAAAAATATGACTTTGAAAATAAACTACAAGAAAAACAATAGCAAAAGCTTAATGAGAACAGATCATGTGTTAATAGTAACAGAATTTGAAGAGACAGTATAGGGAGCAGTAGAAAATGCAGGGGCGGGGGAGGTGGCCTGCCCATGCCCTCAAAATCTTGTGGAATCCTGAAATGGAAGAATTCCCTCTTTTCCTCTCAGGATTCTTCATGAGCCTTTAAAAAATTATTATAATGACCAAATGCCATTTGTTTTCTTTTCCATGGGTTTGAAACAGCACACATTTGGCATTTTTTAAAACCTCAATGGGAGAGATTTAATCACTCACTGAACTGCCCCACTGAAATTAATAGGAAGTTGGATTTCTTTGCTTTGGCTCGATCATGCCTCAAGCTTTTAAAATGAATGGCAATTGTTAGTTTGTTTTTTACACAGTCACTAAAACGCTGTTTCCTCTGGGCCTTATTTTCTGGAGCAGCACGCATACTAATAAATATGCAGACTTCTCCAGATCATGTTGTTGGCATTTGGGGCAGTATGTTCCCTGAATGAATGTGACAGTAGATGATGCTCGTATTCTTCCCACTGACTGCATTATAAAACTGAAGGGCATAAATGAAGCTAATATTCTCTCATCCAGGGGCTGATTTGATAGAGGTTCTTTGATATCTTAGTGGCCTCTAGTGAACAGCTCCAAGTATTGCACCTGATCTGTCACCACAGATGTAGGAAAACACAATTCATAAGCCAGCTAGTGTAATGTTAGTGTTGAGCTTGGATCTAGGAGACCCGGGTTCAAATCTCTGCTCTGCCATGGAAGCTTAATCTTGGGCCAATCGTACACAGTCAGCCTAACTTACCTCAGAGGGTTGTTGTGAGGATGAAATGAATGGGAGGAGATGGATGTTAGCGGCTTTGAAACTCCACCAGCAGGAAAGAAGATGAGCATGCTGTCAAGTTGCAATTGAATAATGGTGATTCCTTTCATGGGGCACTTTAGGCATGAGATGAGCACAGGTGGTTTGCTATTGCCTTCCTCTGCAGAAAGGGTATAAATTAAGCAAAAACAAATGTGTAAAAATAAGGTGCACATTCCAGTTCAGAGACTTGCTGTGCATTTCCTACATGCTAACCCTATAGCCCAAGATAGGCAGGGGACATTTCAGGAAAAGGCTGACAGGGCCTTGGCATACCATGGATCCCAAAACTGGCAACATTCTCTGTAAATAACTCTTTCATTGATTTGAAGTTTATACCTGTCCACCAAAACAAGTGACCCACAACTGTGTCAGAATCCATCCGCTATTCTTTTTAGAAAGATGGTCTGTACTCTGGAAAGAGAGATGTCTACACATAAGTAGCCTTCTACCTGTGGCACCAGCACACATAGGCATCATCATCTATGATGTGATGCTTCTATGAGCAATATGTGATTGGCCAGAGATGTCACTTGATTCCAGTGATGTACATCCCAATCTGGGGCCACGAGTCATCCTTTGTGAGGTGTACTGTAGCCCATCACTAAAGCTGGATTGGGGACACTGAGCGGGAGGAAGAAAGACAGCAGGAAACAAACAGTGAAGATAAAAACAGAAAGAGAAGGAGAAAGATTGCAATATACAGTAAACATTTTGCAAATTAGGATTAATGGAAGTGAGAGGAGGTGGACAAAGACTCTTCTAGCCCATTTAGAAGAATTATCACATTTTCAGAAGGCATTTTAAGCACAGCCATCATTCTGTCCAAACTTCCCCAATGATCAATAGCCTGTGTGACGGACAGGAGGCTGTCCTGCCCCTGAAGGGAAAATCAGCCACTCAGATGAGCCCATAGGAGTGCTGCTCCAGCATCCAGCCATTTTTGAGAAGGGGGGTGGGGTGCTGGAGGGAACATAGGAGAAGAGGGAGTAGAGTTCTGCCTCAAGGAGAGAGCAGGGACAGCTCAGGTTTGGCTCAGGAAAAAGAGCAGAAGGGTAGCTCTATGTCTGAGAGAGAAGAGAGTGCTCGGTAGTTTGGCCTGTCTGGGGATAAACAGACCTTGTACAAGTTAGTCTGACTCTAAGGAAAGGGTGAAATCCTGTGTGTGAGAGAGGATCCAATCTAGTGGCTGATCAATAAAAGTCTGTTTGTGCCTGAAAGCACTGTAGAAAATTCTAGCTGTTCTCTGAAGTCATAATCCATTTAAAATTTTGTGTCTCAGCCAGGTTTCTACGTTGTCTACCTGGAGACATGTGCTGCTGGTGTGTCCCTTTAAAACCAACCTGTAAATAAATAAATCTTCTTAGTTGTTTATATATTAGTCCAGCCTGAGTGACCCCAATAATCTCCTCGTGCATCACAAAACTTACTTCACAGCAGTGAACGCAAAGCCTATAGTTACCTGTAGAACACCTGGAAACTGAGGGGAAGCTGTATAGTTCAAAACGAACCTAGATCCCAGAAATCTTCAGAGGTTGGGTGCACCTCCTCAGTAGGAAAAAAAAGGCTTGTCACAGCCTGAATGTACACTAATCCTATTACAGCAAAGAGAAACGAAAGGCAGCGATGAGAAAATGATTAGACCATCCAGTTCAATCAGCTAATCTGTTTGTCTTTCTCATCCTTGTTCTTGATTATGTTTCTGAAACAAGGTTCTGACGGAGGCAGCAAAGGCAACGCCGGGTGTCTCCCACAGCTCCTTGTAATGAAGATTCCCTCTGTGTGCAGGATCACATCCATCTTGCTGTGAAATATTTGAAAGAAGCTCGTGCAAAGGGAAGCAATTCCCTTGGCAGAAGATCAAACTAATTTAAAATGTGCGGAATGAAATACACAGAAAGCATTCAGACTGTGCGAACTAATCCCTTGCATGCAGTGAACAGCAATGAAGGATTTGGCAATACAAAGTGATGCCCTAGTCTAGACTGTCCACGATGTTGGTTTAATTTAATTTGCTGCTAATTTGTTACATACCCATCAAATGGCCATTGAGACAATGGTAGGGCAGAAAGAGGGCTCAGTACAGAGGGTGTGTACTCAGGGAGCAGATGGAAGACATCTTTTTCGATGGTGTCTCCAAATACCATTTTATATTTTCCCCCAGGAGAGATCATGGCAGCCATACACTTGTAAGAAAGCAAAAAGGTGTTAGGACCGTTATAATAGGAGCCGGACACTACTGGTGAACCTACTTTTCTTGGAAGACAAGACGAAGCAATTTTCCCCCTCACTAAGAGTGGAATCACTTATATATTAATGTTTATATTTCTTTTCAGTCAGCAGTGGCTCCAAACTGACTAGTAGCCGTTACAATCCAATAGAAATATAAATCACAAAATGCAGCACAGACAGAGAGTTCTCAGCAAGATCTGGATCCAGGCACAATGGAAGAGACTGTTGTCTGGCTGACACCCTCCCAGCCTGGAGGTTGGGAGCATCCGCAGTCCTAGTCTGACACTTGAGCTGTGACACCCCTCTAGTGTTGAGGGAATAGCAGGGAATGTTGAGAGAAAGAGGCTGGGTCCTATCCCAATCACAAAAGCAGCAAAACCAAGCCAGGCAATGAAAACACAGGAGTCTCTCGGGACATTTCCCAAGTAGGTAGAACATAAGAACATAAGAACTAGCCTGCTGGATCAGACCAGAGTCCATCTAGTCCAGCATTCTGCTACTCGCAGTGGCCCACCAGGTGCCTTTGGGAGCTCACATGCAGGATGTGAAAGCAATGGCCTTCTGCTGCTGCTGCTGCTCCTGAGCACCTGGTCTTCTAAGGCATTTGCGATCTGAGATCAAGGAGGATCAAGATTGGTAGCCATAAATCAACTTCTCCTCCAATAAATCTGTCCAAGCCCCTTTTAAAGCTATCCAGAGTTCAAGTGGCCATCACACATTACCTCCTGTGGCAGCATATTCCAAACACCAATCACACGTTAGCGTGGAAGAAGTGTTTCCTTTTATTAGTCCTAATTCCTTCTCCTCCCAGCATTTTTCAATGAATGCCCCCTGGTTCTCATGTACTTGACAGACAAAGAGAGAAAAAATTTCTCTCTGTCAACATTTTCTACCCCATGCATAATTTTATAGACTTCCAAATCCCATATCCCCTCAGACGTCTCCCTCCTCCAAACTAAAAGAGTCCCAAAACGGCTGCAGCCTCTCCTCATAAGGAAGGCGCTCCAATCCTTCAATCATCCTCATTGCCCTTCTCTTCGCACTTTTCTTTTCTCTTCGATACATCCTTTTTTGAGAGATGCTTGGCGAATTCAAGAGAGACTGAACATTGCGAGTACTCAAGTCGCGGTCGCACCACTGCTTTATATAAAGGGCATGACAATCACTTGCACAGTTTTATTATCAACTCCTTTCCTAATGAAGTCCCACAGCATAGAGTTTGCCTTTTTTCACAGCTGGCCATGCATTGAGTTGACATTCCCATGGAACTATCAACTAAGGCGCCCAAATCCCTTTCCCTGAGGGTCTGCTGACTGATTAGCACTGACCCTGTAAGGCGTGTATGGTGAAGGTTTGGATTTTTGCCCCTATGTGCATCACTTTACATTTAGCTTCACATTTGAACTACATTTGCCATTTCTTAGCCCACTTCACCCTGAATTTATCAAGGTCCGGGCTTTGGAAGCTCTTCAAGAATCGATTTTGTGGTTCTTACCACCCTACATAATTTGGTATCATCACTGCAAACTTAGCCACCCACACTACCCTTACCCCTACTTCCAGGTCATTTTATGGAATAAGTTAAAGAGCACTGGTCCCAAAACGGATCCTTGGGGGACACCCACTGCCCATCTCTCCATTGTGAGAACTTCCCATTTTATACCCGCACCCTTTGTTTCCTTGTTCCTCAACCAGTTTTTTTTAATCCATAGGAGGACTTCCTCTCTTATTCCTTCATTTGCTTTCGAGTTTTCTCAAGCAGTCTCTGAGTGAGGAACTTTGTCAAAAGCCTTTTGGAAATCCAAAGAGTAGACAATGTCCACTGGTTCCCCTTATCCCACATGTCTGTTTACACCCTCAAAAGAAGCTCTATGAAGTAAAGTTTAGTAAGACCAGGACTTGCCTCTACAAAAGCCATGCTGACTCTTCCTCAGCAGAGTCTTGCTTTTCTACATATTGTTTTAATAATTTTATCTTTTAATGATAGATTCTACTAATGTTACCAAGGAACAGATGTCAAGAGCCCCGAAGCTGGCCTGTAATTTCCTGGGTCCCCTAGACCCTTTCTTAAAGATTGGTTGTGACAGTGGCCCATCTTCCAGTCTTCCAAGGGATGGAGCCACGGATTTCAGAGGATAAGTTGCATATTAATGTGAAGAACATCAGCAATTTCATGCTTGAGCTCTTTAAGAACTCTTGGATGGAATGCAATCCCTGGAGCCAGGGGATTTGGTAGCATTTAGATTTATCAATGGCTGCCAAGAACTTCTTCATATCTTGTCTACCACTATCTTGGCTAGTTCCTCGGATTCACCTCCTAGAAGCTTGGTTCGGAGTGCAGGAATTTTCACCTCCACCTCCTCTTGAGTGAAGAACAGATGCGAAAGAATTCATTCAAAGCTTCTCCTGCAATCTCCCTGTCATCTTTTAGCACACCTTTTGTTCCTTCATCATCTAATGGGCCTACCGCTTCCCTAGCTGAAGCTTCCCTGCTTTTGCAGTGTACTTGAAAGAACTGTTTGTTGCTAGTCTTGATGTTCATTCGCAATGTCGCGTTCCTCATAATCGCTTTTGCCTCCCCTTACAGCTAACTTGCTTCTCTTTTGCCACCATTTTGTGTTCTCTCTGGTATTCTTCATCAGTTAAGTTGGACTTCCATTTTTCCTAAAGACATCTTTTTTTCCTAATAATTTCCTCAACCTCCTTGTTGTTAACCATGAGGTGGCTTTCTTTTGGACTGGAGCTGCCAGCACTTTCTAACCATGTGGAACACATTCCGAAGCTAGAGCTTTTAAGGACTGTGTTTTTAAATAACCTCCGACGCACCTTGGACATTTTTGACTCTCTTGATTTTCCCTTTCAGCTTCCCTCGCTGAGCACCATAAGCTTTCCCCCTCATGCTTTGAGAAATTTCCCTTTCTGAAGGCAAATGCTTAAGCTACATTTAGTAAGTTGTCACTTGTTAGCATGCAGAGATGCCACAGATCTGACTTCAGCGCATTGTGGTTGCTCAATCTTCCCTATCGGCTCAACAACACTGACTTCCCGCACCAGGTCCTGGAGTCCCACATAGAATTAGATCACAGGGATCCACCTCTCCCTGGTTGGTTCTACAACCATCTGCTCCTAAGCCACAGTCATTTAAGGCATATCCAGGAATGTTCTCTCCTTGCACTACCTGACCTGAACGTACATTTTTCCAGTTTATGTGGGGATAAGTTAAAATTCGCCCATTACCACGAGCATTTTTTGCTTTTGTTGGCCTCTCTAATTTCTTTTTTCCATCCTCAGAGATCCCCTCTTGTGCACTTTGGTCAGGGGGACGATAATATATTCCTACTGTTAAACTATGCTTCACCCCTAAAGTATTGATATCCACAGTGCTTCTGTAGAGGAATCAGCTCCCCCTGCATTATCTATTTTATGTGACACTATGCTCCTGCTTTGGTGTAGAGAGGCCACCCCACCCCCAATAAGCCCTGTCCTATCCTTCCTGTAGCAAGAATACCTGTAACCTTCCGGGATAACAGCATCCCACTGGTTCTCCTCATTCCACCATGTCTCTGTGATGCCCACTATATCAATGTCTCTCCTTCAAAACTCTTGGCAAATACTCCAGCTCCCATTTTGGGTTGAATGCTTCTACTATTAGCATAGAGACACTTGTTATCACTCGTATCTATACCCTAACCTGGGATTTATGTGATTTGCCCTCTAGCCTTTTGTACTTCGCGACACTATCCACTTATCATTTGCTATGCTCTCCTCGCTTGCATGTGGTTGATTTAGAAAAACCTCCCCTCTCTGTCTGCATCCCCATGGACTCCTGTAATTTCCGAACCGAAGTCACCTGCGAAGCTCCTGTGGCTTTCCACAAGGATCCAGTTTAAAGAGCTGTTCTGCCACCTTTTTAACGTTCGAGAGCCTAGCAGCCTGGTTCCTCTTTTGGATTTAAAGATGAAGCCCGTCCCTTTTGTACAGGCCTGCCTTATCCCAAAAGGTTCCCCAGTTCCTGACAAAGCTGAAACCCTCTGCCTTACACCACCTTCTCATCCACGGTGGAGTCCCTGTCATCTATCAAACTTTAGCTTCGCCCTAGCGTGGAACAGGTAGCATTTCGGAGAATGCCACCTTGGGGATCCTGGATTTTAACCTTTTTCCTAGCAGCCTAAATTTAGCTTCCAGAACCTCCCGGCAAAAAATAGGACTTTGTAAATTAACATAAAGGGGGTGGGGTGGAGGAACCCTGCAAGAACAGGCTAAGAGGGACTGAATGTCAAGATCAATTGAAAGTTAGCTAAGGAAAAGAGGGCATTAGATGTTCAAGTCCCTGGGAGCTTAGAAAATTCTTGAAGAGGAAATGTGCAGGTTTGGATATGGGTTTGGGTGGATAGCTGGGATGATGATGGATTTTCCAGTCATTTATCTTCTTCAATTCATTGTGGGCCCCTTGCCTGTCTAGATAATTCATCAAAGAAATGGCAGAATAAAAATGTAAAAAAAGAGAGAGAGATGTCATCTCTATGCATGTCTTATTGCCATGAAAAGGAGCAGTGCTCTTGCAGGCTTTCCATTAATTTCAATCGGTCTTTTATTCAAAATAATATTTCTAGTGGTGGATGTGGTCCCATTGTCTTCCCCATATTTATATTCCTTCACTTCTTTTCACTTTGGCTCTGAGGCTCTCACCTGTAAGATAAGAACAGCAACAGAGATCAAAATAAGCCTAGTGGGGAATGTGATTACTATCCCTCACTTTAATTAGCCAATTTGTTGGTCTATCCAAATTTGCTGCAGCTCCTCTGGCTGAGACCAATAAGAGGAAATATGCCTTTGACTCCGTGGGAGGATGCAGAGGTAGCCCAGCTTGATAATGGCTGAAGGAAAAGAACCATGGTAATGAGGGCAGCATCAGAGGCGAGCCCCAGGGCAAAAGCAGCCAAATATGAAATGAGATGAAGGAGGAAGAGAAAGAGAAAGATCTTTTCTGTTTTCAAAGAATCCTGGAAAGCTTTGTTTCTCTCACAAACCGAGCTTCGGTTTCAGGGGAGGAAGCCATCAGGCTTTTAACAAGGCCAAGGCCAACACTACAAGGCCGGCCGGCCCCTCATAGAATAAGCACCATTCTGCCCCAGGCAGCCTTAACTTCGTGAGGGGAGAGAACAGGAGGGAAAGCCCCATCTGCTGCCTAGATCCTAAGCAGGCCGAGAGGAGTCATATGAGTCAGCAGCCTTTTATAATCAAAGAGCCAAACAGCATCAGCATTCAGAGCTAGAGATTAGGGCAGTATAAGAAAGTCCATCAGCATAACTGAAAAATGTATGACTTAAGAATTGCTGATAACTGACACACTGATTAATAATGAGTAACGTTTCAGCATCCCAGTTGTTGCAAGGTCGTAATTCGGAAGTGGCACACACAGGATCTCACAATAAGTAATAAACAGACATAGGAAGACTCTCTGGAACTGTTTCGATGCTGCGGCATAAATCCACACGTGGGTCACACTTGGACGATTAGCAACTGTCCATCTCTATCATTTCCCTGTCAGCAAAACGTTTCTAAAAAGCCCATAAAAATCTTTGCCTACCACTTTCTTCATATACTGTTGAGTCTGTCATCTCACCAACTTCTCCAATATATTTAATGATTTCTCTTTTAAAAAGAGCAATATTTGGTGCGATACTGAGTCACATTTGGCTCTGGAGCAGGGGTGTGCAACCTGCGGCTCTCCAAATGTTCATGGACTACAAATCCCATCAGCCCCTGCCAGCATGGGGCTGATGAGAATTGTAGTCCATGAACATCTGGAGAGCCACAGGTTGCACACCCCTGCTCTGGAGTAATAGATTGTTGGTCTGTGGGCTAGTGGAAGGCAATTTCCTAGTTTCCTTGCCCACTGCTGCCTTCTGTATGTACCTAAGAGCCATCAAGTTGCAATTTATAGCAACCCCAGTAAGGGGTTTTCAAGGCAAGTGAGAAGCATAGATCGTTTGCCAGTGCCTTTTTCTCGAAGCCTTCCTTGGTGGTCTTTCATCCATGTCAGTCTTCTGTACCCCTGAAATAGTTCTCCTGCACATCGGTGGATCCCCAGGAAGAGGTGGGAGTCTGACGTGGGAATGAGACATTAGCAAATATTGTCCTCCTCTCCTCCACCAAGGAAAATCCTACTATGTTGTCAGAATGGCTGTTAGACTGATGTCACGGTAGCTCAGAATCCAAACCTGAGGTAAGCACACAGGCAGCTGAATTCACCGGGGGTGGGGGGTAGTTTTGTGGCAGCTGGGAGTGTCATCAGCACCATGCAAGCCACCCAGGGTGGTGGGTTTACTTCTCTTTCTCTATGACCAGCTTGTTCTCTAGGAAATGTGTCTCTCTTTTTGAGATGAGAGTGAAAAGGCAGAAAGGGAAGTTCTTTCCCTCACTCTAGACCAGGAGGCCCCAGTGGAGTGCTCGTGGGCACTAGGGCTCCACCAGCACTTTTTTTGGTCCCAATTGAGTGTTTTTAGGAAGAGGGTGGGGCCAGGTAGGGCTTTTGCCCAGCAAGGCTTCTGGTTGACTATTGGAGATTTGATTGGAAAGGCAGACTTTTTAAATGTTGCTTTTAACAAAGATCTGCACAGTGTTACGGAAGTTAAGCTGAGGCAATCATGTTGTGGCTGGCTCCGCCTCCTGCAGCAACCATTTGTGGCAGCCATTTTGTTGCTGCGCCAAAAAAGTTGGGAACCCCTTCTCAAGATACACCAGAGTTGGCTGGGATTCAACATGATGGATCCCTAAATGTTTAGAAGTAATCTGGTAATTTTAAAGGATTATAGTTGCATATTTAATATTAATATTTGTTCTTGGTGGAATGGAACACAGAGCATGTGGTAGCCATGTGACTCTTTTGTCAGTGGTACTTTTAACTTTGGCTCTTCATGAACCACAGAATAAATACTACTGATTTGAATTGTCTAGTCAATGTCTGTTACCAATTCACAGTGACTGACTTCACTGGGCAAGCAACTGAACTGAGCTTTTAGTCTGTCATGCCAGTGAGAGCAGCCGGCAGATAATTAAACTAAGTTCAGTTTGCAAACCATAAATATCCTAGTACTCCTAACCCACATCCTTCCGTCATTTGCGTCCTGTTCCAAGATCCCGGAGAGCCATGATTATGGGGTATTTTTTAATTGAGTTTGAAAGGGGAATTTGGTTTTGGCCACTACGTCTTGTACCAGTGAAGAGCTGCAGTAATTGAAGAGACCAGGATATGAAGTTAATCTCACTCGCATGCTGGTTTATTAACTGAAGGCTGTTTGTTGACTCTGCTTTTTTCTGCTTCCTGCTTAACTCGAGAGTCTCCTGTGTGGCTGCTCCTCACTTGCCAGACAGGTAGCAAATTCTGCTGATGCAGACAGATGCCTTTTGCTCCAGCTGTTGCCGAGCCATCTCCTGAAAGAGGGTTAGCAGTGGCATCTCATTTATTTTATGTTGCTGGCTTTGCATTCTGCATCTCTCTTTCCCTCTTGCTCTCCCCAAGTAGTCTATTTTTATTGCTCTTGGTGTGCTCTCTTGCTTGTTATTGGAGACCATTTTGACCTAAAGAACAACACATCCTGTCCTGCTAGCAGAGGCAGCATTGGAAAACTACCATTATCTGGCTCTTGACTTTATAAACACATTTTGGTGCTGTTGTTGGGGGATGTTTAAAATAAGATATACGAACTGGTTTTGGAACTCTAAACATAAAGGTGCTCCAGCACATACCCTAAAATGCAGGAAGCAATATTGAAATAAAGCCCTACTGTGGATTTTGCACATTTTTTCTAGCAAGTGGCTTATGAAACCTTTTGATTTCCCTGACAACTCTCTGCAAGTCTGTTGTGCAAACTGCTAGCACAAATAGCATGCATGTGGCAATCAGGAGAGACCTGAAATAAAATCAGAGCTATGTTTGTATTGGACTTGGTCCAAAAAGACCTAGGTTCGACTGCCACAAAGGATGACACTGGAACAATCTTGATCTCTCTGTCTATTCCTAATTCATTGGGTTGTGGTGATGGCAGCGTCCAGAGCTTCTTGAAGGAAGGATGGTTGTGCTAAAAATCATGTTTTCCAAGGACTGGCAGAGGCTGCCATAGACAGTCAGTTCATAAGCTGGTGATCTTCCACAGAACTTGGTTGCACCCAAAGGAACTAATGGGTAGTAGACTCAGGACACACAGCATGCATAATTATCCCATGAACTGTATTACCACATAGATGTAGTGATGACCATAATCTTATTTAGAGTTCTCCATCAGTCATAGGCTGTAGCAGGGCTGGGGGGAAGCTTTAAACAAAATAATAAATGATTAAACAAAGTCATAACTACAATCATGATCTCCATGATCAGAAATATTGTACCACAATACCATTTTTCTGGGAGACTACAGGGGCAGGCTTTGGCCATCATCCCCATGCTTGGAGGCCTTTTGAGATATCTGGCTGTGGGAAACTGCATACTAGACTAGACCTGGACTTCAGCGTATGGGTTGGGGCCCATAGAGCCCTGTGTCATAAAACCCTGAGTATTGGGTCATTATATAACTGATACAGCCACTCTTTTCTTGAAAGGACCTGCTGTTAGTGTACATGCAGCAAGGACACCCCGTTTACTACTTAAGATCACCAGCCCTACACCAGCAAATGCCTGTAAATTTGGTGGGGGAGGGGCTGGGGAGGGTAGAGTTTTGAGGGAATAAGACATCACTTCCAAATGGCATTCTAGGAATCTCCCCAATCGCTTTATCACACCCTTTATCACAGAGATTGAAGATATTTCTACAGCAGCATGGAGGATGTGATGTCCCTTCCAAGTGGAGTATCAATGGATTTGACATCCCTTCTGAGTCAGACTCCAGGAGCTCCCCCAGGTCCCAGTTTTTCTTCTACTTCTCTAATTATCAAGAGCAGGGGACTGAGAGGTGTAGGAATTTGCCTGAGAATATGGTAAGCCTGAGTAGTAAAATGGCATGGCAAGAATACTTGCCAATGGAAGATATTTCTCTATGGTTCTCTAACCCCTGTGATATATCCTGGGTGCTCAGCTTGTTTCCTAGTCACTTTGTCTTGATCTGCTGCCCACTGCCCAAGACTTGATACAAGTGAGGTCATAACTTTGGTTCCCCCTCTTCCTATTACATGTAACCAATGTCCCATGCTGCCCCCTTGGATCAAAGGTAGGTCCCAGATTCCAGAAGGTTGAAGATTATTGGACTAGATGAATTAGTTTGGTGCTACATGACTGCTCTCGTGTTTTTATGTTCTTATCAAAGGTTGCATTGAAAATAGCTATGGCACTGAGACAAAGATCTTTTCCCCCACTATATTAGTCCAGGAATAATGATTATCTGAATAGCTTCTGCTCCAAAGCTCTCAGAACATATCAACAAGCAATTTACAGGCTTATTCGGACTCTGCAAAGGAAATAAAGGAGGCAATATGGGAGCTTCAGATAAAAGTAAGATGGCTGTGTATGTGTGTCTGCCCCAGAACTATTAGATATAGAGCCACAGTAATCTTTCAAAGAAGAACCAATTCTATTTGAATTTGCAAAGATCCTACCATTGTTTCCCTTCAATTTGCTCACCTAGGAATCATCCCTTTCCCCTTAATCCCCTTTTCCAACACTGACTTTTAAAATGAAGCCATTTTCGCACAGGATAAATGGTGCATTTTGTATTCCCTTTAAATCGGCATTCAAATCAGCCCATGCAATTTTCTAGACCATAAGAATGTGTACTAATGCACTTTCCTCACATATTTGTGACATTATTGACATTTGTGGTGCTCCTAGGACTTGCAAAGGAACTTAAAAAAAAGAACTAGTTGCTTTATGGTTTAAAGAAGTTTTCCTGAGTGAAATTTTGAGTCACCATTGGTGACCAGGCATGTACTAATTTACAAGATTTAACAGGAAAAGATACATTTGCTGTTGGAAGAAACTATAGTTTACTGACAGAATCAAGATTGTGAAAATGATCGGAATTGTTAGCTGAGCCACTGCTGTCCTCTGGTGGACAATTACTTTCCTTCCTTTCCAAATCAGATTTGAATTATATAGATGACTGATACAAAGTTTCAATGAAATTATCTTGATATCCTGCCCTTCCTTTAAAAAACATCAGGTTGACCAACATATCCTCACACAAGCCTGTGAGTTAAGATGGGCTAGGAGACAGTTGCAGGCCAAAGATTACCTGCTGAGACCAGTGAAAATGGACAGATTCACCCAAAGAAGGCAAACTGACTGTAAGTCACAGCATGGATGCCAATCTTAGCATATCTGAGATCCTCAACATGTTTGGTTACTCCTTATTTGTTTATACCCTGCCCTCCCTGTTTTAGTGGGCTCAATGCAGGTAGCCCTTGCTAGTAACAAAGAATATATTAAATCTGTCTTTACTTAGAAGTAGGTCACACTGAACTCAATTAGACTTATTTCTGAGTAAACCTACAAAGGATTGAACTGCACGTGTGTGCTGGCGAGAGCACTATACTGTTATTAATGAAGTCATAACAGCCCCTGCTTCCTCTTCAGTAAACAATCAAGCATTAGGCTTGGGTTTTGACAAGGCCAAACCCAGCTGCTCAGCCTTCCTGGAGCATAAAACTCAAATTAATGGCATCATTTATGTAGTTTGTATTTGTTTAAGGGCTGTTATACACAGAACATTAGTCAGACCAGGGGAGAGGAGCGGCCCTCAGAGAAAACGACACACAGCAAATTTCTGGTAACTGGGAGATCAGTCTATGGGGAAATATAAGAATACTAGCACCAAAGTCCATTTTAATGTTAAATAAAATGGGCTCTAGAAAGTCAGGAGGGAGGGCTGGGCTGGGATCGGCCACCCCCTCCCTTCTTCCCCACCAGGAGTCTGCCCCCACACCAGCATCAGCATCCACCCAAGCGAGACTCACCAAAGGTTGCTGCTTTCCGTCATTCCGGTGGGTCCCCCTTTTTGTTTGGGTTGGGGGGAGGTTTGGAGGGAATGGGGAGGTGGATGCCAGGGCTGGCGGGAAAGCAGCGAGCCTGGCTTTGTGTGGGGGTTGGGAGAGGAGGGGGAAGCGAGAGGGCTGTTGCATGGCTGGTGGGGAGAGTGATGTGGGTGCCAGGGCCAGGGAAGAGTGGCAGGCCTGGCTTGGTCTGAGGCTCAGAAGAGGGCAGTAAGGACATCAGATGGGTGACGGTGGGTCCCCCTTTCTGTTTGGGTTGGGGGAGAGTTAGTAGGGGAATGGGGCGGTGGGTGCAAGGCTGGCAGGAGAGCAGCGGGCCTGGCTTCGTGTGGAGGTTGGGAGAGGGAGGAAGCGGGAGGGCATTATGCAAACAGCAGGAAGGCCAGGAGGGCGATTTGTTGCATTTGTCCCACAGGGCCTGGGTTCATCTGGAGCTGGGAGAGGGCAGGGGTGAAAGCGGGAGGGCTTTTGCTGGGCCGGCATGGAGGGCAGCCTGCCACCATTGCCCCATGCCTACCGCAGCCAGCACGCTCCTAGGTCAAGAGGAAGGTGGGAGGGGGATTGGCTGGTGAACCTTCAACCAATGGATGGAACCTTGCATGCCCATCGGTTGATGGTTCGTCATGGCAGCTGGTGAATCCTCAACGAATGGGCAAGTGGACAGTCCTGAGGCGTTACTGTCATGATACTTTACATATTACTCAATTATGCAAGGTAAGAAGATGGCCACTCACAATTTTTCCACCTTGGACACTTATTCTGTATATCCCTTTAAAAATGTTATATATAGATCTTAATTTTAAAAAAACTTAGCACCTACAGTGCAGTTTAAATATCCCTGATTGCACACATATTACACCCATTTTGCAGGCATAAGCAGAGGCCACGGCCCCAAGCACTGGGGAAGGGGATAAAGGGTATACTTTACTAGTCCAGGGTGATCTGCTCTACAAGGCTCATTACCACAATGTGGCACACCATAAATATAAACAGAAAATATTCTTCCATTATGCATGCAAATCTATGTACCAGTTGGGATCAAGTGGAAAGGGTTATTTGTATAAAGGGAAAGTTTGTATAAAGCCCCCAGACGGACCCAGGCCCTGTGGGACAAGTGGAAAGTTTGTATAAAGATTGGGTGCTTGCAGAGACAGAGGAAAGCAGCTTACAAAAGGCCATCTTGTGAGTTAAGGGTTGATGGGAGAGTCGGACCAGGAGATTTCTCATAGAATAAACTGCCCTTCTCAGCCACTTTCCTTTTGCTGCATGTCGTCCAAGAAGAACCTTTGCTCAAGAAAACGGCAGGAGACTTTCAAAGGAGTAACAAAGTAAGTTGAGGATGCAAAAACAAAGGGGACGGAGATCATTTCTTTATAAATTAAGGATTACATTTGCTGTGAGCCTTTTGCCACCTTCCCCAAAGCCTGAAATCAGGAGAGAAATCCTTGTCCTACGTCCAACTCATTCAGAGACTAGAGTGGCCTCTATGAGGAACAAATCTCTGCAGCAGATGCCCCAGAATTTAAGAATCCCCTCATTCAAACTAGCCTTCCACAGATCAGAATAAACAATTGTTATAGATAGCCTTTAAAAAAGTGATGAACTGATTTTGTGGGTGGATATACCAGTTGTTTTCTTTCTATTTAGGAATCTTTTCTTTAAAAATAAAATATTTTAAGATATTATTTCTACATCACTTTGAAATCTCCTGATAAAAAGTTTTGCTTTTTTTTTTTAAAACACCCCATAAATAACAGGGGACAAGAAGTACTTTTAGGAACAAAAACACAAGAATGCAGGATGTGTTCAAGTTTATTCCATACAAATAGAAAGTGCAATCCAAGAGACCCCAGAAAGCAGACTCTGGGATTATAGTTGTTTTACGTATACCCCAAAACTACATATAAACAAGCAATATACCTGTTATTTTCAGAGGCCAGTCCCAATCTCAGTGCTCCAAGATCCTGCAAAGCTTTTTGACAAAATGGCTGTCTTTTTCGCTTTGGTACATATTATGGTCCTGGTTAGGGTCACTTTCTGCAAAATAAAACTCTCCTGCATGAATGTCATTCCAGTCCACAGAAAAGTTGCTGGGATTGAACCCCAGCCATAGAGTGCACCTGTAGGTATCTGTCCGCATGGAGTATCCCATCACTTTTATATCTTTAAGGAGCGGTAAATCAGAGTTCGGCTGAGGAGTATCACCAGGACGTGGATACTGGCTGAAGGCAACTGGTGGCCTGTGGAACTCGCCTTCACTTCTGCCCTTCTCATGCTCTCCTTTGGTGGGCGGGAAATACTGCACCATGCTTTGCCCCTCAGTGCAGAGAGAGATTTGAAATGAGGTCACAGGGCAAGGAGGGGGAACTCTTAATCCGGCAAGCTCAGCAAGTGTTGGGAACAGAGACACCAACTCAACCATTTCTTTGGGTTTGCCTAGATGGGGAAGGGGAGAGTTATGGAAGAAGTTAAACAAGAGTATGAAGTTGTTAGCAGATCAACTTGTTGAACTTATTTGTGTGGGTAAGTACGTGTGTACGTTAGTGTATTTTTATCCCACCTTTCCTCCAAGGATCTCAAGGTGGCCAATATGCTTCTCCCCTCCTCAACTGCATCTTCACCAATAACGCTACGATGTAGGTTAAGCACAAAATGACTGGCCCAAGGCTATCCATTAGCCATCGCAAGTAGTGATTTAAGCCTAGGTTCCTTTGGTCTAGTCTAACATTCTAATCACTATGCTATGTTGAATTCACTACACTGAGTGGTACAAGCTTTATGGTGGTGACAGAGTGCTTTAGAATACTGTGCTAAAGGGGAAAGACTCATACTGCCTGATAACTGTGCTTTCCCTTCTCAGCCATGACACTCACTGGATAATCTTGAACCAGTCCCCATCCCTCAGCCCGACCAACCTCAAAATACTGGGAACATAAAACAGAAGGAAGCAGAATGTGTGCCTTCCTTGGATAAAGAGGAAGATCAATGATGACAGAGAGATAGATAATTAGAATGAAAAGAGTATTATTCCTGCAAATCTCTCAGCCATCCATCAAAGCAACCTCACCTCTAAACTCTTTGACGACCATCAAAAAGAACCACCATGATAGCAAGCATGCACCTGCTATCCTAAATGTCGGAAATTTACCTTGGGGTAGAGGTGTCGAAACCTGGGTGAAGAGGTCAATAAAAGGGAAGTTTCTGTCTCCTGGGTGAGAAAGAGGAGCTGTCATTCCAGGGACATAGAACATGAGTGGGACCCGAGTTGCAATATCAAAGTTGCTGTATTTGGCCCATTCGCCATGCTCACCCAGCGACCACCCTAGAGGAGATCAAGGATCAATGAAGACAGAGGTCATCACTTCAGTCACAGTCAAACCCACAAACAGTAACAGGTGATCTTTCCATGGACTCAATTTGGAAGCAGGCTCCGTAAAACAAAAGTATTTTCCCCAAAACGTGAAAACAGCTACATATTTTTCAAAACCTAGGCCCCTTCCGCACATGCAGAATAATGCACTTTCAATCCACTTTCAATGCACTTTGCAGCTGTGCAGAATAGCAAAATCCACTTGCAAACAGTTGTGAAAGTGGACTGAAAGTGTGCAGAAGGGGCCCTACTCTAAAATTTGGAATCTTGGATAATGACATTATCAGGAACATCAACTTTCATGGACACAGTTTCCCTAAAGCAGGGGTAGGGAACCTGAGGCTCGAGAGCCGCATGCGGCTCTTCTGCCCTTGCACTGTGGCTCCACAAGCCGAGCCGCCGGCCCATCCATCGTTGGAGCGGGGCGGGTGCTTTCCCGGGGGCCAACGAGGCCGAGCCGCCGGCTTCATCCTTGCCCACCCTGCAGGCAGCAGGGCGGGCACATCCATGCGCTTCTCAGAATGAGCGGAGTAAAAGGTTAAAAAACCCCCAATATATATAGTGTTATCTTTATTTTAAATGTCAAAAATTATTTGCAGCTCCAAGTGTTTTCTTTTCCCGTGGAAAACGGGTCCAAGTGGCTCTTTGAGTGCTAAAGGTTCCCTACCCCTGTCCTAAAGGAACCACCTCTCCCAATGCTAGCAAGGGAAGAAAGAAGGCTATTTAGACATACAGATTGTTTTTACTGCATTTGTTGCCCCAGACCAGAGATATGAGAGGAGCAGGCCAGGAGTTCTCTATGTCAGATTATATTCTGAGTTGCAGAAAACCTGCAAAGGAATGGTGCCGGGTTCAGAATACAATTGGGTGTCATGACCACAGCAAATTCACATTCTGAACCATCCATTCCTTCTAAATTTTAATGGTGTTGCTACCCACGAGTTGCAAAGCAGGTCTTGACATCTTTAAAGCTACCCGTTTCAGATCTCGCTAACACAGATTTACCAACAAGCACTTGTGCAAATGCCTGCAGCAGGAAACTCTTGAAAAGATTAATTCCTTTTTTCTCTTAGGAAAAAAAATGACTAACAAAAGCACTTGTAGGCAGCAGGCTGGGAAAACTGACTGCAAGCTTATTTGTGCTAAAACACTGTTCGCAAAATGCTTTCTAAATATAGTAGTAATGGAAAGAAATAATAATGTAGGGCAATGCTTTCTTGTAGTAATGCTAAATCTGCTTCCACAATTCTCTCCCCCCCCCCTGCCCCACACACACACCTCTTAATTCCAAGGCTTTTCTGCCAAATGCAAAAAGGGTACCACATCAGGGTCCCTGCCTCGAAGGGACTGCAAAATATATGACAGCAGACAAACTGTTGGAAGGATGCCACTCGCCATTAAAAAAACTGTACCCTTGCTTCAAAAATGCCAGGTAAAAGGTATTCTGGGTTACCTTTTCAATATTATCATCACAGTCATGGAGACTAGAAACATGCTTTGTTTTCTAAATGTGAGTACCAAACTCAGCATACAATTCTTCATGCTACTGCAAAACAATCCACATTCTTGCTTGAATGAAAAAATATATAGGTGAGGGATATATCAGCAGCAGATACGATATATGAACCTACAGGTATTAGTACCTAGAGAGAATTCTTTAACAAAATGCAGTAGCCTGGATCATGAGTAGGGTCAGAGTTCTTACCGTGGTCTGAGGTGAACACTACAATTGTGTTACTGGAGAGCCCCATGTCATTCAAGGCATTCAATAGCTTCCCAACTAGCATATCCAAGTATGAGACAGATGCAAAATAGTTCTGCCGAATCTGCCGCTACAAAAGGCATAGGGGGAGGGGGTGAGGGGGGGGATGACAAGTAAATCTTAGTTACTGAAGCTATTTATCAAGGAGCCTGCCAGCATTTCTGGGCTGACGATTTGTTTGCAATTGACGTAGCTGTCCTATTAACAAGAAAAGGCTGGAACATATCCTTCAATATGTCAGAGAACATAACCCTTAAATTTATTCCGGTTATAAAAGGATTAATTTACTGCTGATTGCAGCTGGATGTCAGGGGAAAATCTCCCTGAATAATTCCCAGGGTCTCGATTTTCTTCTTTTGCCCCTCTGGCCTTGGGCAAGAGGTCAGGGAGTTCAGGCTCATCTGTTTATCTAACCAGGTAGCCCCCATGTCCACATGCCCTGAGCCACCAATTCCTTCCTCTACCTGTAGCCTCCCCCCCACACACTGTGCTTATTATTTATTTACTACATATATGCCCTGCTGTTCTTCCAAGGAGCTCAGGGTGCATTAGTCTGCTCTCCTCCCATTTTATCCTCCCAGCAGCCCTTGTGAAGGCCCAAAGTCATCCAGCAAGCTTCCATGACAGACCAGGGTTTTGAACCTGAGGCTGCAGATACTAAGTCCAATGTTTTACCCACAACACACAGCTGCATCCTTGCAACAGACTGTATGGATTCTGTTTCAGCTTCCTGCCGCATTCTTGCACGCTCCCAATCTATTTGATATTAGCACAGGTCAAAGTCAGCAGTGGCATGCAGTGGTAATGCATCAAGTAAACTATGTAAGCTACATAATTTCAGCTATGGGACGCTCTCCTCCTCACTTTCAGATCACAGCCGCATAGTTAACATGCATTTAGCCGGGGTGCCGAAGAAGGGCCCTTACCCGCCTACCTGGAAGTCTTCTGGGATTGGTCCATAAGGGAAGCTGATATTCAGCGCTTGAACATCATCTCTACGCCTGATGTCCATCCAAGGGTTGTATGCCACAGAAGGTAATCCTTTGGGAACATCAGGATCTGGGGCTAGTGTGATGTTTTCCAGGGGGTACAATTCAAGAAATTCCTTGAGTGAAGAAAAATGGGTTCAGTGCAACATCAGGTAAGGCTTGCTATGGCAAAACTTGAATGCGCTGCAGGCGTTAAGAGGTCTTGCTGCTGATTCTTAAAGCCATCGTTCACTGGAGAGGAAACTAATGTCTTGCATATCCTTCTGTCATATCTGACTGCATCAGTTTTATCCTGCACTACATTTTATGTTAATCCTATTTTGCCTCTTTAATGGCTGGGGTGGCCCTCTCTCATTCTGAGTAAACCAATTACTCTTTTTATTAGATCTTCTTTGAAACTGGCTCCCTTTGCAACATTTATTTTTAAACTTTTCCATGAGCCTTTCTGTCCAATCAGGGTCCCAGAGGTCATGCACATGAAAACTTTAAAATATCTGACTAAAAACAATCCTTAACATAATTCAATGAAAACACAAGCCAACAATACCAGAACCAGGGAAGAGGGCCAATAATGGTTATGGTGGATATGCCAAATCAAACAAACAAACAAAAAAATCACTTCCACACCACATATTTCTGCTTGTCACGCATATAAAAGAATTGACTCTACAGGTCCATACGTCAACATGTCTGACAAAGTGAGCCCTAATTCCCAAAAGCTTATGCTGGAATACATTTCATTAGTCTTTCCAGGACCACTGGCCATCTGTTTTCTCTTACATGTACACATGGAAACCCTTCTCCACATCCTAATTCTCTGTTGTAGCTGGGAAGAGAACAGCAGGGGAAAACCAGTTGCTGGGAAGGCATATAAAGGAGGATAAACATAAACATGGAAGACAGCCAGCTATTCTCCCTTCATTGGGTGTGCATTGCCCATCCTTTCCATCTCTCCCTGCCTGCAAAGGGCGAACCTACAGGGTTCTGAACTGGAAAATCCAAGCTGCTGCTGGACTCTAATTCCAACTAAAGGATGTTGTACGTCACATCTGGATGACGTTGACTCCTTGGCCTCCTTTTCTATGGCAAAACAACCTGGCACTCACAAAGTTGAATTCAAACCACCAGGTAACTACCACAGGTGCTTTAGAAGAAGAAGAGTTTGGATTTATACCCCACCTTTCTCTCCTGTAAGGTGACTTACAAGTTCCTTTCTCTTCCTCTCTGCACAACATCATCTGTATGGTGCATGCATGCTTCCCCTGATCAATGATGCTGTCTTCCAAATGCTTGTGAGGTAGGTGGGGCTGAGAGAGTTCTGAGAGAACTGTGACTAGCCCAAAGTCACCCAGCAGGAATGTAGGAGTGTGGAAATAAATCCGGTTCACCAGATAAGCCTCTACCACTCAAGTGGAGGAGTGGGGAATCAAACCTGGTTCTCCACATTAAAATCCACCTGTTCTTAACCACTACACCATGCTGGCTCAACAGAGGAATAATAAATCTCTTGCTCTCACTGAGTATGTATAAATGCTACAAGTTGATTCTCAGCAAAGGACTTTCAAGGCAAATGAAAAGCAGAGTTGCTTTGCCATTGCCTTCCTCTGCAGGGTCTTACTTGGTATTCTCCAATCCAAGTACTGACCCTGCTTAGCTCCTGAGATCTGATGAGATTGGGTTATACTGTGCTGCCTTCCTTCAGAACGCCTTCCTAGAATTGCACAAACAGAAGGGAGATGAAGGTCCTGACAGGCCACAGTTCACAGCAGTCTAGAGTTCAGTTTTGTGGGTAACTTCCTTGTGGCAAGTTTAGCATTCATCTGGCTCAGGACAGGGCTAGTTTGGTTCTTAATGGCTGAGGTCGCCAAAGCCAAGGAACCCACACTCACATCCCCCACTCAATTCTCTTTTCTGGTTTGTTGGCCTTCAAGTGAAACAGAACCCCTAGTATCAGACAGCGTTCTCACCTGAGGGTACCTGAATGGGATGTGCGGTTTGTGATATCCCACAGCAAGGAAGAATTTGCTGTTCTTTTCTTTCACCATCTTCAATAAACGGATTGCTTCCTCGGTGCTCTGGATATCTGGCAAGGTACCCTCAGGCATCTCAGCAACATCCACAGGGCACAGAAGGTTGGCATGAAGTTGTCCATCTTTCCCTCTGCAAACCTTAAGAAATTAAAAGTTGCAATGATGGCACAGGAAAAAAAAGTATAATTGAAGGGATGCTAGTTGCATTTGGACAGGAACCCTGTCGTGTAGGAGCATATGAAAGAGATTCTCTGTGCCTCAAACTTGGAGAATCACTTCCTGTCACAGGACCAGTGTTGAGTTAGATTGGCTGGCAGTTCAATTTGATATGAATCACATATTAAATTGAACAGCCAGCTGATCTAACTCAACACTGGTCCTGTGACAGGAAGTGATTCTCCAAGTCTGAGGCACAGAGAAAGATTTTTCCCAGAGACCTGTTAACTGGAGGTGCCTGGGAACTTGGGACCTTCTATATGCAAAGTGTGGAGCTATGCCTCTTCCCCAAAAGCACTGCTCTCGACTCTCCTCCTGCAACACGGTGGGAACTAATAACATTCTCCTCTACAAGCAACAGTCCTACTCAAAACAGCACCCACCTGAATACCCTGTGGTACAGTCCCCTCACCCTACCAACATCCTATTCCACTCCTATTTTAGACAGAAATAAAGTGTCCACTTACTTTCGTGTTTTCATATTTTTCAGAGGACGGATGAAAAGGTGGAACAGACCAACTGTATGGATAGTCATCACTATGATTGGATGAAACCCCTGGGGGGAAACACAGCAGAGAAGAAACTGCAGGCTGATGTTCAACCTCAGATGAGGTATTCTCCTAGCAATAGCGGAGCCATCTCACTTTCAGAAAAGTTGTTGCCAACAGATCCCATAGTGCTGTGATCCTATCTAGAGCTTACCAGGGTGAAACACCTTCCCTACGGACATGGTTATGTAACCATTTTCCTTGAAGTACTGGGGAAGCGTAGAATAATTCCCCACATGTGCCCGCCAGTAAGAATGAAAGTCATAGAGTCTGGTGGTATCTGGCCTGCGCCCCGTGAGAAATGATACTCTGCTGGGAGCACATACTGCTTGCTGGAAAAGAAGAGGGGAGAGAAGAACGCATTCTTGAGCTGTTACAGTCAAGTCAACTCAGTTCTCAAGGAATCTGAAGAATAGTCATGTAAAAATCTCTGAAGTTCTCCTCCCTCCATCAAATCCACCCACCTGAAGTCAACAGAGGCTGCCCAAATGCAAGTCATGAAAACAACAGTCCTCTTTGTAATATGTCCCCAGTATTTGGTTTTCAGTTAGACTGCTTCTGAACACAGAGGTTCCATTTATGGTCAAGAGCCACTGGCAGACCTATCTTCCATGAATTTCTGTACCCCCTTTAAAAAGCAATTGTACAAATTTCGGTTGGATGCACAATATGGATAACTGAAAGAACTCGTAGCATTCTCCAGAAGACAAATGAGATATTGTCAATATGCAAAGATGTGCAATGTGAGTGTGGAAAAATATCAGAAAGCACACAAACAGTGCTTTTTTTGCAGTCAACTAATTACAATAAATAATACTTATAAGAAATCACAGAACAGAAGAGTTCAGCAATCCTTAATTCTATCACTTACTTGTGCAAAAGCATTTTGGAACACAACACTTTGCAAGGCCAGCTGGTCAATGTTTGGGGATTTCACAACAAGGTCTCCGTAACAGCCCAAAACAGGACGGAGGTCATCAGAAACAATGAAGAGCACGTTCATAGAATCTAAAGACAAGTTAAAGGAGTTTGCTTCAGCTCCATTTATCAGCACTAGCTTAGAACAATGTACAGACTAGAACTTCTCTGCAGCTAAATTTAACTTCTTGACCTTACTACAAGCAGACCACAAAGAACACCAACAGTTTAAAGGAGGAACGCCATCCAACTAACTTATTTAAAGCTCCATTATTGTTGAAATAAACTGCATTGTTAGGAGGCAATGTGTTCAGTTGACAAGGGCAAAATCTTGCTATGACAATCATTTGGTCTGATCTTATTGTATGTCCAGTCTTGTGCAGAGATTATAACCAGAAGGGAAAGAAATAGTGAGCAGGTTACCGTAAGAAACTCATCTTGGTCCAGCTGTATATGTTTTTTTGTTTTTTGTTTTTTATAAAAAGGAGTTATCCTTTTTTATTATTAAGTTTCATTTTTGCACTTTGTTACTTTGTTAACATACATAAGTAATAGCATCAACAACAAACAATATATAATAAAGTAATCAATCTGATATATATCTAGGTATATGTTTTGAAGCAACAAGCCTAGATATTCATGGTTTCCTTTCATTTTCAAATGAAAGCATTAACATCATATTTCAATTATTTTTTCTGTAAACTACCTCAAGTAATTTTGTGAATAGATGGCTAGAAATTTTATACATAAATGTGTTTAAAATTGGCTCATTTTATAGCGATTTAAAATGCTGACTGCAACTGTGAACTGGGAGGGGGGTTAAAGTAAAGAAATTAGCTTGCTTTCTAAAATACAGAGCTTTGTGGCACTTTGTGACAACTTTTTTTTGAGAGACAGAACGCTTGTGTTGTCAATTGCAAAAAATGCATCAGACAAGGTGGGATCTTGCTCTGGAAAGATCAAATGCCACTGTGCTATTTTTGGGCACCACAGACTAATTTTGCAGCTTTCTGTGATGTTGTGGAACATTATTTAGGCAAGGCTGCAATCACCTGTTGCATAGACAGTTTCTAACAGGTATATGGCATCCTACACAGCTGTGAATCTGAACAAACACCCACATTCTCCTCTTCCAGGTCCCCACCAAATCCAAAGTGTGTAGTACCCCACTTCTTCATGCTCCAACCCTCATGTGGAAACAGTGCATGCAGGTTTATCACATGCCCCTTCTTCTCAAGCAACAGATCTTTGCCCAGCTCCACCTGTTAGTACCTGAATCTCCCAACTTATGCTCTGCAAATCCTGAGAAGGCGTCTCCCTCCAGATACCAGTCTTTTACACAGAACCGATAAGTGGGGGGGAAGTAGCAAGGCAAGGTTCCGTGGGGACCCATTCATTCATTCATTCATTCATTCATTCATTCATTCATTCATTCATTCATTCATCCATGCATGCATGCATACATACATACATTTCTATCCTGCCTTTCTGTGCAGTTCAAGGAGTCCAGAAAGTCACGGTTTTTGTCCTCATATGAGGTTTTAGCATGGGAATCGTCTGGATTTCTGCAGGCCGGTCTTGATAAGAACATCAGCCCAGCGGTGCACGTAGACCAGCAAACTATTTCAGTGGCCAGCCTGGTGCCCAGGAGGTCCAACTGCGGGCTACAAAAGCCAAAGCCTTGCCCTAGGGTTGCCAGCTCCAGGCTGGGAAATACCTGGAGATTTTGGGGATGGAGCTGAGGAGGGCAGGTTTGGGGAGAGGAAGATCATCAACGGGGCATGATGCCATAAAGTCCCCCTTCAAAAGCAGTCATTTTCTCCAAGTGAACTGATCTCCCTCAACTGAAGATTAGCTGTAAACCCAGGAGGTTTGCCGGTTAAAGACCAAAACAACCCAGGAGATCTCCAGCCACTGCCTGGACACTGGCAACCCTACTTTCCCTTGATGCTGCATCCTAGCCCTGGTATCAGAGGGCTATAAAGTGCATCTGGAGGGATTCAGCATGGGCGTGTGCTGTGCATCCACCTCCAACTCTCAGACCTTTCTTCTCCAAAAGCTCCCCCGACCACACTTGCTGCACTTCGTGAAGTTACACAGGCAACAGATCTCTTTGCGCTTCCCAGGAAACACGAGATTCCTCCCTCCACCCACTTCACTGCGCCTGCAAAAAGCCCCCCAACTTCCTCCACTCCCCCAGGCGGGGCCGCCCTCCGCAAGCCTCGCCCCCAGCAGTACCTCCGGGCGGACGACGGACTCCTCTCGTCCCGTCTGCAGCAGCAGCCCCCGAGCTCGGCAAGACCCCGGCCGCGCAAAGCAGCCCCGCAAGCAGAAATGCAGCAGCGGGACGCAGTCGCCGCTGCAGCCCCATCGCCGGGGCCTCGGGAGAGCCGCTGCGCTGCGCGGTGACCTCTCCGCAGGAGCGGGTGGGGGACCTCGGCCAAACCGGGCAGGCAGGCCCGGAGGAGGAGGAGGAGGAGGAAGCGGCACCGGGCTCCGCCTCCCGGAGGTGGTTCTGGAGGACACAGAGGAGGCGGCGCTGCCGAAATGCCTCCCTGATTATGAGCCGTCGAGGGTCGCCAGGCTGAGCCGCTATTCGAGGAGGCGCAAGCTAGGCGGGTGGGGTCGGGCTAGTATTTGGATGGGAGACCCAGAGGAAGTTCAGGGTCGTTGCACATGCACAGAGCAAAGCAATGGCAAACCACCTCTGGGCAACCCCAGAAGGGGTCGCCATAAGTCCGCTACGACTTGGTGAGACTTGACACGGTGCGGGAGGAGCTGGATACACGTGGAGCTGCCTGACCCTGACTCCCACCCTCGGATGGTCTATCCTGGCTTGGCAGTGGCTCTGGGTACACTCTTTCCCCCACCCGACTTGTTTGCTGCCCCTTTTTAAGGTAGAAATGCTGAGGATCGAACTCGGAACCTTCTGCTTCGGAACAGATCCTCTGCCACAGATCTGGGACAAATGGAGGGTAAGCACTGTTATGGGTTCATTTAAAAGTCTGTCACTGGATTGTATTCATGTATGTTATGACTCTTATAATGCAATGTCTGCAAACTTTGTTGTCTTTTCAGATGCCGCTGAACTGCCCTGTCCTTTCGCTGGTATAAAGTTGCAAGGGTCCCCACCAGCGACTGGCTACTTTAAAGGAAGTCCCGTGATATTCAGCTGCACTATGTAGTGGTCTAAATGGTTTTATGATTTCTCATCATACATAGAAATGTATTTTTTTTGTTTTGCTTTTTAAGAAAGAAAAAGTCCCACGGTTTCTCAGGGTTTGTGCAAAGCTAACATTTCTGTAAAGCTTGATGTTTGGCAGGAAGGCCAGCGTCTGAAACATCGCAGAAGGGTAGCTGTGTTTGCCTGTTGCAGCAAAAACACATGCAAGTTTTGTGGCACCTTGGAGACTAGCAGAACGTCACTCCAGCATGAACTCGGGCAGACTAGAGCCAACTTCTTCAGATTCAGTGTGTGATTCTTCACTACGCCATCACTATATGTTGGAAGTACAGGAAAAAATACAACAAACAGCAGTATAAAGGGGCCAGGAAATACAAGAAGTACAAGGTGAAATGTAATTGGGTAAAATTCTGATCTAAGCAAGATCTTCGAACTGAGACCATTCGCCATATCGTTGTGCTAAGCTAGCTGACATTTTTAATATGTGGGGAGCCCTGGGTTTGCCTTAAATAGGTGATATCCGTAATGAGAGCCAGCGTAGTGTAGTCATTTAGAGCAGGTGGACTCTAATCTGGAAAACAGGGTTTGATGCCCACCCCTCCACATGAGAGGTGGACTCTTATCTGGTGAACCAGATTTGTTTCTTCACCCTACATTTCTGCTGGGTGTCCTTGAGCTAGTCACAGTTCTCCAGAACTCTCTCAGCCCCACCTACCTCACACGGTGCCTATTGTGGGAAGAGGAAGGGAAAGGAGTTTGTAAGCCCCTTTGAGCAGTGGTGGGATTCAGCTAGAACTGGTTGTTAAAATGGTGTTTGTAAACAACCATTTATTACTGGTTGTGGTGGGTTTTCTGGGCTGTGGGGCCGTAGTGCAGTGGATCTTGTTCCTAATGTTACACCTGGCATCTTCAGAGGTGTATCACAGCAGGAAGTCCCTCTGTGATACACCTCTGAAGATGCCCTCTGCGATACACCTCTGAAGATGCCAGCCACAGATGCAGGCAAAACGTTAGGAACAAGATCCACCAGACCACAGCCACACAGCCCGGAAAACCCTCCAGAAGCAGTTGAATCCAGCCATGAAAACCTTCAACAACCAGTTATTAAATTATTTTAATCCCACCACCGGAACCGGTTGTTAAATTATTTGAATCCCACCACTGCCTTTGAGAGGAGGGGGTATAAATCCAACCTCTTCTTCTTAATGAGTGCTAAATCTCAAGCTTCTCTCCCCCCCTGCCCCGCCCTCCAATGGCTTGAATAAAAAATGTATGTTTTTCATTCATTGCCCTGAATCCAGAGCACTGAATGGGAGATGAAGAGAGGCTGCATTCCCACCTCCTGCCTATCAGGAAAAGGATAAAGGGTCTTAACATGCCTTCCCAAAGACTTCTGCCTTTTTCTGCCTAAAGGGTCACATATTCCAGAAGAGGAAGTTTATGAGAGAATTTTGAAATGCCCCGTTATTCTTTTTCAGTTTTATTTGTTTTCCTTGGGGTTTAAGAATACCCAAATATATGATTCTCTTACAAGGATTGACCACCAGGTGGCACTCATAGCCCAATAACAGTCTCTCTATGTACTGATTGGTCTATTGAATTTAATTGCGGGTTTGGAGCCTTGGGAGACAACTGATTTGCTTCCAAAAATACCAGGTCATGAGCCTGATCTGCAGCTCTCTTTTCTCAGGAGACTGAAACGAGACTTCACACGATGATCTGAACGATTAGAACATGCTGCTCCCATTAAAGGTGATGAAGGCTCACGTGACACCTGATATTTTAATGGGGATGTTTTAATGCTGCATTTTGTAGCATTTCAGTGGGGATGTTTTCATGTTGTAGATCTTGCATATAGGCAGGGTATAAATTTAAAAAGTAAGCAAATGAATTAAACGATAGGACATGTTGGAGGAGACTGATTCGTAGGGTCACTATGAGCCAGAAGCGACTTGAGGGTACTTATCACACACACATATGAATTCCAACTCAACCGTTTCATGCTTGGATCTCTGTAGTGATTATTGCAATTTAGAGAGACATCTTTATAGGAACATAGAGGATGGGAATTGGCAGGAGATCACTGCTGGCTAGGAGGGAGGAACAGCAAGCAGGAGGCCTTAGAGAGCAGTCAGCGAAGCTAGGAAATACTGTGTTAGTTTGGCAGTGAACTGTTGTGTCCCTCATATGACTGAACCTAACTTCTACAGAGTCAGAAGTGGAATGTCAAGCAGGCATTAGGAGCAGAAGTAGGAGCAGCTGAATACTGGGGAGAAGAAGAGCTCCATCCAAGGGTTTGAGGCTCGGTTGCAAACCAGCAGCAGAAAGTTTTTGCAGCTGCCTCTTGATTTTTTAAAATTGTTGTTAAAATAAGGCTCCGCTGTTGGATTTCCACAGTGACTCAAATGGTTCCTCACTGGGTTTGTGAGGATTTCTGTTCTTAAAGCCTGTGCTAAGTTGAATCCAAACAGCTTTTCTGCTGGGAAAAAGGGAGATGGAGATGCCCTTTGACCACCAAAAGGCGATGCAGGGGATCAAGGGAATGGCATGGACAAAAACCATGTAGGATTGAAGTAAGGAAGGAAAGCATGTGAGATCTAGCCAGTATAAATACCACAAGCACATTGCTGGCACATGATAGCATGTTGAGTCATGAATGACCGGTGAGGTTACAGCTGGAGTTGGGCTGAATAACAGTGTCATTCAAGCAGACATGCAAACAATGTTGGCCTGGCATTCTCTGAGTAGGACCCAGGAAATGGGATGAAGACATATTTTTCACCTCTTCAAAAGGGTCCTAATAATATATAATTTGTCATTCTCAGGCTAAGCTTCAAGATGGCGACCAAATGGCAGCACCTCCCACGGTTTTGGGCTATTTCTTTTTATTAGGTTATTTATTCTCATTTTTTGAGAAATAGCTGAACACTTTATCTTAACTTGGCCCTGTAGAGGAGATAAATATTTTGAATCCTGATCTGGCAAGCTGCGTGATTTAGGTGTCTTCAAAGGCCGTCTCTCCCACAGCCTTTCAGCGTATGAGAATGATGAGAATTTTGCTGCTTCAAGGGCCCTCATTTTTGTATGAGGTGTATTCCTTCAATAACAATAAAACTGTCTACACATCTGCTTGATATTTGACTGTACTAACAGTGCCATCTTAAGCAAAGTTGCATCCTTCCAAGCTGATTGGCTTCAGCAGATTTAGAGGGAAGTCATTTTGCTAAAGGTTGCACTGCAAGTGTTTCAAGTGTGCATCATTGTGGGGGAATTGCGGGAGGGATGGATCACAGGTTTCATAATGTAGTCCTAATAAGAAAGTAATATTTTGAAGGTAGACAGTTCCTTAGACCTGTACTATAGGAAAATATCAACTTCCCTGAGTTAAGAAGAGGACATCAAGCGAGGCCCTTAAGTAAGTCACCTAGTGGGTGGGGCAGATCAGACCATGCTTGTGAGATAGACCAACATGCATTGGGGAGAGGGGCAGTTAGAAGAAGAACCAGTGTTTCTGCTTTAACTCTGAACCCTTAGTTCAAAAGATATAAAAAGAGACGTTGGCATGCCTCTACCTCAACCCTTACAATGGCACAGAAGTTCTGTTTTATTATATTTCTAATTTTAGAGGTCCCCTCTTTATGTTAATTAGTATTCCAAAAGTTATCTCTTAAAGGGGAACTGCAGGATCTAAAGCCGTATTCCCTAGCCCAGGGGTAGGGAACCTGCGGCTCTCCAGATGTTCAGGAACTACAATTCCCATCAGCCTCTGTCAGCATGGCCAATTGGCCATGCTGGTAAAGCTGATGGGGCTAGTTCCCTATTTATCTGGCTGGAATTCCTTCTAATGAGTCAGGATCCAAAAGTGGGTCATGAAGCCTCTGAAAATGAGTCATGAGCAAGCCCCCCCCCCCCCACCATCTCACTGGCTACCCCTGTCTTTTCCATTGCCCTCTCCTGTATTTAAGAAACCAAATCTGACCCTTCACTGCACATCCAAAGGTCATAATCTGCCTAGAATGCCAACAAATCTTGGGTCAGCCCTAGATAGGTCACCGTACCAAGTAAATTTGGACTTGTGGGTCACCATGCTGAAAAGATTGGGGACCACTGGTCTAAATAACATATGTGTACTGGAGAACAGCTACACCGTAAACCTATATCAATGTCAGACCAGTTTGATTGTCATGACTTCTCCCAAAGCATCTTGGGAGTTGTAGCTACTTTAACAGAACCCGTGACATTTTGATGAAACCCCTAAGCATGTTAATTCTGTTTTAAGAACCTTCCTACCTGCCTCTCACAGCATTGTAGCTCCCTGGGGAGGGTAAATGATTATTTATATTTAATGGGTTGATATATGACACTTTGCCATTGCATTCAAGACGTTATCAATTAAAATAGCAGTCTACAACTGTTAAAGCAGTTTAAGTCCAGAAGGCTGCTAGGTCACTGGTGACACAAGAGACAAAAGGCAGGGTCATGTAGGAAGGGAAATTATAAAAATGAAAGCCAATGTGCAGCCTGGAATTAACAACCAGAGAATGTGCAGCCTTGTAGGACACAGCTGAGTGCTCAGAGAGAAGCTGCGGAGTGGCCTCCCATATTTGGGGAAAGTGCAATTCCCTCCGTCCCTCTTGTTTGTGATATCCATGATAAATGAAGAACCAGTGGAGGGCGGTGGAGTTTTAGCAGATGGAAATTCAGCTTCGCTTTAATTCACCCGGGCTTCTCAAGGTTCTCACAATTACATTCCTCCAGGAGAGGGAATGTTTAATGCCCTTCTGACAATTGCTGCTTCTTCATGCACTTGGCAGCCTTGGGGAATCAGGAGATCAACCATGCACATTAGAATTATTTACACAATCTGTCTTGAAGGCATCCTCCACTTTAATCCTGGAGCTTCCGCCCACCCCTTAAACACCGTGCAACAGCCAGTTAACATTTACATGATCTGTTTTAAGTGCAGGTTTGCCTTTCTGAATCTCTTTGTAGTATGAACATAAGAACATAAGAACTAGCCTGCTGGATCAGACCAGAGTCCATCTAGTCCAGCTCTCTGCTACTCGCAGTGGCCCACCAGGTGCCTTTGGGAGCTCACATGCAGGATGTGAAAGCAATGGCCTTCTGCGGCTGTTGCTCCCGAGCACCTGGTCTGTTAAGGCATTTGCAATCTCAGATCAAAGAGGATCCAGATTGGTATATATATATATATATATTTCCTGATTGTATTACTGAAATACTGCAAGACCTGAGCAAAGCTGTTAACGATAGGGCATTGTGGAAGTCATAAGGTCACCATGAGTCGGAAGTGACTTGATGGCACCCAACACACACTTTACTGACAGCTTTATTGACTGTGTAATAAAGCTGAGGGCTGGCATCAGCATAGCCTGGTGTGGGGTCACTGCCTCTCACCACCCACACTCCCATGCGGCCCAGTAGTGCTGGGGAAGGGGCAGTAATACTGTGGCAGTGACAGTCATACTTGCCCGCTCACACAATTGCACAGTCACTGGAAAGGCTGGGAAATGAGCACTTGAGTGGGGGAAAGCTGCATGGGTGGGCACAGAGGTGCCAATATGGGGCACAGTGGCAGGAACAGGGCCCTGGAACTGGCCTCAATAATCTTCCTATGAGATGAAAGCCAGTGATGCAAAGTAGTTTGGAGAATGAGCTGGGAGGACCCTGTTTCACATCGTGCCTCACCTCTGACCTTCCTTCATTAAGCCATTTTTCCTCAGCCTTAGTTCTCCCATCTGCGATACTGGGGGTGGTTGTACCTATTAAGACTGATGACTGCTTTACTCATGAGGAAAACTGTGGTGTGCTGGTTAAGGTGTTGAGCTAGGACCGGGGAAACCCAGTTTCAAATCCCCATTTGTGCCATGGAAGTTTGCTGGGTGACCTTGAGCCAGTCACACACTCTCAACCCTGACCCTGGCTAGTTATTTGGATAGGAGATCTGCAAGGTATACCAGGGACCTGACGTGGAGGCAGGCTATGGCAAACTATTTCCAAACATCTCTTGCCTTGAAAACACTACAAGGCTGGCAGAGGTCAGCTGTGACTTGATGGCAAAAAATGCAGCCAATGGATAAGACTGACATCTGCCAATCTTTCTCTGTGGTGGCGCCCACCTTGTGGAATAGCCTACCAGACAAGGTCAAGAAGCCTCCCATGCTTTTACTGTTTCACAACATGTGTAAAATGGGATTGTTCATTTCTGTAAAGGGGATGGGCCTGTGGCAAGGTCTGCAAAATCTTAGGCAATTCATACTGTTGTTCACTGTATATTTCGCACTGTTTGAAACGTGTCATTCTAAACTTGGAACCTGGATTCTTTGCAGAGTTTGTTGTTTGTATAATACTATCCCTTCTGCTTCTTTTTAAATTGTATTCTGCTGTTTTTATTGCACTGGATTGGATCCAGCCCGCTTTTCCTTTGATGAAAAAGGCTGTGTTGGCTCCATAGACCGCAAAAAGGTTGCGCCGGAGACCATGCGGCCTGCATGGCCAAAACCAATGTGGGAAGAAGGCTATGCTAAGGAGGCAAATTGGCTGTTAAGGAGTGAAGAAGCTGGATGGACTCAAGCCATGTTTTTAAACTGACTAATCTGCCCTATGCAGAGGCGGAGTGGGGGGAAACTGCACCCGAGGCGCGTGTGTGCCCTGTGCCCCTGCCGTGTTCACCCCAGCCCCGCCACAAAACGTCCCTGGAACACCATGCCCCTGCCACACCTCCTTGACAGCCCAGCCACGCCTCCGCCGCTACTCCACCTGGGGCATCGTGCCCTCCCCCACTCCGTGAGCACTACGCCACTGGCCCTGTGTTTGAAAGGCAGACTATAAATAAAGAAAATATAGAGGCAAGGTACATGAAACATTTTGAAGACTGGAAAGTGCTGACCTAATGCTTATTTTCGGTCTGTTTTGAGGATAAAATAGATGAGAACGATATTGTAAGCTGCTTTGGTTTCCCAATTAGGAAGAAAAGTGGGGTATACATTTTAAAAAAATAACATCTAGGCATGACAAAACTCTGCATTCTCAGATTATGCTATGTGGTCCAAACAACAGACCAGTGGTTGAAAGAATACTTGGCTACACAAACTGATTTCTCCATAAATAGCTGGACTCCACGGTAAGGTTGGCACCATTCAGAGTTTTGCTATTACAAAGCATAGGAAGATGTTACATTGAATACAGAATATCTCTGTGTTCCAGAATTATCACTACTGCATTATGTGACAATGGTGCATCTGAGTTTGCATGAATTTGTTCCGCATTCCATTACAGCCGCATATTTCGTGTGTGCTCAGCACTGGAAAAAATGTGCAGCCCCATACTTGAAGGGAAAGGATTAAGCAATTTCAAGTATTGTGTAACCTGTTACAGTTGACTTGTCTTTTGCTGCCTAAAAGTGAAGAGAATTCAAATATGTGAAAAACAGTTTTATGTTCCAAATTATGCTCCAAAAGTCTGAATATCAATTAACTGACATAGTGGGTATGGTGTTTCATAATGCATTTTTATAGTATGATGTTTATAATATTTATAGTTTGTAAAATGTGATTATAATAAAAATAAAGGAAGGGACATCATAAGAACATAAGAACGTAAGAACAAGCCAGCTGGATCAGACCAAAGTCCATCTAGTCCAGCTCTCTGCTACTCGCAGTGGCCCACCAGGTGCCTTTGGGAGCTCACATGCAGGAGGTGAAAGCAATGGCCTTCTGCGGCTGTTGCTCCCGATCACCTGGTCTGTTAAGGCATTTGCAATCTCAGATCAAGGAGGATCAAGATTGGTAGCCACAAATCAACTTCTCCTCCATAAATCTGTCCAAGCCCCTTTTAAAGCTATCCAGGTTAGTGGCCATCACCACCTCCTGTGGCAGCATATTCCAAACACCAATCACACGTTGCGTGAAGAAGTGTTTCCTTTTATTAGTCCTAATTCTTCCCCCCAGCATTTTCAATGAATGCCCCCTGGTTCTAGTATTGTGAGAAAGAGAGAAAAATTTCTCTCTGTCAACATTTTCTACCCCATGCATAATTTTGTAGACTTCAATCATATCCCCCCTCAGCCGCCTCCTCTCCAAACTAAAGAGTCCCAAACGCTGCAGCCTCTCCTCATAGGGAAGGTGCTCCAGTCCCTCAATCATCCTTGTTGCCCTTCTCTGCACTTTTTCTATCTCCTCAATATCCTTTTTGAGATGCGGCGACCAGAACTGGACACAGTACTCCAAGTGCGGTCGCACCACTGCTTTATATAAGGGCATGACAATCTTTGCAGTTTTATTATCAATTCCTTTTCTAATTATCCCCAGCATAGAGTTTGCCTTTTTTATAGCTGCCATGCATTGAGTTGACATTCCCATGGAACTATCAACTAAGACGCCTAAATCCCTTTCCTTGTCTGTGACTGATAGCACTGACCCCTGTAGAGTGTATGTGAGGTTTGGATTTTTTGCCCCTATGTGCATCACTTTACATTTTGCTACATTGAACTGCATTTGCCATTTCTGAGCCCACTCACCTAATTTATCAAGGTCCGCTTGGAGCTCTTCGCAATCGTTTGTGGTTCTCACCACCCTACATAATTTGGTATCATCTGCAAACTTGGCCACCACGCTACCCACCCCTACTTCCAGGTCATTTATGAATAGGTTAAAGAGCACTGGTCCCAAAACGGATCCTTGGGGGACACCACTCCCGACATCTCTCCATTGTGAGAACTTCCCATTTATACCCACTCTTTGTTTCCTGTTTCTCAACCAGTTTTTAATCCATAGGAGGACTTCCCCTCTTATTCCTTCATTGCTGAGTTTTCTCAACAGTCTCTGGTGAGGAACTTTGTCAAAAAAACATCGCCAGTCCTTACACCTGGAAAATAATTTTATACCGTGTCTCTGATGGAAACTTGGGGGAAAGCTTTTCTTACATTTCGATTAATATTTGGTAAGATTATTAAGGAACCTGATCAAATCATTTTGTGGCATGTGGGCTTCCAGCAGGCCCCTGCTCTGACATAAAGCAAGCCTGCAGCCTCAGCCAAGTTGACAGTTTTATTTATTTACCTTATTTATAGCTTGTCTTCTTCACTAAGACTCAAAGCTGATTATATGGTATTAAGCAATACAATCAAATAGCATAATTCCAGAGCTATCTAATAAACAGTGAGGTAAGACCAGGATTACAAAAATTGGAAATAATGCAGCAAATACTAATGCAATATTAAAATCAACACAGAAAACGGAAATGCAGAATCACAACACGAAGCAGTAAGAAGCACATATTGTGCAATGCAATACCGAACAGCACAGAGCAGTCATTATAGATAACACAAGCAAGCGAGCCAAGGAATATTTTGCTGTGGAAAGCAAGCTCCTCTTACGTTTTCACTCCCAAAGTAATCATGATATTTAGGGCTATCTCTCCAGTTCCCTCTTTGATCGCTCATTATGCAGACGAGTCAAATGTTGCCTTCCTTGATATTTAAGACACATCCGAAGTACTCGGGGGTTTTAGAAAACGTTTTTGAAAGATTCATGAGCTTTGCTCTTGGAACTGCATAACAAGCATTGCAAAGATTCTTGTAAACCTCAGCACCCCAGGAAGAACCACTGGCACAGCTTCATTGGAGAGGCAACTTTGCATAAATTTGCCACATTTCGTTAGCATTCGAATAATTAAATGATAAGACACTCTTGCACTTGCTTTCCTTGCAAAGCCAATCATTTCCCAGGAGCACAGCGCAGGGAAGTTCTTGCGAGAGCGATCAGTAATATATTCCTGGTTCGAAGGTACCATCACAAAGACAGTCCTGATTCCACAGCTTTAAAAGTGTGTATTGTCAAAGTGATTAATTAGCAAGCAGGTCTCGTATTGTCCAAGGTCTATTAAATTATCTTGAACAGCTACATTAATTACCTCTTGAGGGCTGCTTCAGACTTTATGGATACTGGGGGGGGGGGGGGGGGGTTGCAACATTTGGCCTGACAGCAACTGTGTGGGGAGAGGGGAGGGGGCTGTAACTTTTAAAGCCACTCCCTAAGTTTGCTTTGAGCGATTGTGGCTCAGTGGCAGAGCATGTGGCTTTGCATGTAGATGAGTCTATGTTTGGGACTTGCCATCTCCAGTTAAAGGTTCTTAGGTTAGGATGGTAGGAAGGATTTTTTCTCAACCTGAGACTCTGAGGAGCTTCTGCCAATTAGAGGAGGCAGTACTAAGCTAGATGGACCAATGATATAATGCTTCACACAGACCACTCAGCAGGTTTAGTTACTAGCAACTCTATTTGAAGGCTCTAAATTGGCAGAGGACCTTTCTTGGCCCAGGACCTTGGAGAGCAATTAAAACACAGAATTCATTGCTGGAGGATATAGTAATGGGCATAAGCATAGATGGTTTTAAAGGGAGATTAGACAAATTTACGGAGGAAATGTCCATGACTGGCTACCAGTCATGGGGAATAAAGAGAACCTCCACAGACAGAAGCAGACAGCCTTTGAATCTCAGTGACAGGAGGCAACATCTGGTGAAAGCCATGAACTCTATGCCCTGTGGTAGTTACAGGTTAACCATTGTGCAAGATAGGATGCTGAACTAGATGAACCACTAGTCTGATTCAGCAGAGCTCTTCTTATGTTTGTATGAAAACTATTGCCAGAGTAAGAAATACTGAATTAGATGGACCAATGGTCCTGCTCAGAATAAGGTAGCAACATGTGTTAATGGCCCATTCCAATATTATTGCACATACTTGGTTGCTATCTGGACGGGCATATACATTTTCTATACACCAGGGCTCTCCGTGCTGTCTTTTAAAAATAAATCATTGTATTTAAATGTCCATACACCACTATACATTTAATACAGCTTATAATAAAAAAGAAAGGGGGGGGATCATCATATAAAATAAGCCATACATTTTTAAAAAAAGCTTTCCATCTTTAATAATATTAATCACCCAGTTAAAACAAGCCTCCCATTTAAGAAAGGGTCCCAAAAGCGAAAGGAGAAAGGAGAATTTTACAACTCTTTTAAAGAACAATCAGAGAAGGAAAGTCTTCAACTTAAGCGGAAATTTATTCTACCTTTCCAATCTGGGGCTGCTGCTACACAGAAGCATTTCCAGTCCTTACTCGGATAAACAGAAGCACAATGCTTTATGGCAAATGAACTGCAAAACCTATTAGCCTACTCACACACATGTGGCTTCAAAGTGGGGAGAGAGTATTTGCAAAGCTTCTTTGCCTGAGCACCTCTGCACAGTTTTTGCTTACTATTGATTACTGCAACCCTGAACTGAATAGCCCAGCCTAGCCAGATCTCATTAGATCTCAAAATAGATGGGAGACTGCCAAGGAAGTCCAGGATCTAATGCAGAGGTGGGAAATAGGAAGGAAGGAAGGAAGGAAGGAAGGAAGGAAGGAAGGAAGGAAGGAAGGAAGGAAGGAAGGAAGGAAGGAAGGAAGGAAGAAGGAAGGAAGATAGAAACCGAGATAGGAAGGAAGGAAGGAAGGAAGGAAGGAAGGAAGGAAGGAAGGAAGGAAGGAACTAACTTACTTACTTACTTACTTACTTACTTACTTACTTACTTACTTACTTACTTATGGGGCTACCATAGTGGATTTTGGGCCATGTTTTATGTTGCCTTAAAATCCATTCTCATTTAGCTTTTCTGAGTGAATTAAGTACAAGAGGGCAAAGGAATTTGGCTGTTTGATGGTTTCTGGTTAGAATTTAGAAGGATTTTTTTCCTATCTATCATCTATTCATTCATTCATTCATTCATTCATTCATTCATTCATTCATTCATTCATTCATTCATTCAGTCGTTCATTCGTTTGTTTGTTTAGCTTATAGACCACCCTTCCCCGAAGGGCTCAGGGTGGTGAACAACAACAGTGCAAAATATAACTTTAAAACACAATATAAAACCAATGCAATACCCTCTTATTAAATTAGGAACCACGTAAACTTCAGATGGCATCATATTCCTTCCCCTTTCCCATCTGCTTCTTCCACGGAATCAGGGTGAATAGATATACTACACACCATTCCCTATCTGTTACCACATGATCATGTGAATCTGGGCATTGACAAGGCAAACAAGCCTCACTCCAGTACCCAAACTCTGCTTTGATGTGTAGGCCTCTCAGCGACAAGTTTTTGAACCCAAATGAGACACAAAGGCCACAATCCTAAACCTTATGGGATAAAATGGCACTGGCTTCTGAGCTGACCTACTCAGGCTTGCTACCAAAAGTAGAATTACTTTATATTCCAATTTTATTCCAACTTTTTATAACTGGTTAGGCCTCTCTCTTTATTTTTCCCCTGACTGACACGGAGTTCTCATTAAATATTCATGGCAGCCAATTATTTCTTCCATTTTTGTGTCTCATTGTTAGCAGCATCCTTATAAGCACCTCTGTGTCATCACCACACCAAGCCATACCTTGAGATGAAGGTTTAAGGTGTGGTAGGAATTTGTCAAAGCTGAACCATTCCTTCTAGGAAAAAAATACCTGACCACGAAAGCCACCACTCACCCTGCTAGCAATGCCAGTTTTTGCTTTAGTTCATTTGGCTGAGTCAACAGCAAGGCCCAAAATCACTGTGAAATTTCAATCCAAGGTCTGCGTTGGCTAGAACGATCAGGGAATTGGGTTTGCAGTTTTAAAAATGTCAGCACTGGCCCTGCCGTTTGTTAGTGGAGCACCGCTCTTTGAGCCATAGAAAATGTATCCTGCATTTGAGGTGTGCGGAATGTGGTAGTGGGTGATTCTTCAGTGTTGATAACTAATGAGTTTGACCCACCCACAAGGCCCTGAATCGCAAATGCTGCCCCCATAGCAGGTGGCTGTTCAGAAAGATTCCCTGGGATAAAACGTATAACTTTTGCAAAGCTCTGTTCAGTGGGGAAAGTGGAACTGCAGATAATGTGATTTTATTTTTATTTTTTACAAAATGTACCAATGTGGGAAGTGCTTTCACTGGGAAAACAATTTCACCTTCTCCCTGGTATGATTTTCCTGCCCAAAACTGTTGGTTTGGACTAGGTAGGTTTGTTTGATTTCCTCCAACAGTAGTAAAAACACTGAATGGTAATACTAAAAAGGAAAGTTTAGTGAGGGGAATGGGTTAAATAGGCCCTCTCCCTACAAGCAAGTCTCCCTGTTTCTATTACAGCCACTTCCCTCAAATTCTATTTTATTTTAAATCAGGAAAAATAATGACAGAGCTGCACATAATGTATTTTTCCACTTTGAGAAACTCATCAGTTTGATGCAATTTTTTTCCAGGTCATACTGATGCTATAAGCCAAATATATTACATTATTATTCTATGCCAAATAATATTTTCAAACCCTACCATGTGGATGGACAGCTCATCATACAAATATTTGCAAATGACTAGGAAGAGCTGTGAAAATTTCCTGTTTGAATCAAGAAACACCCTTCTGGGCCATTGCCAAATATAGTTGAATGAACAATGACGGAAGGAAGTGACAGTTGAATTGTGTTACAGAATCTCATTAGCCCTATTGGAGCCTCAATGAATCTGCAAGTCAGCCACACTCCAGGGGAGTTGCTGTGTTAGCCTGTTGTAGCCAAATAACAGCCATAAAAAGCCTTTTGACTAACAAATGTACCAAGTCTCAAATTTTACTTTGCCTGCAAAAATATTATGTTTCCCTCTCCCTCATTTTTTTTGTTTTGTTTGGGAGTTATTCCAATCCACCTAGAAATATAATAAAAAATCACACTGTGGGAGGGAACAGATTGACATGAAGTCTAATGCATGCAAATCCTAAAAATAAAACAGCAAAGTGTTAGTGATGCTTGACAGATGATACACCCTGCTTTTGACATGATGCCTTTTGAAAAAGACTGTCCAGCACTGAGTAAACGCATTCCTTGTTGAAATGGATAGACTGCAGGGACAGAATGGTTCTAAAGGAGCTGAGAACTGTCAGGAAGTATGTCACTCTTTTTGAGGCTGTTTTTCACCCCACCAAAGATGGTCTTCTGGCAGGAATCCCAACCACTGGACTTCCAGCTCCTTATTGTCTAAAGCTTCTGTCACATGTTGGCTCTGTCTGCTCAGCTGATCTCCAGGGTCATTCACTTTCCTCCAGATGCTATATAAGTCTAAGCTCAGCATATGTTTGTCTGTCTTTGTGGTGGGGACACTGCCCAGCCTTGTCTGGATTTAACACTTGTCTGCTGGACTGCATCCACACATCGCTGGATATTGTACTATCATTGTTCTGTAGCAGCTGATTGGAACTCAATTGTCTTGTCAACAGAGGAAAATTGCCTGTGAATGACTGTTAAAGCACAAAGACAGTGCAATGTCCAACAAGGTGCAGATGCAGTGATTGATTATGAATGTGCTTCTAGACTGGTCTGGACTTGACCAAAACTTGTTTTGACTTTGCCTCTGACTTCAAACATGCCTGCCTGAGAGCATCCTTCATTGAAGCCTGATGGCCATTTCCCCGTTATCACTAGGGTGGCCAACTGGCCCAAAACTCCCATTCTGGCTGGCTCCACCAAAAAACCATCACCAGCCTTGCTTCTGGGATCCATCCTGGATCCACAGGTCTGTTCCCAGATAGGGGCAGTCTTAGCCAATGGGCATCCAGGGCAGCTGCCTCGGGTCCCACACTGGGAGAATCCCTTCCTGATTGTCCATGGTTTCATTCACTGACCATTGTGGGAAGTAGGACAGAGGATTCTGCTCCTTCCACCACTCACATGAGCACCATTGGAGGCTTGGTGCTGGCTTGATGGAGGCGGCTCCCAATTGCCTCATATGGTGCAAGGACTGTTTCCTGTCTGGATTTCTCAGTAGCTTCTCAGGGCAGCTGTTTCACCCTGTGTCGGGTGAACTTCTTTTGTCTGTATTCTATACCAGTTGAAAACCTTTGGCAGCTGCTCTCTGCAAAAGGGGGCATTTATATGGTTGCCAGCTCTGGGTGGAGAGATTTCTGGATATTTGGGGAGAAGTTTGGGAAAGGTAGGGTTTGAGAAAGGGTGGGACCTCACCTCAGTGGCATATGATGCCATACAATCCACCCTCCAAAGCAGCCATTTTCTCCAGGGAAACTGATCTTTGGGGACTAGTTGCAATTCTGGGAAACCTCCAGTCCTTTACCTTGCGCAGAGTCCTCCCCTCCTTTGCCAAGATCTCTCTCTCTCTCTCTCTGTGCGTATTGTATTCCTGTCTTGCTTTTCAAGCAATCTTTTCCCAAAGGAGTTGCATCTGCTGACTCCTAAAACTGAGCCTTCCTTTTGTCAGGACCAGACCATTAGTTGTGATAGTTCTGCAAAGTTTTCTGCTGATAAAACATCAAGAATAAACTCTGATTTAGATGCTGACTATAACATTGGTTCACCAGGAGAAATCTCCTGTTCTATTTGTGGATCCTTTTGACCCAGTTTCTGTGGCGAATGATGACAAACTCCTGGGATCAATGAAGGCCACTACTTGTGCCCTGGATGCTTACACATCCTAGTTTATAAAATCATGTAGAGACTACATCAACAAATGCTTGATATCTATTATAAATCAATCACTAAGGGCACCTTCCTTCAGCTGCTCAAAAGGGGTGGTTATCTGTCCACTACTAAAAAATACATCCTTACAGAAAAAGAATGTGTCCAGTTACCACCGTCTCTAATCTGCCATTCCTAGACAGTAGCTGATCAACTCCAGGTCTTCTTGGATAATTCATCTGCTCGAGACTCTCTTCAATCTAGTTTCAGACAGGGCAAGGGATGCAGACGGCTCTGCTGGCTTTAGCGATGCGTGTATGTGTAACATGATGTCAAGTCGTAGTCAATTTATGTAACCCAGTAGGATTTTGAAGACAAGAGATTTAGCAGAGGTGGTTGGCCCTTGCCTGCTTCTGTGTAATGACCCTGGTGTACTTTGGTGGTCTCTCAACCAGCTACTAACCAGGGCTGACTCTGCTTAGCTTCTGAGATCAGATGAGGTCAGATCTCAGACAAAAGTCAGATAATAAACCATTATTCAGATCTTTATCCAAATCTCCTGGTGGTGTGGTAGAGGTCCTAAATTGCTGATTGGAGGATAAAAAGAGGGAACACATTGGAACTAAACCATGGAAAGACAGAAGTAATGCTGGTGGAGGTATGTACCACCTAGCCATGCTCATATAATCTTGCTTAGATGAAAACAATGGAATGATCCTGCACCCTTTAGTAGAGCTACTCAGAATCATACTTAGATCTGTTCAGTGGTGTTTATTCCCAGGAAAACATCTAACTCTTCTAATGAACACTTAGTCTTCTGGCTAGTGACAGTCCAGAATGTCTGTTCCCTTCAAATCAGGGCACTTGGAAGGTGGAGGAGATGTGTCTTGCAATAAGGGGTAACTGTGCTACCTGTGACTGTTGCTTTTCTGGCTGTTGGCTAGAGCCAGATTTGGTCCATACCACCATGTTATATCTGCTTGTGTGTTTCTGTGGTGGCCAAGTTGTTTTTACAAATGGGATTGAAGTGAAGCTCAGAATATGCAATCATTCCAGTTTGGTTTTACATTACATAAAACAGCCTCCACGTGCCGTGGTGTGATTCAGTTTCTAGTCTATTTAACTGATGGGAGGATCAAGAGAGGCAGACAGGTATGCCAGCCTGACCCTGTGGTCACGGCCAGCTGTGTGAACCCTCATCCCTCCATCCAGATATGCCACAACTTGCTGATGCCTGTGCCACCAACTGGCCAGTCAAGTTTTAAGCTACATATCCAAGACTGTTTTGGGTATGTGTGTTAACTGCCGTCAAGTCGCTTCTGACTCATGGCAGCCCTATGAATCAGTGTCCTCCCAAACATCCTATTGTTAACAGCCTTGCTCAGGTCTTGCAAGCTGAGGGCCCTAGCTTCCTTTATACAGTCAGTCCATCAGATGCAAGGTCTTCCTCTTTTTCTGCTGCCTGCAACTTTTCCTACTAGCATTATTGTCTTGAGTACTCGGGGGAGGTCAAAACCTTGAGTCTAGTTGCAATGGAAAAAAATGTTTCCTTAACCTTCTTGTCATCACCTTGAGATTGCAATCACTGATACTTAAATGTGCGATTTGGAAAATGAATGATGCTTCAGTGTAATGGCAGTCTGCCTGCCACACCTTCTGAATGGATGTCTTCCTTCTCAGTTTTATATGTCTGCAGAATGACTGTGCAATCTATGCTACTCCTGAAACATCTGCAGTTGAGATGCAGGGTTCTTATTCCAGAGAATGTGACCAGCAGATTTGACTTTACACTGAAGTACAATTCATTTCCTAAATCACACATGTAAATGAGAGGGGGGAAGGTTCTCCATACCAGCTCAGACACCCCTTCCCACTCAAAGGAATTAAGCTACCCAGAGCCCGACTCTGACTGGAAATGGGTGGGATATGGATTTAATGTTTAAAAATTAAATATGCAAGCAAACTGTTCCATTTCTGTACAGGACATAAGATTTTTTTCATCAGAGAATCCTGATTTCTTGGACATTTTTATCCCAGCTTTACATTGAGGAGCTCTTCGAGACAGATCTAGTTCTGTCATCTTCTATTTTATCCTAACACCATCTTGCTGAGAGAGGAGAATTGGCCTGCAGGCCCTCCAAGAACTTTGTGGCTGTGAGGACCTTTGAACTGAGAACTCTGCAGTGTCTAATGCGATACTTCAACCCCAGGGGTTTGCAACCTTTTTGAGCCGGAGGACTCCTTTGGAGTTCTGACACAGAGTGGCGGGGAGCCACAAAATGGCTGCTGCAGGAGTAGGCTTGCCAATTTCCAGGTGATGGCTGGAGAGCTCCTGCTATTACACTGATCTCCAGGTGATAGAGATCAGATAATGAGAAAATGGTCACTTTGGAAGTGAACTTTATGGCATTATACCCCACTAAACAGACTTCCCTCCCCAATCCCGCCCTCTTCAGGCTTCACACCTAACACCTCCAGTTGTCTCCCAACCTGGAGCTGGCAACCCTATGCAGGAAGCAGAGACACCCACAAAATGGCCGCTGCAGAAGGCAGAGCCAACCACACAGACCACGTGCAGGGGAGAAGAAAGTTAATTTAAAGAATATGTTGGGGGGAAGGAGTGTGAGAGAATAAAACTAGCACCTTGATGGCATCTGCCCCTGAAACAGCATCATTTTAATCTGCACAGCCAATTGGACCTCCACTGATCAACCCAAAGCCCAGCTGGGCAAGAGTATCACCTGGTCTGACCCACTTTCTGAAGAATTCTTGGTGGGCACTAGGAAAGATGTTGATGGGCACCATGGCACCCACTTGTACCACACTGGAGACTCTTGCTGAAACCAAGTGTATAACACTTGCTCTTAATAAACTTTCAAGAGATTCAGTTTGAAAACCACTGTGCCAAATGACCCATATGCACAGGCAACTCCTGAGTGGGTTTGTTTTCTCAGCTTATTTCCTTAGCATAAGCAGCGACACTCAAATAAGCTTCATGCCAAGCAGTTCTGTGATGGAGCAGTTATCTATTTTCTAAAACGAGATGCGCTTAGAATTAAAAACATAACAATACAATCAAGTAAGTAGTGAATTAATCTTCCTAAAACCTAAACATAAAACTATCAACGGTGACTAAAAGCAAACTGACTTGCATACAACCAGTCCACGACGGACCTTTAGGTTTGGCTCTCCATTAAGTTTGGCTGCTTCTTGACTAAAAATTACTTTTCGAAATGAAGCTTTGATTAATAAGAATCAATAATGTTTTTGAAAGGGTTGAACAAGATAAGTAGTCTTGAAGTTTTGTATGATTTCACACTTTCCCCCTCCCCCGAGGAGCTCAGGGAAATACATATTATCCTCTGCTTCCCATGTTATCTTCCTAATACCTCTGTGAGGCAGGTTAAGCTAGTGCAGTGATGGCGAACCTTTTAGAGACCGCGTGCCAGGGACAGCACGAGGGGAAACTGTGCCCAGGGCACACGTGCACCCTGCTGCCCTGCCACGCCCCCTCCATCCCTGCCCTGCCCTGGAATGCCCCGAGACACCCCCACCATGCCCCTGGAATGCCCTCGCCATGCCCCCACAGGGGCATGCACCCAGTGCGTTGCACACGCCTGGCCCCCTTGGCGCTATGCCACTGCTGAGTGCCCAAACTGGGGGTCTTCAAAGATTAACAAACTGTGATGGCACATGTGCCCACAAAGAGGACATTGAGTTCCACCTCTGGCACGCGTGCCATAAGTTCGCCACCACTGAGCTAGTGAGTTCATCAGTGAGCTTTGTGGGGGAGATTTGAACCCGGGTCCAGCTCCATACCACGCTGAAAGGCCCAGAGGAAGCTGCCTCCAGACTGGCTTAGAACACTGTTCAGGTTTGCAGTGTGCTTCTCAGTTTCAAACGTCTAGGGGACATGTCAATTACAAACCCACTGTGCTTCCCTAGGTTAAAAAAAACCCCGCCGCCTTGGGGAAAAAAGACCAACCTCCGCCCGTTCATTTTAATTACCTTGGCAGGTGCTGCGCTGTCATCCCACTTGAGCCGACTACAGCTTGATCTGTATTCAGATGTAATAGTTGTCTGGGTCTCTGCAAATGTACCAGAGGATCACACAGAGAATCAGCAGAATAGCAAAAAGAAAGAGCCACGAAGATCACCTTGGCCACCGGGGAGACAAAAGTCTGCATTGTCTTCCTCCCAAGGCAGCAAGAGGAAAGAGGGGGTGACAACTAGAGCATCCTGCCCTGGACATCGCACTGAGCCAAAGAGGCTCAGCTAGGAGTGAAGCTGCATAGAAGCTACTGGAGCCCCTTTCTTTGGCGCACATGTGTGGATCCCACTCTCTGCTCCTCCAGGATGGGCTTTGGGCTTCTCTGCATTGGTACGTGAGAAAAATGGGTGGTGGTGGTGGTGGTGGAGATGGAAAGGACATGTCCGTTCTATTAGCCTGCCCGCTTTGCGTGCATGGCAGGAGCTCTGCACATTTGCTACCTGTAGCTTATCCTGCTCAGTCCTTGACAAGTCTGCACTGTGTCCTCTGCAGATCTCAGCAGAGGTGACTTGATTTGTAGAATGCTTGATGGTGCCCTTTAAGGATGCTGCACTTCCCCAGACATGCTCTGCAGCCTGATGTGACCCTCCCTTATTTTCTGGACACACCCACTCCCCCCATGCATACCCAAACTGGTACCCTAACTATCATTTTGCACATGAAACAAGAATATGAATTTTTGCCCCCCTACAGGTTCACAGAAAAAAGATATATAGTGAACATCGTAATAACACAATGTAAATAGTGAACAACGTAATAACACAATGTTTATTCTAGTCATGAGCTCTGTATTTACAATCAACTAATGCACAACTGATAACTTCACAGGATTTAAAAACATACAAAATCAAACTACATATGGTATGACCATTTTTTACAATTGTACTTTTTGTGCTTTGAACAACATTAGGCAGCATGGTGTAGCAAAGCAAGCAGGTTTGGTATTTGGAAGGGAGACCTCTGAGGAAAGCAATGACAAACTACTGTGCCTTTTCACCTTCCTTGAAAGACTCTGCTAGAGATGCCATAAGTCAGCTGCAACTTTACACACACATAATAAGCTTTGTTAACAAAAAGCTGCGCACTTATTTCCAGATAAAATGTTCTTCCTTTAAAAAGTTGTTTTATTCATGAATTACCTTCATGATCCTCTAAGATTATATGGTGAAAAGACCGGAATTTTTTTTAACATAAATATGTATTTAAAAAACATTATTCAGACACGCAGAAAAAGAGAGAACAAGAATCAGTATCAATATTTGAACCTAATAATTAAATTTAATAATTACACGTTTGTAAATAATATATAACACAACTAACGCCAATATATACAATACAGATATAATAAAACACACACATATACATCTGACAACTGCCTTTACTTTTTCCATGCTCAAACAGAGCAAACTCTCCCAAGAAACCGCCCCAATCTAACAGCCTTCCGCGCATGCGCCTTACTTCAGACTCCCCGGCACGGAAGGAAGACGTCGAACGTTAAATACTACAGCGTCGGGACGGTCTACAGCGAGAGTCGCCTCCGTTCTTCAACGTTTGCGCATGCGCAGCTATCTACCGCGCACGCGCAATGGGGCCCAGCCGCTCCGAGGAGCCGCGGTGGACGGCTGACTGAGTTGAGGCAACGGCGGTTTATTTTTGCGACGAGCTCGGTCGGCGATGTGCCGCCCGTGAGAGTTCGAGAGCACAAGCCGCGGCGAGGGAGGGGAGAACGCCATGAATCTGAGGGGCCTGTTTCAAGATTTCAATCCCAGGTGAGGGAGGCCGAGCAGGGGGGAGGGGGGACGTGTTAGGAGGGCCTGGAAGAGGGCAGAGCAGAGTTTATGTTGTGAGGGTGGGAGTCTGCTGCGGAATCAGATCTGGCTTCCGTGTGTAGCTTTCCCTCTTTCGTAATATTTGGTGTACACAGACAGACTGCTGCTGGACCTGGAGGTTCTGTTTTATAATATCACTAAGAGGCATTGACTGTTGTTTCTAACTACTCTGTGAGGGCGGAAAGGGTGACTGAGAGGCTTGAGATTCTTCCCAAAGAGCTTCATGGCTGAAACCAAGAAGGGAACTGATTTATTTCGAGTGTGTGTTTCTTACTCCCTTTGCCATGAAATTCATAAATTCCAGAAGGCTTCCTCTCCCAAGTGTTTGGTGAGAGGTATATTTCCTTTGGATCTGTAGGTGCAGGTATATTGCTAGGTGGGGGTAATGACTCCAGGGGGACGGGGGTGGGGAAGCTGAGATGTTTGAGACTTCTCCCAAAGTCTTCCAGTGAGTTTAATGTCTGACGTTTGGGATTGGTGTGTTGTTCATTTTTGTACTACTTTTCTGTTCTGGAACTGCAGGTGGCATTCCCCCAGAAAGGGTTGGTCAAACTCAGTTCTGCTTTAAAAAAAATCTTGCTACATTATGTGCCTGCAAATCTCAGCCCAAGTCTTTTCTGTGTGCTGCATCATGCTCAGTACTTTGAGTGTGTCTGAGTGAGAAAATGGATAGATTAGGACACAGGTGACAAACTTGCGCCCCTCCAGATGTTATGGACTACAGTTCCCATCATCCCCTGCCAGCATGATGATGGGAACTGTAGTCCATAACATCTGGAGGGGCACGAGTTTGACATGTATGGATTGGGAAATCCCCAGTTAGATTCATATTTCTGCTACAGTGCATAGATATTTGTGGCACTTCAAAGATTAACAAAGTTTCCAATGCAGCACACATTTTCATGTACTGCAGCTTTTATTTTTAGTGTTGTGGATGACACTGGATATCATACTGGAGGATGAGCCCATGCTAATGTGTAGTTTATGTTATTGAATCCTGCTACACTATTGTATGGGGACTCGTTCTACTGAGTATTTGGCCTTGAGTGATCTACTCTCGAGCACACCACTCCACCCTGCAATACGGGAATAATTCTATTCATATGCTTTACAGAGCTGTTGCAAGAATTACAACAGTATACAAGGGAAGTATTTTGAACACTCGGAAGCACTGTATCAAAGCTGCCTATTATTATTTACTTCATTCATTCTAACAGCCCACAAGGCAATCCAGCATAATCCTTCACACATTGGAGGAAGAGAGGGGCTTGACTAGGAATGCTGAATGAGTTCCCAGTAGATATTTCTTAATGGGCTGCACAGATCTTGTACCCCTTCCTGCCTAAGTTGGCTGGAAACCCATGTCCAGTCCTGAGGTTAGAAATCTGCCCCCTTGCAAGACCCCAGCATGACACTGCCAAGCCACGCATTTCCCATCTTATTACCTGTGCATTTAAATAGTTTGTCTACATACACAATTTTGTGTTTACCTGAAGTAAAATCTCACTTCATTGGTTTTAGCCTAGCCCTTTTGGCATCTTAAGATTGTTTTGAATTTTGTTTTGTTCTTCTAAAATGTTAGCTATTCCTTCAGTTTTTTTGTCAAATGTGAATATTGTAAGGATTTCCTTCAACCAAATTATTGAAAAAATGTTTAAGAATAATAGGCCTAGCTCAAGACCTCTTTCCAGGTTGATGGTGCCACTGAGAAGCATGCTTTGAGTATTCTGTGTCACCATTTAGCCAGTTTGCAAACTAATATATCATGGGGCACTTTGTCAGATGAAACACTAAAGTCCAGGGGAATTAATAATAATAATTGAGTGTGGTTAAGTTGTAACTGACTTATGGCAACTCCAGGACCATGGGGATTTCAAGGCAAAAGATAAGGTGGTTTGCCTTCTGAATAGTGATTCCACTTTTCCTTGGTAGTCTGCCATCTAGGTACTAACAGGAGTTGATCCTGCTTTCCTTCTGAGTGCTAATGACCTCTGCTGAAGGTATATTATGTCCACAATATTTCTACAGCTGCAAATGCTGCAATGTGGGTTATAGAACTACCTTGCATTTTTCTGTGTAGTTTGCAAACCCTGAGGTTTTTAATGTAGTAAAAAACAAAAATTGGGAATTGGGTGATGAGAAAGACCTCTGCCTGAGACTTTGGAGGATATCTTCTGGTTTGATGGACACATGAAGCTACTTTCTGCTGAATCATATAGTTGCTTGGATTCAATAGAAAGTAGCTTCATGTGTCCAAGTGAATGGGTGCCCTTCCCAATATTAGACTTGGCATTTTCAAAAAGTGTAAATAAAGTCTTTTGAGAGAGTGTACATGTGTGTTTTTGTTTGTAAACTTGGGGCTGTGGGGGCATAAAACCACAAACATATAATAATCTAAATAAAGTTATGAATTCTCCTAACGTTGCAGGTCTAATGAAAACCAAAGCAAACGATTATTTATATATCTTCTGTCACATAGCATAAGGGATATCTAATCAGCAATCTCATACGGAAATAACAAGTGATGCATGTGATGCTATGGAAAATAAAACAAATTGAAATGATCCACAATACAGTCCTGAACAGGTCTAGAAGGTCTACTCAGAATCCTAGAAAAGAGTTAGAGCTGAACTGCCAGGAACTACAATGGAAGAGTGGTCCTTTCTGGTGATCTGTCCCTATACAACCCCATGCAAAACTGCCATAGACATCTGCTGCATCAAAACTTTCAAATGATTGAAAAAGGTTTTTTAAAGAGGTTTTAGAACCATAACAAGTTCTTTTGTTGTTGGTTTCAGTTGCTTTTCAGGGGCTCGTCACATATTTAATTATATTCTAAATAAGTATGTTTAGTCTCCTTTATTTATTTAAGAAAGATGCAACAGCAATTTTTCTCATAGATAAGCACACAAACGTTTTTGCAGTGTTCATTTTGTTACTTCTGAATAAGCATTGCAGTAATTTAGTGAATTTTCCACCACCTGCAAAAAAGGGGGCAATTGTATAGATATATGTTCAAAAGTAGTTGTTCACCACATCTGATGTAAAATTTGGGTTCAGGAACGTTGCAGGTGGTGGAAAGAGGTCACTTATTTACTATGCTTGTTTTGTTAGCTTCTTACTGTGATTCTGATTCATGTTAATATTTATGGATGTGTGGATGTGTTATGTAAATATTGAATTCATGAAAAGTTGAAGAGTCTTTACATTTCCCTCAGTAGGAGGGTTGCTTTGAGAACTCCTTAACTTTGAGTGAAAATACTAGACTAGGATTAAAAAGACCTAGGTTCCAATCCTGACTTCACCATGAAGTTCCTCTGAATAACTTAACTGAGAGGGCTGTTGTGAGAAAGAAAGGAGAAGCACGCTTGCCATCTTGAGCTCCATGGAGGAAAGGCCGAATTAAAAATGCTAAAAGCCACTATCAGACAGGACAGACAGTTCTGGGCTAGGTGAACTAACATCTTGCCTCAGTATAAGACATTTGTTAGCCAGAAGCTAACAAAGCTGGTTTCTGTGTGGAGATTGTTTTCTGACATTCGTGGATAACATGGCTTATGTCTACTATTTTTCTCCCCTCCCTCCACTTTTTAAACAGCAAATTTCTTATCTATGCTTGCCTGCTCCTGTTCTCAGTTCTGCTTTCTCTCCGTTTGGATGACAAGATTCAATGGAGCTACTGGGCAGTATTTGCTCCAATATGGTTGTGGAAGTTAATGGTCATTGTGGGGGCTTCAGTAGGAACCGGAGTATGGGCACGGAACCCGCAGTATCGGTAAGAATCAGATTCTTGTTTACGAAAACAATGTTTGTGTGAATTAATGTAATTTGTTCAGTGGTACATTAATTGAGGCTACTTATGTGTGCATTGTTGCGATGCAAGCTTGGTGGCCACTAGTATAGTCATGATAACCTTATTCAGATGGCTACAAGAACAGACCAGCTCTTGGCTCAGTAAAGAACTGTATCAACTGAGTTGGTTCCAGTGTTTTCTCAACTGAAGGTATGGGAGGATGTGTATTTTTGCCATGTCCCCTAAAGTGGGAAGCTAAAGGGGTGAAATTATACCGCCCACCCCTAAGTGCAGTCCTCATGGCTATTAGTCCATAAGTGTCCCAGGGCTGGAGAGGCTGGAACATTGGGAGGAGAATGCAGCAAAGTTTTTGAAACTTTCACCAACAAATCATTGGATCCAGTTGATTTCTTGCAGTCACTGTAGTTGTAGCCATTATTGTATAGTGGCATTTAAGTAAGCACCGTTACTTGAGTTCAGTACTGGCGGAAATGTCAGATAGCCAGCTCAAGCTTGGCTCAGCCTTCCATCCTTCTGAGATGGGTAAAATTTACCACAGTTTCTGGGAGGTAAAGTGTAGATAACTGAAGAAGGCAGTGGCAAACCACCCCCTTAACGCAGTCATGATATGACATCATCTTATGGGTCAGTAATTACCTGGCACTCAAAGAAGAGACTATTTTTAGCTTTACCTTTATTGCTAGGGAAGATGGCATTTCAGCATCTGGTCATCTGTACTCATCCCATACATAAATTCGAAGCGTCACCTTCCACCAGACATGTGCAATCAAAGGTGGGCAACCTGTAGAGGCTGAGAATCTAATTGATTGAAACTGTGGATGATGCTGATATACAGTAAAGTAACAGAATGAACCTTTTGCTTTTTCTGACCCTCCTTAGAGCAGAAGGAGAAACATGTGTGGAGTTCAAAGCTATGTTAATTGCAGTGGGCATTCACTTGTTACTGCTGATGTTTGAAGTGCTAGTCTGCGATGGAATCGAGAGAGGAACCCGCTTTTGGCTCTTGGTCTTCATGCCATTGTTCTTTGTGTCTCCAGTGTCAGTTGCAGCTTGTGTTTGGGGATTTCGGCATGACAGATCTCTGGAGGTGAGAGGCTGTTGTGTGTTGAGGATATTAAATGATGTTGGGTATGTGATTACACTTGTTTAAAATCAGAAACTGAAGATTCTAGTTGACTTTTCTGTCTTAAAATTACATCCTAATTTTAAAAAGTAGCACTGTGTAAGTGATATTCTCCATGTTAGAGTACTTACATACTATAATGTCTTATCTGAAGGCGTCAGTTAACTTCACATTCATGTTTTGTGGTGTACACTCATATTCCTTGTCTGATAACAATGCTACAGGAAAACGACACTTAAAATACTGCAGGTATTTTGTCAGTGACCATTGGATGCTATGGTAACCTGTTTAATTCTAATGTTTTCTTCTTGTGTCATAGTTGGAAATCCTGTGTTCTGTCAATATTCTTCAGTTCATATTTATTGCACTCAGACTGGATGAAATTATCAAGTGGCCATGGCTCGTACGTAAATTACTTATTTTTAATGCTATTTTCAAATCTTGGGGGCTTCTGCAAACTCTGGTCAGAGTGTTGAAGCAGTGTGGATTTCTTGTATTATGGAAACTCAGAGCCAAACAATCATTTGTGAAACAGATCAGCCACATAATCTAGCAGTGCATCAGGATAAGTGGTAGGTGAGCTTTTAAATATGAAAATAATACATTCTGTGTGATGAGAATAATCAGTGCTGCATATTAGCACAATATTTCTTGTTGCTAAAAGACAAATATTCCATCCTAAACAGTTACAACCTTCTGTGTCCACTGATTTCAGGGAATGTAGAAGTATATAGCTTCATTTAGTATGGCACTGTAAGTCTACTCAGGTATTCAGAAAAGTCTATAGTGAAATCCTTCTGGGATGATTTCAGAATACAGGTGAGAGACTACATATCTGAATTTTATGTTGTACACCGCCCAGAGCCCTTCGGGGATGGGGCGGTATAGAAATCCAAGAAATAAATAAATAAATTCTGTCCATATTGACAGGCATGTATGTTTGAGATACTCTGGCCCATTGTGCCTCCTGAAAGGCACAGTGGTTACCAGATTAGAATGACCATACCCTGCTTGCTCTATATACCGTGAAAATCTTGTTGGTCTCAAAGGTTCTACTGGACTCAAATCCTAGAAGAATTAATGTTAAAGCCTGAGAAATTCATTGGTCATTTTAGAAGATTCCAGGTGGTTGCTTATACAATTTTAAAGTGTGATGTTAAATTTCTGATGATAGATCTGTCAAAAGGCTGAAAACCAGTTCTGAGTGATCAGATACAATATTTTTCCTACCTGCTTTTAGGTTGTCTGTGTCCCTCTGTGGATCCTGATGTCTTTTCTGTGCTTAGTCGTACTTTATTACATCGTCTGGTCTGTTTTATTCTTACGATCAATGGATGTGATTGCTGAACAAAGGAGAACTCACATAACGATGGCCATCAGTTGGATGACTATTGTGGTTCCATTACTCACCTTCGAAGTAAGCAGCAACAACAAAACATCCACTTACATATGAGGTTGGGTTATTGGGGTATTTTTTAGTAATTCTGTTTCCTAAGGTTGCCTCTTTAGAGGCCTCTGTAATTAAAAACACATTGCATTTACAAATACTTTTGAGAATGAAGACTTAAGTGTAAAAAGAAGAAATCTGAATATGTATGAAGGGCGTAAAATATAGAATTCCTACCATTTCTACGTCCTAATGGTGTTCACTTGACCAGACTATAACCAGTGCAGTCCCTACCTCAAGTTAAAATCCAACACCAAAATAATCCACATTACATGCTTTAAGAAAGTAAACTCTGTGACTGCATGCAAATTATATATATTAAGCGTAATTGTATATGTTTGCATAGTTTCTTCTTGTCCCTTGAGTTTCAGAGATCCATACAGGTACTGAAGTGCTATCCTGGTGAAGCAAAATACAGTTTTTTCTGTCTGTCTTTGGAGATCTTTCCATATGTTGCCCACACACTTTCAAATCTGTCTTTGCTGCCTTAAGTGCTAGAAACTCACTGAGATCCCAGTACAAAATCCCTAACACTTATTCTGTCCTTCTGTGAACCAGAATATTTAGTCTTGATTACAACTTTTTTAACCCTGGTCTTGGAGGCCATTTTATTCTCATACAGCATGACTAAAGCAGTGTGTCATCCTATGAACCCAGTAGATGACAGCATATCTGATGAATTGGGGCCAAAGCAAATAAGGAAAAATTCAAGGTGTATTTCATTTAGCTGACTGAAAATATGACACATTTACACTTTGTGGACTTAGTCTCAAGGAGCACTAAATATGTACCCAGCTTTAAACCCCAATTGACAAGAGTTTCACATAGCAAGAACCTGATACAGTTTAATTGTTTTGGTAGATCCTGCTGGTTCACCGACTGGATGGACACAACACGTTCTCATATATACCCATATTTGTGCCTCTGTGGCTTTCACTGATAACTTTAATGGCAACGACATTCGGGCAGAAGGGAGGCAATCATTGTAAGTATACCATGGAGAATCTTTTTCTCTGCCACTTCCCCAGAAAGCTGTTTCAGTTCTGTCCCTCTTGTTAATAATTTTCACTGGAACAGGGTTTTTCTGTTGATTAATTTCATCGTAGAATGAATCTGTTAACATCTTGTTTGTGCAGGGTGGTTTGGAATACGCAAAGACTTCTGTCAATTCCTGCTTGAAATTTTCCCATTCCTAAGAGAATATGGCAACATTTCTTACGATCTGCATCATGAAGATAATGAGGAAACAGAAGAAACCCCTGTCCCGGAACCTCCCAAGATAGCTCCAATGTTTCGAAAAAAGACTGGAGTGGTCATTACCCAGAGTCCTGGTAAATATGTTATACCACCTCCCAAACTAAACATTGATGTGCCAGATTAAAAATGAACACTAGAGCTGTGTGGCACGCAGCAGGATCTGACTCTTTCCCATGAAACTACTCCTGGGAACCAGTGGCCAATATTGTTTTATTTTATACCTTGTTTTAATGTTGTTTATGGATATAAAGGTGTCCTTTAGTGGCTACAATGTAGGTAATGGAGGTTTGTTTTAATATAATTTAAGAGTTCCCACATAATTAGTTCATGAAATGCCATACCAGTAAATCAGTGAAGAGACAATAACTATAACAAGGTTCACAAACAAGAAGCATCTTGTCACATCTGCATCTGTCAAGTCAACATCTATGGAATTTATTTTTTGTGCTCTTAACCGCTTTGAAATACTGTATTCATAAACTTCAGTCCCAATTAGTTAGCACATGGGCAAGTCTTGCTGAAATCAATGGCCTTTGCACATATGTATCAGAAGAGGAGAGGATGAGTTTGGTAGGCAGTGGGTGGGGAATCTTTCTGATTGATTGGATCAAAGCTTGCCTGTATGTTATTTATATGACCTCTTGGCAATGTAATATATTTTTTAAGAGAATCTGTACAGTATAAATATGTAAAAGTATTTTTTTAAGAAGCTGTGTGAAATGCGTCATCTTTTGTGAATGACATAGTTTCTGTTTCATTTTGTATACTTGGCTTCCATTTTTGTGCAAGTCCCATAGCCACATGGTATTATTATATTGGCATACACTTGCCTTGCCTTTCCCCTTTGAACCATGGACACTACGTTTCTGGAATGTCCTCAGGTAGGACTTGAATGTTCTTCCTATTTTAATGGATCCGAGTATCATAAAAATGTATGTAAATTATTGTGTAAATAACCACAATCTTTGTACTGTGTAGAGGAATGGGTGGTGACTGTTGTTCGGAAAATTGCTCTTCCACATTTGTTGAAATGTTACTGTTAGATAATATCTGTTTCTCCCACTTTTTGGCTGTTCATTAAAGTATCCACCCATATCACTTGCAGGTCTTTTATGTTGAAGAAAGGAGTCAATACCAGTTGTGAAAAACAGTGGCATAGGGCCCACGGGGGGGGGGGGGGGGGGGGCATTCCAGGGTGGGGTTAGGGGGATGCTGTAGCAGGAGCCAGGGCGTGCATGCACTGGGCGTAGTTTTCCCTTGGTCCACCTCTGGTGAAAACGCTCATGAGATTATAAGAGAAGGTTTCTTTTCTAAAATGTAGTCTCACCAGTAATTGTTCAAAGCACTTTGACAGTGTTCTTGATGTGAGGATAGCCTCTGAACCATGAAATGTGGTTAGCTCTCTTCTTTCTATGGTATGTCATTGAAAAAATTCTGGTACTTAGTTTGTCCCTGTAACTGCTGACTTCTGTGTTGTTGAATGCAAATCTTCTACTTCTATGATAGTACTGATTCCTGGGAATTACCAGTAACTTCAGCTGGTTTGATATTAAGATTGCCATTACAGAATTAATATTAAATGATTGTGTGACATGAAGTTTCATAAGTGTAGAATTCTGCTCAATTCACAAATACAAAATAGTTCAGTGATACTGGGATTGTCAGTCGATGCTAGTTCTGTTGTTAAGGATTGTTCTTTATATAGATAGATCTTTCAACAAGCCTGACAATCAACTGGTTTGCAGAAAAATCTGAGATCTTGGGGTGAGGGGTGGGGGCTTACCAACCCCTCCCCAAATGATAGAAAGGATAGCTGTAGTTTTAAGAAATGGATGATCTCTGTGGGTGGTGTTAAGCAATCACAACACTTCTGCTAGCATTTCAGGCTTGGTTCCTGTCAAAAGGCACGGGGGATGGGGCAGAGCCCTTTCCAGAAGTGTTTTAACCTTTGACAGAGGACTCACTGGGTTACAGCAACTACTGAGTGAATCATCCATCTTACATGATTCATCCAGGCCCACCTGCTTGTGTTCAACAACAAGAACTACTCTACAAAAAGTCAATGTGTGTAGTGATTAGGGTTTCAGACTGATATATAGGAGATCCAAGTTTGGATCCCCACTTTACCAGGGAAGCTCACTAGATGATGTTGAGCCAGTCACACACAATCAGCCTAACCTAACTCAAAATAATGTTGTGAGGATACAGTGGCAGAGAGGAGAATGAGGTGTGCTGCACTGAGTTTCCATTGGGAGGAAAGGTGGACTGTACATGAAGTAAATAATAAAGATAACTGAAGGTGGGGGAGTGCAGATAAAGCGTAGGTTAGTGGCTGGGTGTGATGAAGAAAAGGAAGCAGGGAAAGGTAAGGATATGGGAGTAACTAGGAAGAGAGAAAGAAATAGTCATGTGGGGAGAGAATAAAGAGGAAAGTATGGTACTCCCTGCAGGTCTTTGCATGTTCCTCCAGGGCAAAAGCGTTCCTGCAGATAGGCTGTTGGGGAGGAAGGAGATACAAGTTTTTGCTTGGAGTGAAAAAAGAAAAGGGGAGAGGCTATGGGGGCTTTCCAGAAAGTGAAAGAGAGTAAGGAAGGGAAAATGAGATGACCCCCACAAGTCCTTCAGATCTGCCACTGGTACTATTCTAGCCTAGACCATTGTAGAGATGATGACTATACAAGTGTCTTGGGGCTTCCCAAGTCTCCTGCAAATTATTTCCTGAGTTTTGAAATTATTTGAAATTCAACCTACAGCAATATATTTTACTTCGCAGTAGAAGGAATCAAAGGAGGACTGATCTCAAACAGGACAGAAAAATATCCTTAATATGGTATCCATCTGCAGAGACTCTCACTAAAGCAAGAGGTTCCTAGAATTTCTGTTTAAATCCTAAAGGGCAGTAAAGTCACCTCAATAAAACCATTTTATCAATGGTCCTGTTTACGTAGCTGTGCAGCAGAGATCTAGAGGCTTGCATGAAAGGCTCAGAGCCAGTGTGGTTCTGCCTTTTAAACACCTACAATGCTATTTTTACTAAACTTCTGTAACTCCCAACAAAAACACACCAATCAGACTGTGCCATATAGGTTCAAAATTTGTTTACTTTCAATGAATAAATATATACTACTCACCTTTCTTTATTAAAGCCCAAAGTGGCAAAAAAATCAATTAAAAGCATCTTTCTTAAACATCAAATCACTATTTCCATCACAACAACTCAAGTGCTAAATGTTTCACAGAAACTTCATACAAATTCACTGTGATTTTTTTTTAAAGTACTGTTTTTAAAGCCAGTAATTATGAGACCCTCAAGGAGGAGATTGTTGCACAGTTGTTCAGCAACTGCGGAAAATGCATAGGAGTTGGGATGTGCCCGGTTGTGCCACTTTGAAGGAAAAGACCATTAACAAGTTTTGGTCTACAAAATATAGCTGCCATGCAAACTTGTGGAAGAGATGGTTCTTCAGAAATGTGGATTCCAGGTCATAAATTTTTATATTTGTGCACTATCCCTTGACATGAACCTGGAAGAAAATAGGACACCAGAGAAAATGTCCAGAAGTGGTATTTTATTTATTTATTTTAATTATTAATCTTATATACCGCCCTACTCCCAAATGTTCTTACCCATTAATAAATGGAGACTGAGTTTTTAATAAGCTTAGTGTCTGAGTTATCTTCAAGGGAAGCCCCACACACAGTATATGGCAGGAGTCTGACCTAGATATGACATTAGGATGAATCAACACAGCAAGGTTAGCTGTCTGCAAGATGAGTTGATAACGTCTGGATCAGAAAAGAGGCTGTCTTGCCAAGTGCTGACAAATAAGTGACTTACAAGTTGCAAACAAGTAATAGCAAATAAGTAATTATCAAGTTGAATCCAGACAAGATAGAGGTATTGCTGGTAGAAGAGTCGATAGATTCGCAACAAATTTATGCAGGCAAGGAGAAATATTACCCAACTCCGTGGTCTCAGACTTTCCTAGCAGCAATACCTGGGTCTTGCCTGGATTCAACCCTGCCCCACCCCCCATAGCTTCCTGGTAGTTGCCATGAGACCCCAAACAATTTATATAGTGCTCCCAGTTTATTTCCCATACTGGGAATTTGCTTATGATCAGTTAGGAAATCAGTATCAAGAGTGTGGGTGAGAAACTACTTTCTCTTTATAAATGAGGCAGGGTGAAAATTGCTCTCTAACAATTGGTTTAAAATCAAACAAAGATAGTTATATATTTACCATACAAAGTGTACAAGGTATTTAGCCCTTAGCGTATGCAGGATGTTATGGAGTAACGAAGGGTATTAGGAATAATGAGGGTATTTATGTTAAGGAGGGAGTTCAGGTAGTGTTTTGCATCTTGCACTTTAAAGCTGAAGCTAAATAATAGGGTGGGAAAGCTCTAAATCCAAAGGTTGCTTTCCTTTCTCTTTCGTGAAGGGCCAAGAGGTCTTGGTATTGTGAGAGTACAGAGTGGAGACTAATCTGAAAGACCTTTGCCTGCTTGTGGGGTTATTGCAGACAAGTTTTTATACACTCCAATATTAATGCAACGGATAATGTTTTCCTCAGATTCGTGTTTTTCTTAATGAATTACAAAATATAATAGTATGGTTATTCAAGTATAGCAGAGGATTCTAGTTAACAACAACAAAAACTTGTTAGTGTAACTTGCCTGGATTCAACATGCAAAATTTTTGCAACTGGTATATGTGATTATTGCAGTGAATCCTTAATCAAATGTGTCAGTCCTAATTTCTCTTATTCAGCAATGAAGTAACAAACGTCCAGTTGTTTTGTCATTATGCTCTCGTTTGCTAGGAAACCAGAGTTCGTGTTGTGATGTCACACCCACACAAGATAGTCTCATTGTGATGCTCTAGAACTCCTTATTGAAGCTCCCACAAGGCAGCATCATTTTAACAGGCCTACTGCTGCCTTACAAACATGTTTTGACTATTAGCAAAAATGGCAGCTGAAAAAAGTTGTCAGAGTGAGAGGAGAAACTTGGACATGGACCTTGCTGCTGCACAGAATCAACATATTTCAGCTGAAGATGAAATGGTTCATTCTGCAATCTCAGTTTCATCCTTGCATAACAAAACAGCAGCAGGTGACTCTGCCTTGCGATCCATGATAGAAGAAAATGCTTTTCAAGCTTTAAATGATGGACCCTGGGCAAAAAGACCCCGGCTTGCTCTCGGCGATGATGGTTCTCTTGAAGACAATGATTTCCTATCCCTCACCTTCCCAAAGAAACTCTGGAAAATTGTTGAAAGTGATCAGTTTAAATCCCTGTGGTGGGATGATGATGGGAATTGTGTCGTGATTGATGAAGAACTTTTCAAAAAAGAGGTCTTGGAAAGGAAAGGACAACTTCGTATCTTCGAAACGGACTGCATGAAAAGTTTCATTCGTCAGCTAAACCTCTATGGATTTAGCAAAATGAGACAGAGTTTTCAAAGATCTGCCTCTCTTGTTGAATTTTTAGCAGAAGAAAAAGCAGCTTATGCATTTAGCAAGGTGAGATGTCAGCATTATGTGTAAAGATTTCTTGAAATTCATCATTTCCATTGTTTTTACTGTGCAGATTGGTCTTATTGCAGAATAGAACAGATAATGAGAGACATGACCAAATTAGGTTTCAAGCCAAGAGAGACTGTTCTTAATTGCAAAATTCTAAGTATATTATGGTATCAGACAAAGTGTGCTATGACTCACAGAAGTTTATACCCTGGAAAATGTTGGTCTTTAAGATGCTATTGGCCTTCAGTATGTTAACACATAATACTAATGACAATTCTGTGTATTACTCATGGTGAGCAAGTACCAGCTAGCTGCACCAAAACAAATTCTGAAATAAATTCACATACAATGTAGAGTTAACTGAAATATGAATGAGACAAATTCATTTAGGATGAGAGTGTCTGATTGGTTAATAACCTAGAACAAGTGATTAATAAGACATTCTTATCGGCAGTTGTTTCCCTGATCAATGGGACACTGTTCACTCTGTATGTGTCTTAATTCTTGCAAGCTTGTTTAAAGGAGGCAAGCCACTGAGCCAAAGTCAATATGGCAGCAGTTCAATGTTAATTCCAAACCATAAAAACAAAACATCTTGTAATTTGAGGAGTCTTTTCTTCATGCTAGAATACTACACTTCCATTTATACTATACGTGCTGATTACAAACTGCAGTTTACATGTACACGAGCACAAATAGTACCCCTTTTCATTCTAACATTTTTTTAACATTTTGCTACTTAGCATATAGTTCTTTGTCTTGTTTTTCTTTGTATCCAGTAATATACAGTCGATCTCCTCTTGAGATTATTGGGTAATTCTTTCAGTTAGGGGAGTAGCTTTAATTTTTCTCCAAAAATGCCAAACTTGCACACAGCCACAAAAAGAAAAGAGGGAGAGGAGAGAAAATGTTTCATAAAGGCAGTCAGGATAGAGTTGACGAGGATGATGAAAAGTTGCAGATAAGTAATTCTCTTGTAGAATAGTGAATAAGCTAATGCTTATCAAAGTCTGTATTGAAGGTCGATATTTGAAGTACCATCTTTTTCCATATTAATTTACTTGTCAGTTGATACTGTTATTAGAGGCCTACTTCTTATGCCCCTGCATTTAGAAGTTAGATGTATGCCCTTCTTTGTGATTGTGACCCATTTCTGGAACTCCCTCCTGAAGGATATTTGCCTAATGAGTTTGCCAAAAGTGTGTTCTACTTACAAAGGCTTAAGCCTTTGGAGCTGGGCAGCCCAAACCAGATGTGGGGGAAAGTGCAAAGGGCTGTGGGAATACATTTGCCCACCCTACCAGCGTAAGTGGCCAGTGGGGAGGGTAAACAGGGAGACAGGTTTGCGCCATGGAACTGCAGTTCCTGACCCAGAAACAGCCTTTGGCCCCAGAGCTGTGCCAGCCGGAAACATAGATGCTGGCATAGCTGGGGGCAAGCTCGGGGCATTCATCAGGGTGGAGCCAACCTTACTAGACTTCCATCGGGCCTCTGGTGCAGCTGATAACTTACACTGCATGGCATAAGTCATTTCCTATGGAGTGTTCTGAGTGGCAGCAGGGATTTTTTGCCCCACTGCTTGCTGTGCTGCCTGGAGTAACATTGGAGGTGTTGCAGCATTTCACTGTGTAGTCTCCAGCCGCCATGGAGTGCCCCTCCCCCATCTGCATTGTGCTATAAGTTTTATTATTGTTATTCCATCCTCTCTGGTGGTTTTTGCTTTATTTTACTGTTTATGGTTAATATATTTTGTACTGTTTCCTTCTACTTATTGCAAACCTCCTTGCATTTCCCTTGGTAAAAAAAGAAGCACAAATATTTAAATGTGTGTGGGTGTATGTATCCCAAAGGAAAATACGCATATATTATTTATATAAAAGGATCATAAGTACCCATATAATTTTTTCTAACCTTACTAAGTTTAATGGCAAATGAAGGGCATAACATATTACTACTAGATAAGATAAGCTTAGTACTGTGTTCACTAAAGCAGATCTTGCACAAAACAGCAGGTTACATCATAAGTTATGGTAAAGTAGATAAAATAATATTATGCTAGTGTATCTTATAAGACTACTAGGGTGATTTTTTGTAAAATCGGGTTTTTTTGTAAAAATTGATTAAAATTTTAGTTATATTAAATGATCCTTAAAATAAACAGGATTAACATTATACATCAAGCTAATTCAAATATATTGCAGTCTCTTAACACCAAATCTATACTGCTTGATCAAAGAGACTCAGCCCACTCCAGCCAAAGTATCTGTATACCCCATTGACTTCAGTGGCGGAGGTATAAGCACACGCTTGAAAGTGCTGAACATTGACAGTATTATGCCCATTACACTAAAGCCTTCTTTCTGTATACAAAAGTGACTTCTGAAATTAAACATTTCACAGAAGACACAATAGGTTATATAATATGTCTGTTATTCAGATTATATTAACATTCCCATATAAATACCATCAATTTTTAATGTTTCCTCTGATGGTGAAACATGTTACCACTTTCCAGAAACTACAAGATTTTGCTTCCAGAAAATCCTGGTTCCTTTGTCAGCAAGTAAGTGCAGTCCCCTTAGATATGGATAGTTAAGAGACAAACAGAAATCTATAACCTTTGCTTAGATTTTGTTAGGTAAGGTGAAAGGATATAGAAAGGTGCTATATCCTAATTTACATTTACTGCTTCAGTGCAGAATTAAAAGGCTAGAGAAATGCCCAGGTTAATATGCATGTTTTGAAACAAGATCCCACTGTAGAGGGCCTTTGACTGGAAGACAGGACAGGAAATTCAAGATATCTATAGAGACCTGCAGGTTTGTATGCCTCACTTGGCTATTTTGTCTTCTGAAGCCTAATTTATTCCTCTGGATTTTTTTCTAGTTACAGTTCTATCATAACCCCAATTTTAAGAGGGGTTGTCCTCACTTACTTGCAAGGTGCAAAAGAAGAGTTGGAATAAAAAGTATCCCACCAGTTGCTTTTTCATTAGAACCGGACTACAGTGAAAGCTGCCTGAGGAGCAGATCAAGAAGCCCAGATGGTCAAACTGCACTGGGAAATGATTCTAGGGAGAACAGCTTCCTTGCAGCTTCCCCAAAGGATAAAATGCACAAATCTGGACACCCGAAACCTACCGCAAGCAAGGGACTTGCTGGAATAGCAGCCCGGATGAGAAGTGGATATACAACTTCCTCTCCAACCCCCCTGAGGCCGTCTGAACAGGCCTCACCTGAAGACAGTGATAACAAAATAAACCAGCTGGCTCCTTTCCATCTACCCCAGCACACCAACCATGCTCGAGTCAACACGCACGAAATAGACTCCACCACCACCACATCTGCTACTTCTTTGTATCATGTTATACCACCTGTCCCCAACAGCCCCTTTGCACCAATGATGGGGCTGCCAGCCTTCCCAACCATGTATCCAGACTTATCAGCCATGCAAGCTCATTGGGCCAGTTTGCTTCCATTTTGTAACCCATGGTTCTCTATGCCTATGATAGCAGCTGCTTCTGCCATTTCCATGTCACGATCTTCCCATCATCACCGAACCCCTGCATACCACCACTGTCCTAACTGTAACTGTACTTCAAATACTGCGTCCGCTTCCAAAGGAGTAGGACCCAAAGTGACAGAATACACTGGCTACCATCGATAAAGAAAGTGGTAACTTCCAAAATCCCACCCTTCTGCAGGAGAGATAGGGAAATCCAGAGTGACCAAAGAATAAACTTCTTTCTTATCTAGGTTAACTTTTGTATTTCTTTCATCATGGATGGATAAAGTAACTTATTTTCTTCAATACTGTAAACATGAGAAATACAAGTTAAAATTAGGGAGAGCTGCAGCAGCTGCCTGCCCGCAGTTCACCCCTCCACCAGGGCAAATCCACCAGCATGGCCCTGAAACTCTCCCACTGGTGGATTTGTGCCCCCCCCCCCTCCTTTGGCTGCAAGACAGATACCAGTGTAATCCAACCAATGCACTTGTCACATTAAGGTCAGTTTGGGCAGGCAACTTTGAGCCAGTGCTTAAAGTGGCTTTTTGATCCATCTCAAATCATAGTTTCTTAATCCTAGCACTTATCTTAGTAATTATGTCACACAGCTAACTGGCAATGGTGATTTGCTCCTTGTTTACCACAGATTATGAGCTTGTGCTCCATGAGACACTAACAGTGTAATCCTGTACAGAGTTACTTCACTTTAAATTCCTTGAAATCAAAGGGACTAGAAGTAAAGTAATTCTGCATAGGATTCTAAAGTAGATTTACCAAGATGGATCATATTGTGATGCAATAATATCTACCCTGTATGTTCATTTCTCAAAATACTTTTGCAGATTGTTGTGTATTTGTCAGACATCCAGATAATCTGACAGCTGTATGTATGAAGAAGTGTGTTTGAAATAAAAGTTAGTGATTACAATTAGCCTACCTTCAGCCATATACTATTTTAACATTTAGTACATTTTATTGCAGAACCGAGTACAATAATATACTGCCTACTGAATTATTCAAATTATACTTATAACTAATTTGAAATTACAATAATATGAAATAAAAGTTATGTAGTAATGCAGCTTCAGTAACAGCTACTAATTGTTTGATAAGAGAAAGTTGTTCTGTTGGTCCCTGACACATGTAGGATAGCAATCTTTAGTCTGCACAGAAACAGGAAAGAGTAAGTCACTTTTCGCAAAGGATCACTTTATGTTGAGCCTGAGCAGCGGGAATGTCCAGTTTTGTTTGTTTCAGGAATGTCCAGTTCTGATCAGCTGAAATGAACCAAGGAACATAACAGCATAACCTTGCAAATGAAGGTGTTCTTTTAGTTGTGCTTAACTTGCTGTTTTAAATCGGAAATATTTCAATGTAGAAAAACAGTATTCCAAAATTACTCCCACAGATTTTGGGACCAAAGTTTAGAAGGGTCTGTGAATATCCCCATTAATGTTTTGTGCCAATTATTGTATATGGAGTGAGACAAAACAGGTTGGCAAAGTTGTGGTGCACTGAAATAAATTTGCCAAGAGATTCAGAGGAAATTCCACATTTGAGAAGGAGCACATAAGCATGATTGATGAAGGACCATCTGAGGTCACTGCATTTCCTAAGATGTCCGCTTCTGAAGCCAAAACCTAGTCAGACATTCATGCAGGTGACTATTCAGATAAATGAGTAGAAAACCAGCAGTTTCCTGACAACTAACTCAAATGTCTAGAGCCTTCCTGCAAAGCTCATGTGTAAATGTCTTATGTATGTTAGTGTCTGAAATATCAGAAATGTGTAACTTGAATGAGAAGGGTGGTTTTTTTGCCTAGTCAAATTGTCCTTTAGATGCTGTTTTGATCTCTGTATACCAAATACCTTATATTATATCTTTCTGTTTTAAGCACTCTGCTTATTTTCACAAGTGAGATTTTTTTTCATGATCAATTAAGCATCAGAATAACAGAACTGGGTAGGCCAACTGAATTGGTGTTGGAGAACTACCTCTTTGGAAAAGTGGGATACCAAGTGCCACTGATGTTTCCTCATGGAAAATTTTCTAGTTAACAAAATGCTCATTATTTAAACAACTGCCGTGCTGCAAATTAAAAAGACTTTTCAAAAAACATCCTTGGATGGGGTGAACCAATAATTCAGGTGGGCAAGGCACCCAAAGAAGCACTGACTGGAAGGACAGTTTCTCCTTTTACAAGAATAGTTTAGGATTGACTTCCTACTTCTTGCTATGAATCTTTTGAGATGACCCTTGAACAGAGTTGTTGTCCTCCTTGACAGAATCTCTGTAGTATTCATTGCATGGCTGGCAGGAATACAAGTACAGGTAAGTTACAGCAGGGAAAACAGAAGCTGCTAAATTTCTTCCTACCACTTTTCTTTTGAAGGCACAGAACAGCTGCCAGAAAAGAAGCTGACCCAGTCTAACAATGAGATTTGGGCCCAAAGGAACTTGAGCCAAGCGCTTAGCAATTTTCATAGTATATGAATACTATGTTCTTGGGATCGTGACAAGAAATGTGTCTAGCTGGGAATAATTACCTATTGCTGGCCTGAACACCTAGCAGGAACAGTGACAAACCCTAGAAAGGAAAAAAAGGATCAACTGAGTATCAGTTAGTTTACTCATCTGATTAATAAAACACCCCTAGTTATGCCATACATTAAAGGCATACAATTATTCACACTTATCCAGTAATGAGAAGCTTAATCAAATTGCACATATGCGAATGGTCACTACCACTGCATTATGTCCGTAGCATCAAAAGTGATCCCCTCCCCTTTTTAACCACCTGTTTCAGGGTCTTCACCTCATAACCCTAATCCAGATATCCATGTGTAAGGATCAGCAACAATGAAGGGCAGCATCTAAGTTGGCACCATAGAGTCAAGCTGCTGCCGGCTCAACATCTTCAGTTGCATTACATGGAAGGAATCAATTCATCTGGAATTTCCACTTGCCAGACACCTTTGCGCCCTCTGGTAGGAATCGGTTCTAACAGCCACCTCGGATTTGAAATAGCTGTCAAATATTTCTGCTCCAAGCCCAAGAGTATGGCTTTATTTTCCAAATCCAAGAGATCTTCAGGAGATAAGTTTTCTGGACATTGTGATGTTTCTCCAATGTCAATTAGCCCTATATTTAAACAACAAATATGCATTAGTTTATTCAGAACAAAATCTGTGTCAGCTTCCCATTTCTGGTTTCCAAGGAGACTACGCAGACTTCTCTACTACGGAAAAGGCCTGTGAAATTACATATATGAGGCAGTGGTGTTTTTTTATGAAGGGAAAGATGCCCACTTTTACATTTCCTTTTTTTCTGCCACTGTCTTTCTTCTCAAGTAAACTGGTGAAATTCGGGACTGTGAGCAACACACTGTGGCTCCCTTTGTTCTCAGTCAAGTCCTAGCTGAAGTAAGATACATTAAAGGCAACGCAAGTGTCACCATCACTTACCAGCTATAATACCTCTGCCAAACTTTTCACCTTCATATAGCAATTCTTCAATCTGAAGCGATGTCATGCCAAGCCTGTTGCCGAGGATATCTTTCCAGGTGATGTCATCCCAGTCTTTAAAAGCAATGTGGATAGCAAGGGTGCAAGACTTGTACTCAGCCAGCAATGGGCGCCAACGGGTCTCCACTGTTTTGACTTTATTTAACACGAAACCAGCATACGGTTGTCGGAAGGAAAGACAGGCAAACTTCATTTTTCTTCAGTGTCATGCTCTTCTCTATACGCCTCTCATGACATCTTCAATTTCCAAACAGAAAAAAGCACAATTAAGAACAGCTCTCTCCTGACTAGTGCTCAGAGCTTGTTTAATTCACCTGTCACAAGCCACACTACAATAGCTGCCATATCAAATTGTATGAGTTTTGCAATATCTCCTCAAATCACAGTTGCCTCAGAGTAGAGTAATTCTCAACTGCCACATGAAAGTTGAAGGGGATTCCAATATCACCTCAAATCACAGTTGCCCTAGAATATTTTATTAGCCAAATGACATTTTACTCCCCAATAATGGGACTGCAGATAGGCCTGAACCAATATAATGGTTAAACTGATGAACTAGGGCTGAGGAGACCCGTGTTCAAGCCCTCACTCCACCATGAAGCCTATTGGGTGACACTGGACCAGTCACTATCTCTCAGCATTACCTCACATTGTTGCTATGAGAACCGTGTGTGATTCCTTGAGCTCTTTCAAAAAACGATGTAACAAATATATCACTGAAAGGGAGAGCAGGGATAAGAAGGTAGACTGCGATTCACCAACTCATGATTGATTCCCTAAAGATACTGATTCAGAAATCGCAAGGAACCCTAATTGCTCCCTGACTTAGACACTGTTTTCAGGCTAATCTTCCATCCGCACGCCACTGCCATATCCTGAGTTCCAGAAAGCTTCCACCATTGTGTGGAGCCATCCTGCCTCGCTTGAGCAACCAGTCTAACTGCAAACATTCTCCTTTCTCATAAAGTCACAAGTAAGAATGTTGACACAAACTACAATTCTTAAAGTCTGTCAAAGCTGCCAGGCTGCTGACAGGTGGTGATTATTCAGATCATATCACCCCTGTGTTAACGCCGTCTGCACTGGCTCCCAGTGGAGTTCTGGATCGTTTTCAAGGTGCTAGTATTGACCTTTAAGGCCTTACGCAGCATGGGGCCCGCATACCTGGGGGACCACATCACCCCTTACGTCCCCCACAGACCACTGCGCTCAGCAGTGGCAGACCTGCTGGTGACCCCTGGCCCTGCGACAATGCGGCTGGCCTCGACCTGGGCCAGGGCCTTTACGGCTCTGGCCCCTGCCTGGTGGAATGCTCTACCTCGCACTATCCGGGCCCTGCAAGACCTTGGTGAGTTCCGCAGGGCCTGCAAGACAGAGCTATTCCACCGGGCTTTTGGAGGGGCTGGCCGCGGTTTTACTGCCCCCCACTGAAGCTGGAATCGCAACTGAGGCTGCCTGTGTCCATCCTTTTCCATCCCGGCTGGGCCTGTTTCTCTGATACCATCGCAGGCCCTCCTGTTCCCTCCCTTTTTAGCCTATAGATCGGGCGCCGATTTTAACTTTAATCTTAATTTTAATTAACGATTTGATCAACTGTTAAATTATTTCTGTTGTTCAATCTTATTTATCGTATATAATTGCTGCTTAATTTTAATTGGCTAATAGGTTAAGTTTTATGTGATTGCTGTTTGAATAATAGCCGTGTTGTGAGCCGCCCAGAGCAATTCGGGGATGGGGCGGCCTATAAATCGAATAATAAATAAATTAAATAAATAAAAGCAAGTGGCTAATTGCTGGTCTCTTGGCCTCAGGGTTCCTCACCTGTAAAACAGTAATATGTGCTGGACGTTTAATTTGCCAGGTCACTACATGAAGCATTCTTTGGATCTGAACTTACAGTCTTTGCTATGTAGTAACTAATCTGATCATGCTCAGGGGCTTCAGGTTATGGGTTCTGTGGTGAATCATAGAGTTGGAAGAGATCACAAGGGCCATCAAGTCCAACCCCATCATGCAGGAATTCACAAGCAAAACACCCTCCTCAGATGGCCATCCAGCCTCTGTCTAAAAATCTCCAAAGAAGGAAACTCTACCACACTCCGAAGCAGTGTATTCCATGGTTGAACATTCCTTACTGTCAGAAACTTCTTTCTTCTTTCTAATGTTTAAGTGGAATCTCTTTTCCTGTACTTTGAATCCATTACACCTCGTCCTTGTCTCTGAAGCAGCAGAAAACCAGCTTGCTACATGGTCAACATGACATCGCTTCAAATGTTTAAAAATGGCCATCTTGTCACTTCTTAACCTTCTCCAGGCTAAACATACCCAGCTCCTTAATGGAATCCAGTCCTTTGTAAGGAGCATCTTTGCAACTAGTGAACCCCCCCCCCCCCCGGGGCTCTGACAAAAAAACCCCCCCACTTCTCTCAGAATTGAAGCCTGCCCACCATTGTTTGGAAGTGCAAGGCCTAACTTATACACCTTGGAGAATAAAGTGGTATAACAGATGGCACCATTTATGCTTTTTGTTAACAAAAAACAAAAACCACTCTCCTTCAGATTTGGTACAGCATCTACTTTGTATATATGCAAAACAGCAAAAAATCAATTGCTGGCATCTCCAGTGAAAAGGATCTGATAAAAGGCAAAGTGGGAGACTTCCTTCCTAAGACCTGTTGAAAGTAGACAAATATTGAATTTGATAGACAGACCGACAAGTCAACGCAGTACAAGACCGCTTCATGTCCTGATGGGCATGTGTTTAAAGTTTAAACAAAAAACCAACCACAACAGGGAGAAAACTTCCAACCCGGAAATCACACAACACCCCAAAACTTCCACCCCTTTTTTCTTGCTTAGCTAGTTTTCTATTTGTGGGGAGCTTTTAATGTAGAGGACCATCCCCAAACCCTAACTTCCAAGGCGTTCCTTAGTCTATTTCACGTTGATTTTTCACCACTGTATCGGTTTATCCCTTCTCCTGCAAATCGAGCCTAACACACCTAGGACTCCCTAGGATTTCCCGTGAGTCATTCAATTAAAGTCGAATTGTATCGGCAGGCACGTCGCTTTCTCATCCCTTTGGATTTTTCACACAAGTTTTGCCGAGCACGACAAATATAAGGCAGGAGCTGCGACCCGATGACTTCTTCGGAAAGCCTTGCCACGATGTAGTGGTGGCAGTGAGTTCCGAAGGACACCTTCTGCCCCGCCCCTTTTCACAGCTAGCGAGAAACGGCGGCCCGCCCCGACTGCCTAATTCATCGCCTCTTGTACTCACGATGACCGCCAGACCTTACCAAGATGGAGGCCGCCTCTCAGCCAGCCACATCCGGCAGCTGCTTCTCCACCTTCCGCCGCTTTCCCTGCTTTGACCAGCCTGCGCCGGCTTTTTTCCTTCCGCCTCTGAGGTAAAACCCGGGGTGGGGAAAAGGAGGAGGTATATATTTCCCTCAGAGGAAAGTGAAAAGCGTAGCTTTGTATGGAGGCAAACGTGTCCGTAGCTTGCGGGCTGCCGAAAAGCCAGATTCATAACTTAATTTCCCTTTGCTCTTCTTCGCCTTGGGATTTATTTTCAACGATAACAAGATTAAGAGGGCTTCATGCTGGAATTTAATTCAGAATTATTTTTAAAGGAGGCCTCTGAGCCGGTGCAAAGTGTATTTCTGTTGCAGGGTTTTTGTTTGAGAGGGCTCACGATTCATAGGTTTAGAGGGACCAGCTCCTATAGAGAATTATTTTAAGAGTCTGTATTCTCCTTAACACTCACTTACTACCCCCGTTTGTTTTCTCCCCAGCAATTAAAACTTGATGCCAGTCATGCTGGCACTTCTTAACTGCAGCAAGAGTAACAACTGCAACTAGTTGAAAATCTGATAAAGAGCTTACAATAAAATGCTGGGAAGATAAAATCAGAGAATATGCTATTCTCAAAATAGCATAGTTAGGGCCAAACTAACCAATTGGTTAGGGCCAAACTAACCAATCTTGTTAACAGATGCTCAGAATATGATGCTCAGATGCTCAGAATCTTGTTAACAGATGCTCAAAATATGAATGTAATGAGAAATGGGAACTTTCCCTTTTTATATTAAAGATCGCTTTTTATAGAAGCTGAATAGATTGTGTAAAAACAAAAATAATGTGAGGATTAAAAAATTGATAATGCTTAAGGTATAACAATCTAACCAGTGAAGATGTTTTGGAGTAGGTGGATAAACGGTAGTGATTTAAAGATTCCATAATGGTTTCTCCAACAATATTCAAATATATTGGGATCCATTATGTAATGATTAATCAATATAATTTAGGGTAGATGTTTTCTCTGTCTAACTTGTATCTATTTTCTAGTATTTTTCTGATTCTAACCTGTCAAATATATTGTGAAAATCAATAAAAAATTTAAAAAAAAACCTTGATGTCAGTCAGTTTTAATTTTATTGGCTGGACTAAAATCCTCATCCCCTGGTTGTCTGCTGATAAAGAAGGGTATAAATGAGTGTTGTCAATGCTTTTTGTTGTTTCCAAACTAATTCTGTCCTGGGTTGTTGTGTGGTTTCTGGGCTGTATGGCTGTGTTCTAGTAGCATTTTCTCCTGATGTTTTGCCTGCATCAATGGATGCCAGCCACAGATGCAGGCAAAACATCAGGAGAAAATGCTACTGGAACCCAGCCATACAGCCCAGAAACCACACAAGACCCCAGTGATTCCGGCCATGAAAGCCTTTGATAATTCTATCCTACTTCTAGACCTTCCTTTCTCTAGAAGAGCTCAGAGTGCTATGTATGGATGGAATAATTCCTCTCATCCCACCAGCCCAAATATCACTATTGGGGGAAATGTGCTCAGAGGTATTTAATTGGGAGGTGCAAAACTTTTTGGAACTTAAAGGTGGCAACTTTAATATCAAGTGAATAGGGAAAGCATAAAGTAAATCTCAAGCAAATGGGGTGTAAGTGGTGCTGGTGTGTTTCTGCTGGGTAGTCTTTATATTTAGTGGGTATGAATTATTTAAAAATCCTGAACCAGCTATGCAGATCGTTGAGCTGTGACTTGGTTGCGACCCTTGTAAGAGTTGTTAATATTGCCGAAGACAGTTAGGATGAGTGTTTGCATATAGGATGCTGTGTTCAAAGGTCACGTTAATCTTTAATACAATCACAAAAGGCAGTTGCGTATGGAACTGATAGTTCCAAGAAACTGTTCATTTTGTGGGTCTTGTAAGCTGATGGTGAAATCTGAAATCTTTTGGAATGTTTGATTTGGTCAATGTTTGATTGGGTTTCCTTCTGAGTTTATTAAATTCCACCTGATTCTACAAACTTACTGAATTCAAACAAACAATGATTTGTCGAAGGCTTTCGCAGCCGGATTCAACTGGTTGTGGTGGGTTTTCCTAGCTGTGTGGCCATGGTCTGGTGGATCTTGTTCCTAATGTTTCACCTTCATCTGTAGCTGGCATCTTCAGAGGTGTATCACAGAGGGAAGTCTGTTTCAGTCCAATTTAATATTAAATGTGTTTGTCCCTCAACATAACAATTACTTTAAATTAATTTTGAAATTCAGGGTATCAATGATAAACATTATACCTCAATATGATGGGGCTTTTATGCCCAGGGGAGAATGGAGGTCTGTTGTTGGCCTTTTGAAGTCCCACTGTCATCTCGCTTTAGAACTGGCAAACAGGGCAGAGAGTCCCACTAATCTGTCCCACTAGTCTGCTTTTTGCGCAACCTTTGTGATTGGCTTGAACAAGGGAGGCCCCGAAAGGGCCGTTCAACTGAATCTTATTCATTTCAGGAGTGAAGGAATCCACACTACTGAAAAGTGAGGGTTTAGCTACTTAACCAGTATATATCATTTGTTGCAGGTTGTTTTCAAAGGAGATTTGCCTCAGGTATTCATAGTTCTGCTTTTGGAAGGATGTGTGAAAGTCATCAGATTGTGCACACTTGGGCATAGTTATTGAGAAACAACTGTAACCTTCAGTGGCATTTAAAAAAAAAGATTTGTGGCTTCACGCTGAGGTAATCTGCACAGGAAGGAGATCTCATTACCATGAGTTCTCCTTCCTTTACTGATTATTATGTCCTCTTCCAGAGGCAACTAAGGATGCTGTTTGCAGCTGCTGCATAAGGTATTTTTTAAAGATAAGGTGGGATTAACTCCTCTGCATGGCTGTGGACCCACAGCCAGGAAGACTGACCTTTAAAGTACAGAAAATGTCTTTAAAAAAAAACACTTGTACCTAGACACCTACAATGAAGTGGATCTTTGTATTGTGATCTGACTCCTTCCTTCTATCCAGTATCTTAATTATTTTACCCTTGTGGCTTAAGTGCAGTTATTTATAATTATTTCAGTTTCCTGTGACTTTCAAACTGTCAGATAAACACTGCTCATTTGATATTTTTACCTGTTGACTCCAAGATTTCGATCATCACCATCTGATTCAACCACCAAAAATTAGTGAATTTAATGCTAGGAATGGGATAATTTGGGAAATACAGGTTTGGGCTATAAGAAGAGTTGGATTTATATCCCACTTTCTTCAACTGTAAGGAGTCTCAAAGCAGCTTATAAGCTTCTTTCCTTCCTCTCCGCACAACAGATACCTTGTGAAATAAGTGAGGCTGAGAGAGTTCTGAGGGAACTGTGACTGGCCCAAGATCACCCACAGGCTTCATGTGGAAGAGTAGGGAATCAAACCCAGTTCTCCAGATTAGAGTCCACAGCTCCTAAGCAGAGGCGTATCTAGGCAATCTGGAGCCGGGGGACAAAACCTGTACATATTCTTGTTTGTAGATTGAGTCTTGTTTGTAACTTGAGTCTTCTAAGTCAGGCTGCCCAGTAACAGAGAAATAAAATGAAAGAGCAGAACTGAGTCAGCCCTGAAGCAAACAAGTATACAAGAAAGGATCCTTTTTAAAATCTAGGCTGTCACTGATGTGGGATTAAGGAAAATAACTGGAAAATCCTAAGTGAGGACATGTGGATATGTACAGCAAATGCAGTTCTGTTATCAGGGGACCATCATGGCCTGAGAGCTTTGTGGCTGATCCTGGGATCCCTGCTGTCCATATGTGATGGTGGATTAGTCCACACAGGAGTAGATCCTGATGCTGGTGATCCTGGAATGGTTTCTGGCCATCCTGCCCCTGAAGATGCAAAACTGAGTAAGAAAATGTATACTAGACGCCTGATCCAGGTAGTCACCCTAGCAGAAGTTTTGAAAGGATAGAAAGGGTAGGAAGCACAGATGGGAACCTTTCACATAGGTAGTTTTGTGATTGAGTTTTGTGACTGAGATCCCACCATATCTAAAAGCTTCCCTGCCAAATGTTCATCTCAGCTTTTCCCCGTGGGCAGCTCAGTCTGTTAATGAACTTCTGAATGTCTGGCACAAGACCTTTTAGCCCTTTCTGATAACTTACCAGAACAGGCGTAAAATTCACCTCTGAAAATCTGTATATATGTGTGTGTGTGTGTGCAAACACTGATGAACCATATCACATAGTTTTGTGCTCCCTTTGGGCTTCCCCTAGGTGGCTCCATAACACACAACAAGCACACTTTGATTTTTGTATCAAACTATTCAAAGCAAGTTCTCTTCGCTTCCTATCTTTCCTCTTAACCTCCAAGCAGCTTTTATAACAATGTTTTGTTATGAAGTGAAGCTTTATTTAAATTATATGGGTCAACTTCCAAATGGGTCAGAGGATCAAAAGGGGCAGCAGGCTACATACAATTGATGCTTTTTGAAAGCAGGCTTATTCTGTGGCCAAGGCACAATGTGGCATGGGAAGAGCTGGAGCTCTTCCTGTGGAATCTCTACCTGCAGAATGACAAAGCATGGATACGTGCATCTGCAGCAAAGGGTCAAGAGCTCCTTGGTGTGCACTGACAGGTCCCTCAGGTTGCCCAAGAGTCCATTCTGTGACCCATGGTGTGGACCTCTGCTGCAATCCTCCCACCCCCGTAAAGGCTTGTACCATCCAAAATGCCCTCACCTGTCTGGTGCTCCAAACGCATAGCAATGGTGGGTCCACCTTGGCACTCATTTCACAGGAGTCTGCTGCTGCAAGGGAATGAGTTCAAGGATTGTGTAGTTATCCTCCCACACAGCATGAAGGGCTCCACCCCCACATAGCGCCCTGTCCAAGAGGGAACCTGGCAACTGCCTGAACTGCCAGTCTACTGCAGACCCCAAAGCTTGGACCCCCTCCCCCAGGCACCAAATCCCTTGTGTGGGAGGGAGATGGTAGGGAGAGGGTCTGGGGCTCCTGCCATTCCCGCTGGCTGCCGGGCTTGGGTGGTGGAAGGTGCCATTCCTCAAGCACCCCTGGCCACAAACAAAGGGAAAGGGGCAAAGGAGTTTGGGAGAACAGTCCCCTGCTTACCTGTCAGTAAGCGACTGTCACTTTGGGCACTGGCTGCAGAGATGGGCTACCTGTTTGGGTTCAGAACTGAGAAAGGTCAGCCCCAGCCCATAAACTGTGGATTTTGCTTCCCCTGTTAGGTGTTTGCAAGTGCTGCTCACCCAGCCAACAGCCTTGTCTCTGTTTTTCCTACCACCAAGGTGCCTCACCACTCACTCTGAGTCTGCATGGAGACAGCATTCCATGCCTGCACTCTCTACCTTAAGAGTTGTGTGGCATCTTGGCTAGGGTTTTTTTTTTTTTTTTGGTATAGCTAGGGAGGAAGGGTGAGTGGTTGCTGGGCAGGGGCCATGGCCTCCACAGGGAAGGGCGGTGTTTTATCATATCCCTAGTTATCATCCTAAGCTGCTTGGAGCCACACAGATGTGGCTACAGCGGTGGGGAGATCACTTGTTCTTTGCCACTGCATGGATGCCTGTGGGGTGTGCTGCCTTTTTTTCTTGGTGCAACTTTGTGCCTATCAGGGCTTTCCCAGGCGGAGAAGCATTGGGGAGCAGACTAAATCCAGCCATGTCCTGTGTGAGCTGTCTACAGCAACACCAACAGAGGGCCCTGTACCTGAGTTGCACCGGTGTGCAGAAGTGGGGGTGCCCAAGAGTGGCTCTGCAGGGATTTTTTTGCAAAGTGCTGTCTGTGCCAGCTAAACTAGCCTTTATACTGGCACATCTCCAAGATACATCAGCGTAAGGGTTGGTCAGCTATGTAAGACCAACACACACACACCCGGCCCATTTCGCCTAGAATTACTCTGTAAGAGTCATTCCTAATTTAGAATAGTTGTATTTGAAAATCTGGTTATAATTTTTATAAAATTCTCTTCCTTTCTTGAATGTTTTTTTTTAACATGAACAGTTCTGGTCCTCACAACAATGTGTAAATCTACCCAATACAGAATGAAAAGAATCATTATATCATTTTTTAAAAAAGCAAACAAAAACAAGTCACTTGGGTCAAATCTGACTCCCGCCCCCCCCCCCCTCTTTTCACTATATTCTGCCAGGAGCAGCAATTTTGTAAGGCTACAGGAAAATGCATTTTCTCCTTTCTGAAAGCAGTGTATATAAATGCAGTCATTCTGCTACTAGCCCTTATGATGAAATATATATCAATTTGTCAGAGAAAATTGAACTGGAAATGTACGGAACGTAGTCAGCCACCTGTTATGTAGCTTTAAGTATTAAAGTATTAAATATTACTTTTGCTGTTTTATGTACCAGAAAACTATGGAATAGCAGCAAGAAATATTCTTTCGCAGCACTGATCATTGCAGCCTTCCCTGTCTAAATGGATTAGTTAAATTGCATTGAAAGTTATGAATGTCACTATTGAACTACTATAAAATGAGTAGAGTGGAGTGTTGTGAATAAAGGCAGAGCAAAAAAATACAGAGCTTTCATACGTCCATAGCTGTTTTCTAGTGGCTAGGACTGGTTTATGCAGGGACACTGCATTAGAGATGGACTGCAAGGCATAGGTTAGATGTTGTAGAGTAGTCTATGGAGTACTGAGCTGTGTTGCACTGAGCTATGGAGAGGCTACAAACAAGCAGGAGTACGGTAATGGAGAGAACCCTCCCCATTCATAAATATCTAATCCCCAATGCCCATATGTTTCCATGGATCTTTAGATGGTTGTAAACAACATTCAGTAATTAGTTGTTTTTTTAAATCTGGGCAGCCTCATTCCATAGACTTATATGCACAACTAATAGAACATTAATTCAATGTAATTTTCTCTAATTGTACAGATGGGGAACCCACAGCAGAAACACCTTTTCAAATGTTAAAATAAGACCCCATTATTAGTGTGTCATTCTCAGGGGTTATCTGCAGCTCCAATAATGAAAAAGCTATTTTCTGTCAAATTTCAGAATATACCCTAAATCATTAGAATAATATGGGGAAATATGAATAACATTTTAAATGGTCAAATGCATAAGTAGTAGAGTCAGTACTGGAACCCTTGACACAGCTTTCACCTCTCGACTTGACCCACATAGTTCTCTTGTCTTGGGTGTAGTGAGTGTGTTGTGTAGTCCATTGTCAGACCATTGGATGTGAGAGAAATGCTGCTACATGAATAAATAAATAGTAATAATCTCTCCAAGGAATGTGAACATCTGGCACACTTAGTTTTGCCGACATGCATGCAAAAGTGATTTTTTTAAAAAAAACTAATTTCAGCTAAATCTTTGTGGAGTCTAACTCTGAAAGTCTAAAATATAAATGTTTAAAAACACTTGAAGTCTGATTTTCATATGCTTTGTCAGTGTCAAAAATAGTGTAGGACAATACTGTAAAATTGTGAACACAGCAAGCAGCCCAATTTCAGGATTTTTTTAAAAAAAGGATCTAAAATAAGAAACCAGCTCTGATGAGCTGCTTGCTTTTATTACTATGTATTTTGTGTATAGAGGTTCTTTTCATGTATGAAAAGGGTATTATCTTTCTTTGTCTAGTTTTCCTCAAAATAACATTGGCCAATTTTGTACAATGTGCTTGCTGAGCGATGGAGGCAAATGTCCATAGCAGCAAGATTCCTTGTACAGACCTATTTCCTGGAGTCCCATGTTCACTTTCCATTCTCTCCATGGCAAGCAAGACTATTTTTAGCATGACTTTTAATTTGCTTTGTCGCCAGAGTGGGGAGATTTGCTAGTGAGCATAGCTTTGCCACAGAGATTTTCCTTCCCTCATGGCCAGCCTTTTCTCTCCCTTGCTTTCCCCCTTGTTGCTAGCTGTTTCAAGTTAAAGAAAAGAAGTTCACTCACATGGGCTTAGCCAAAACACACCAACCTTTTCATTTCATGTTGATAAATTGATATCTCAGCCTAATAAGAACAGGGAGTGCTTAGAAATAACAAGCCTCTCTGTTCTCTGGTAGCAGCGGCGGCAGCAGGAAGTGGGCGGAGGGAGCGAATATCAGTTCTAGCAACACTCTAGCACAATGTACCTTTCTTTGGCAGTGTGTAGTCCAGGGAATTGCTTTGCTGTTTCATTTGAGGTGTGTGTGTGTTATTTTTGGAACAGTAATATGGATAAAAGTGCAGTTGAGAGGCCAACCAGCAATTCTGACTACTAGGTATAGTGAGATCTGTGCCTGTGCCCTGTTCTTATTAGGCTTTAAAATGAGCCTTTAAGAATCACTTGATGGTAGAGTTAAGAGAACGAGACCTGGAGAGTTCACAGCAGAAGGACCTTGGAGGGATGACTCCTTGCATGTAAACAGAAGAACATGAGGAGATCCCTCTGCAAGCCCACTGCACGCTGAGTAGCTCATGAAGATCCCCAAGGTAAGCAGTCTATGCGCAATAGGCCATTATGAAGAAAGTTGCCATTCAGGGTCTGATTATAGAAAATGTTTCACCTCTGACCTGGACTCACCTTCAGAACAGTTGGGTGGGGCAAATTGCTTGTGGAGCATAGCATGGTGTAGCATAGTATGGTGGCAAAGGGAATGTTGGGTTTCTCTCCCTTCCAACCTGTGCCACTTTCGGCTACAAAAAATGGTTGCAGGAGCAATGTTTGTTCTGCTGCAGGTTCCTCATGTCTGTCTTCATGTCCTGAACCTGGACAGACACCAACAGTGGTACAAACAGCCCCCCCCACACACACACACACACCATGCTCTGAAACTAATTTGGGCCCCTCCCCAGCTGTTTTGAAGATGAACCCTGGACAGGTGTGAAATGTGAGTGGGATTTGGGGAAATCCTCATGTTTCACATTTCATGTCATGAGGCCTCCAGGTGCCAGATTCTGGGGGTGAAGCCTGTCCTAACATGGACTTTCCAATAAAGAGGTGTCAACATGCCAGACAGCCAGTGCGTGTTTCATTTAGGTTGTAAATGACTATATCCAAGGAAATGTATCTTTCCTATGTTCTGCCCATCTCAGGGATGCCAACCCACTCTTCCCTCTCTATCGGTGTTACAGCATATTTTGCCCATCTGTCTTTCATCCACAACAGTGATTAAAACGTTAGTCAAGGAGGAGGAATCACTGAGGGAAAGCCAAATGAACAAAAAAAAAGCCTTCACACACTGGCAGAAGTTGGCAGCAGAAAAGAATAAACAACTCTCCCTGAGGAGAGAGTTTGAGAGTTTTGGTGCAATGTCTGAGAAGGCCCTCTCCCAGGTTGTCACGCACTTAATCTCAGAAACTGGGGATATCTGAAGCAGTGCTCCCAAAGCTGACTGTAGTGATTGGGCAAATTCATAGGAAAAGAGAGACTCCTTCAGATATCCTGGTCTCAAAACCATATAGGACTCTGAAGGTCAAAACACCAATAATGGAATCAATTTGGGAACCAGTGTAGGTGGGCCAAGACTGGACTGATTCTGGCTGCTGTGACCCACCCCAGTTAACATCTTGGCAACAGCATTTTCTGTCAATTTAACTTTCTGAGCACTTTTCAAGGACAGCCCCATGTAGACCGCATTGTGGCAATCTAATCTAGATATAATCAGGGCATTCACCACCAGCCAGCTGTAAAATCTTCAAGTGTTTCTGTGTGACAAGGCAACATCCTGCTGATAAAATATTTAAGACTGGTAGTAGGTAAGGTCTAATAAATTACAAGTTCAAAAACAAATAGCTAACTGATATTCAAAGAAGCCGTTTTTTACCTATTTACTGCAGTTATTTATAACAAGCCAACAAAAATAGTCAGTCGATATGGTAACTGTTAACAACAACCTCGTTTGAAAATGTTGCTTTGATTATCAGATAAGAAGTTGGGACTATAATAGTGAAGTTGTGATAGTGATTGTTGTTGCCTTTCCGGGCTGTGTGGTCGTGGTCTGGTAGATCTTGTTCCTAACATTTCGCCTGCATCTGTGGCTGGCATCTTCAGAGGTGTATCACAGAGAGAAGTGTATTACACATAGTGTCTAGAAGTCTGTTACACACTGTGACTTCTCTCTGTGGTACATCTCTGAAGATGCCAGCCACAGATGCAGGCAGAACATTAGGAACAAGATCTCCAGGCCATGGCCATGCAACCTGGAAAGCCTACAACAACCAGTTGAGTCAGGCTGTGAAAGCCTTCGACAATACATTGTAATAGTGAGTTTGTAGAACTGAAAATTGATTTTTGTAGCTATTCCTTGTGTGTTATGTGTTATCTTGCTGTCCGATGTCATGAACGCATGAAGCTGCCCAATACTCAATCAATTCATCAAGGTAAGTATTGTCTTCTCTGACCGGCAGCCACTGTCCAGAGTCTCAAGTAGAGGTACTTCACCTCCTACTTTCTTATCCTTTTAACTGGCAATCTCAGAGATTGAACCTGGGGATTGAACCTGCATGCCAAGCAGATATTCTGCCACTGAGCCATGGCTCCTTCTGTGTCATATCCATGTAGAATGTGGCTTGTTAGAAGGATCTTAATTGACAGTCTGGACATGCAGGTATAGGTGGCCCTTCAAGTATGCTGTTTCCAAGTCATTTAGGGTCTTCAAGGAGAGAACCAACACTCTGAATTGTTCTTGAAAACAAAAAATTGTTCTTGAAAACAGGTAGTCAATGCAAATCTTTCAGCACATTGATGATGTGATCTCTGTATCCCATAAGAGTTTGGCTGCTATGTTTTGGACCAACTGAAGTCTCCAGCCAGTTGTCAGTCAAAGGCAGCAGGGACATAGGTATGGATTTCTTATGGGGGGGTTTCGGGGTTTGGGGCCATGCCCCCACCTGCCCCTGGGGCATGGCCATGCCTCCCCAAGCCCCACCCCTGGCAGTGCTTATAAAAGCAGCTCTCTGAGGCCGGGGTTGGCAGATTTCCCTGCCCTGCCCCCCCCCCCCACCTGCTGGGCTGCCAGCCGGCAGCCAGCAGCCCCTTCTGCCCTCTCCCCTGGGCAGAGGCATAGCTAGGGGAAACAGAGCCTGGTACAAAATCTGAGTTTTGCACACACCCCCATGGGCGGCTGCTGTGATGCTGAAATCTGCCCCAAACAGCATCACTTTCAATGGTGTAAACACTAGAGAGCCCAAAACTAGAGAGCCCAGATTCCACCTTAAAGGGAGAATCTGGGGTCCCCAGTTAAAACAACATTGAAAGTGAAGCTGTTTTTGGGTGGATTATTCCCCACCCTGAAACAGCATCACTTTCAATGTTTAAACTGGGGACTCTCTCTTTAAATCCATGCCGAAGGGGGTGGATTTAAAAATAGAATCTGGGGAAATTTGAGGGGTGCCTGCTGTCAGGGGTACAATTGTTAATATAGCAGCACCAAACTTTCAGGGTATCTTTTAGAAGACTCTCCTAATGATACTGCCCAGGTTTGGTGAAGTTTGGTTCAGGGGGTCCAAAGTTATGGACCCTCAAAGGTGCAGCCCCCATCTCCTATTAGCTCCCATTGGAAACAATGGGGGATGGGGCACCCTTTTTTGGAGTCCATAGCTTTGGACCCCTGGACCAAACTTCACCAAACCTGGGTGGTATCAGTAAGAGACTCTCCTGATGATGTCTCCCAGGTTTGGTGAAGTTTGGTTCAGGGGATCCAAAGTTATGGGCCCTCAAAGGTGTAGCCCCATCTTCTATTTGCTCCCATTGGAAACAATGGGGGATGGGGCACCTCCTTTGGGAGTCCATAACTTTGGACCATCTGAATCAAACCTCACCAAACCTGGGTAGTATCATCAGGCAAGCCCCCCGCAAAATCCCTGAAATTTCGGTGCTGCTAGCCTAAAAACTCCACCCCCTGCAGGCCAAAAACCAAAAAACCACTAAAAACAAAAACTTGGGGTGGAGCTTTGGACATGAACCCGAGAACCCCCCTTACCTACGTCCCTGAAAGGCAGCCCAGTGTAAAGAGCATTACTACAGCCCATCCTGAGTGTGATGAGCAGGGATCACTTTAGCTACATGCATCTTTTAAGGAATGACTGTAGATAGTGTATGTGCCGAAGCTGATAAAAGGTTTCAGATGCCACTGAGAAGGGCTGAGCCTCTAGCCATAGGCTGGGATATAACAGCACCACCACCACCACCACCATGTTGCAAACCTTCTCCTGTAGTGCAACATGGCCTACTTGGTCTGCTATGGTTTTCCAAAGTTCACCACATGGAACTAGCCTGCATTAAACTGATGCAGTAGCAATATGAAGAATAACATTTCCTGAGTGGTTGCAGTTCTTATCCATTTTGTTTGATTAAGAGTTATTTCACTATGTTTAATAATGTATTTGATTTCTTAATTTAATTCACATTTCTTTTAAAAATTTGTTGCCAGTAATTATCAGGTTCCACAAGCCAGCAGTAATCTTGTGCAAGAACAAAGGAAAAAAAAATAGTTGCTTCATCGCGTTACATCTTCGTTTGCGTGCATTCCCACATCCAGTCTGTAATACTGCAATACGACCACTTGCAAGCAAATTGCAAGCACAGCAAGAGACTGCTTTGTTAATTACCTTTCTAATCATACTGTACACCAGAACGTGTCTTTTGCAAGGGCGGGGGGGGGGGGGCATGCCTGTTTACAGTGCTAGAAATAGATCATAGGAAGCTGCACTGGTCCACAGGAAAATTCAAAATATTCCTAAACAGTGTACATGGTGGGGTCTTTTTTTTTGTAGTTTTCTACTTTGTGGGCTGGATTTTGAGGTGAGGGAAATACGTTTTGGGCCATGATATCAAACGCTAGAAACCCCATTTAGTTTGTTACAAATGCAAGTAATCTGACTGTTTCCTTGTACATGGCAAAATCATTCATGGATTTCAAGCTATACACCCTGATAACTTTAAAGGGGGCTTGGACAGATTTATGTAGGAGAAGTCGATCTATGGCTACCAATGTTGATCCTCCTTGATCTGAGATTACAAATGCCTTAGCAGACCAGGTGCTCGGGAGCAGCAGCAGCAGAAGGCCATTGCTTTCACCTCCTGCATGTGAGCTCCCAAAGGCATCTGGTAGGCCACTGCAAGTAGCAGAGTGCTGGACTAGATGGACTCTAGTTTTTTCGTGTGTCTTTTGTCAACATGAGTGATGGGTCATCTTAAGCCTAGAGGCCAAATCAGGCCTTATCTTTTTCCATTTCCCTCCTTATGGTTCTCCAGTGTCAGGGTCCCCCTCCAGAGTACCGCGGGGGAGCCCTGATGCCTTCCCTCCAAACCCTACCCGGGGTTCTTGTTCCCGGCCTCACCCCTGTTCTAGGGAGGGGTGGTCAAACAGTGGGGCCTAAACCCCCTCAGGGCCCGCCTGGCCTCTCCACACAGTTCCCCTGGGAGAGCCTGTTCCTCCCACAGGACTCCCCTTTGTTTCCCCGAGGGAGCTTGTTTGCTCCACAAGTCTCCCTGTCCCAGAACTGGGGGGCCTGTTCCTCCACAGGCCTCCCCCACTCCCCTCCTGTCCCTCAGCTGGCCCTTCCCAACCTCTCCTTCTCCTTCCGCTCTCCAGCCCCTCTCTGCACCCCCTTCCTTCTGCCTCCTTTCCCACAACTCCCCAGCTGCTGCTGTTCTTCCTTTTATCACCTCGCCACCTCCCACGCTCCTTAAAGGGCCCTCTCCTTGCCGGCTCTGCCTTCCTCCAGACCTCCGGGCCCGCCCTGTCATGCCGGACGAGCCCGGGAGGGCCGCATCGCCGGCGCCGTCGGTGGGCCGAGCCGCGAAAGTCCCGCGAGGCTCCCTCCTGGGAGCGGCGGCCAGCAAGTCCCTCGGCGGCAGCGCCGGGCGTCGTTCCCTCGTCGCCGGGGCGAGCCCGTCCGGCCGTCCCCGGTCGCTGCCTCCCCCTCCGAGCCAGGACTGGCCGCATGGAGGCTTAGTACGGCGGGCGGGCCGGAGCCCGCCGGAGCGTCCAGCGCCGCGCCGCCGGAGGGCTCTCCCGCCCTGACGGTCTGCCGCCGCCCGAAGCCCTCGGCCGCCCAATCCAGCCGCTGGGATGGCGTCGGGCGTGGCGGCGAGGCGGCCATCGAGTCCGTGGCCAGCGGCGGCGGTAAGTCCGGGAGGGGGGGGCTCGCCGCTCCTGGACATCCAGTGATACCTTTTAAACTGTAAACATTATGATCTGGATCCAGCACCATCTCCATGGGCCATGTTAGCACCATGCACAGAGAGAGAGTGTGTGAATGCCTCAGGCCATGCGGACAGTATCTTTCTCTGCTTCTGTCTAAATGGCATGAGGAATTCTGGCTCACTGGTGAGCAAGAAGCCCCGCTCTTCCCATTTCATAACCTAGCCATCACAAAGAAGCAGAGGACCGACAGACTGACATTGCTTAATTATCATACTGAAACTGCCTCACATTCAGTGATCAATCAAACTCAGTATTCTCTGTTCTATTCTGACTGTCCAGGTTTTCCAGCAGAGGGAGCTTTTCCCAGCACCCGCTGTCTTGAAGCCCTTTAAGTGAGCTAACAGCCCTTCCCCAATATGCAGAGCATCTAAATTAAAACATAAAACAGCAAGGTACACCCCAGTAGGAAGGAAAATAAATGCTGACGATTTATCCCACCCTTACATAATTCAAAGCCAAATTAGTGCCATTTTCCGCACTGTCAGCAGCATGTCAGATTGAGGCCCCAACTTGTGGAAAACCACCAGCAAAGTAAATGCTCTATGTGTCTGTAAAAAAATTCAGCCAACGTTACAATCTTATGCAGAGTTACTCCAGCTTAAGCCCATCAATTTCAATGGGTTTAGGCTGGAGTAACTCTCCATAGGATTGCACTGCGAGCGCGCCACTTAAAGCAAAACAGTGAAATAAATTGAGCTTCGCAATCAAAACCCATAACGTGCCTGAGGCTACAGCAAAAAAAATGATTTTATTATTTCTTATCTGTGTTCTCGTTTTCCTCCTTTGCACCTTCCATCTTGCGAGAATGTATCTCTGGTAGCGGATGTAGCAATGAATCTTAGCAAAACGCTCGGACAAAGTACTGAGCTGAATTATTAATAATAGAAGTGTCACAGCCGTTGCCTGAAACAAGCCCTGTGCTGCCGCTCATTAGTTTTGCCCCTCTGTTTATCCTTTCACTGGTGTTGGCTGGTGCAGTGGTGAGCCTTTCTGCAAAGAGCGAGATAATGAGCCTGTGTGTCTTACAAGCTAGAAATGCAAAACGGACAGAGGTTTGCATTCATTTGCCCATTTACCACTTTCAGTACCAAGGTATTTAAGTATGTCTTGCATTAACTGTAGTCCTTTAGAAAGCTAAAGCACTGCTATCCACATACTGTTCAGGTCTACAACCACTTTGACTGAATATTGCTACAGATTTGGCGCTCCCAATCACGCTATTAGCATCTATCCAGGCAATATCTTCCTTACTCTGGCACAAGAAGTACCTCTTTTCTACACTGGAGGACGTCCTGCTGTGCTGGTTAAGGTTTGTAACCTCAGTTTGTCAGTTCTGTAAGGCAGAACTTGGAATAAATCTTGGAGTAATTCAAAGGCAGTAAAACATTTTTTCTTTTTACTTTGCGTTTAACTACATATGATGTAGCAACATAGTAACATAACGGAACCATGATCTTTTTAGAGTTAACAATCAACTTTTCCCCTTTTCACAACTTGCCACTCTAAAGAGCATTTCTTTCATCGTGTTGGTAGCCCAGGAAGTCTCCAGCTGAACACTCTGTGCTCTAATTCCAAAGATGAGAGTCCCGCGAGAACTCCCCACTAGATACACACGGCTCTGAAAACATACATTCTAAAAGTCTTCGATAATACATACATTCTAAAATTTACAATTCAATACAAAATTTCCTTCCCTTACTAGTTTCCTTACACACATCATAAGTATCTTAAACTAAGGCTGTTTCCGCATGGGCGAATAACAGCGCCCTAGGGACGGTGAAAACACCCCCCCTGGGGGGGTGCTGTTTGCACAGGAGGCACTGCTGCATCGCAGCAGCGCCGTCCTGGCTGCCCCCAAGCGGTGCGAAGGCGCCACTTTCAAACCTCACTCATTGAGTGAGGTTTTATAAAAGCTCTTCCCTCCGGCACGGTGCAAACAGCACCGACGGGAAGACACCGCTTTTCCCGTCCCCTCCACTGACCTTCCCATCCAGCGCTGCTCTGGAGGGCTGGAGGGACACGCCCATGTTGTCCTCCGACCCCTGGAGGTCGGAGGGCAGCGTGGGCAAGTCCCTCCAGCCCTCCAGAGCAGCGCTGGATGGGAGGTCAGTGGAGGGACCAAACCAGAGGCGGCTCCATGCGGAGCCACCTCTCCGGGTCGGCAGATCTTCGGGGCTGCTTGCATGCTACCATGCGAGCAGTCCCTGAGCCTCCACTTTCGCATGGAATCTCTCCGCAACATCATGGAAGCTCTCCGCCTAGGAGAATTTCTCACTTCCCTGGATCTAACGGAGGCATATCTCCATATAATGATTCACCTGGCACATCGACAGTACCTGAGATTCGTTTCAAACAACAGGCATTATCAATTTCACGCTCTTCCGTTCGGCTTGTCCACTGCTCCCAGAATTTTTTCAAAGATCCTCCTGGGTCCGATCACACTTCTTCGCAAGCAGGGAATTCACACCCATCCCTACTTGGACGATATACTGATCCAATCACCATCCAAGGATCAGGCACACAGGGACGTCCAAACAGTACTGCAGATGCTAACCCAACACAGTTTCTTGGTAAATATGGCAAAAAGCTGTTTGATATCCTCACAAGAAATGGAACACCTAGATGCTATCATTTCGACTTCAAAGAACTCTCTCTTTCTTCCAGTATCCAAGATCCTATCCATTCAAAGAAAAACGGCAGCAATCATCTCAGCCAGACAGTCTTCTCTTCTCTGCCTCACCAGCCTTCTGGGCCAGTTCATCACAGCGATGGACATGGTCCAGTAGGTGAGATTCCACGCACGACCACTTCAAAATTTTCTTCGCCCATTTCAGCTGGACATCATGAAAAAGAGAGACTTCATAATCACCTTACCACCCTCACTGAAAACTCAACTCAACTCCAGTGGTGGACCATTCGGAGCAACCTCTCACAAGGGAAGACCCACCTATTTCCACCCCGTCCGCAGATATTCTCGAACGCCAGTCTAAAGGGATAGGGGGGCCACCCTGAACAACCAATTTATACAGGGGAAATGGAACAGCATCGAATCATCTCTCCCCATCAACATACTGGAAACTCACGCCATCCTGCTGGCTCTCAAACACTTCAAACCACACATACACAACAAACATATCCTCATCAGGACCGACAATGTGACCACCAAGGTATACCTAAACAATCAAGGGGGATCCCGATCATCACGTCTACACAAGGAATCCGCCAAGATCCTAGCATGGTCAGAGACACACCTCATTTCCATCCAGGCAGATCACATACAAGGGAAGCTGAATGTCTCTGCGGACTGGTTGAGCAGGTCCACAATCCAAGAAGCGGAATGGTCACTCAACTCATCACTCAATCCTTCAGACTTCCAGAAATCAATCTCTTCACCACCGTGGAAAACTCTCAACTCCCCACCTTCATGTCAAGGTACTTCCATCCAAAGGCTCTGGTGGTAGACGCTCTGACAGCTTCATGGCCAAGAACTCTCATTTATGCCTTTCCACCATTTCTACTACTTCCAAAGTTTCTCAGGAGAGTGGCGTTGGAACAAGCACGAGTAATCTTGATAGCACCTTATTGGCCCCAAAGACCCTGGTTCTCAGCCATCATTGATATGTCACATCGCCCACCTCTGCTACTCCCCTTAATACCGGACCTCCTACATCAGGGACCGATTCTACATCTGGGGTGGCTTCTCTTGACCGCTTGGTCATTGAACGAGACATCCTAAAGATGAGAGGATACTCAGACAAGGTGACTAACACTCTACTGGCCTCACGCCGTCTGTCTATTACTAGGATATATAACTGTACATGGAAAGAGTTTTCCAGGTGGTCCAGACGCAAGAGGATCAATCCTCAAGACCCATCTGTAATTAACATCTTGGAGTTTCTTCAAGATGGTGTGGACTCAGGACTCAAAAGTTCTACCCTTCGTAGGCAAATAGCAGCCCCCACTACTGTGTGGCCCCTGTTTGAAGGGGTACCAGCATCCAGACATGCGGACATAATCAGATTTCTAAAAGGGGTACAACAACTTCAACCCCCCTCCCCCCACAGTACACAGATTTCCATCATGGCGCCTGCACTCCGTGTTAACTGCGCTAAATCACCCTTTGAACCAGTCCAGTCAATCCACCCAAGATGGCTGCGGATGAAGACACTTTTTCTCATCGCATTAACATCGGTGAGGCGAGTTTCTGAAATTAGATCCCTGTCGGTGAACAAGAATTTCTGTATATTTCACCAGGATAAGGTGATACTATGCACAGATCCCACTTTTTTACCCAAGGCAGCATCCTTGCTTCCATTTACGGCAAGAGATCGTTGTTCTGAACTTCTGCCCCAATCCCACGCATCCACGCGAGCGATTATGGCACCATCTCGACATAAGACGTTCCCTGAAAGCCTTCATCATTTGAACAGAGAACATATGCAAGTCAGAAAGTCTCTTCATTAATGTTACTGCTCCAAACCTAGGTCATCAGATGTCTTCAGCAGCTATTAGCTCAACTCTTAAAAACTGCATCATAGAAGCCCATAAGGCTCTGAACATATCTGTACCAACAGGAGTGACAGCTCATTCCTTCAGATGCACAGCCACCAATGCTGCCTTGCTCCACCAGGTCTCAGTAGAAGATATCTGCAGAGCAGCCATCTGGTCCTCACCATCGTCCTTTACCAGACATTGAAGAAGAAGAGGAAGAAGAAGAAGAGGAGGAGGAGGAAGAGGAAGAAGAAGAGGAGGAAGAAGAGGAAGAAGAAGAGGAAGAAGAGGAAGAGTTGGATTTATATCCCCCCTTTCTCTTCTGCAGGAGACTCAAAGGGGCTGACAATCTCCTTGCCCTTCCCCCCTCACAACAAACACCCTGTGAGGTGGGTGGGGCTGAGAGAGCTCCTGCACTCATGGTCCGCAGCCAAAAAGGCATTCGGACAGAGAGTCTTGGAACACATCGTAGGAGAATGACGGCCCCTCCCGACTTTCGGGACACTGCTCTGGGAGGTTCCATCTAAGATGGACTCCGCCCCCAGGAGAACGGTCCATTGGACACTTACCGTGAAGGGCCCTTCTCCTGGTGGGCTAGGAGTCCATCTTGACCCTCCCTTAGGCCGTCAGTTCACTCTGGAGATGTTCCAAAACCTTTTAGCATCGACAAATTCCTTCACTAATAGGATGAACTTACAACATCAATCAGACACACAGTGGGCAGTATTTAAGTTAGTCCTTGTTGACTTATTCAAAGTTATATTAAGCTTTCACTCTACTCATATTGTCTAGAGTACTGTTTTGCTATCTTTCCTGTTCCCTTCATTTTGTCACGTTTTTTAGTTACTGCTTTGACAGTTGGCTACTGGTTCTAATCTGGAGGAGGAGCCAGGGACAGGAAGTTGAAAATTTAGACCTGCCTCCCTAACTGAAGGTTGAGAAACATCCATCTAAGATGGACTCCTGGCCCACTAGGAGAAGGGCCCTTCACGGTAAGTGTCCAATGGACCGATTTATCCAGGTGGAGGTGCGTTTCCACCTCCGTGCGGAAACAGCCAAGGTGTTAAGAGCCCAAGGCCATTTATGGACTGTGTTTTGCATTGAGCATACATTAAAATCATGTTTTCTCCTGTCTCAAACTCTTCACATCTCAAATCAGAGAATCTCCACAGTTTCTGAAACCTCTTAAAATGCATCTTTTCCTGTAATTTCAAAGGGAAAGCAAAGGAAGACAGCATGTGTTTGATTAGCATCAAGTTTTCTCCCTCCTCACCACCTTCCCCAGTCCACCCAATAGCAATTCCTCCCACTCTTTGGGGCAGCAACTTGGAGCGATTGGAAGACCTTTTTTTAAAAAAAAAAATTAATACTGCCAATCTATCATTGGAGCACTAGACTGGTGAAATCTATATGAAATGTAATGGTTTTGCAAAATAACGCTAGATTCGGGGCAGCACACCCACATACAAAAAAGGCAGCAGCCACCAACGCCCATGGCTGAAGGTTGCACAGAGAAAATGGGTGGGTGAAAAGGTGGATTGGATTGGATTGGCTGGGAACATTTTGTAGCAGGTGAATCCCAGTTGAACACAATTAAAGCAGGAAAAACTCACTGCGAAGTTGACAGTTGTGGAGTAGCGCTGCATATAAAGAGCTGATAGTTAAATTTCAAGCTGCATCTTCTGCCTCTTAAAGCTCCACTTTACATGGCTCATTCCATTCCTATCTGGGAGTTACATGCACTGTGGAGAATCAGGGGTTGCCAACTGCAGGTTGTGAAATTCATGAATATTTGGATTGGAGATGGACCTCTGCAGCATATAATACTATAGAGGCCCCTTACAAAGCAGCTATTTTCTTCAGGAAAACTGATCTTTATAGTCTAGAGTTATAATCCCAGGAGATTTCCAGACTTCACCTTGATGTTGGCAGCCCTAGGAGAAACCAGCATGGCTGACATTCCTAGCATGCCTCAGCTAAGGATAAGAAGTTCTAAAGCAGTGTTCCTGATTCCTGGAAGAAACAGATATGCTGTTGAGGTAGGGTTAGCTGCTCAGCTAAGAATGCCTGGGTGACCGAAGAGAGCCACTATAGAATTACTTTTTCTTTTACAAAAAATGAAAACTAGTTATTCAGAGAACCTTTTAAACTTTGATGCAGTTCCCCCCAGAACTTTATAGCAAACTAGGTTGGAAAAAGCTTGGAAACCCCCAAGCTTTGTATGAATGCAGTACAATGCTATAGGAAGTTTGGCGGGGAGGGTGGGGTGGGATGGGGAGGGAGATAATTCTTTCCAACAGCAATAACACCAGGACAAATGACTAAGTTGTGGTTCTGCCCCCGCCCCCCAGAACCAAAAGCAATTGTTCCATTTGTGTGATTCCTGTTATCTGTCCTGTATTGGAATTCACTGCACAGTGCCCGTGTTAAAACTGGAGAACTAATTAGCACATTAAAAAAACCCAGCTGTAATAGTAATCAAAACTTGCCGGTTCAGTGTGCACTCACTGTTGTTGTTGTTATTGAAGATTAGTACATTTTGCACATATGGCACCCAGTCGAAGTGCATGAGCTTTGCTTCTCGGCTAGCCTCACAGCAGGGATTAAGTACCAAGTTTTTTTTAGTCGTGGTTGTTGCATCAACATGTGGTATGATGTTGACTTGTGATTCCAAAGTCGTTTTGCTTGAGAGGAAGGTGGAGGGAAGGGCGGCTGGAGTTTCTCCCATTATTATGAGCTGTAGAAAAACAGTGTCTGCAGTTTTAATAGACTTGCTGGCTAAAAAAAAACCTGGAGAAGCTGCGTGCAGCTGCTGAACCCTGCCCCTACTAGAAAGTATAGCTATAGCAACAAGGAAATATTACAGTATTATGATTTCAGACTAATGTCCAGGCCTTCTCTCCCCCCCCCCTTTTTTTTGTAGATTTCCACTCGCCTGGTAGCTGAGAGTCAATTGCAAATATTGCCTGCTCTTCCTCAACATCCTGGTAGGCTTGACTTTCTAATTCTCCAGTACTCCCTTAGCACAATCCCTACTGAAGTAAATGGTAAAGTGTATTCTTAGGGAACATAAAAGTACAAGCATGGATTTATTTCTCCCCCATTCTGTCCTCTTTTCCTTTTTTGAAACCCATGTAGCCTCCCTCCTTTCCAACTACCAGCCAACCTGTGTTTATCTGTCCCCCTGCCCCATCTTCAACTTTTCTTCCTTAGCTACCCCTAGCAGCCTGTCCCCAGGAAAACTATGGCCTCATTGCTCAGTGCTAGCTGATCTGGACCCATTGGCATTGAGGCAGAGGCATAGCAAGGGGGAAAAGCACCCGGTGCACCGGTGCATCCTCCGCCCCATCCCGCCCCATCCTGCCCCCACCATGCCCCTGGAACGCCCTCACCATACCTCCACGGGGCGTGCGCCCAGTGCATCATGTACCCCCGGTCCCCTTGTAGCTACGCCTCTGCATTGAGGGGGAATCTACAAGGATTTGCAGGGGGTATTTCACTTTCACCTGTGTTCCCACCCCTCATATTTCCTCTTTCCCTCCTCCTAACAACTCCGATACCCTCCCCTTTCCCTGCTTCCTCCTCTCCTTCACACCCAATACCAATGTTCAGTGTGGTGTAGTGGTTAAGAGCAATGGACTCTAATCTGGAGAAACAGGTTTGATTCTTGCCCCTCCACATGGACAGCTGGGTGACCTTGAACTAGTCATAGTTCTTGTTGAACTCTCTCAACCCAAATTTCCTCACAAGGTGTCTGTTGTGAGGAGAGGAAGGGAAAGAGTTTGTAAGCTGCTTTGAGACTCCTTGTGGTTGATAAAAGTGGAATATAAATCCAAATTATTATGATGATTATTTATTGACTTAATTTATATCCTGCCTTTCTCCACAGTGCAGGCCCAAAGTAGTTTGCCTCATTCTCTCCTCCATTTTATCTTTACAACAACCCTGTGAGGTAGGGGGAGGAGGTGCTACTGGCTCAAAGTCACATAGTGAACTTCCACAGCACTGATAGGATTCAAAATTGGGTCTCCCAGATCCTTGTCTGAGACTTTTCACCACTACATCACACTGGCTTTTGTGGGATGGCGCCTGTCGAACAGAAGCAAACAGTCAGGCCTGGATGAGTCATGCAAATTGCATAGTATCAAGTCATTTGCTGGTTGATGCCACATCTAACCCCAGTGAGTCCTCCTTAAAAGACCCAAACAGCCCTGGAAAGGGCACTGCCTGCCCCCCCCCCCCCCCGCCGCCGCCTTTTACTGAGAGAATCCAAACAGAAACCAAACCTAGAATGCTGACCAAAATATTGTGGTTGCCTGGCAACAGTTACTAAGGGCATCTGTTTATTAAAGCTACGGGTGCTCTCTTTTATTGTTTTGGTTTCTTATTTAACTGCCCAATTAATTTTTTTTTAGTGTTCAGATTTTTCTGCACACCTGAGGCCTTTTGAGGTTTGTTGAAAGATGCGTCTCATCTGTTCACTGCTCCAGTCTCAGGACTGAAGTATCCTCAGTTGGGATACTTTGCTGTTGCCCAAGTTTGTTGAACAAATCTTTCTTCTCTGTTAATGGGCCCAATCTACAGATCTCCCCTCTCACTACTAGATATATGATGATTCCCGTTTTCCACAGTGGTTGTTGCCTTCTAAGTTAAAACAAGATTGCCCCAAGTGTTTCCTTTGTTATTGACCATTCAAAAAGCCTTTTTCTCTGTTGATGTTGAAATTGGACACTGTTGCTTTTGTATGCAAAGCTCTAGCAGTGCAGTTCTAGGGAGAGTTTATACCTTTCTGAGCCCCTTGAACTCAGTGTATTTAAAAGGGTGTGACTCTGCTCAGGATTGCATTGCAAATTATTGAGTTTTATGTTTTAAATTGCATTGCCTCCTTTCTTTCTCCATGTGCTTAGTTTTTAACTCTGCCTGATTTTTAATGCCTGGACTAGCTGCTGATCTGAAAAGCATGCCACATTGCTAATTTGTTGCTATATGGGAGTAGGAATCTGAACTGACTCTGGATACTCCTTGCCCATACACAAAGCTATTCTGTGAAGGGGGGAATATTATCATTAATGTTGCATGGACGTGCAACATCGCAAGTTTGAAATTAAGAAATAGTCTACTTGCCTTCATTCTGTTGTCTGATTTATACCTCCTGAAAGTGGACTGAAGTTTAGGTTCTGAAGGGCTGTTCAGATTCTTGGTTCTTAAATGGATATGTACATATTTGCAATCCGCCAGAACATTTACTATCATTTTTTGTTTGAAGTTTACAAAGGGGAGAAGTTCTGCACGGAATAGAGCTTTTCATAAGTCCTGTGGGTTGTGATAAATATTTCAAAGCAAGATTGATTTTCAGACTTCTTAAAAAATATTTTCAGTAGCATAAAAACATTAGTGCTTTTTTATTGTTCCCATTACATCCTCCATGTAATTTTAGAAGATATTGAGCTGAGTTCCTTTAAAAAAAAAGTTACTTACCTTCTGTTGGTAAACACAGCTTTGTCGATTGAGTTCAAATATATACCTACCAAACACCCAGTAGCACTGTTAACTATCACAGTGGTCTTTGAATCTGCAATGTCTAAACATGAACGAGTCTAGACTTCCATGCATATTGTGGTATTGCCAGAACAGTGCTAAAAATACATTCTAAGTTGTCATAGTGATGGGCTCCAACAAGAGCCAACTACTTAAAACTTACTAAATAATGCCCTTGTGTCAGAATGATTGAAACTGCTGCTGATTTCAAGTTTTCATTTAATGCAAAATGCTGTGCTTGCCAGCGTGATGCTGCTACCTTTGATCTTTGCAAATGACCCACAGTGAATGGCTAAGCATATGAAACCTAACTCAGTAGGACGAATCAAGGAGAAGGGGGATATATGTAATGTTACCTTGGGGGAAAAAACCTGAAGGGAATTTCTGTTTTGACGGAAACTTATCCAAGGCACAGCATGGTATTGTAGGGTATGTATAGATAGGAGTGTGTAAAATAAAGAGCTGCTTAGAACAGGGCAAGGAAGGTGCGTGTCTTCACAGTGAATACAATTGGGAAGACTCAATGAATAATATGCTGATGCTACATTCCCTTCTCTTCCAGTTTCATTTCAAAGCGGTGTAAGGTTTTTTTCGGTTTATTATTTTTAGTGAAATTGATGCTGTTTTATCATTTTTTTCCTGTTTAACTTTGCTGGCCACTTTGAGCAATTTATCTGAAGAGACAGCATGTAAATTTTCTAAATAATATAGAATGATTTTTTAAAAGTATTTCATGCAGGTAACAGCTCAGGAGAGGTAGTTTTTCTACCTTTTTGCAAAAAGTCAAATCTAATTGTGACCCTTATGTTTAAATACTGAGCACAATGTGTATAGTTAAGAACACTGTGATTCCCAGGTGTTTAACAACCGCTACATAGTGTTGAAGCTACCTTAAGTTTAGTTCTAAAATATTCTTGTTTGGATGGATGATGGAGTTATTAAGACAGAATTAAGGAGGAAGACAGCATGGCTCTTCAACACTGCAATTTTTTCCTTTCATTCATTTTAGTCTTAAGAATGAAACATAACCTGTGCAGGCAAATAAAACCTGTCGTCAATTAAAATGTTGTCTGATGTGGAGTACCATAGTAGCCATGGGGTAAACCATATAGTATTTACCTGTTCTTTGTCTTTTCTATGAGAAGAAAGAATGCATATTTTATTTTGATAAGGCAAAATGTAATGTTCAATATTTAAACGCTTCAGAACAATGAAATACACTATAAGATTTGGAGGACTTAGCCTTTTTTATATCCTTCCCCATCATGGCATTTAATCAAAGCTCTACTCAATGTGCACACTTAATCACCTCCCAACATTCTAATGGTTTTATTATCGCTTTTCCCTCTGACTTTATTTTGAAGTATGTTTAAAATTACTCTGAAAAGGAACAAATATATATATTACTGTGTGTTCATATAATGGATCAAATCCTGCTTATCATGCCCATGAGTCAATAAGTGAGGAAATACTGCATTTGTAGTGAGTAGTTTAAAAAAGTGTTGGGTGATAATAACTTCAGAAACCTAGTTTTGAAATAATGAGATGAAGACTTGTCATTCTGTTTGTGCTACAGGACTAAACAAGTTCTTTAACAAGAAAGCCAACTTTTTGTCAAATCATTGACTTAATTTCTGCTAATCACATGATAAATTATTAGGATTGCCAGTCTCCAGGACTGGCCTGGAGATCACCTGATATTGCAGTTAACTTTCAGATGACAAAGATAAGTTCCCCTGGGAAAAATGCCTGCTCTGGAGGGTGGACTCTATCGCATTATACCCCACTGAGGTCCCTCTACTACCCAGACTTTGTCCTACCAACGTCCCAACCTCCAGGAATTTCCCAACCTGGAGTTGGCAAACCTATAAAGTTCTTTGAGGTAACCAAAGGAGCCAAGATACCATGGATCCTGATTCCTGCCGTTGTTTCAATTGCAAGAATAGGCAAGACCCACAGAAGAGATCCACCAATGGCTTCAAGAGGGATAAGGCATGCACAGGTCTATTTGGATGGAACGTTAAATTATCATGACCTATCATAGCTTGTGTCCAACAAAAATGCCTGGTTCTACTAAATAAAGGTTTTATTGGCTTCAGTATAAGGTTAGTCAAGTCCTCTAAAACCTTTCTGAATAGATGCTAATAAACAACTTCATTCTCTATCAAATTGCCACATATTGACCTATTCTACACGATTGCTAAAGTTGTTGCAAGCTGTCAAATATGTGGCTTGTTAAAAAATTAATTTTTAATCCGTTTCCAAGCCCACTTTCCTCAACCATACAAACTTCTGCAAATGGTCTTTATTTTTCCATACACAAAACACTCTTCCCTTGTTCATACCCACTGTTTTGTCTCTCCTCCCTTCCCCTCCCACTACCTGTTTCCCCCCTTTTTATTTTTGACAGCAAGATTAGCAGTAAAATGATAACATGCTGGAGCAACTCAAATATTTTAATGCCGAAGTAATCCTATGGATATTTCCTGGGACTGCAGAGCGCCAGGGAGTGGGGAGTGAGAAGGAGTGGGCAAATGGAGTAGTGGACTAGGAAAACTGGTCTGTGTTTTCCTGAAGGCATGTTGAGGTTGACATGCCTGTAATAAACTTTCAAAAAATACAGGGGAAATCTCACCACCAAAAGTAGTTTGACATGTGGCACTGGTAACAGGAAGAAATGAAAACATTGCTGCGAAGTATGGGTTGTGTACTTAAAAATAAACTTTGGCACATGAAGTGCATTGTACCCGCTCATGTCTCCTTCCACCTGACATATTACAGAATGCAGAGAATGTTCATGTCTGTCCCGCACTGCCATCCCCCACCCCCCCGCCCATCACACATGGCATAATGTGTGGTGCCCTTTGACTTTATCCTGGGAGTCACATCAGCTATGCCGCAGTTCAGTAACTATGCTTTGAGTGATGATTTCAGCCTTCGAAACAGTAAAGAGATTCAGAAGGAACAGGCGAATGTAAAGAAAAGTTTATTATATTCAAACCAAGGTACACTGAACAGACTATTCAAAGTGTGCAGTTTTCCACAATCCAAGAGAAAACAAAGCCACACCCCCTTCCTTTTCAGCCACTCATATTGGCTTGCAGAATCTCCTAAAGATACCCTGAAAGTTTGGTGCTGCTAGCTTAACAATTGCACTCCTGACAGCAAATTTCCCCAGATTTTCCTTTTAAATCCCCCCTCTTTGGCATGGCTTTAAGGGGAGAATCTGAGGTCCCCAGTTTAAACATTGAAAGTGATGCTGTTTCAGGGTGGGGGAGAATCAACCCCAAAATAGCATCACTTTCAATGTTGTTTAAACTGGGTACTCAAGATTCTCCCTTTAAGGTGGATCTAAAAGGAGAATCTGGGATCCCTAGTTTAAATGCCATTGAAAATGATGCTGTTTGGGAGTGGATTCCAGCATTACTTATTTAAACTAGGGAGCCCAGATTCTCCTTTTAAATTCACCTTAAAGGTAGAATCTGGGGTTCCCAGTTTAAATAACATTGAAAGTGATGCTGTTTCCCCCAACTGGGGGGACTGGATACAACACCATAAAATGTTTTCATAGCAGTAATAAAACATTCTGAAAGCATTTTGAAAATGTTTTCAAAAATATTTCTGCTGTGTGGCATGGGCCATTGCTGTGTTCAGATTTGTGAGTTGGGGCGTGTTCTATAATGTGATGGTGACTTTGAAACGACCTGGTGGAAAAAAAATCATTGTTTGGTCACGGTGGGAGAGGCTGGCCACACATTGGGGGTGCATCAAACTCAGGTTTTGCCCAGGGCTCCAGTTTGCCTAGGTATGCCACTGCATTGAGGTTACACTTGGTGGAATGGCTGGTGTGCACAACTGTAGGAGCTGGTTTAGAAAGTTGGACAGGAATTGGTGCGCACTGTGATTTCCCCCCCCCCCCCCAAACAGCATGTGCTTTTTCCTCACAACTGTTGTGGAGGATGAGCCAGGCTGCAATCAGAGATATTATACATTCTCCTCAGAACTGTGAGCCTCACACTAAAGCACTGCAATCTTGCCTTAAGCTGATCAAAAGCATATTCCACCACATTTTGTGCATGGCACAAGAAAAGGTCAAAGATCTTTTGACGCCTGACCATGCAGGGTGTATAGTGCTTGAGAAGCCACTGTCTCATTGGAAATGCCCCATCAGCAGCTATTATCAGTGGAACAATACTGCCTTCCACAGTAAAGCTACGATTCTCTGGGACAAACACCCAATTGTTTATGTCATATAGGTGTCATGGTTCCTCCCACTTCTGCATCGATTAGTCTAGGGGGGTGCTTGACAGTGCCATGCAGTATGGAGAAGTAATTCCTCTGGGGGATTGAGTGGGCAGGTGCGTGTCATCAACAGGGCCAATGCAGAGCAGGAAGCTTAGAATTTTTAAAACTGTCTTTAATTTAAAAGAAGAACAAAGGAGAAAAGTGCAATAGCTAAACGACATTAAAAAAAGTACTGCGCACACAGGCCGAATGAACTACGGTACAATAAGAGCTTCAGGCGACTTCCTTTTTAACGAATGCACAAACACATTAGAGATAGTAGTGCAGAGTAGCAACAACAACAAAAACTTTGTCATTTCTTGACCCAGATAATCTTTCTGTATAGTTCAATCTTGATCACAAAGCACACCTCCAACATGGCGGCATGTGCTGAGTTCCCAGTTCTGTCAGCTCTTTCTGTTTCATTTTTATCTTATTTTTATTTATAGTTTTTATAGGTTTTTTTTCACTTTTTAAAAATGAATTAGCTAACCTAATTCCAATTTTCAACAGTCTTTGGACAAACTGGAGATCCTTATTAAACTTATTTTCTCCCTGTCCTCCCACTCCCTCTTCTATCCATATTTTGTAATGAAGACAAGGAAAGCAAGGAAACGCTGCCGCTCAAATTTTAGCTCTAATTCATTGAGCCAAAAATCTGGCAAAGTAGAATCGACTCTTTTATCAGCAATCAGTCTCCACCTCCCCGGTTCTATGAAAATCAGCAACTTCTCTCCTTGAGAATGAGAATGGGAAGGACCCTGGATCTGTTTCCTCCCCCCTCCCCCTCACTTGTACTGGCTAGTGAGATTGTCCCATTGGCTGCAAGACTTCTGGTGGGTGGTGGAGACAGCCCAAGGGACTGTCAGCCAAGGACATAGGTAAGGGGGGGCTTTCTCGGGTTCAACCCCCCCATTCATGTCCAAAGCTCTGCCCACCCGTTTGTGTGTTTTTAAAACATTTTTAGAGTTTTTCGGTTTTTGGCCTGCAGGGGGCGCATTGTTGAGGCTAGCAGCACCAAACTTTCAGGGATGATGATATTACCCAGGTTTGATGAGGTTTGGTTCAGTGGGTCCAAAGTTATGGACTCCCAAAGGGGGTGACCCCATCCTCCATTGTTTCCAATGGGAGCTAATAGAAGATGGGGGCTACACCTTTGAGGGTCCATAACTTTGGACCCCCTGAACCAAACTTCACCAAAACTGGGTGGTATCATTAGGAGAGTCTCCAAAAGATACCCTAAAATTTGGTGCTGATAGCTTAACAATTGCACCCCTGACAGCAGGACCCCCATTTTCCCTGATTCTCCTTTTAAATCCACCCCCTTCAGCATGGATTTAAAGGGACAATCTGAGGTCCTAAGTTTAGAAGAGGAAGAGGAAGAGTTGGGATTTATATCCTCCCTTTCTCTCCTGTAGGAGACTCAGAGGAGCTTAAAATCCTTGCCCGCTCACAACAAACACCCTGGGAGGTGGGTGGGGCTGAGAGCTCTGAAAAGCTGTGACTAGCTCAAGGTCACCCAGCTGGCCTGTGTGGGAATACACAGGCTATTCTGAATTCCCCAGATAAGCCTCCACAGCTCAAGCGGCAGAGCAGGGAATCAAACCTGGTTCCTCCAGATTAGAATGCACCTGCTCTTAACCACTACACCACATTGAAAGTGATGCTGTTTCACGGTGGGGGATAATCCACCACAAAACAGCATCACTTTCAATGTTGTTTAACTGGGAATCCCAGATTCTCCCTTTAAGGTAGATTTAAAAGGAGAATTTGGGCTCTCTAGTTTGGGGGTGGAATCCAGCATCACAGCAGCTGCCCAGGGGGGCTCAGATTTGGCACCGGGCTCCATTTTCCCTCTATGCCTCTGCCCAGAGGGGAGGGCAGAAGGAGCTGCCAGCTGCCAGCTGGGAGCCCAGCTGGTGGGAGGCAGGGGAGGGCAGGGCGGGGGAGTCTGCCATCCCCGGCCTTGGAGAGCTGCTTTTATAAGTGCTAGGCCAGGGGCGGGGCTTGGGAAGGCGTGGCCATGCCCTAGGGGCGGGTGGGGTTGTGGCCCCACCCCGAACCCCCTCTAAAAATCTATACCTACATCCCTGCTATCAGCCCAGACACCTTGGGAACCTTGGGAACATCCCATCTGTTGGAGCTCCTTGCGAAGGAGGCTTTCCTTATTTCCAGTACATTTGAACTGTTGCTGGTTAATTTTGCCTCATTGAATGATAAAATGGAGGCTTTTTACTCTCTTCATTCCTCAGAATCTATTAATGATACCAACAAACCTGTTTCTATGAAGTTTGGAAATATTTTACATCATTTTAACGGATATGTTTTCTCTAATCTGGCTGATTCCTTTGCTTCTTTGGTATTGCAGCAACACCAAGTGGCCATAGCAATAGGTGATACTAACCTTAATAATGGCAAATGGACAACTTTTCATAGAACCTGTGATTTATTATGTAAGATACTGCTGTGACTTAAAGAAGATTCAACTTAAATCTCTTCAAAGATTACCATACTGTAACAATTTTTTTCAGGATGGTTTTAAACTTTGAATCCTCTGTTTGTCTTGCACTTTTACTTGAACGTCGATAATTTTTTGCTAAATATTATATTTGGTTTCTTAGGGTCTTCAAAAACACCAAAGTAACAAAACTTGTGGACTTTAATTATAAAGAGAAAGAGATGAGACATACTGGCCAACCAAAACAGATTTCACCCACATTTTTCAAAGAACCTTACAAACTCCCTAACATTTGCTCTACTAAGATTAAGGAAGCTAAAAGTTTTATTGACGAATGGCACTGTCTAAAACTTTTAGTGGAGAGGACAGTGGCCAAACATCACTTGGTAAAGAACTTCTTTGATGTATTTCTTGACAAGTCTGTGGTGGATACTGTTAGCACATTGGGACCACCAGCAGAATTAGGCCAGCCCTTGGATTTATTGGACCTTCCCAACCCCCACCAGCCGAGCCAAGAACTTTTTCCTGATAGAAGATTGGGCTTTCCTCTTCTAACTCTCATAAGTGCTCCAACCCTAGTATCTTCTGACCATAACTGGTCTTCAGGAATAGCAAATGTCTCAAATCCTTCTTCAACAGTGAATGAGATCTCACCAAGCTCTTTGCTAAACCATGGTCTAGATCAGGGGTAGGGAACCTGCGGCTCTCCAGATGTTCAGGAACTACAATTCCCATCAGCCTCTGTCAGCATGGCCAATTGGCCATGCTGGTAGGGGCTGATGGGAATTGTAGTTCCTGAACATCTGGAGAGCCGCAGGTTCCCTACCCCTGGTCTAGATAAACCTTTGGGTGGTCTTTGCATTTTAGTCTCTATGTCCTTAACATCTAGTTCAACACAAAGTTTTCTTAACTTCTTTTCAACTAGCTCAAGCATTATTGAATAAATTGAGTAAAATACCATTGATAATCATCAATGTTTATATCTGGCTGTGTGCAAATAAAGCCGGATTCCACAGGGCCAAAACAGCGTGTGTGAAAACAGTGTGTGAAAATGGTGTAAACCCTTTTTCATGCCGCTGTTTTTTGACCCTTATGTGGAATCCACCAAAAACTCTCTGAATGAATCTGGGAAAAAATTATATTCTTTTGTTGAGGAATTGGAATTAAAATATCCTACTGAAATCATCTTCTTGGGTGATTTTAATGCGAGAGTCGGTAACAACTTAACCTCTCTTTTGGAACAAGAAGGTCTTGATGACGAGCACGTTTATTTGCTTTGCTCCCATCATCACATCACTCACAGAGGACACTCAGATTAATCCAGCTGCCAGAAATGTAATCGAAATTTAATTGAATTGGCTATTAAGCACAATATATTATGATTAAAATGGTTTAACATGCTATGATTCTTCTTCTAACAATTTTACATTTGTTAACTCTAAGGGTTGTAGTGTGATTGATTATTGTTTATTGTTGCCAAAATGAGATCTTCAATACAATCTTTTAAGATAGGTGATCTCTTTTAGGGGATCACTTTTCTGTCAATCTTGTTCATCACCAGGAAGAAGTTTATAATTTGTTAACCATATCTAATGAATATTTACCTAAGCTTTCTTGGACACCTAAAATGGCCCTTTTACGGATGACTTATTTTACTTCTGTAATCTAGCTAGTCTTGTTCTTGCTGTTTCTTTTAATGCTGGTTCTTCTTTTGAGGCAATTTATAATTTTGAATGATTAATTAAGTATATTACTGGTTTCCTTCTTAAGTCTTGTGTGCTGGAACACCCCAGCAGCAGTAAGGGTGTTCCTTGGTTTGATCAGTGTGCTTGGAATATAACAAACAAATTTGTTTTCTTTATTGGTAATATAAGAGGTCCAGGTGTTCTGCTTCATATAATCAGCTAGTTCAACACAAAGTTACTGTTTGTTCCCTAATGAAAGAGAAGCAGCTAGAGTATGCACACTTCAATGGGAATGCCTTTATCAAGCTGTGATCTCTAACCACTCCAGACAGTTCTGGGTCGTGATTAATAACTTAGATTCTGCTAAATCGTTAGCCCCCTCTTATATTTCTCCTGATTTTTTTGACAAATTATTTTCCAAGGTGTTCCGAGAGAATGTGATTAGTAATGTCTATCAACCACCTCCTCCTTTGGATATTTTTTAATGGTCTCCTGTCTCAAGCGAAGAGGTTTCGGAGCTAATAAACGAATTAAAAACCTACAAGGTCCCTAGGACTTGATATTCTCATTCCAGAGCTCCTTAACTCACAAATAGAGTGGTGGGCACCTTTTTTGGCAAATCTATTTAACCAAATTCAACACTCAGGCCAAATCCTCTAAATCTTGGCTTTCTGCTGGTTGTTCCTATTTACAAAAGGTGACCACTCTCACCTTGCCAATTTTCATCCAATTAGTCTATTATGAATTATTGGGAAAATATATGCCAAGACACTCTTATACAAACTTCAGACCTGGATGATTCAACATCATGTTGTCGGACCGAACAGATAGGCTTCACCAGGAGGAAATCAATGCTAGTTCATGCCTTGGTTCTCTTTACACCTTGCCACAAATATTCCAGAAGGCCAAGGGCAAACTTAATGCTGCCTTCATTGATTTGAAGGTAGCTTTTGACACTGTTCCTAGAAAGAGTCTGTGGGCAAAACTTGCTGCCGGAGGAATTGACCATAAACTTCTTTATTTAATAAGGTAAGTCTATGCAGTTACGAGCTGCCGAAGTTAAATGTTCGATGTGAAGGCCTCATGACAGATTCTATCTTAATTTAAAAGGTGTTAGGCAAGGCTGTATGCTAGCCCCACCCTTTTCAATTTTTATTTGAGTGAACTTCCTCAACTATTTTGGGGAATTAATAGCCATGCCCCCAAGTTGGTCTCAGCACACATTCCAATTCTGTTATATCCAGACAACACTGTACTTCTCTCTCAACCAAGAGCTGGCCTTGTCCAACTGATGAAACAATGTGGTGAGATTTGTGAACAAAATGGATTACTTATCAATTATGATAAGACCAACATACTGGTCTTTGTAAAACATCCAAAAAAGTATAACTGGTCTATAAATAATGTGCCAGTTGAGCAGGTCAACTGATATAAATATTTTGGAGCTTTTAAGTTTTGGTTGTGTTAGCATTTTTCATAAAATGATCATTCCTTGGTTTATTTATTCCTCCCTGATACGCAGGCTAATCCTTGGTTTTCCTTAATTGAGAGAAAGATTGAATCACTTGGATTGTCTCTTGATTCTTTTTACTCTCTTTCATGTTTGGAATCTTTCAAATTACTAAAGGAAAAATTACTGGAAAGAGAGTTTGCTGATCTAACCATGGCTGCCAGGAAAACATGCTCACACTTATATTTTCTAGTGTCTGTCTGTCTGTCTGTCTGTCTGTCTGTCTGTCTGTCTGTCTGTCTGTCTGTCTGTCTGTCTGTCTGTCTGTCTGTCTGTCTTCCACCATAGTGGGCAGCCCAACACTGGACTTCCCTGGAAGTGTTTCCCATTTGCCAGGCAGTTGTTATTCACTTGTCTTACATACTTGTCCTCTGCCACTGCATGTGTCCTTGCAAAGCTTCCATAATTTCTGTGACTGTTTGGCATGTCTCAGAGAAATTGTAGAGCTATTGCTCACCACACCATTGTTCAAGAACATAATTTTCCCAACAGTCCCTGCTCCTGAGGTATACCCAATAATGATGTGGGACAGGCATGCAAACAAGGGCATTCCCTAGCAACCTCATTGCATGCTAGTGATGAGCTTTGCTGTCTGGCAGTGCTGCCTGTCTCACTGTAACTCTTGTCCTTGCACAAATGATTGCTGCATACAAGCTTGTGCACCTAATCTGTATTCCACAAATGTAAATATATGGAAGAATTTGAAAACTTCTCACAAAGACAAGCATTAGATGCATTATCCTTGCCAAGAAATGCTATGGCTCCTACAAGAGGTTTACTGAGGGTTCCATTGCAGTCCAAGATCAGTGATCCTCGAATGTGTAATAACCAGCTCAAACAGATCTGAGAATCTCATGGTAACATCGACCAATCAGAGCAGATTATGAGGCACATGCGAGCTGAGTGTATGAATGCTTGAGCACATGTGCAGTAGATCATGATATTTTAATAGAGCTGCACATTAGCAATAGAGTGTGCACAGAAGGGAAAAAGTGGGTGGTTTGTATGGCAGTTACCCCAGGATGACCTGACACTGCCCCAGGAAAATGGTAGTTTTTCTGTGAAAGTAATGAATAGATAATACAGATGTACAGGCTTAAAAAAGTGAGTGGGGACAATATAGGGAATGGAAGGGTGTTGAATGACTTCACCCAGTGTAATTCCAAGTCTTGTAGACCAAGCATGGGGAAGACCTGTTCTAAATTCTATATGTGGAAAAGGGCATTGACTGTAGAGCCAAGCATGCTTTATATACACATATTTTCAGCATTGTTGGAGGAATTTTTAGCAATGTTATTAGTTCCATTCATCATCTTTCAACATGAAGCAGATTGCTTTAGTATCATGACTTCTATATTCATACTTCTTGCAGGAGGCAAAGATTTGGCAGTTTCAACCTTTCCCTCTAAAATGGTGAGCATGTAGTAACATACTGCAAGCCTGCACAAAGAATTTAGCACATTCAGTTAGGATTCTGGTTTTGGGGTTCATTATCATTGCAGCTGGCAGGAAGAAGTCGAGATGGCAATGTCCACTGACACCAATCTGTCTTAATCCCTTTGTGAGGTGCATGGTATATAATTCATCCATACAACTGATCAAATTAGAGAACAAGTCCAACTGTAGTCAAATGCCTTGCCAATTGTGGCTATTAGGGGCAGGATGACCACTCATTGAGGGCATTATTTTTTTGCTATGGTAGATAGGCAGGAGTAGATAAGGAGAATAATTGTAATCAGGCCTACTCAAAACTCCCATTTTACTCAGTGGAGATTTACTTCATTCTTAAGATTTTTGTGCTGCTGGCAGGCATTAGCCATAGCAAGTCAGGCAGTCCGAGATCAAGGCAGGTGGCAAGCAGAAGCATGATCAGGCTGTCCAAAGCCTGTCATGGCAGGCACAGGTGTGGTCAGGCAGTTCAAGTTCAAGCAGGCTGGAAACCAGGTAGTCATGTTCAAGCAGGTTGGAAACCAGGTACATGGAGCTTCCATGTAAACGCTACTTTGTTGCACTCCAGGCAGAGCCCAGTCCAAGACAGGGTTTATAGGGACACCCTTGCTAATGGGGCCAGGATCCTGCAAAGGTTCAGTCCTCCTCTGATGTTAGCTGTTTCTAGCCCACAGAGCCTTTGCTGAATGTGGGCACTTCCTCCTTTACTGCTGAGCTGCTGTCTTTGCCTTGGTCTTCTTCATGCAGCTGGTTCATCTCTTTAGCCTCATCTGGGGCTACTGAGGGCTTTCCCAGCTGCATCACATCTGGCTCAGCCTGACAAGCAGGGAAGGGCTTGGTGCTAGCTCTGTTGCATTTCTCCTTGAGGAGCCAGCTCCTGATCTATGGTGTTTTCAAGCTCTGTGATTGGTTATTTGTCTCTCAGAGGATGACTCATGACAGGTTTCACCCTCATTAACCCATATATGCCAACCATTCCTTCAGATTAGTACTTTAATTTTCAGTTGAGGTTTATAGACTTCCACCCTAGTGAACTTCAATCTTGCATATCCGAAAGTAGCTGATCATTTATTTATTTATTTTATACTCTGCCTTTCCTTTCAGATGGGATCTAAAGCAGCTTACTTTGTTGTGCTCTGCTCCTGTTTTATCCTCACAACAACCTGGTGAGGTCGGGTTAGACTGAGAGTGTGTGACTCCGCCAAGGTCACGCAGCAATCTTTTATGTTAGAGTGGGGATTTGAACCTGGCTCCCCAAGTCTGAGTCTGACTGGAAAGTGCATCCAGACATGTACAACTGCTCTTCATGTGTCCTCCCATTTATCATTGCTAACTCCAACCTGGGAAATTCATGTAGATTTGGGGCAGAGCTATGGTAGGGTGGAATTTGGTGAGGTAGGGGAGCTTCAACAGAATTAACAGCATAGAGTTCGCCTTCAGTGCTGCCACTTCTCTCATGGAACTCATCTCTGTTGTCTGGAGATCCACTGTAATTATGGGAGGCCTCCAGTGACCAAGTGGGGGGTTGCTAGCAACCCTAAACCCGCTATGGATATTGCAGTACACTATCATCTTGGATTTACAGCGGAGTCTTCTGGCAAGCTTGGGCCTCAGAACCTGGGACTTATGAAATGAAGTGTTGATTCACAGAGCATTCTGTTTGGCAGAACCTACATAGAACTCTGGGTTTGAGGTACTGCTTGTGAAAGCTTTCTGATCAAGAGACTGAAGGGACACCTGTTTGGTTTTGATGTCTGAAAGGAATGGGTTAAATATACATTGTTATACAGTCCAACATACTGTGGGCACTAGACTGTGTCTCCAGAAGCAAGTCTGTGCTCAGTGACTGTCTGGGGCACCTGAACATTTGTCATTTTAGCACTGAAATATTAAAGGATAGGTTGTTATTTCTGCCTTAACCTCAATTAATAATTCTATTCAGGTGCTACATTGCTTAATCTTTTGGGGGGGAGAAAAGGTAGCCCACAAGGGGTACCTAGTACATCTGTTCATCTTTTCTAGAGAGAGGCCTTTTCCCCTTTCCCAAGAAAGCATTTATTCCACTCTAGCAGTAGCTATTCTGAAAACGGGATAAAAAAGGGACCGGTAATCCTGCCTCCTTTTTTTTTGTAAATTGTTAATGCTTTTCCACACAGCTAGTGAAAAATCTCTCCCTTCCTCCTTGTTCAGTGAGGCATTTATTTTTTCTATGCTGTGACTACATAATGAGGACCCACTGAGACAGTATGTGTAATGCATACTTGTATGTGTGATAACCATAGGAGCTCAGACTTTAATCATAGTGCTCTGTTTACTAAGGCGGGAAGGGGGGAGAAGAGTTATGTGGGTGTTCTGATGTTACACTGTAGAGTATTCTTTAAGAGGCAAGATGTGGCTTGATTTTTGTATGGTTATTGAATGTCCCACAGAAATGTGCATATGATTCAGTAGGAACAAATGATCAAAACATACAATCAGGGTAGGTTTCTTTCTTCTTTTAACCATTCTCTGTTTTATTGGTAAAAGGCAGGTTGCAATTTCAGAGGGCCTTTGCTTATAACATTTTTTTCCCTCTAGATGAGCTGTATATCTGTAAACTTGATGAGCCAAGAATGATTCAAAAACATGCTGTTAGCACTACTGAATATAGGATGAGATGAGAAGCAGAGGTTTGAAAGCATCTGATTTTATTCCAGTTTTTATTCCCACCTTTTCCCAATAGTTGGATCAGATAACCACATTTTAAAAGGACAGAGAGCATCATTGAAGAGCCAATTAAATTGTATATTACGTGGAAATTAAAATTAGCCGTGGCTACTTAATTTTGGCTATGAATTCCCCCCCCCCCTTGAAGCACTGCTGGATGGTTATTTGGACTTGGACTGTGATGGACCTTGGACTGCACAACTGAAGAGCAGCCATGAAGAACTCCTGTCTCTAACTGTGCTGTTCAAACTTGTTGCACAAATTGGGCAGTCAAAATGCTGATGTGGTAGGACTCATTCTTTCTAGCCCTGTCCCCTGCTGCATTCTGTTGGGTGGGAGGCTCAAAACTAGGTGCTGAGTTCTTCATCTCCTGCTGGATCCTTATCGAATAAAACAGGTTACAACAATGTAATGCATTGTAACAATGTAATGCAAGAGTGGTAAAAAGCACTGAAATGCAGTCAGGAATTCTAGGCACAAATGCATTACATTGTTACTAATAAGTGAGAATTACTGTTCAGCATTATAAGTGCTTCTTGCCCTCTCATTGCTCACTCCTGCCCTTATCCAACTCTTATCTAAATTCATCTTCAGTTATTTATGCAAATCTCAATAGTTGGCTGTAATGGGGTCGCTTATATTCTGGGCTAGGGAGAGATATTATCCCACCGCTAGCCACCAATTGTAACGGGGTCACTTATATTCAAGGCAAGGGAGTGATATTAACCCACCACTAGCCACCAATTGTAACAGGACGGGTGGCCTACCTTCAAGGTTCCCACTAAACTGACCAGTGGGGTTTCCTTTGCCACCCAAAATATGCCAGGCTAGTGTTCAGGGATCTTCTTTTTTCTTCTGCCACCATAAAAAAGAAGGAACTAGGAGTCCCAAAACTGGCCTCTGGCTGCCAAATATAATAAAGGATCCCACCTCACATTCGCTCTTGGTCTGAGGGGAATGTCCTTCAGACCCATATACAAATGTCCCATATACAAAAATGGAGGGAACTCAAAATTGGCTGGAATTCTAGTCTCTCAGACAGGCACTCTTCAACCTCTCACACACAAACGCAGGCTGGCACGAGGGTAACTTGAACACAACTTAATGACATTTGTTTTAGAAACAAAAGAAAGGCTTCTTAAACTGGCTCAGAGAGAGGTACTAACGCTTTGATGGTTTCTAGAGAGTTTCTTTTCACTTAAAAATTACAGAGCTTCAGATGTTACTTAGGTTTCACGCACGCACGCACGCACGCACGCACGCACGCACACGCAAGTGTCTTTCAGAAACAACTTGGCTTTTATACACTTTGCTTTTCCTCACAGACAGACACTAGTCCTTTCTGATCCACAACCCACTGAATACACACACACACAGTCTATGCCCAGTGAGATTCTGGCATACAAAGCCTCCCTCTCTCACACTACTCCTAAACTGGCCTTACTGCCACCGGATCAGGCTTTTCCCAGACTGGTGTTGTACGGGGGCAGGACAGACTCCTGGGTCTGGTCAGTGTCTACGGACAAGCCTCTGGCTGGCGCTTCACTCTGCACCAAAAAGCCAGTGCCTTCCTTCCTCTCACAAGCTTCCTTCGCTTGAGGAGAGTCACTAGAATCCTGCCAGCTATCTGAGCTGGACCAGAATTCCTTTACACCAGTGACAGAGCGGGGAGACTTCACTCCACAGACTCTGCTCTCAACTGAACACGAGCTGTTCTCTTCAGAACTCTTCACAAAGAACTGTGTGACAGGCTCTCTCGGTCTTTCTGTTATCTAGCAGCATTTTAGCGCCCCCTTACATTGGCCAGGGGCAACAGTGCCTTCCATCGACCAATCACCTTGCTTTTATTTAAATTAGGGCCTGCTGCCTTACTTTTACTGTCCTCCAGGCCTCTTTAAACAGGCCTGCTTCACACCAGCCCTTCAGGGTGGGGCAAGTCCGTTACATTGGCCATGCCCAAAGTACAGACAATGCACAAGATCAGATGTTAAAAAGAAGTAAAGCTTGGTATTGTTCTTACATCTATGGTGCAAACTTCCATATTGAACTGACCTTTCCTGGTGATCTTCTCTGCATATAGAAAGGGAGGAACAATAGATGGATCCTTTCAGGATTACAAAGTTTTTACTGTAACTTGATGAAATTGTCAAGCCTTGCACTAGCCCAGGGGTCTGCAACCTGCGGCTCTCCAGATGTTCATGGACTACAATTCCCATCAGCCCCTGCCAGCATGGCCAATTTGTTGCCCATGAACATCTGGAGAGCTGCAGGTTGCAGACCCCTGGGCTAGCCCAACCTGCTCTTGGGAAGGAGAGGAACTTCCTGTGCTTTCCATTATACCCAAGAACTCCAGAAACTCCATGAAAATACCCCCTGCCTCCTCTCCAACAAAATATTTCTATGCTTCCTCTTCAGGTGGCTTATGATTAAAGGCCCCAGTGACCCAGTGTGGTGTCTTTTCTGGCATGATCCCGAACTGATGCCATCACACTGGGGGTGACACTACCATTTCCACTAACTCTATGTTTTAACTATAGAGATTCCCTGCCCCCAGAGCAAAGCTAACAGTCCCTACTCAGTGGTAAAGCATCTGCTTTGCATGCAGATGGTCCCTCGACCAGTTCCTAGTATCTTCAGTGAAAAGTTCTTGGATAGTCTTGAGAGAGAATTTTAAAGACCCGTCACCCTTAAGAGTACTGAGCTAGATTGGATCAGTATTCTGACTCAGCGTAAGGCAGCTTTGTATGTTCAGATACGAGGTATATCTGTGAGTACTACGTGGATATATCCAGTGCATATGTATTTTAATTCAGAAGCAGTAAGGCATCACATAGTACACAGTGAGTCATGAGTACCAGATGGTGATCTCTGCCGTAAAAACCAATAATTATAACAATTAAACAAATACTTCTATGCCCATTTGTGAAATGATTATTGGAGAATGTATACCGTACATACTCGTGTATAAGCCGACTTGTGTACAAGCCGAGGAAAAGGTATTGACTCGCGTATAAGCCGAAGGTGGGAAGCCGGGAGGCAGAGGAAGCTCCTTATTTGGGCAGTGACTCCCCCTGATGTCATTGCCCAAATAAGAAGTTCCCTCCACCTCCCAGCTGGGTTTGAGGAAGCCCAGGCAACCAGGAGGTGGAGGGAGCTCCTTATTTGGGCAATGACATCAGGGGAGAAACATTTCGTTTAGCCATGGCACCTCCCACTGCTGAGGCAGCCAGGGGGCAGGCAGAGGGAGCTCTGGGCTTCCTCAAACCCTGCCCAGAGGTGGAGGGAGCTCCTTATTTGGGCAATGACATCAGGGGGAGTCACTGCCCAAATAAGGAGCTCCCTCTGCCTCCCTGGGTTTGAGGAAGCCCAGCCAGCCAGGGTTCCCCTTCACCCTGGGAGGAGGGCAGCAACAAGCAGCTTGTGCAGCCACAGGGAGGTCGTCCGGGCCACGCCCCCAACCTCGGCAGAGGCCTGAAGAGCCAGCTGGTAAGTAGTGACTCGTGTATAAGCCAAAGGGGCATTTTTCAGCCTTAAAACAGGGCTGAAAAACTCGGCGAGTATATATGGTACATACTAAATAGATGAATATATCTGGTAAAACTGCTTCAAGCTGTGGTTTTTGTGACCCCCGTATCTTAAAAGGCAGATACTAATACAAGATATTTCCTCCAGGATCTGGGAGCATGTCAGCAGTAACTAAATTCTAAGAAGAAAAAAACCAGTCTTTAGCAAATTATGGTTTCATATTCTGAAATGTAGTGTCAGCTGCAGCCATGAGTGTTTCTATCCAAGCATCTATCGCGACAGCCATTAAATGCAAAAGGATCTGTTAAACGGAAGCTTACTATTAAAAACCTTCCTCTTTCCATCATACCATCTTGTTTTTTCTAATCTCAGAATTTGGGCTGTCAACTGATTAAAAATGTGGTTGATTAATCATTTGGCTTCTAATGCAATTTACGTGGCATTCAGGCAAATTTAGATTAATTTTGGGTGATGAATTATAATTTGGGCACAAAGCAAAGCTGTGAATCCTAAACACAAAAAAGGCTAGTTTCATTTCTCATAAGAATGTTTCAGATGTTCCTATCTGATTAAAAATTGAATGCAACTTTGTTTCTTCCTTTGCAATATTGGCTTTTTAAATAAGAGTCTTTTTTAAAAAGAGAAATTTGGAAGGGTTTTCCCCAAACCATAAAATAAAATCCATACATGAACAATAATATCTTCTGGTACTGTTTACTAAACTTGTGTGTGCTTTATGGATAGGAGCTTTTGTTAACATCCAGCATCTGTCTCCTCAGGATTGTATAGCAATTCAATCGTTTCCTTGAATAACATAATGTGGACACCCTGCAGCTTTACAACTATTGATTAATGAGGATCAAACCTGCAACGGTTTGTTCTGTAAAGCTGTCCAATTTGTGAAGGAATTTATCTGCGGATTTCAATGTACTAGATTTCATTAATTGTAAACCTAATGACAGAGAGCCAGGGTGATATAGTGGTTAAGGGTGACAGACTCTAATCTAGGAGAACCAGGTTTGATTCCCATTCCTCCAGATGAAGCTTGCTGGTAGACCTTAGGATAGTCATTGTTCTATCAGAACTCTCTCACCCCACTTGGAAGCAGGCAGTGGAGAACGACCTCCAAACATCTCTCGCCTTGAAAACCCTATGGGGTTGCCATATCAACTATGATTTGGCAGCACCACCAAACTTAATGACTGAATGCTTTGAAATTAGATATTTTTTAAAACCCCAAAACTGCATACCTCTTTAGAAGAGAAGAATGTTGTCAAAGGATTCTAACTGAATATATGGAAGGACTGAAATAAATGTTCTGACTTCTTATAGCTTTTCTGTAATTTTTATACTACCTTTGATGGTGTCCTGCTTGGTTTCGTCTCAGATAAAGGCAATAAAAGTTTATCCTCCTTTGCCTTTGCTAGATAATTTTGGGGGAATGTTCAGTATGTGAATTAATTTCCCTACACTGGAATGCAAGTGCATCGTTCTTCTACTGTGTTAAATATGGACAACAATAAAAAGGAGAAAAATAAGGCTGCAGTCCTATGCCTGCTTACTGGAACATTAGTCCCACTGAATTTAGTTGTACTTCAGAGTAAATCTACGTAGTACTGGCCTTCATTGTTGCATGCTTTAAGGCTTAACTATATAGTAGACTGAAATCTTCATCCTTGTGTATTTGTGAATTTTAATCTAGGTGCCCATCTGCTCACCATGTTGATAGTGGAGCTGGGGTTGCCAGCTTTGGGTTGGGGAAAACCTGGAGATTTGGTGGTGGGCACTGGGGAGGGTGGGTTTGGGGGGAGGAAAGGACCTTCATTGGGTGTAATGCCATACAAAGCACCCCCCCAGAGCAGCTGTTTTAGCCAGAGGAATCTGTCTCTGTAGCCAGCAGGTCAGTTGTAATTCTGAGTGATTGCCAGGTCTCAGCTGGAAGACCTGATTAGTATTTGGATGGGAAACCACCAAGGAAATCCAGGGTCACAATGCAGAGGTAGGCAAGGGCAAACCATCTCTCAACATCTCTTGCCTTGAAAGCAGAAGGGGGGAGAACAATATCTAAGGCTCAAATTGTTACCACTTAACCTGAGCCAACTGGTAATCTCAACTTAATGGTTTTTGAACATTTCGAGAGCCATTTCCTTATTGATTTGTGTGCCATGGAGACAGGTGTGCAGTCAGTGCATGCAGAGCACTGCTCATGCTCACTTGTAGCTTTGTGAACTAAAAAATATCCTAGAACACACCCAGCAGTCACTGCTGCTGCACATCACATGAGAAGACTGGTAACATTATGGAAGTTGCCTTTCGAAATGTTTAAACAATTATTGATAAGCTTCCAAGGATCCTTGGGGTTGCCTAGAACGCAGATTGATAAAACAGTTGTAGACAAATGTATAAAGGTAAAGTTTCCCCTTCAGTCGTGTCCGACCCTGGGGTACCACTGTGAGCTGTTATTTCATAGGCAAGCCATTTTTGTGGGGTAGTTTGCCATTGCTTTCCCCGGCTACTCTTTACCCCCTAGCTATGAGCAAGGTACTCATTTACCAACCAAGAAATGGATGGATGGCTGAGTTGACCATGAGCTAGCTGCCAGGATATCTGACCCACAGGGGGCTCGAACTCCTGACCGTGTGAGTGGCAGTGCAAGCACTTAACCGCTATGCCACACAGCTCTTAGACAAATGTATATCACAGCTTAAATACACTGGCAGAATTAATATCTGTGTAGGTAGAAAGATAACTGAATTAGATAAATAAAATGCCAGCATGAAAACAAAACGAAGACAATTACAAATTAGTTTCATTTAGAAACAAAGTGGGGGAAACCCTCAAATGTTCAGAGATTTTATGGAGACTGTCTTGTTCTTGATGTATCCCTCTGCAGCTGTATCCTCTGCTATCTGTTTTGAGACACATCTTCATATATCTATATATTCATATATTCTATATATATATTCTATATATATATATACATTCTATATATTCATATAGATATACTCTCTGATTCCATTATTCATAGATCAGTTTTAAAAAGAGGTGATTAATCAATTAAAATGAATTAACTGGATGATAGCTGTAAGATACATACATTTAAATTTGTCTAATTTATATAAAACATTGCAATCAGGAAGCAAATCAGATTTCCTCAATACCAAATGTGTTTCAGTGGAAAATGCACAAAGCTTTAAACAATGACTTGTAAGACTGCTTGCAATGAGCTCAAGTGATAAAACACTGGCTTTGCCCAGTTTGGTGCAAGTCTTAAAAGAATAACACTTGGAAAAACATCTGATAGACAGTATTTAAAGGCTTCACTCCTAGAGTCAATATGTTATTCATCTAGTATTTCTTGCTTTGGCCAAAGCTAAGGAAGATAAGGGTTCACAGCCTGCCAGCCCTGACTTAGCAGAAACAAACTGGATCAAGCAAATAGAAGGGAACTGATGCCAGTTTGTTTTGTGGGTTAACCAAAATCCTCTGAAAGGAACATTCATTGAAGCTTAAAAGTAGAAAAGAAGTAATAGCAGTAATTGCTACCCTCTGGAAAGGCAGTGCTGGCATGAAAGGAAATGATGACATCTGTGCCCATTCCATGTAGTTCCTCTGAAGCACAGGACTAGAATTTGTGGAAGAGACTTCTACACAAACATTGTTTAAAATGTAGCCAGGCCTGTGTGTCCTTCCTATTATTATTATTATTATTTTATTAGATTTTTATACCGCCCCATCCCCGGAGGGCTCTGGGCGGTGCACCAAAATTGCACCTAGCCTGTCCTCACCACTGTAAATCCCTTGAGAACTTTGCCAAAGGGCTTGGATTTTTTCATCAGTTCTGGCCCTACACTGCTTTGCTTTATTCCCTGATTTCTGCTTGCATTTTTACACTATTAATTTTACTTTCAGTTTTCTCCCCACCCATTTTTTTCCTGCTGTTTTGAAACTATTTTTACCAAGATGTTTTTCTGGAAGCCGGTTTTGAGTTGGATTCTTCCTAGTGTGTAATGTTTTTATCAGTTTTCTTCGTCCCACCCATTTCCAGCCCACTTTTCAATGAATGGACTGTTGATATCTTTAAACCACTCACTGTCCTCTCCGGACAAGTGATTTCCATTTCTAAAAGACAACCTTTATACAGCTATATAACACTGCAGTGTTAACAATGATAGTTTTAGCAGGTTCTCTGAATTCCCAGCTTTCTGTACATGGCAGTATTTTGTAACTAGGGTGTTCTTTTAATGGTCCTCTCCTTTCCATAGATCTAATTGGTTTAATGGCATCATGTTCATGTTTCCTAGAATATAAACAGTGGCCTGTCTTCCCAGGTCTACAGGGAAAAGAGATTTCATACTTACCACAGTGATTTCTTGCCCAAGGCTACAATTCAGAGTGCGGTAAATGAAACTATTCTGGTTTAAGTGGCATGAAACCTTAACACGCTGTGTGTCATTTTCTTCCAAGAGAATCCCTGTTACTAGTCTTGCTACAATGGGATTACCATGTTTGTCCACTGTTTTCATTATTAAAAGATGCAAGAAGCTTGGTCATCAGCTTAACCACATACACACGCCTTGCAGAAATAAGTATTGATTTTCTGCTCCACAGAAACAAAGCCTCCGACATTCTGATAAATGATTGACCACAGCTGAGAGCTCTTCCAAGTCAGAGAGAAATGCTGAAAATACGCACAAGTCGGTTCCTGCGTGCAGCTCTTAAGGGCTGCCTGTGCATAGTTGTGGGTATATTCTAAATGCATTTTCTGATGATATCAGTTTGTACAAGTGCAACTGTAAATGAAAACCGAAATGTGGAAGGATAGCTCAGGTCAATTTGATGGCTAATCTGTCATGTACCTTGGCGTTTGCAGTGCTAAGCTCATCTATCCATAGACGAGGCAAGCATTGCCCCTCAGCTGTAGAAAGGAGGGGGGAAGTATATGTGTGTGGTGTGAAGATTACTGTTTTGTGCATTCCTTTGAAGCCTTCAGTAACGCACATTAGCATTATATTGTCAAAAATTCAGCAGGCCTCTGAAGGATGCAGTGTGTTTGTGAGCAAACACATTTGCATCTCAAGAAATCGAAGGCTTACGATGAGTAGTTTCGAAAGGAGAAAAACCCACGTTGATTATGCCTAGTGCATGTCTGTGCTCCCATTGTTTACCTCTTATATTCATCATTCAGCTCTATTGGGAGGAGAGAGATGCATTACACAGTGCATTATGAATGGAAGGTACAAGAGAGTTCCTGTCCTGTGGAGAATGGCAGACATTGCCCAAAGTGTGCGGACCAGCCTTTGTCATTCAGCCTTTCATGATGAAGCCTAGCTTTCACTGCCTCTAATCCACACAGGAGATGACTGCTTACCCATAGAATATGTTTATCTGCTCTTCTGCCACATGAATACATGAAGCTGTCTTTTACTGAGTCAGACCATTGGTTTGTCAAGATCAGTATCAGCTATTTTGACTGGCTGCTGCTATCCAGGGTCACAGGCAGAGGTCTTTTGCAGAGGCGTAGAGGGGGGGATGGCGCCCAGGACAACACATGCTCCAGGCGCCCCCCTGCACACCCCCGTGCCCCACTCACCTTAGCCAGCGGGAGCCTGCTGCGGGCCGCCCCTCGCCCCAGCCCCACCAGGCTGCTCCTTTGGCCGTCGGAGGCACCACCTACTGAAGGAGCAGCCTGGCAGGGCGGGGCTGAGGGGAGGGGTGGGGGACAATTCTCCACCCCCTTGTGACCAGCTGGCATGTGCCTAGGAACATGTGACCCCACATGTTCCCGTGAGCACTCCACCTCTGGTCTTTTGCCACCTACTACATGATCCTTTTAGCTGGAGTGGCCATGGATCAAATCTGGGACCTTCTGCATGCCAATTAGATTCTCCACCATTAGTCACAGCCCCTCCCCTCTGAGTCACAGCCCCTCCTCTAGCTGAGGGACAGTGTCACCTGCAAAGACAGCACTGCAGATGTATGTGACTGCTCTAGCATACATGATGCCCCTGTGTACAGCACCATCTTGGAGGTAGTCTGTCCTATTTAACTGGGTAAACATAAAATGGGAATATCAAAGCATTAATTTTTTTTCTCCAAATGAAGGTATTCCTTGAGATTAATTATAAGCCATTGCTAAAGGATTGCAAGGAAACGTGTTCAGATATAATGAAATTTCTACCCCATCTTCCACCTGCTTTTCCACTGCGTTTGTAGCCCTTGCAATAGAACATTGTGAAATTTATATTTTCTTTTCTTTGTTGCAGCAAGGCATTGTCAAATTTATATTTTCAGTGTTTGAGTGCCTCATTTGGTTAACACTACACACATCCTTTTTTTCTTTTTATGTTAGTTAATGATCCCTGTGCAAACTAATTATGTGAAGGCTTTAATAAAGTTACAAAAGACGGATTTGCAAAGCTATACATGCAGAACCAAAGATCTGCCTCAGTGTTTAACAAATCAGTTAGCGGAGAGCTGGAAGTATATTAACTGAATGACAATCAAGAACAGCTTTTACAAAAACAATGGGCCTCCTGCTCTCGCAGCCAGAAGCTGGAATCCTATCAGTGTTTACAAGTGAAGGATCCGCGAGGACTCACAGGTGAAGGAGGAACACAGCCTTTCGGAAATCTTTGCCTAATGGGTTCTCTAATGCAGTAATCCCCAGCATGGCACCCATAAATGTATTTCCTGACACCCACTTGCTGTCTCAGTTCCTGAGCCCTTCCACACTCCTTCCTTATCTGCTTTCATGTTCCTTTAATCATTTCCTCCTCAATGCCCCATTCACACAAATTCATAGATGATGGGTTTATCAATGACTACTACCAGTGGAGACTAAAGGGAATGATTCACAGCCAGTAAACTTCCAATTACCACTGCCAGAAGGCAACAATACCTGAAGGCCTCAGCCTCTGTACCCTGTCACTTGTTGGCCACTGTGTGAAGCAGGATGCTGGACTAAATGGACCACAGATCTGATCCAGCAGGGATTTTCTTATGTTCTCCTTTTCTTCTCTTTGTCACCTTTGTTCTTTCTCCTTTCAATGCTCCTCTTTCTCTCTTGAGTGCCCTTCAACTTTGTCCCATGCCTCTTCTGCTTGCTTTAAGATATGCTGAAAGCACTGGGAGGCAAAAAATGTAATTGTGGTGGTGACATGGGTTACCAACCTCCAGGTGGGATCTGGAGTTCTCCCAGAATTCCAACTGATTTCTGGTGACAGGGATCAGTTACCTTGAAAAAAAATGGCTGCTTTGGAGAGTGGACTTGGCATTACACCCTGCTGAGGTCTCTGGGTTTGGGAGTAGTGCCGTGGGACCAGGCTGTTGCTGCCTCCTGATGTCCAGGCAGCACCTGTGGTTTAAAAGATGGTGTATTCCTGAGCTCAGCAGCTTGGCTCTGTTTGCTTTCCTTCATTTGCTTCACCTCAAACACAGTTCCATCAATAGCAGAAAGGAAGGAGTGGAGGGACCCTCCCTTTGAGAAGTGAAAGCAAATACAAGAAATATGGAAGAAACAAAGAAGAAGAAAAGAGGAAGATAACTGAGGATTAATACTTTCCCAGTCTCAGCTGGAGAAACCCACTCCACCTTTCCAGAGCTTACTATGTCTAAAATATCTTCTCACACACATGAAATAAAATCCATTGTGTGCAGGCTTATGGGATTTCTAGTATTGACTTCAACTGAATTCCCTTCTTAGAATCCCTGATCCTACAAAAATTTAGATATGCTAACCAAGGCCACCCACCATGATTTATTATTACTGCACTAGGACAATTTCACTATTAGGAGAAAGTTTCCTCAGCTCCTTCAAAACCTTTCATTTCTCTTCCTGAGTATTTTATTTAATTAACACTTTAAAATAAGATTTTGAATAGAGCAACGCTAAGGTCCCAATGGCAGCCATTTTGAGTGATGTCTATATTGCAAGTACATGCGTGGTTGGTAATACTAAATTACTGTCATCTCTATTTGACTGATGTCAGGTGCCAGGCAGTGGGGAGGCCAGTCCTCTGTTTGAGATCCTGGACAGCTTTTGTCAGTTGGAGTAGGCAATACTGAACTAGAAAGACCAATGTTTGGGTTTGGTATAAGAGGTCTTCGTAAAATCTTCCAAAATGTTTTATTCTATTGACTTCAGTATGACAGAGGAACGTTCGGGGACCTTATTCAAGATGATGTGTACACACAGCTGCCCTTTCCTCTGTAGGGTTGTTCATCCATCTGAATTGGCACCTTAACATTCCCTCAACTTTTATGGGTTTCATTCTTAAAAGAGCATGCCCCTTGAAAGTTTCTGGTCAGTCTTTTGGCCTATGAACAAGCAAAGGCTATGAGGCTTGCCTTTTCTCAGGATGTTTTCTTCACCTTCACAACTGGGAAGAAGTTATCAGAATGGCCTCCAGATCAGATAGGGTGGATCTTGAATGTACTTGTGACCAGGTTTTGCCTGAATATTGTCATGGAACTGGAGGGCTTCCATTTTAGGACTGAGAGTTTTGCTAGTGCATTTCAAAGGTCCAAAGCACTGCTTGTACAGCTGCCATTTAAGGTACTGTCAGGCCTGCGCCCTTCTTGGCATCTCACACGTCCACACCAAGGTCACAGATGGCTCTGCCATTATCATTGCCCGAGGCTAAGGAGGCCTCTCCCTGCTTTCGCGTAACTAGTGAAGAGAGCTTGAATGTTCATTCTTATCTGCCTTTCTCTGAGGGAGGGAGTTGCTGATCCAAACAATGCCTCTATTCCCACCGTCCTTTGAAATGCTGATATTATGGGGGGATTATGGGTTGAGCCTTTCTGTAACTTACAGGTATATACCGAGGCCAGAGAACCAAACTTTAGTTTCAGCTATCTGAGCCTTGGGCTGACACCGTTCCAGTAAAGCTCTTGAAGCTTTCTTGAGTCTCATTTGATGACCACAGTAACAGACCCTTACAGGAACATGTAGAAGTACCATAAAGTGGCAACTGACTTTTAGTGACTCCAGCAAGAGAATTTCAAGACACGTGAGACTCTGAGGTGGTTTCCCACTACCTTCCTCTGCAGAGTCTTCTTCGATGGTCTCCAATCCAAGTACAAATCTTGCTTAGTTTCTGAGATCTGACAAGGTCAGCTGTGCCACGCCACCTTCCCTCCCTTGTAAGGAAGGTCTATAATTATGCCCTCACTGCAAGTGGAAGGGCTGAGGTTGAAGGAATAGCCACTTGCTATGGTTTGTTAAGAGAGTTGGTGATTGATGTGTTGGTTTGAACAAGGGTCTCCTAGCTCATGCCATCCCCCTACTATGTTGCTCCAGTGTGTTTTCATGCTCGGAGGTTTGTGTCCTTTGCTTTTATGTGCCACCGTGAGTGAAGAAAGAGGAGAGTGTGACAAATGGAGGAAGGCTTTCTGTGTTTCACAAATTATATTCAGGCTGCTGTTGCCTTTCCCATGTAGGGTCTACCTATGCTAGTGCTGTGCTTCTAAGGAGGAGAGTGCATTATTATTATTAGTAGTAGTAGTATTATTTATTAGACTTTTATACCGCCCTATCCCCAGGGGGCTCCGGGCAGTGTACAACAATACACATAGTATAACATGAGATGGCTAAACCTTTAAAAGCAGCGATAAAACAATAAAAGCTAAATCTAATAAATACAATACAATAAATACTAGCGTAAATATAAATGGCGTCCAGCAATTTCATATCCAAAGTCCTCCCCCCAGGAGGGAGGAATGGCGTGTCCCGTTAGATGACAAACGGCCCAGGTGTAAAGGGCCAGGAGGAGGGGAAGGGGGCACCATCAGCGGCCGGTTCCTCCAAAGGCCCGGCGGAACAGCTCCGTCTTACAGGCCCTGCGGAACTCATTGAAGTCCCGCAGGGCCTGGACAGTTGGAGGGAGAGCGTTCCACCAGGCCGGGGCCAGAGCCGTAAAGGCCCTGGCCCGCGTGGAGGCCAGCCGCATCACCAAGGGGCCAGGGACCACTAGTAGATTGGCCTCAACTGATCAAAGAGGCCGTACAGGGACATATGGGGTGATGCGGTCTCGAAGGTATTAGAAGTGCATTATTAGAGTGCAGCATGGTAGAACACAGCAATGGGGAAATGAGCTGCACCAAAGAGAGGATTGAGTTGTGTTTCCCCCTGTGTGTGTGTCGTTTTAAAGAACACAACTCTTCTGAGATGCCTACCCAATATACAAACATTGTTGGGAATCCAACCTTGGGTGGCATTAACTGGTAAATGACTGGTTAAGTTTTTCTACTTTTGCAGTTAACCTGTAAACCATTAGATGGTGCTATTCTGTAACCATAGTTTCTCTGGGTCTAAGCTTGCTGTGTGTTGTGATCTGACATGCTGTAATTGACGGAGCCTGTTCTAATGCATTCTTGTAGTGCTGTGCACTCTTAATCATTACCCACAAAAACTACATTTCAGATTGAGACTGCAGGGGGTTTGTTGCTTGTGTTTGTTTAGCTGAAGACACAACATCATTCTAAATGTATTTTGTTTTAAAAATAATAGACAAAAGGCAGAACAGATTGACCGTTCTTTTTCAGTTGAAAGAAGTGTGCAGTCTCAGTGATTTACTTATTTGCCAGCCCTGCATGGTGCTGTCTCTGGGTTGCTCTGGGTTATCATTCACATAAATGGCCAATGGTGTACAATGAGAATGATACTATGGTTATAAAATTCATGGCAAATTTACTGATTATGAACTAAAAATGGTAAATTATTTAGCCTCCACGGAGAGCTTCTTCTTTTCCCTCTTTCCTTCTCATTCAGGGATGCGAATCTGGGCACGAACCTTTTAAAAATGCAAATACCACAGACAGGACAATCATTAGAAATCGTAAAGTGTTCCACAATTTTGACTTTTAAAGGGGAGGATTTAGAGTCTTCTCGTTCAGAACTTATTAATCTGAATATAAAACTCTCTCCAAGGGCCTTATCACTTTTCTGGCTGTTTTTTTCCCTTTTGGTTGCAAAATAAATTCTTCCATTCAAGTAATTTTTTATTCGAATTGGTAATAATGCTACTAAGCACCCTTGGCCTGCTGTACTCATTTCCCGTTCCCCTCATTTCCCCTGCACGATGTGGCTGCAGAGATAATAAAGCCTGCCCCATATGGAAACGAAACACTGCTCTAGAGTCTAGACTATTGTGTCTGATTGTGGCAGCAACTCTTCAAGATCTCAATAGACTATTTCTCAATAAACTTTTTTCCCATCTGACATTAGAAACGTGCAAGACTTTTGCACTCATTTTCCAGGGCTCCATATACGCATGTCTTTGCAATTTTTTTTAAGATGGAAGGAAAAAGAAAAAGAAACACTTACATATGGTTTCTGTTTGGAAGTTCTGACTAGGCTGCCATTGCTCATTTAGTTCCCTACTCAAAGCCCAGTCTGACTGGCTACTGCTTCTTGTAGATTCCCATTCAAAGTTTTGACTGCTTTGCTGCTTGACATGTTGCCATCTGTTGTGAAACAGCGTGGCTTGCCATTGCACGATGGACCAACTTCCTGTGACTCATAAGAAGTCCTTTTTCTCCCTCTTTTATTATTGAATCCACTTAGAACTCTTTGGAGAACGGTTACTTATTCCTTGCTGCAAATACGAGTTGTTTTACTTCTGCAGTTGAAAACTGCAAATATTTGTTGCATTCCTTGCTGAAAGTTTGCAAAAGGAGAGGGAACGGGGTCAAAGCTGCAGAGAAGTTGGTGGTGCTCTCTAGTAAAATCCCTTTGAAACTGCCCAGTTTTAACTTGTGTCTTTGGTCTATCAAACATAGCTTGTTTCTTTGTTGTGAGCACCTTGATCTGGTGTCACTGTACTAACTTCCCTGTAGCTATATTTTTGAACTCATGTTTAGACAGCAGTATAGTTTAAGAGCATGGAAGCTGTTAATTAAACGTGCATGGTGAATATTATAGAAATGCCACATTTATCATGATTCTCGACATAACCCAGGGAAAAGGAGATGAGTCCTGTGCTCGTGTTTCTGTGGTTATTTCGACAAACGCTTCTTTGTGACATGGCTGTCTTCTTCACTCAGACTCTGTCCACATGGTACAATAGCTTAGCATCTGCTAGACATGGTGAGATCCCATGAAACAGAGACGAGACCAGAATGTTATCTGGGCTGACACTGAACAATCAATGAAGCAGATGCTGCTGGAACATAGTGGGAGAGTTTGCCTCTCCCCCTCTACTTTCTGAATATTGGTTTTTTAAAATTGATTTGAAATAAATAGAAGCTCCTTAAAAGCAATCAAAAGAACACTCATGGATATTTGGCACACACAAATCCTGGGAGAATATTTGAAAGTCTGGATGTTTCGTCAGCAATTTAATCTACTTGCCGTATTCCTGTTCATTGCATTGCTCAACTTTTCCTTTCTAGTATCTTATAAATTATGCTAGTTTTCTTCCCGGTTTTCGTATTGCTCAAATTTTGATTTTATGACCAACAGTAAATTGTTCTAGGTCTTTGCTCCATGTAGCTGTGTACTCAGTGTATATTTCAACAATCTGTGGTGATTCTCCATTGAATCACTTGTGTTGAGGAGAAGCATTTGTTAAAAAGCAGGTTTCTTTGAAGATGCTGTTAGGGTTACAGAAAAGGAGCTGCGTTTATATTTCGTTTGGGATCCTAATACGTAACCCTTATCCAGAAGCTAGAGGCTATTGAATACATTGCCTTTCTTTGATACATACCTCAGCATGTTTTAAAAATAGTATAGTGTAAATACAAGAAATGTGTTTGCAAACATTTGTATCATACAGGTACACTTGTCAGCAAGCAATGGTGGGTGGTAATTGACTGTTGTGTGTGCTTGCAGGCAAACCTGCATTTTCCTGTTAATAGTGTGTAGAACAGCTTTAAGAGCTCCAGGAAATTGTTGTATTTGTGGCCTGATTCTGGGGTGGGAGGCACAGGACAAATTCAGACCTTTGTTTCTTAGACAGCCCAATCAGAAGGAGGGGCAGTAGAGTGGCTGCCAGAGATAATGCCACAGCACTGCCTCCAAAGAGGCAATGGGTAGCACAGGTGTTGGGGGAGAAGGAGAAACTCTTTTCTCTCCCAAGAAAGTCCATAGATATGACTTATGCCACTCTTTTTTGTGGCAAAGTCTGACCTGCTGAAGGGGGCATTCCTGGTCTGACACACCTTTGGGAGCCGACTAAAGTTGACTCCGCCCCTAGGAACACCTCCCTCCATACCGGCATGATCTCCTGAGGTGCAGAAGGGGTAACATGGGGGGAAACTTCCAGGTTCCGGTGTTATGGCACCCTGGCACCAAGGTAAGTTCTTCTGCGCTGATGTCCATGCGCGCTGATGTCCATGCCACTTTGCATGGCACTGGTAGCACCGGCACCCGTGCAACCCTTCTGCCACTTCCAGTGCAACTTCAGCCCCCCTTTTGACTGCACGGTAAATCTGTCAGCTGAACCATATGTCATGAGCCATCTATCAAGCCATTCTGAATTGCTTTCCAGCAATTTTTCAACATACCATCTGTATTTGTGATAAGGGGTTCCTGTTGCTTAACATAAAAGTTTTGTTGAACTCAGACAAATAAAAATGGAAAACAACCAGCCGTATACACTGTTGTTATCTGAACTGCCCCAAAGAGATGTCTATCAGATCCAGTAACTGCAGCCAGCCGAACCCTGTTAGGCTGGTTCACAAATGCTACATGTTCCTCACTTGATATCTAATCTGTTTATGGCTCTCTGTTGTACCTGTGAACTATGTTTAAGATTCTGCAAGGTTTTAGGAAAGTTCTGTCTGTAGTATGTAATTTGTGATGGCTGTTTCACACATGCCAGTCATCATTTGATTATCAAGTGATGAATATGCACATATGAATCTGTAGCTAAAATTAGATGGCATTTTTCCATGGCCAATCAAGCATGTTTAGAAACCTGGATTGCAACCTGATAAGGAAGCACAGGGGCTTGGCTCCACCTGGAGATGGAAGGAGAGAGTGATTTTTACCGGTCCTTCCCTCCCACTTCAGGCCTCTGACTACCCCCTCACGTTGTTCCCAAGGTCCCTTCCGTACATGGAAATTTCTACTGGATCCAAGCCAGCAAGAGGAACAGAAGGAATTTAACCACAGCAAAGTTCCAATATACCCAGCTGAGTTTGAAGGACTGGTGGAAACTATACAATCTGGCACATATTGTGTGCAGCTGACCTGGGTTCAGTTGTTGGAAGCTTGAGCCAATAGAAACGAGGGCTTATCCAGATGCTTGCATATTTTACTTTTTTTGTACTAAGTGAAATTTAATACCAGTTGATGAAATTATGGGTCTGGATGAGCTCAAGGTCCTTCCTTTGTAATGACGTCCTCCATATGAGTTTTCCATTTGCAGTGAAAACGAGGAATTTGCTTCCTGGGTCCCTCCCTCAGAGCTTTTGTAGAACTTTTTATGTATTTGCTTGCTTGCTTTATTCATAGTCCACCTTTCTCAGTGAGACTCAAGGCAGATTACACAGTGTAAGCCAGTGCAGTTGCCATGTAATAGGACAAGGATTACGGAAATCTGAAATAAGCAAACAGTATTAGGCACGATACATTGAGCAATGCCCAAAACAATATTACATAAGTAGAAAACACTACATTCTGCAAACCAATAATACATACTTATTTTATTTATTTGTTTGTTTGTTTGTTTGTTTATTAAACTTCTATGCCACCCTCCCCAAAGGGGCTCAGGGCGGTGAACAACAATAAATAACAATAAAACATTTAAAATAAGTATTATAAAACAGCAGCAATTCAGTAATCCACTTAATAAAGCAAGAACCATTATAACATTAAAACACAGATGGCGTCACATGCCCCCCTCCCCACCCATATCCACAGGGGCCAGATGGAATGGGCATTGTTGGTCTTAATCCAGCTGGCCAAACGCCTGGTGGAACAGGTCCGTTTTACAGGGCCCTGATCTCCCTGGGAAGCCTGTTCCACCAGGTAGGGTAGAGGCCAGTCAGATCATTTTTGGGCCAGGGATCACCAGTAGGTTCTCCTCTGAGGAGCTGAGGGACCTAGCGGGGCAGTACAGGGAGAGGTGGTCCCTCAGGTACACAGTGGTGTATTGCATAGTCAAGTTTCCCTTATAGAACTGCCTTTCTGAATGATTCATTTATAATATATTCCTATTACCTTTATACAAATGCACTCTGGAGCAGTCCTGTTTCACATAATTTGTGGAATGACAGTGTGGGGGCCTTCTTGACCTTCTCAGACAGGCCATTCCATAAGGCGGGGAGTGCAACAAAGAGTGTGCCTTTATGGACAGCTGTTGTTCTTGCCCATTTACAATGCGCCACTTTCAAAGGCCCTGTTTCAGATGAGCGAAGCTATCCCAGCAGAGCATAGGAGAAGTGTGAAATTGACCAGAACAATGGCAAATTAGTGAACGGTAATTCAGAAGAGTTGCCTAGGGAGGCTATTTCATATCTAAGACTCATCAGTTCAGAAGATCTTGCCTTGAAAAAGCATTCCATTTTTAAACCTCTTGGGGGGGGAAAGCAGGTAAAACCTCCCCAGAAGTTTTCAACAATCACAGGAGAAATCATTTTTACAGATCTGCTTTAAAGGAGATCAACAGTGCAATCCTAAACAGAGGGAAAGTCTTGTAAGCCCTTGGCCTTAGAAGAATACAACTCTGTTAAGGTATGTGTTATAAATTGGATCTGGAAAAACAGCAACATCCAATGAAGGCTAGCAAAAGCCAGGCTGACATGCTCATTCTTGCCAACTGGCCAACCTCTGTTGGGAGGCTTCAGAAAGATGATGCATATTTCCAAAATAGTGCATCAGGACACTGTGCTTGAAGCCACAGTAGCCTTTCCAAGCCAGATTGCTGAACAGTGGGACAGTGTGCATGAGAGAGAGTCCTTCTCACTAGCATCCTTTGCATAAACTTCCCAAAGGCATTTTAATGTTGCAGATAGCAAAAAGGGGGAGAGTAATAATTTTTTTTGGTCAGTGTGTATATCACCCCTGACATAATAAGCAGATGGCCACAGTGGTTACCCTCTATCCTTTTATAACTGGCACTTTGTTTTGGCATTCTAATTCTTCGCTGGTTCCCTAAAATAGCTGAACAGGCAGAGTCAATTATTTTTGGACTGTACTGTGTGTGTAGCAATTAATTGCACATGCCAATTGGTTTATAATGCAACATAGCCTCCTCTTCATAGCTGGCATCTCCTGGCTATTCCTTTTATGATGGAGGGCTGCCTTCACAAAACAGGATTAGCCTGCAAATTTGCTGGCTCCTCTGAACAGTTTGGCACATGTTAATTAACTCACATAAGCAAAGCATTTTGTCCCTGCGAGCTGAAGATTTTGCTTTCAAAACTTGCAAGTGAAAAAATTATGGTAATCAAACTTGCAGCAGATGATACTGGAGACGAAACTGCTCTTTCCTGGAATACAGAGTGGCATGGAAGCAAGAGGTGTTCAGTACAATTTTGCTAGTGGTCTTGTATTGCCTGACACCAACCCTCTTCATCTTCCTTCCCATGTTACCTGACCGGCTCTGATGAAGTGGATTAACAAGATTGAATTTTTAAGACTTGGACAGACACACACACGTTTATCTTATGAAGTGAGCCACAGAGTCAGTGTTCAAAATGAAAGCACTTGTAGAGTTTCCTCTGATAAGAGTGCTAACCATTTTGCCCCAGAGAGGTTTCTTGTTAATCTAGGCTTGACAATACTCCATTCATTAAGTAGGCTCAAATTAACGGAAGCAGAAAACCTATGCAGTGCAAATAGAGGCCTGGATCCACCCAAATGTTTGCATAGATGGAAGGATTTCTACTTCCACAATATAATGTTCTTGCCTCTCCTCTGCTGCTACTGCCCAAATGCCCCTGCAATGTAGTTTCTTGAGGTACCCTGTACCCCAGAAGCAGCATTTGGGGGACATTAGGGAATGCAGTGGGGAGGGGGGCAAAACATCATATTCTATGTTTTTCTGCCTATGGAAATGCTCTGGTGTGGATCTAGGCCAGGGGTGTCAAACTTGCAGACCTCCAGTGTTCATGAACTACAATTCCTATCAGTCCCTCTCAACATGAGCATTGGCTATACTGGCAATGGCTGATGGGAATTGTAGTTCATGAACATCAGGAGGGCCGCGAGTTTGACGCCTGTAATCTAGGCCATTAGTTTGGGGTAAAGTCAAAAGTGCCCTGACCTGGATTACCCAGGCAAGGCTGATCTTGGGGCTTTCCCCACTCACCTTCTGCTGTGCGCCACTCTTGCGCCCCCTCAGCACGCGTCATTCCTGGCGCGCTCTTGGGGTTCCCCACGACCCCATGCTCTGCGCTCTGCGCGGGGTCATCAAAAGGTGCCGTTTCTTCAGCACCAGGAATGACGCGCGCTGAGGTGGTGCAAGAGCAGCAGCGTCAGGGCGGCTGCGTGGTTGCCGCCCTTGCAAGTGGGGAGTGCCGCTGGATCCCGCGCTACTTTCCCGGAGTAGCGCGCAGCAGAAGATAAGTGGGGAAAGCCCCCTTGTCAGATCTCAGATGCTAAGCAGGGTCAGCCATGGATAGTTCTCGAGTGGGAGACCACCAAGTAATACCAGGGTCATTATTCAGAGGAAGGCACCGGTAAGCCACCTCTGTTAGTCTCTTGCCTTCTGGGTTGCTATAAGTTGGCTGCAGCTTGCAGTGTACACACACACACATAAACCCAACAGTACGTGACCTCCACCCAGAGAAGTCAGTTAATTTTAAAGCTTTTTTTTTTTTTTTTGGTATTCCACATAAGTATACTTTTAAAACTCAGAAGGCTGTCCTGGCCAAAATGTACCTTTCCTTCCTGTCCTGAGAAAATACCATCACCTCATTTTTTTCTCTTACCCCCTCCAATTTAAAAGAGTATAAAAAGACTAGTAACCATTGCAAGGAGGGAGAACATTAGCCTTTTTGCTTAATACCCTTTTGCCTCTGGTGTTGCTGGTAGGAAGATAAGCATACAGATTTTCTGCCAGGAACGCTAAAGAAAAATATATATTTCGAGCTTTCCTTAACAGCTAGGTCTCTTCCCACTCCAATTTTAGAGGTTTGAAGGGTAAGTGATTGTATGTTCTTTTCACACCGAGGAAAAGAACATACTTTTAAAATCACACTTGTTCTTGATGTCTGGTAATGATACCACACAGTATGTCTAACCTGACATCAAGCAGAGCAGAGAGATAGGTTTCCTGCTGCCGGAGGCAAGTGATGTTAGCAGTGGGGTCTGTGCACATTTTGCAAGGGCATCTTCTGAAATTGATTACATCCTGCAGCCTCTTTAGGATGTAGGCAGGTGGATCTCGCTCCAGCCTTTGGAAAGGAAAAATTTAAGTTGCCGTAGTGAATGCAGTGGCTATTAGATTCAGATTCACAGACCTTTATTAGGCATATACAGCATAGGGGCAAAGAAGAAGAGTACATCTAGTAAAGAACAGTGGAAGTAATGTGAACAGAAGCCAAGGGAACCTAGTTTAAAGGTCGTTTAAATAGAGGTTAAATAGTTCAAAACACGCAGCAAAAATTTGGCAACCGTTTCAGTTATTTCAACCTCAGGATTGTTGAGCAAAAAGTCATCTTTGTGTTGATCGAAAGAGCCGAGAACTGAATCATGGTTAAGGCAGAGAAGTAGGGCCTAAAGCTGTCGTATTTAGGGCAGAAAAGCAAGATGTGTTCAAGGGAGGCAATACAGGAGTTAAGAAAATGGAATTCTGTGACAAATGTATCTAAGATACATTTAAGCGGATTGGTATGGATCATTTTGCAATGTCCTCCAATTGTGCAATGATTCTTAAAGTTTAAATATTTTTATCAGTGTAAGAAACAAACTCTGCAGGCAGAGAAGGTGAAGTACTGTGCTGTGCAGAGGAAGCCCATGAAGCTGTTTTTTATATTAGCCAAATCCCCACCGGGAAATTCAATCTAGATCAAACCAAGTTTGAAAATAAACTGCACCTTTTCATCAAGGTTTCAACCTCCCCACCGCAGCATGTTCCCAGTGAAGACATCTAGGCCTATTTTGGATTCAAGAAATGTAACAATCCCCACTACCACACGATCGGCTTGACGGGTCTCTACTGATTGGCTGTTGTTCCGTGTTGGGGCGGAACCTTTTTTTCTCCCGCAAAAACGTATTGACGTCAGCATGTCTCCCCCGCCCAAATTTCTGGTTGGTTATCATTCTCTTGTGCTCTCTCAAGAACAGCACCACGCACGCTGGTTGATTGTAAGGCATTTGGGTCACATTCTGGAAATTTGAACCAGGATTAGCCCCTGCCCCCCGATCCACCCCTCCAAACTGGATCGAAGACATATATTTTGAAAAGTAGTACTTTCAAGAAGGTTCAGCAAAGACGCGGGATAAGGGGGAGAATGAGCGCCAGAACCAGGATGAATCCTTGTTCGTCTATCAGGCAGTGGGGAGTTCTTCCTGAATCCTTGATATTAATTGACCATGGGGAATCGGCCATTGAGTCAGACCCTAGGTCTATCAAGGTCTGTATTGTCTACTTAGGCTGGCAGTGGCTCTCCAGGGTTTCAGGAAGAGGGCTACTCACTAAGAAGAAGAAGAGTTTGGATTTATATCCCCCCTTTCTCTCCTGCAGGAGACTCAAAGGGGCTTACAATCTCCTTGCCCTTCCCCCCTCACAACAAACACCCTGTGAAGCAGGTGGGGCTGAGAGAGCTCCGAGAAGCTGTGACTAGCCCAAGGTCACCCAGCTGGCGTGTGTGGGAGCGTACAGGCTAATCTGAATTCCCCAGATAAGCCTCCACAGCTCAGGCAGCAGATCTGGGAATCAAACCTGGTTCTTCCAGATTAGATACACGAGCTCTTAACCTCCTACGCCACTGCTAACTGGTCCTTTTAGCTGGAGATGCTTGAGGCCTTCTGCATGCCAAGCAAATGCTCTACACAATTGTCTTTCCAAGGCTAAGCTACACTCGGAGCTTTTTGAGAATCCAAATTCTGGGGCAGGCATCATATAGCAGGCACATAGAATATATATAGTTTTCTGTAAAATTAACATACTTCTAAAAGCATAAGAACATAAGAAAAACCCTGCTGGATCAGACCAGTGGTCCATCTTGTCCAGCATCCTGGTTTACACAGTGGCCACCCAGTTAGTGTGAAGCATCAACAACAGCACATAGAGGTCAAGGCCTTTCCCTGATGTTTTTTGCTGGCACTTACATTCACGGTTTACTGCCTGTGGATGTGAAGGTTCCTTTAAGTCACCATGGCTAGTAGCTACTGATAGACCTGTCTCCCATGAATCCATCCTGTTCCCATATAAAGTACTCTTCAGACTCTAAATACGAGATCCTTATGAGATCTTTCCTATAATTACTCATCACCTTGACACAAAACCTCAGACTGAAAAAGTCCTGGTAACTATAACTCAGTTCTCCATATATTTATCTTTGCTGGATGAGGTTGCATGCACGCACATACACACACAGAGACACACACGGAAGAGCAGCTCTGCAACATGGTACTCACAGAGGCAGATTAGGATCTTATTTGTGGCATGTAGTGTGCTTCCTCAACCTTGGTTGATTAACCTTGGTTAATTATTCCTGGACATGCAGGTTCTGGCCCTGTTTTTGTTTTGATTACATACGGTGTGCATTACTACAGTGCTTTGTATAAGGCCTGCCCTTGAAGACTGCTTGGAAGCTTCAGTTGGTACAAAACTGGTGGCTAGCAAACAGTTACTGTGAACTTGTTGCCTAATACTTAGAAGAACTATACTGACTGCCAGTTTGCTTCCAGGGACAATTAATGCCAATTATTATCTTTAACAGTTTGGGACTAGGGTATTTGAAGAATTGCTTGTTATTGTATGTTGATTAAGGTCTTCTACTAGGTCCTGCTTTGGGTTTTTTTTCCTTACCTTCACAAGCTGTAGAGGTTTTTTTTTAACAGGGCCTTCTCTGTAATGAATCATGACTGCAAAAATCTTCATCATCATCAGTTTGGTGCCTAGCCTACTGAAATTTAGGCATTTATGGAAACTTTTTTGTTTGTTTAGCAAGGCTTTAGCTAATTTTATTATTCCATTTTTTGTGCATTCTCCTCCCTCCTGCTCTTGAATTAATGTGATTTATTATTATCCCTGCTGAGAATAGTAACTGGGTTATAATTGTTTGTAGTATTGTTAAATTTGTTGCTAACATATTTGCTTTAGCTGCATTTCTATCTTTTCAGCAACCTCTGAAACCTCCAATTGAGAGTCTGGGTGGTTAAAAATATGTTGTATAAAATAAATGATTTGACAATGCAGAGTTGAAATGCTACTTGACCACCTATTCAAACACATTTGATAATATAGCTGAATAGTAATTTAAGGCCAGCATTTCTTCTATGCTATACTCGTGTGCTTGGGCGAAGAATGCAACCCAACAGCTCCTGTCTGAGTAAAAGCCAGAATGTATGCCAGATGGCACTTACATCAAAATCAATACAAATGAAAAAGCCAGGATATTAGCAGCAGCTCAGCTGAAAAAAAATCTCACAAAGAAATATTTCTGGCATAATTATACAACTAGGCATTGCAGCTGTGTGATAGCATGGTGGTGGCTCTGTGGAGGCTCTTTTAGCCACATGGAATGATAGACTGTCTGGGTCCATAAACAGGGTCTCTCCTTGGCATCCTCTCCCATTCCCTAATAGGCCACAGACACCTTTAGAGAGCTTGAGAGAAGCCCATTAAGACTATCAACTAGCTTCAGGGCAGGCAGAGAATGGCTCCTCATATGTAAACAAAAAAAAAATGGGAGGAGACCCCTTTGCAAGCCCATTACACACCAAAGAGTCCCAGAAGAAGCTTGAGATAAGCGGTCAATGCATAATGGACCTCTGTTTGAGAAACACACAGTTCCTAACCTTGTTGGGACTGGGGGAGACTTTTGCAAGGGAAGAATCTGAGAGTGTAAAGGGGGTGTCCAATTCTCCAGTTGAACTTTTACAAATTAACTCCTGGCTGTTTTTAACCCCACAACTTCAAAATTGAATGAGAGTCCAACTGGGGGAAACACTGGCTTTGGTGGTGGGGCTAGGTGAGAGGGCAGCTTCAGATGAAAAACCCAAGGAGAAGTTAAGCTCCTTTCCTACCTGCTAAATTTCCCCTGTAAACAGCTCCCCAAATTCCTTGCAACCTTTTCAATTGCAGAGTTAAAACCACATTTTACTCAAGATGGCATCTGATTTGGCCTTTAGTCACTAATCTGTGTTGCATGAAAGGTTACAGCTAACACTACCCACCAGAATTAACAGCTTCTGTTGTTTGCATGAGTGAGAAGCTTTAATCTTGGTAGATCTGGTTCTTTTGGGTCACATCTTAATGCCTTGTCTGTTTCAAGAGTTTGGCTATCACGTCACTTAAGAATAAGGTGGGCTGTCGGTTTTAGAAGGTGATGTGAGAGGTTTTTAAAAATCCGCTTCCTTCCATCTTCTCTAGGCAATGTATTTTTCTGTGAGCTGGCTTCTTCGTCCCCATTGAATCAGACATATGGGGTTGTCATTCTTCTGCTTAGCTAACATTGATCTTTCAGCATTGTTAATGGGGACCATGTATCTTTGCTCACCGTACTGTCTCCTCTCTGTAACCAGCTTGATCCGCGCGATCCATATCCGGCACGAAGGCAGGAGGCCGTAGTTAGTATTCTGCATGATTTTTCATCATCAGGATAAGGCCTCGTTGCTTTTGTTTACTCACCCAGGGCAAGCTCTGTTATTATGTATTCCTTGTGCTCAGATCAAATGTAAAGATATGTTTGCTGTTGACCTCATTTTAAAAGCCCTCTAGAGGAGGAGACTGAAAAGGTTGATATAAGCTGGCATGGTTATTCATTATGAATGGTGAAGCACATTGCCTTTATTTTCATTAATTTTACATAGAAATCAGATGCAATACACCATTCTTGTCTCTCTTTTTTTCAGAGGCCTTGTGTTCTGTGTGCCGAGCAGGTGATGGAAAGAGAAATGCGCAGGCAGGCTATTTTTCCACCCTCCAGCTCATCAAGTTGAACATGATTAAAGAGAGTTGATTTTAGTATATGATAAGAGATGTCATTCTGTCCAGAATTTGGCCAGCAAGACAAGTCGTTTAGTATTGGTGATAAATTCGAGGTGCCCTGAAGAACTGCTCCAGCTTGCCAAAGAAATTAAGTGTTACACAAATGCAAAATGTTGAATCATTTTGAAGGATTTAGGGAAGCGTTAGTAGTATGAAATAGGAACAATGTAGACAGTGCGGGAGGCAGAGGTATCCGTGGCAGGATGCCAGAGCATTTGCTTGGTGTATAGAAGGTCCCAGGTTCAATCACTGGCATTTGCAGTTAAAATGATCACATATTAGATGTTGTGAAAGAGCTCTGCTTGAGGCGCTAGGTAGCTGCTGCCAGTCAGAGCAGACAATACTGACCTTGGCAGACCAATTATCTGACTAAGGAGACGGTAACTTCATGAATTCGGGGCGGGGGGGGGGGTGCATACAAGCAACAGAGTTAAGGACGAAGGCAAGAAGCTGATGCTGAGAAACAGCCGAACCAGAAAGAAGAGCATTACAGCTGGAAAGAATATGAAAATAAATAATTTTGGTTGCAATGGAAGGATGGTGAAATAGTTTGAGGGGAGAAAGCAAAAAGGTTTCAAAGTACCATATATGTACATGTGAAGTGCCATTACGTTGAAACCAACCTATGGGCTTTGAAGGCAAATGAGATGCAGAGGAGGTTTGCCATTGCCTTCCTCTGCAGAGTCTTCCTTGGTGGTCTCCTTTCCAAGTCCCAACCCTGCTGAGCTTCTGAGATCTGGTGACATCAAGCTGTACCATTCCGCCTTTTCTTCTATTCCATATTTAAGAAGCAAGAATAGAAGAACAGAATTACCCTGAAAGAAAGAAAAGGGGATAGATGCTGGAGGAGGGTTTCTGATGAAGGGTTTCTTCAGAAACTAAGCTTATTTAAGTTAAAGGGGTGCTCTGTATGTGAAGCAGAATGAAGTGAGAGAAATGAACACACTGCAGGTGGCATCCAATTTTTAATGCTTCTCAGTGTTAAAAAAATCCTTGAAGTAAAAGACACCCAAGCATAAAGAAAAGAAGTTCAGCAGTTCTCTTTCTGCACTAGATTTCTACAGACACAGTGTTCCCCCATGAAAATGTTCAAAAGTCGTATCTGCCATTTGTAATCTGAAAGGGCATACGGTATTCCTTCACCTCATTCCACTGACATGTGTAGACCAAGGCTGAGATAAGAGGCAGTAGCAAGCTAAGCAGGCATTTTAGAGAAGAAAGTCAAAGATGGATCAGAAGAAGGAAAGCAGTGCTTTTAATGTTAATAGATGTTAAAGAAACCAATAATGGGGCCAAGGAAGAAGGAAACAGAAAAGTGCTAAGTTGGTCCCTGGAGGAACATCAGTAGAAAGAGAAGAATTGTCATTGACAAAAACAACAAAGGAGCACTCGGATAGGTAAGAGAGAAACCAGGAATGCATGTGTCCACCAATGTCTTAAACGGTGAAGAGGAGGGAAGAATTGATACTAACAGAAGATGAATATATCAGATAACAGTAACAAAAATGACAATATTATTTCACTAAAGAAAAAATAGCCGATGTATAACAAGATCTGTAGATACCAGTAGAGTGTGAGAAGTTTTAAATGCACAATAGATAAGGAAGAATAGTTGGAACAAGTGGTTTCAACAAGAAAGATGGAATAGGATCAATCACATAAATAGCTATAGAAGAAAAGAAGTCAAAACAGATGGTGAATGAAGAAAATGATAAGTGAGAGGGAAATTATTCAGACAAAAAGGTGGAAGTAGAAAGAGCAGGCAAAGAGAAACACAAGCAGATGAAATCTTATCTGAAGAACTTTCCGGGAGTGAGGGGCTAGAGAAGGTGAAAAATAGAGAAATTAATTTTAAGAAGAGCAAATGGAATGTTGAAGAGAAATGGAATGAATGAAGAGAAACAGGCAAGGTAGCAGAAGATATAAAAAGCAAAAGAAGACTTTAAATGCATAAGATCAAATAACGCAGAACATTCCCTATGCATATTTTGAAGAAGCCCAAGAACTAGTATTAGAATAGTGTAACGAAGGAGCGAAACAAGGTTGAGAAGGGTAAGGCTGGTAAAACATTGGACAGGCGGAACATAAAGAACCAGTGCTGCTGTCATTTATACACCAACTTTCTCCCCACTGGAGGCCCAAAACAAATTAACATTATTCTCATTTTTTCCCCATGCATTTTATCTTTAAATTAAAAGGGAAGTTTGATTGAGCATATGTGACTTCTAGCCCAAGACCACCCAGCAAGCATCTATGGCAGAATGGGGATTCAAAAGCTGGGTATGTTGCAAAAAAAGAGCAGCCGTGCGCTGAAAAAGAGAAAATAGAATAGTGGCTAAAAGAAGAGTAATGTGAGAGGGGAAAGAATCTATATTAATGGACAGTCAGTGAAAGAAGTTGCCTTAGACTTCAACTCAGAGAGAGGCCAGAGGGAAATCATTCTTGTTTTGCTTAAAAAGAACAGGTTTGAACATTTTTCTTCTGTATTCACATATGTTGAATCGGCACTTATGAACACGGCATGCTTGATAGTATGTCTGGTGACTGCAAACCAGTAGAAATTGCCCAGGAACTGCGTTCTGAGGGAAGAAAGGGGGAAAATAAAACACACAGTTGCGTCTATAGGAATCTCTGATAGGACTTGTTCAAGAGGCCTTGCTGAGAATTCCACACCTTATCTCTCCATACATTCACTTTTGATTCACTGTTTCTCCAAGGTGGCACATGTAGTTCCCCTGTTAGGATGGGTAGCAAAACCACTATAGTGGTTTAAAACAGGTTTATTTACAGTTAACAATATGAATTATTAGAACAGCTAATAGAAGCTCTCAGTCTTAACTCTCTCAGGTCTCAGTTTCAACTGCTCTTCCATAAATACACCACTGCTTCAAACACTCTTCCAACACCACGTTTCAAAGGAATCCGCTTTCTTCATTGTGCAACTTTCATAGTGATGGGAAATACTGTGATATGAATTATCTTGATCTTGGTCACCAGCAACACATCTTTACTATTAAGATTCTTTTCTAGCTCATTCATGGCTGTCATCCCCAACCTCAATCTCTGTCTGTCTTCTTGGTTGCAGGGACCCTCTTGCTTGATGACAAAGTCCAGGAATAGAAAATCTTTAATGATTTTAGTTTCTTCATTGTCAGCCTTGAACCAGTGCAATTCCCTAGTAATCATTAGTTTTGTCTTCTTGATGTTCAGTGTAATCCTGTTTTGGCCCTTTCTGCTTTAACCTTCATCAGTGGCCATTTCAAGTTTTCTACCAGTAATGTGGTGTCATTTGCATATTTCAAATTATTACTGTTCCTTCTGCCAATTTTCACTCCACCTTCATCTAAATCTAAGGCCCCTTCCGCACACGCAAAATAATGCATTTTCAAACCACTTTCACAACTGTTTGCAAGTGGATTTTGCTATTCCGCACAGCTTCAAAGAGCACTGAAAGCAGTTTGAAAGTGCATTATTCTGCATGTGCGGAATGAGCCTAATCCAGATTTCCTTATGATGTGTTCTGCATGTAAATCATGCGGACCAAGAGACAAAATACATGTTTGTTCAACATCTTTACAATCGGAAAGCATTCTGTTTTTCCATATTCTGGCTAACAGTAGCCTCTTACCCAGTGTACAGGTTGCGCATCAAAACAATCAGATCTTGTGGCACACCCATTTTTTTAAAAAATAACTATAGCTTTTCATGATCCACACAGCCAAAAGATTTTGCTGTAATCCATGAAACACAAGCTGCTTTTCTTCTGAAATTCCTTGTATGCTCCAGTAACCCGTGTAAATTTGCAGTATAATCTCTGGTGCCATTTCCTTTTGTGTATCCAACTTGATTATCTGATGTTGTTGAACATGTGAACATCTGGCATTGAAAGGTATTTTGTGAATATTCACTTTATTCACATGAGAAATCAATGTGACGGTCTGACAGTTGCTGCAGACTTTGACATCTCCCTTTTTCAGAATTGGAATGTAGATTGAACATTTCTCGTATGTGGACTATTGTTTTGCTTTCCTTATTTGTTGGCATATTCATGAGAAGATTTCGGTGGCATTTTCTTTTAATTATGAATTACATTACTCTTTATTTTCTCTCCTAATAAATTATTATTTCATAGAGCATAAGTATAACCATGTGTGTTATCTGGAATAAAATCCCTATATCGCCCTTCTAGGCCCCTCCGTTCATCGGAGGCGGACCTACTGGTGATCCCTGGCCCCAAGGCGATCCGGCTGGCCTCTACAAGGGCCAGGGCTTTTACGGCTCTGGCCCCTACCTGGTGGAACAGGCTTCCAGGTGAGATCAGGGCCCTGCGGGATTTACAAAGTTTCCGCAGGGCCTGTAAAACGGACCTGTTCCGCCAGGCGTTTGGCCAGCCGGGATGATATCAACTGCAACAAAAAGCAAACATCTGGCCTCCCGTGGGTTCATAAAAGGGGGAATAGAATAGCTGAAGCCATCTCTAGTCTAATATTTTATGTATTTTAATTAACTTATATATATGATGTTTTAACTTTTTATTTTGTTGGAAACCGCCCTGAGCCTTCGGGGAGGGCGGTATACAAATACAATAAATAAATAAAAATAAATAAATAAATAAATATCTTCTGAGCATTTGTTTAATGCTTATAGCATATAGGTAGTATATTTCCAACCTCCCAATGATGGTCTTTCCTTTTCCATATGTTCCTTCTGTAGGTAAAAGCAGGAATATTTTCACTGAACAACTTCAGACCAAGAATCTGTGGTGACTAGGAGGTGCCTCTGATCAAATATTCTACTTCTTTTGAACAGTGCTGTACCTGCAGAAAATGGCATTGGGGCAAGGGATGGAATTGTGCCTCTGGGGAGAGGTGGAAGGAAAGGATGTCCTCAATCTCTTCCCTACCTGGCAAAAATGGCACCTTTCCAACCAGGCTTGCAGCTGAGAGCTCCTCCCCTCCCTCGGAATGGCATTGCAGTTGGCCTGCTGCTAGCCTTGCTGCCTGCTCAGCCAACTGACAGCACAGTCCTGCATTGCAAAGCAGGTGCATCACTGTTGTCCAAAGTTGAGCCCAGTTTCCAGTGCTGCTGCAGGGGCTTGCTGAGGGCTGATCTGGCCAGGGGTGGAGCTCTGCTACCATTAGTTTTCAGAGAGGCCCACCTGCTGTCACAACCCACAGGGAGGCCACACCTCCTCCTACTTCACTCCCTCCCTCCAACCATACAGCCGCTTCTCCTGCAGGTAGCTAGTGGTGGTGCAGAGGTACCAGGGGTCAGCCGGGGAGGGTTTGCTGGTGGTTGGCCAGTGAAAAGCAGCTTTCATGGGGGGTGGAGGGGCAGCCAAATGACACTCAAAAGTGGCACCTGGGACATCAGCCCCCTCTGCTGCCCCCTAGGTACACTGCTCTTGAACCAATCCAAAGTGGCCTTTGGGTTGAATCCAACCTCCATGTGCAAAAGCCATGTGAAACTGGACTTGTAGCAGAGAAGGGAATTAGGTGAGATTCAGTGAAAAACCTGGCTGGATCTTTGAATTGGCTCTTCATACTTCCAGCTCAATCCAGTTCAAACCAGGATTCATGAGTTCCCATTCCTTCTTTGTCAAAGTGCAAACTCAGAATGAATGTCCTTGTGGATATTCCCAACTGGGAGTCTTGCTTTCTGCCATTTCCACCATTGGTTATGTACCTGATAGTCTCTTGGCTACCTGGGCAGTTGCCATCTGTTGGATGGCACAAAAACCAACTTCTGTAGCTTGATTATTTAAAGGTTTAGAATGTCATCCAGGCCATTTGCTGAAGTCGGTTTGGATTTTTGTAACAAATAGTATCAAGGAAAGTAAAGAGGGAAATGTAAATTTATCCTCAATAGCTTGAATGCTTTATTGAATGTAAGAAAGCAATACATTCTGAGTGCCATACCATCCCCTGAGATAATATAGTATATCCTTATTTGTACTCATCCTCAGTACTCAATACATGAGTGCTCTGAATACCATCAATAAAGAATCATAAATATAGACACAACAAATAGCATGACAGTGTGATATGCGCTACACCTTAAAGTGCCTGGTTTGTAGAGAAAGGAAGAATATGTATGAATGAAATGTTCTCTTTTACCAGCTTTGACTACATGATGGCTTCTTAAATTAGCATTCAGATTAAACTTGTTGGGATTTAACCAGCAGAACCTATCGATACAATATGCTTCAGTTGCTCAGGGTCTACTGCTATCCTAAACAACTAATTTTTTTAAAGGATATTTCAGATAGCAACCTAAGACATTAATTTTTTTACCCACTTTTCTGATCATATTCCCTTAAAAACACTCAAAGTGCTTGTTGGAGCTGCATCTGCACGTGAATAAAGTCTGATAACAGCCTTGGAACTTCAGGTTGAACTCAGGTTTCTCATTGTGTTCTCCTGCTAGTCAGTTAAGATGTACCGTAGTCCATTGTTCAGAGACTCTGAGGAAACCAGCCAAGGACTATGCAGAAAGCGTCGACTATCAGAAATCTGAATAAATGTATTTACATATGTTGCATTGACAGGAGCTTACATGAGCATGGGAGTTACACAATTAATTGAAACAGCACTTTTTTGTGTGGTGCTGTGAAGATTTGCATGAAAAGGGAGAGCCTGCCTCTTCAGCAGCTAGTCCTTAAAGTGCCACAGAACTTTTCTATTTTGGCTGTAACAGACTGACAGCTCCTTTGGAATATTGGCAGTAAACCTCAGTCATCAAGGATGTCTTTTTTATAAGCAAGGTTTGGTTAGAGGTTCCTACTATAAATGAGTGTAGAATTATGCTTAAAATATTTTGTTTCCCTACAGTGAAATGCTTTTACTTGGCACTAGAGAGCATCTTGGAGGAATGAGTTGTGAGAGAGCAGATTCATCTGTCGATCATGTGCATTTTTATCTTGTCCTTCTTTCAAGGAGCTTGGAGCAGTATGTACAGAGGTTGCTTCCTCTGATTTATTCTCACAACCATCCCTTGCGATGACATACAGGGGCAGAGCGGGGGGAAACTGCACCTGGGGCGTGTGCACACCCTGCGTCCCTGCCACAGCACCGCCCACCCCGGAGCGCCCCTGCCACACCCTTCCACAGCCCAGTCACACCTCCACCACAGTGCCGTCCAGGGCATCACGCCCCCCACCCCATCCCATGGACACTACGCCACTGGTGACATATGGCAGAAAGAGAATGACTAGGGAGGCCAAAGTTACCAAGTGAGTTTCTTGGTTGAGGACAGATGCTTATCATGCTGTCATCTCTTGGAAACGCGATAATGATGTTAGTAACAGAAGCCCCGTGGTAACTTCATGATGTAATTTTTAAAAAAAATCATGTTTATTTTACATAGGGAATATATAGGCTGAAATCATCCTCACATGGTGTGGTCTGGTATTTGCCACATAAGGAAGAATCTTTAAAAGTCAGAGTTCACAGGATATGAGTAAATTATAGTTCTAATCCAGTAGCTCCTCATTCAAACAAAATATTCACTGTGTGGAATTAACAGGATTAAAATGTTGTTTGAAGAGGCTAACCCTTCAAAAATAAATAACAGGAGAATCAGGACCAAACATTTGTGGGAGGGGCCACTGTAGGGTCCCTTTGGTCCTTATCCATTTAGACAGAATTAAGATAATTTATTACTAACCGGCTTGTCTCCCTACCAAGAGCCAAGGGTGAATACAGATCCAATACAAGCATACCAAATTAAAAGTTTTTTAAAAACCAGTAAAACCAGCATGACATAAATAATGCCAGGGGCTAAAATCATATTTATGTTGACTGGAATCCTTTTCAACAGAGGAAAACATCTGGAGACTGAATCAGAGGTAGATCTTCAGAAGAGACAGTTCCACAACTGTAGTGCCATGAAAATGAAAGCCGCACCCCTCCTTATCACCTAACCTTAGGACAGGGGTCCCCAAATTGGGCACACCATGTGTCCACCAACACCTTTTCTGATGCCCACCAACTGTTTTTAGGAAGTGGGCGGGGCCAGGTAGGGCTTTTGCCCAGCAAGGATTCTGATTAAGTATTGGATATTTTTAAAAAGTTTCTCTGGCAGCAGCTGCCACCACAGCACAAGGATCTGCACTGTGTGAGTGAAGTTAAGCTGTGCCAACCATTTTGTGGCTGACTGTGCCTTCTGCAGCAGCCATTTTGTGGCAGCCATTTCATTCCTGCTTCCGCCATGCTGTATCGGAATTCCAAATGTGCCTGCAGGCTCAAAAAGATTGGGGACCCCTGCTTTAGAGGAAGTCAGCAAATGTAGCGGGTGTTATTCCCCTGAACAAACTAGAGGATAAAAGAAAGTTTCCCTTCCCATTATGCTGCAGTCGAGCGGGAACACTTAGGGTTTGGTAGGTATTTGAACTGGTTTTTCTTCAATTTCTGCAGCTGCAAATATACCTGTCCCTCTGTACCTTGTGCCGCTTGTACATACAAGTGGCACAATCCTTTCAGCAAAATCCTTAGATCTCTAGCAAGAAGGGATGCACTGCTTACAGCTAAGCAACTTCTGCTGCTGAGACAGGATGACTGTTCCTATTGATCAAAGACAATTGTTAATATCTTAAGGAGGGAGAATGTTGGAAATAGATAGAACTAGGTCTTATGGGCTGAAATCCCTATATGTTGGCATCTCTATCAAGCAAGATCTAAGAGGAACATTGTTCTGTGGTGTGTGTATTCTTGGAACAAAAACAGAGAACACTAAGCATTTCTTTTAAAACTTGTCATTGTACATAAGCTATTCGTTGAAGGGCTTTCATTTTTGCACATTTTAAGTCTTGGAAACTTTGCCTTGCAAGTAAACTTTTCCTCATTTACAGTTTTCCAGGGTTTTGTTGTTGTTTAAGTTAGCAGCTGAGGCTAGGTCACTGGGGCAACCTACACACTGAATAAGCAGGTCTCCCCCATGTGAGGCCCCCTTTTAAAAAGTATACGCAAACGAATGGTTTAGTTTGAATGAACTGCCTGCTACTTTGTGGAAACCATATACAAATGAGCCCCAATCAATCAATATCCATGAGGCTGCAGAAGTTTTTTTTTTTTTAAACTAAAAAATTAGAAGGTATATTTTAGCACGAAAAAGCCCTCGAAGTGCTGTTGTCTGACTCTATGAATTCTAGTCAATGTGTCAGTATTTTGGAATTTGAAAGGAAATGGGGATCAGACCTGACAATCCAGAGCTGAAATTTGATGCCCTGGTCTTTTTGATAAACTGACAGGCAGTGAAAATTGCACACGTCTGCAGGGAATGGGGAGGGGGGGGAGGATTTTGTAGGAAGTCTGCTTATAATTCACAAAAGCATGCGCATTATCAAAATGATTTTCTTTCCCATTCTGTGGTGTATTGTTTTCTTTTGGAATAGAGGCTTTTTGCAACTTGTATTGTGCTATTTCATGCATGCTTATAGGGTAATATGATTTTTGTGGGTTTCCAGTCAAATTGTTTATCTGTTTATCTGTGTCTCAAGAGCAAATTGTGAGGAAAAATAACCAAGCAGTGTGTGTGGGCAAGAGAGAGAGAATGAACAAAAGGAAGGGAGAAAAAATACAGACTAGTCTGTACAATCAGCAAAACAAGAAGTAAAGCTTTGCCTGGCGTATACCATTTCAGCTTCTCCTTGACATGCTTCATCAACCAGTGATGTAACTGAAAGTGCTCAGGTGCTAGAAGTGGTAAGGAAATAGCTCCATGTACGCAGCTACTCAATGTAGCATTTTCCAGTGTACAGCAGTAGCTGTTACCATTGCTGACATAAATACTGCATTACTTGATTGAGGATATCTTTTAAGTGATTCGGTGCCACTAGCAAAAATAATGTCAGAAAACGGTCATGTACATGGAACAAAATAGTAAACATTCCTGATATTCCTGAGCAAGGGAAATATCCCAGTTTGGCCAAGAAGTTTGCACAGTTCCTGGTTCTAAAGCAGGTTTGCCCCACGATATTTCCCTTATCCCAGGATTTTCACAAATTGCCAATTTGGCGATTCTTTTCAAAAATCCCGCCATGAACCCACAATCGTGCAAACACCACTGGAGCAGAACCAGTTTATTTTTCCCACCAGCTGCCTGATCTCCCTGCCCCGCCGCCCACCCCCCAATCTTCCCACCTGATGTCATTTCAGTTTTCAACTCTAGTGCCGCAAACACATCCAGCAGCTGTGCCACCTCTGGATCCAGATCCATGCTCAATAGGTTCAGATCTCCTGGCTCACAAAATGTGCTCCTACCCGAAAACCACAGAGCAGGTGTAAAGGTGGGTGCCAGCAATTCAGATTCAAAAGGCAGGGCAGAGACATTCATTCAAGCTGCCACCCCAAAACAACAGCCAATCAGGACGCGGGATACCGCGGAACTTCGCATATGTGCGGATACGCTTGCGGTGTAAATACAAAAGACCTGGGCTTGTACGAAACAAACTGGAGTGTTTCCTTCTGGTCTTCACTCGATTCCTTCATAGAAACGGGCAACCATGCAAAGGGAGAAACCAGAAAAAAATAGACCCGGATTGTAAGATACGGATTGTAACCCGGTATAATTGTGCTGTTTTCTTAAATGCCTCTTATTTAAGGAGCAGCAGTGGTATAGTAGCTAAGAGCAGGTGCACACTGATCAGGAGGAACTGGGTTTGATTCCCAGCTCTGCCACTTGAGTTGTGGAGGCTTATCTGGGGGATTCAAATTAGCCTGTGCACTCCCACACACGCCAGCTGGGTGTCCTTGGGCTAGTCACAGCTTTTCGGAGCTCTCTCAGCCTCACCCACCTCACAGGGTGTTTGTTGTGAGGGGGGAAGGGAAAGGAGATTGTCAGCCCCTTTGAGTCTCCTGCAGGAGAGAAAGGGGGGATATAAATCCAAACTCTTCTTCTTCTTCTTCTTCTGATGATGATGATGATGATGATGATGATGATGATGATGATGGTAATGATTTATTACAGAGATCTAAAAAATCCTGACTCCACACGTTTCAATATTTTATCCTATTTTCTCTCCTCACGCCTTTACATGATTGTCCTTGTGTTTCAGTTGACAAACTTTTCCCATGTCCTTAGTTAACCAGGCGCTTTGCCCGTGTTGAGTCTCTTCTCTTACTCTTATTTAATCTGATGGCTTTAAATGCCAGTTCTTGTGCTGGTGCTTCCTTTTTTCCTGTAAGAAACAAATATTGCTGTGTTATTGCATAATTGCTTTTTGTATCTGATGAAGTGGTCTGTAGTAGTCCCTGAAAACCTCTGCTTCGATAAATCTGTTAGCCTTGAAGGTGCCACAGTGCTCCTTTGTTGCTTGTACTGCTGCAGACTTGACACGGCCCTCTCCGTGAAAGCAGCTTCTATTTTGGCTTTGGAGACGTTAGCCATTTAGGACTGGCTTGCCTTCTCAGGGACGTTTTGGCCACCAGGATCTATAAAGCTTAAAAAGTTGGCTGGAAAAGTTTGGCACTGCTGGTGTGTGTGTTTTATTGTCCGTCCTCAAAACAGAGTGCTAAATCATTTAGTGTGTGTAATGCAGCTGCAAGAGCTGGGAGTGGAGGCGTAAGAGAGAATGGAATGCTCTGAGGAGGGGTCTTTAATGGGTTATAGAGTGATAGGATTCACGTTGCCCAAGCTGGCCTCAGCCTAAATAAAAACGAGCTTGGTACTTTCGCTCCACTGGCTTGCACTTCTCCGAGAATCTAACAGTCCCTAGTTATTTTTTTCCTACTGGAAAGAATGGCTTGCAGTACCCAAGGAAACGGGGGGAGAACAACCAGTATGTCTTGAGTGAAACTACCAAAGATGCAGAACTGGGGGGGGGGGGGGAGCAACCAAGCTTTTGGCGATGGCTGTTCATCATCCATTAGCCCAGTTTCACTTAGCAACTGCAGGCTAGGGCGAAGGTGCCCAAGCATTTCCGGGCTTCAAAAGGGTGGGGGGGGGGGGATCACATCAGCCACTGTGCTTGTGAATTTGAGCCATAAATCAAGCATAGCCATGTCTGAAATCATTTTCTGCCAAGGCTAATACAGCTGTTTCATCCCTGTATCATATCAGGTTGTAAGCAGGGCGTTATTGTTTAGGCAGCTGGGAACCTTTCTCTTACTGTGTTCTTTTTTTGTCTCAAACATTGCGAAGCATAATCTAAGCAGCATGTTATGTTCTATACAAGCCACTTATGTGGAAGAATCAATAATGGCAAAGTAAGTGTTGTGTTATCAAACAGAGAGGAGTGTCATTTGGCTGCTCCTAACACTGTTACATTGTGTGCTGATGTCTCACCAGAGATATAATCCACCTACGTGGATTGGAAGCGAGCACAAAAGGCTCTGTGCTTTCTTTCTTTTTTTCTCTCTCTCTTCTTGCTCTCCTTTAACAAATAACTGGAAGGTTGTCTAGTCTAGTGTCTTCCCTCCTTAATGTATATTTTCACCTTGGGGAATAGCTGCCTGTTATTGATTTAGCTAGGAAAAATATAACCCAGAATACATTAAACATGGTAGGTCCTATCTGAACTGGCAGCGCGTGTAAATTTTTAGCTCTTTAGCGAAGGAGAAAGCCTTAGCTGCACTCCAGTTTTCATCTTACAGATAGATTTCTTTGAAAAGGAGGACGTTGTTGTATGACTATTGATTTCTCGGTGTGCTTCACTGTTGTACCCGTGACATGCCTTGTTCCGGCTTTTATGAGAATGTCTTTAATGGGGATGCAGAAATGCAGTCGGTGGCTGAAAGGGGCATTTTATTTCCATTTTTTTGATTAAATAACTTTCTGGTGTGGTCCCGCCCGCCTCTGAGCTCAGACAATGCAGCTACATGAGTTGATGGTCACAATAAGGGAATCTGTTGTTTCCTGAGCTGACCAGCTTGACAAGTGAAAAATAGATGCCTGCCATGTGTCAGGTTTTCAAATATAAATCTTGTTAGCATTTGCTCCAGAGAATGTAAAGAAGCGGTGAGGGCAGCAGAATGGGCGATACAAAGCAGAGGAATTTAGCTGCAGCTTTAAAGTTGGAGGAAACTTGCTGAGTCAAGAGGTAACGGCATCCATGAGTTGGAGCAGCTGATCTGAGTATTGATGAGGACGCTACAGCTCAAGGGCATAAAAAGAGTTCTGCTGGATCAGCCAGTAGTCCATCTAGTCCAGCATCCTGTTTCACATAGTTGCCAACCACTTGCCCTGGAGGGTCAACAGGTGGGCATTAAGGTTGAGGCCTTCCCATTCCGCTTCCTGATCCTCAGGTATTCAGAAGAGAGGGTTGTTCTATGTAGAAGTTCCCTTTAGTCAATGCAGCTAGTGACTAAATCTCTGATTCCCTCATGAAGCCATCTGTGTTTATGGCCTTTATTTTGGTCATGGACCCACAATTTACTTACTTTTTGAGTAAAGAAATGCTTTCTGAATGTGTTGCCCATCAACTTCATTGGGTTCCCCTGAGTTCTAGCTTGCACAGGGATCTCATGGCTCCAGTCTGAAACTGAACCCTGCGGGCAATGATGCATCGGTCATGCAGTCTTCACACTCTGGAAAAAAAAATCCTCTGTCTCCAGCTAATGTCAAAGGTGGAGGAAGGAGCCAATTTGTACAGTTTCACTGACTGGACACCTGAAGGTTATGGTTAGCAGCAAAGGTGTGTGGCTATTTTAGAACCTGGCTTTGAGAGCATCCGTAATACACATTCAACACACCTTATTTTGCAGTCCTCTAAGGAAGGGGTTTTGGTGATACTATACACTTCGCTATGAGTGAACTTCAAGCCATTTTCACTCAACCTGCCATTTTCATATCACAAACGTCTGGGGAGAGGCTAACCCTCTTTCAAATGTGTCATGGTCTCAATCCAGATTGGGCCCCTTCACCCATAAGAATCAGACCCTGTCTACTGACCCAGGGAAAATGCATTGTGTAGTTATTCCTTTCGGCTTCACTTTAGTTGGGGATAAGTAGCAAGCCTGTGTAACTGGATCCGTTCACATTAATCCTTTGTTACCTTTGCCTCTCCCTTCCCCCGTTGGCTAAACTTAGAATGTAAGCTGCTCTGAATAGGAATCTGACTTTGGCTTACATTACTCTGTAAAGGCGACGTAAAATTTTTAACTCTGTGTACCTTTTGAGTATTCAAAGCAATTCATATACATTAGTTCAATAATCCTTACAATAGTCTTGTTCTAGTTTTGCATGTTGAACCTGGCATTTCAGCCTCAGCATCTCAGCTTGGGGCTGAAGTGAGATTTGCCCTTCAGAATTTTTAGTCCTAGCCACTCTGCTCTGCCTATTGCAGTGGATCACAGCTTACTACGGTTTACAAGTGTGTGTGTGTGTGTGTCCAGTGGTGGGATTCAGCTGGTTCACACTGGTTCGGCTGAATGGCCGCAGAAGGCCATTGCGTTCACATCCTACATGTGAGCTCCCAAAGGCACCTGGTGGGCCACTGCGAGTAGCAGAGAGCTGGACTAGATGGACTTTGGTCTGATCCAGCTGGCTTGTTCTTATGTTCTTATGTTCTAATGGGTAGTTAATTTTTTCCTTAGTTTGTTGAACAGGCTCAATCCCACCACCCTAGGGGAAGGCGAGTGAGGGGGCTTTCTGAGCCCCCTTGCTTGCCCTTCCAGGCCAAGCCGTCACCACCTTCCCTCACCTCCCCCTGCCCCCACGGCCCAACAATGGAAAAGGTGGGGAGGTGGAGGGAAAGGCCCTGGCCGGGCCAGCCACGTTCCTCCGCAGCAGCCAGGTAAGTGGGCGGTGTGGGGGGGGGGGACCGTTAGATAAATTAATAGAATCCGACCATTGTGTGTGTCCATAAAATGCATATTCTTTGCACTTGGAGGATTTATTTGCTATTGTAAGCTCACAGAAACAATAAAGAAATTTATAGGATAAATTTATCAAGCATTGTGGAGGATGGTGCAATCTTAATCAGCTCACACATTTGGAACGTCCAGCACTTTCTGTTTATTTTTGCCATGTTGCTGGCACCTGTGTTAGTCATGCAAAAAAAGAAGAAGGAAAAGATGGTTCTTTTTCATTCTTGAATCATCAGGCTAGTCATAATGCACCATTGGATAGGTAAAGCTGGAGACAGACACAAGCTGTGCTAAAATATTTTAGTGTATCGCATTAAGCATAGATCTTTTTGCTCATATTTGGATTATTTTTCTGAGCGTTGGTTTTCATGTCTGAAGGTAGGAACTTGCAAGCACCTGACATGGGTTTCATAAACCCCTTGTGGATAGGGCAGTATAGAAATCCAAATAATAAACAAACGAACAAACAGAAGAAGTTTGATTCCATGTGGAAGGGTACAGATATATACAATAGTTATGCTGAGTTGAAAACTTTACATAAGGCCCGCTATCTCAGATAAAATTTGATATTGGTCTATCTCAACAAACTTTGTGAAAACTGAAGCAATCAACTGGACATGGTTTGTTTCATAGACCTGAGCCCAGAAGAACATAATGCATCCTCCCCCACCCCCATTTACCTACTATTCAAAACTGTTTGTCACTTTAGTACTGTAATATAAATCATAAATATCCCTCCCCCACCAATGAATGGCTTGTTCTTACTTCTCATTAAATGAAGGTGGTCATTACAGTGTTTCTGATGAGCAGCGAATTCCACTGGCTTGCTTCATAGACATGTCCCCCATGTTGTTGTGGGTTGTTTCTCCAAAAGGGAAGAGCATGGCTTGTTTTATAGGTTTAATTGTGGTGGGTGTCCTTCACGTGTCTTCCAAAACTGCTTTTTCAACATTAAATTAGAAACAGAAATGCAGAATCCTCAATGGGACAACATGTTTAACAGAAGGCTTCCCTCACTTCTTCACACAAAATTTCCCCTTGCAGTCTGTGTGCCCTTTAAATTGTATATCCTGGGCTAAAGGAACTGTGGTTCTTCATAGTTGCTGTGTGGAAACATTCAACACACAAGTCTGAACCTCAGCAATAGCTCTTTGTGGACATGTGTGTTGTATTCTATTGTGTGTTGTATTCTATTGAGCCAAAAATTAGAATAGACAATAATTGTTCTCAGTGGTAGATGGTCTGCTGTTAGGCTACCTGATCTAACAAATGTGATAGTGTATGCCAAATTCAGACACTTTGCAGGATGATTTGACACATATTATATGGATTTAAGGTACCTTAATTGTAAAAATCTGGTGCATGCTCTGGCCTAAATTAAGCATCTGAGAACCTGACTGCTTTTAGCAAAAGTACATGCTTAACTCTTGCATTGAATTCAGTGGGCTGGATGGCTGAGCGGTACCTCTTTTTTCCTAGGCAGAATGCAAATGTATATTCTAATATTCAGAGTTCCATTTTTCAAAAAACGCATTAACTAAATCCTCAGTTCCAGCTTCCTCATTCTGTTTCATCCGCCTTTTCTGCTGCTTCAACAGTGTAGCAGTTTCCCACAGTGGCATTGCATTGCAGTGGCAAAGAAGCATCCAAATGGTAGAAGAAGAAGCAGCAGCAGCAGCAGCATTATTCAACTTGGTCAGTTATGACATCCTAATCAGCCACCTCATCAGCTTGGAGATATCCGGGACAGTGTTGCAGTGGCTGCACTTATTTCTCCATGACTGAAGACAGAGAAGAGAACTTCCATGCACCATGAACTAGCATGCGGTGTCCCACATGGGGCAATTCTCTCGCCATTACTATTTAACATTTATATGTGCCCTCCAGCTGGGTTGATCCGGAGGTTCGGACTGGGTTGTCATCAATAGGCCGATGACACCCAGTTATATCCGGATATTGCCCCAGCTGTTTTGGGCAACTGCTCGGAGACTGTGGTAGAGTGGATGAAAAAGAGCCAGCTGAAATTAAATCCAGCAAAGACAGATGTCCTATGGCTGAATTGGAAGGGGCAGGTAGGACATTGTTAGTTGCCATCCCTTGATGGGATGCAGCTTGTTGCTGTCTCATCCGTCAAAAGTTTAGGCGTACACCTGGATACTTCCTTATCAATGGAGGTCCAGGTGAATAACGCTACTCATATAGCATTTTGTCATCTCCTCAAGTGAGACAGCTGGCACCCCTCCTATCTCAAGCTGACTTAGTGCCACTGTAATCCATGTAACTGTCTCCTCCAGACTGGATTACTGCAACTCACTCTACGCAGGACTACCCTTGAGCTTGCTCTGGAAACTCCAGCTGGTCCAGAATGCAGCAGTGAGGGTCCTAACTGTAACCTCAAGTGAACACACATTCAGCATGTGCTCCGCCCACTGCACTGGCTCTGGGTAGGGCATCGGATTAAGTTTAAGGTGTAAGTTCTGACGTACAAAGACCTAAACATTCTGGGACAAACATATCTATGAGACTGTCTCTCCCATTACATTCCCTGATAGACGCTCGGCTCATTGAGTAATCTTACTTGTTCTCCCTGGCTTAAGGGAAGTCCAGCTAACCTCAACCAAGGCCAGGGCTTTTTTGGCCTGATGGAATGCTCTGACTGAGGAGACCAGAGCCTTGCGGGATCTAGTACGGGTCTGCAGGGCCAGTACAACAGAGCTGTTCCACCAGGCAAAAGGTTGAGGCAGCAATGGTTACCAATTCTGGCCTCCCCCCTCACCATTCACCATCCCTCCTGCCACTCCCTGCATTAGGTGGAACTTTTCTTTCCTCTCTTTTATGGGATCTTCTGAGCTCTTGGTTAGTGAGATGTTTGCCATCTGAGTTAATTGGAAGTATGGATTTTGAACTGAGTTATTGTTTTAAAGGTTTATAGTTACTGTTTTGTATCTTGGCCCCTTCCAGGGGACCAGGGCAGGGAAACTGCAGGGGAGCCTGCCATGTAGAGACCCCCTTGGTTTTTTTTCCTGCAGTCACAGCAGCAGTGGGGAAACCACAAAATCCCATCCTTGTGTGAAAGACATATAGCCAGTAGTGGGATTCACATAATTTAACAACTGGTTGTTTACAAGCACCATTTAAACAACCAGTTCTGCCAAAGTGGTGCGAACCTGCTGAATCCCCTCACTGCATTTAGCCTCTCTTGCTCTCTTTCAACCAAACTGACCTCACATGGTTATTATGAGGCCACAATGGGAAAGAAGAATCATGTGCCTTGAGCTTCTTGGAGGAAGCTTGGACAAAAACATTCAATATGCATTAAAATATGCTGAAGACAAACTGCTGCGTGCTAATTAATCTACATCATATTAGGGGGGAAATGAACTAGCCTAAAGGGTACAAATGTATAATGGATTCTCCAACCACCTCCTTTTAAGAAGCTTTAACAACCTAGTTGCCTGAAATGATGGTCTCCTTTTGATTGGTCTTCTTTGGATGACTTAGTGCCAATGGATTCCTACCACTCTGAGACTGGAAATACCATCTCTCTCTGGGGAAAATGAAGGTTGTCTAAATGCAATCTGACTGGCACTCTTTGAATCTTGTTTCATTAATGAACCTTTTATCCTTTCTTATTCTCCTAATCTTGCCTACCGTGTTTCTTTATTTCGTACAGGCATTCTAAGCATATTTTCATTTGAGTACTTAATGGCACACATTGTTCTAATAGAATATGTGCAGCTGACCCAGAGATGTGATAATTTGGTGTAGGAGAATCAGATGACTGTATTAGACATGGTGCTATAATATATAGGCAGAAAGTTTGTGTTCCATTTCCCCATCAGTTCCTAACCTCTACATTAAAACGTGCTGCAAATGCGACAAAAATGCAGTAATTATATGACAGCTATCCCTTTCTGTGTCTTTGTTATTGGCTAAATGGATAGTCCGACAGCAAGTGAATGTGTGAAGAAAACAACCAAAGTAAAAAGGAGAGGAGGAAGCTATTTAGAGATGCTAATAAGTATTCCATGGGACATATTTACCAGACTTTGAATCAGTAATTATATTTCTTATTAAATGGAACAGTAAACACAAATCCCTTTAAACCGTTGTGTATTTTTCATTTTAATCCTTATATGAAAGTAAGTATCTAAAGGTTAGAAATATTGTAAATACTACAGTGGCAGATTACGCACAGGATATCTGCTGCTCAATGGGGGCAAATGTGCGTCGCCGCAAGATTTCTTGTATGGATATATTTCCTCAAGCCCCACTTTTGCTTTCTATTCTCCCCATGGCAAACGAGACCACTTCTAGCACAAATTTAATTTTGCTTTGCAGCCAGAGCAGCCAGAGTTGCCAGTGAGCACAGATTTTCCCCGTACCTCTTCCCTCCACCCACAGCCACCCTGCCTAGTCTCACCCTCCCCCACTCCCTCACACTGCTTTACACACTTTCCCCTTCACCTCTCTAAATGCTTCTTTCCACCCCACCTCCCCTGCTGCCTCACACTGCCATCCATGGATTTCTCCTCACCCCTCATTCCATATTGCTGGCTCCTTTGAGACAAACAGGGTCTCTTTTTATCTCCACCCCATCTTCCCCGCTCTGCTTCTGCCCTCCCTGATGATTGGGAGGTCTTTTTACAACTATATTTCAATAAGACTGTGTTTTAAAACAATTTTCCTGGCTGCAGTATCAGCAGGAAGAGAGAGGGAAAAAGTAAGTGTGTGCGTGCGCGTGCGTGCGTACATGCGCAAGCCTTTAAGAGGAGTTCATGGGCAAAGTTAAGAGAACCAGGAAAAGCGGCCAAGACGCATTGAGATTAGCAAGCTTGCTTCAGGGCAGGCAGAAAATGGCTCCTCAGAAAAATGTGAGGAGACCCCTCTGCAAGCCTATTACACACTAAATAGCCCTGAGGTAAGTGTTCTATGTGTAATGGGCCAATGTTTTGCTAAGTAGGAGTTCCATTGCTTACTTCAGTGTGTTGTGAAAATGGTCCATTTATTCATGCTCTTTGTTTCTGGTTAGTTACCAATCCATCAGAGAACCTGTTCTCTAGGCTTATTATTTCTAGGTTTGATGACGAGTCTGTGGTGAAGGAATTCTGTCAGAATCGTTTCAGAAGTATATAATTCCACAGTTTGTTCTTAGAGAACTCTAAGAGATTTCTGAGGCAGGATGTCCCATTTCAGGCCATGCTGATTTCTGCTACCAAGAAAGTCAGTTTTGCTGCAATCTATAATATGGCCACTTTTATAAATTTGATTTATATCCTGCTTCTCTTCTCAATGTGGACCCAAAGTGGATTGAATTGGAATAATGTAAACAGCTGTGATCACCTCATCTAAAAAAAAAAAAAGCTCTCATAGTTTGTCTAGTATATGGTTGTGGTAGCCAGTGTCATATACGGAAGATCCTCAAGACAACAAAATTCCCATCAAGTCAAGAATAGCTTAATAAATTTAAAAGCTTACAACTTTAGCAAAAATTAAACTACCCCAATTATTATTAAATTTTGTACAGATAACCCATTTTAGTCTAAACATTGTTGCAATAGTGTGCTTTGTGGAGAAACTGTATACCTTTGAATATGACATATGATGATGAGAAGCATATAAACACATTATTTAGAAAAAGTCATAAAATTCTCAGATCTTTGAAATGTATTTTTTCTTTTTTCTTTATTGTATGTGACTAGTTGACGTTTTAACATGGTTGAAATCTAATGCTTTGCTAGTTTATTGATTAACGCTTAGATATATGTTGTGCTGTTATCATTAATACTGGTTTCATTGGAGTAGTTAATCATTTCTAATATTTGGATTTAATTTATTTTTATGAAGTCTGTTTTATTGGTAAAGAATCCACTAATGATTTATGATATTCTATTATTAATGGTGTTTTATTGGCTTTCTACATTGATAGTTAGTGAAATGTTCAGATATTATGTAGTAATATGGTTACTAGTATTGGGTTTTTTACGCTTTAATAGGGATTAACATTTAAATCCTAATGATGTTTAAACAAAACAAAAAGAAGGTAGGAAGCAGATTGTATTAGTCTTTTCAATTTCTGTATTCATATTTCTGTTTAATTACAATAGAAAAAAGTAGCTGAAATTCAGGAGGAAAATGAAAATCCTATATTTGAATGCTTAATGGACTTTTTTTTTTTACGTCGTTGAAAATGTCAAAGGGAAGTTATATTGGAAGTGTATGTGTGTTGGACTACTGGTCCTAGTTGTATCAATGAGAGACTGTTTGCAGATGAAATGAACCCAACCTTTGTTTTTGGGAAAGCATTTGTTAAGGCAGAACTGCAGTGGCGCTTCTGACACATGAGAGCTGGGTATGTGTACATCTTTGTAGCCTGAGCAACAAAGGGACTGAAGAGCCACATGTGAGCAGAGTTGAGTTGAGTTGATACTTGACATGAGGAATTCAAATCCTAGCTTAGGAAACACTCCCATTTCACTCATATGAAGACAGATCAGACATTCACTGCTGGCAATAATGTAGCTCCTTATTCATTTCTCATTCATTAGCTGTCATTTTGCTGCGGTCCCGTAACAAATGTCTAAATAGGAGGAGAGAAAAGAGCTGCCACATCAGACAAATGCTGCCTCTGTCACAAAAGTTCTCCTTGGGAAAAAAGGGACAGGCATTCCAGTTGAAGCAATGTGACAAAGAAAATAAAATCTCAGCCCCCTCCAATTCATTCTGTTTGTGTTCCCTTTTAGCAACTGAACATCTAATTAAAAAAAAAGATCATGGTATTCTGAAAATTTAGCCAGATTTCAAATAATGGTTTAAAAAGATATTTTAGGTATAGTGTATGTGGCAAGGCTTTTAGATTTTGTGCTTTCAGATTGATTTCACAGCTTTGAAATTGTTTGATTCTCTTGAGGCTTTAGGGAAGAATTAAACAACAGGGGAAACTGACCCTAGACAAAATGCTACCTGATGTATTTAAAACAAACAAATAAAAAACAGAAAAATGAAACCGAGCAAAGCGCTGCATTAACCAGTTTAAGATTACTGTTTAAGATTAACTGTTACTCTTTTTTTCCTGATCAGTTAACTAATGATAAATATCTCAGGGTGAAGTGTCCTTAACAAGAGACAAACCATGACTACAGCGAAACCAGGGCCAAGTATCCTTTCTCCAACAGCAATGCAGATTAAAATCTGCATTTTGCATTTGCAATGACAAGAGTTAATCGTTTTGTACAAGCCTCCTGCAGTCTTTGGATGGGCAATGAGATTTCCAAATTGATAGCCTCTCTCCAGTCTTGCAGGCTTTGTTGCTGTATTTCTTAAGCCTAAACAGGAAACCCAGGAATACTGAAAGAAACAATGTCCTATTTTAATTCCCTTTTTATATATGTTATAGGTTTTTTATTTACCAGTTTCCAACAATACAGTGTGAAATAAGCTGATCAGATCGCAAGGACATTCTGTGAAGCGTCCCCAGAAGCATAATTAACTTCCTGCTTCTCAGTTTTTCCCTGAAATTTCAATTAGCTTTGGTTCTTTTTGCTACCTGTCCCCATGTGCCCTAAATGGCTGTGGAGTATTGGCGTTGCACTGCTTAGCAGCTGCTGTACAAGAAACAGCTTAATTTTAATGCTTGGTGGAATTATTATTTCCTAGGTTTATATAATGTGTTTGGGGGAGGGTACTACTTTGGACATGCAAAAACAGATCTTTGTACAGAGCCTATTTATGGAATAATAGTTTTTCCCTAATGCTAGGGAATGCTGGGAACTGTAGCTTTGTAGGGAGATGCTACATATATTTATCAAAGAATTCTCAATATTCTCACCCAATGACAACTCCCAGGATTCTTTAGGAGAAACGTAAACTTTTATAAAACTCTAAATAAATTATACAAGATTGCAATATGGATATGCTCCTATGACATAGCAAACACCTCCATGGCCTTTTCCGCACAGGTCAATTATAGTATTTCCAGGATGATATTAAAAACATTTCCTTTGTGGACTTCCATACGTTTCCCCCGCCCCAGTTTGGTTCCAGAAATGTTTCCAAGCAGTTTTCTCTCTGTTGTTTCTGAAAATAATTTTATAGCAATGTTTCTTGCTGAAACATTTTTGAACCAACTTCCCTTATATTGCAATCATACTAAAATGTTCTTTCCCTCCAAAATGGTGGGTGTTTTCCATGCCCCCTGTGCAATTGTCAAACCTCCCCTTTGGCCTTGCTCCACAATTTTTGTCCCTCATCTCACCATTTCACCCCTCTCCTCTTAATTTCTAGTTTCTTACCTCCCCCCCCCACCCCCAATTTTTTCAGACCATCAAATCAGCAATGCTATGAATCATTGCTGCAGTGCATATTTGGAAAAAGCAAAAAAGAATGGCCACCAGCAAACAATGTTTGGAGGAAGGAAGTGTGGACATACTTCATGGTAAATGATGGGATCACAAACACCTGGGAAATGGGTTAAGCTTTGAGCAGTCTGGAGCCTTCGTATCTTCAGGACTGCATCTCCCCATACTGGCCACAGAAGGCCCCTTATTTCTCCAGTGGTAACCTATTTGGCTGGCCTCAACCAGAGTCAGGGGTTTTTTTTGGTTCTGGCTCCAGCCTGGTAGAACTCCCTTCCAGCTGATGTCAGGGCCCTGCAGGAACTCAATCAATTCCACAGGGCCTGTAAGACAGAAATGTTCTGTTAGCCTTTGGTTGAGGCACCCATGAGTTGGATACATCTTTTTGGCCTCCCAAGTTTTGTCTCTCCCTTCTCTCCGTCCTAATAGTTAGGATTGAATGTATAATAGGATGGGGTTGATAATTAGAATTGAGGGTGCTTGCAGAAAAAGCCCATGTTTACTTTTCACCTGTGCTGCTTCTAAGCAACAAGAAGTAGGTGCAACAAAGACATGAGGGAGATGGGAAACTCTAATCACTTTGCCGTTGTGGTCAATAGTGCTGTCACTTACAGTGCTGTCGTAGACAGCTGCCTAACATTGCTTATTGGTCATGCTAGCTGTCATCTATAAAGCCTGAACTATTACATGAACTGGGAAATAAGGTCACCTTGGCTTCCTACCCATTCGACCAAGTTTTTAAATCAATATACTGGTTGTGAATATCCCTGTAATCCATGGATGGCAATGGATATAGGCTAATTTGTTTATTGTTCATTGCCTTTTTCTGGGCCAAACTACACATTTAGGTTTTTAAGGAGTTGGGTCTGGGGAACTATACAGTCACAGAGCAGCTGCAAGGAATGGGTTTTAAAAAACTAAAGAAAGCCCTAATGGGCTTGGTACGCCGCCACAGTTGGAGGAAAGGCTCCTTCATTCCAGCTGAGCCGAAGCAGTGTTATTTCCTTGTCTTTGCTGGTCCACATGTACAAAATACTCCATGTGGAGCAGCAAAAGCATCATTGCTTCTGAGCCTTTTGGGCTCACCATTATTATTTTTTTTAAAAAAAACACCATTCCCCACAACTGCAGTGTGGCCGTGAGGAAACTGGACCCAGCTCTTTAAAAGCCTGAAGCGTACCTTGGCCTTCTGCCTCCCATCAGTGTATATCTCCAAGGTAGTGACAAACACACCCGGTAGTTAGTGTGATAAGAGTCGAGTTGCCTTGCTCAGTCTGGTTCTCTGTCAAAGCAATCGACAGGAGCAGCCATGTATGGAATGCTTTGGAAGATGTACAGGTATGTTCTGACACAGACAGACGGAGGAGCTAGGAAGAGAAAGCTTAGGGATACTTGGGTGGTATCCTACCATAGGCTCAAAGACATTCCTCCAGCTTAATGGGCTCTTCAGTTAGAAGAAGGCTCTTTAGGCAAGGGAAAGGCGTTAGACTTTGCTTAGTGAAAGAAGAAAGACCAATGTCAACATCAACCCTGGCTGTGTAATCCTGTAACTAGAATAAATCCCAATTTTCTTTTCTCTCTCTTGTTCAAATTACCTCATCTTGGAAATCAGAGCATCATTACTAATGATAGTTTCCATATTCGGCCTGCAGTAAACCCTCCTGTTCCATTTGCAGCCTACACACTGACGCAGCAATCCTTGCCTTGCCTTTGTTTTAATTCTAATTTTGAAGTGTCAAGCTGAAATAAAATTAGAAATTAAATCCTCGTCTGGTATAAATCACTGCTTCTCTGTTGTGGTCAGCAGAGCCATATCCAATCACTCGCTTTGCTCTCAGCTTTCTTAGGAGGCTGGAGCTGTGACCCAGTCATGCATTCATGAAGGGAGCGTTTATGGCTCAGTGTCTTGGTAGTCAGCTGATTTTGTGCATTTCAACAGCTATTGAAACTGAAAAGAATTACTTGTATGGGGAGCCGGGACAACAAGAACTCGTCTACTGAAGGCTCTGGAGTTGCAAGTTGTGTTGCCTTAATGGATTCTCTCATACCTGGTCAGAAGGAGGGGAGACATAAAGTTTCATGCTAATTATTTACTCATTTACTATATTTTAGCTGCTATGTGTGTTCCAAACATAACACTGATGATACCATACTAACAAAGAGCTAATGAAATTACAGACAGCTAATGGGAAAGGCAGGGGATGAATATTTAAATAAATATTTAGATAAGAAAATTGCAGTGCCAATACTAAGAAGCGGCCTAAGTGTATTAATATATCTGCATATAGCTACCGGAACAAAACAGTTTTTGTATGAATGTAAGAACACAAGACTAGAATGCTGGGTTAGACCAGTAAGAGGTGTAGCACCCGGGGCTCACCCCAGGCACTGAGCCCCCCCAGCTGCGCCCCTGCCTGAACTTCCCGGGGACACAGTTGAATGCTAGCAAGCAGGGCATGCCCCGCTCCCATTGCTATGTGGAGGTCAGGTGTGGGCAGTGGTGTACCTGTGGAAGAAAGAGGGGCCAATGCCCCAGGCACCACTTGTGAGGGACAGGGGGCACATTCAGCCTCCCCTTCCCCCCTGTAACCCCACCCACCAGCCTCTGCCTGCCAGCTGCTCGTCCTTCCGCCACTCACATGCTAGCCTCCCCACCCCAGCCTCCACATGGAGATGGTGAGCCTCCTGCTCAGTGTGAGCCTACTCAGTCCAAGCCAAGCTTGGATCCAGCTTTAAACTGTAGGCTTCCAGCCTGCAACTTAGAGCTTGATCCAAGCATGGTTAAGGCCATGCTTGGACTGAGCCCAGAGCTAAGCCTCCTCTTGCTCTATAATGTTGGGTTCACCCCAAGCTCCACCTACGGTCAGGTGGAGCTTGGAAGGGGGGGAGCGAACACAATAAAACTAGAGCGGCCCTGGCCTCAGCCAGGCTTGGATTGAGCTCTCAGCTGCAGACTGGAAGCCTACAGTTTAACACTCAATCCAAGTTCTCTGAGGCCAGATTCACTGCGCAGAGGGGCTCCTCATCTCCACATGGAGATTGGTTGTGGGGCCAGTCAGCTAATCCCACATCCGACCTCCAGTGGAGATAGGGGAGCAGGGTGAATCCAGCTGGCTAATGTAGAGATGGGACAGGGTGAGCCCAGTTTGCATGTGTTCAACCGTGCCCCTGCAACTGAACTCCCAGGGAGTTCAGGGTGAGGCGCAGTTGGGGCATGTGGCAATGCCCCTCCAGAAGTGCCTTCCAGGGCTTGAGCCCATTATGCCTCCCAGCTACATGAGTGAGACCATTGGTCCATCCAGTCCAGCATCCTGTTTTACAATGTGGCCAATCAGTTGCCCTGAAGGACCATTAAACGTGGCATAGAAACCAAGATTTTACCCTGATATTTCTTCTTATCACTGGTATTCAAAGGTTTGCTGCCTCTATATATGTAAGTTCCCTTTATTCACCATGGCTAGTAGTCACTGGCCCTTTCCCCACTTTCCTTAAGCCCCGCGCTACTCTCCTAAAGTAGTGCGGGGTTCAGCTGCCCTCCCCACTTCAGGGGCGGCGAGAACGCAGCCTCCCCGATGCTGCTTCTCTCGCGCCCCCTCGACGTGCGGAATTTCTGGTGCCTTTTCAAATGAAGCCTTCGACCGACCAGCACTTGAAGAAGGAATTGCAGCTGGCGCCATGAATTGCCCGCAGCAACCCTCGGGGAAAGGTGAGTGGGGAAAGGGCCACTGTTGGACCTATCCTCCATGCACTTGTCTAATCTTTTAATGCTCATGGCCATTTGTCAGAGAACTACACAACTGAATTATTTGTTGAGTAAAGTGCTTTCTTTTGTCTGTCCTAAATCTATTGCCTGTCAACTTCATTGGGTGTCCCTAAGTTCTACTGTATGGGAAAAGGAGGAAAAGGTTTTCTCTATCCACTTCTCTGTCCCATGCATAATTTTATAAACCTCTGTCAGATCCCCCTTTAGTCATCAAAGGAAGCTCATTTAGGCTGAACTTAAGCAGACTTTTTCAGGAAGGGAGTTCCATAGTTGAGGCGTGACCATTCAGAATGCCCTGATGTCACATCACAAAATCATTGCAGCAACTCGATCTTCAAAGGCCTAGAATCTTAATAAGGTAAAAGACGCTTCCATTGGACATTGGCGCTTCAGGCTTTCATACATAATAACTTTGAATTGTGCTTAAAAGATAATTGGAAGCCATGAAATTGGAACACTACAGGAAAGGGTCCAGAAGGGCTTCTGGAATTAGCATTTTGGCTGTCCAACCTAGGAACACCTATTTTATTTTCAGCCATGGATGCCAGGACACAGCTGTGACTGGGACATGCCCTGTCTTTTCGAGTCATTTCCTGTGTCAACAGGGCATGATTTTCATACTGCAGTGAAAACACCGAGCAAGTTACATGTAACTCACTCTGTTCACCGGCCAAAGGAGATGAATGCTTCCCCGCGTGCTTCTTGGGCCGCAGTCTGTATAATGTTTAGACTCTTTTGTATTTAATAATTTTTAAAAACTATTTATGCATAGTTTTTTTTAAAACTGCATATGCAGAGTTTCGTTTCTCCCCTTCTGTTGGAGTTCTACCAAAAAGGCTCTGTAAGCACAATATGGCTTGAAAACACTCTCCAAAGTAAAAGATCCCACATACTGCCAAAGAGTTCCACCCACTCCTGCAGGCATGAAATCCTCCTCAAACTGGGACTGTGTTCATGTTGGGAAGCCTAATTTTATTTTGCTAGGAATAGCCTGACTTTTTCACTGGCACTGTGAAAACTCTGTTGCTGGTTCTGCCACTTTTAAGCGGTGCACTAAGTACCGTTCAAAGTGCAGGAATGGTGGAGTGCTGCCGCAAGCAGTTGCCATGAGGATTACTTGAAAATGGTAAATTCTCTCTGCACAGCTCAGGTGTTAACATGTAGAATTGCTTCCCAAATCAGTGTGCTTCTCACAAAGACTTTCTGAATATTCTTGACCAGAGGCGTAGCTCCAAGGGGGCAGGGTGTGTGCGATGCACCAGGCACACCCCCTGTGGGGGTGTGGCAAGGGCATGGCGGGGGCATTCCAGGGCGGGACAGGGATGTTCCGGGGCAGGGTGGGGGCAGAGGGTGCACCAGGCGCTTTCCCCCCTTGCTACGCCTCTGTTCTTGACTCATGTTCCTGTCAGTAGCATGTGTGGAACCTCTCTGTGTGATGGCAGCCATTTGCATAATAATGTTAAACCATTTTGAAGTTTGAAGCTGGTAAGGCAGAAAATTCTCAGTGGAACAACTGCATCTTTCTTGGTCACTTTTCCCATCAATTGTTAAAGGGCAGGCAGTGAATAACCAAACAGCAGATGCAAATAGTGGCAAAGAATCCTGATTAGCAGCCTCTATCACCAGTGGATGTAACAACATTTCTCTTATAATTCCTAGAAGCTTAGGGAGGGTTGCATTCCCCTCCCCTTTTAATTCTGACAACAATTCTGTGAGGTAGCTTTGGTTTAGAGAGTAAATGGCCCAAGCATATCAGTGAGCTTCCTGGCAGAGTCCGGATTTGAATATGGATCTCACAGGTCCTAGAATTAGATCCAAACTAATGGTTTCTATATTGCAAGAACTTCCACCCTCAGAATGCTGTCCCCCCCCCCCCCCACTGCAGTAGTCTACAATATCCCCTGAAATCTTGTTTCAGGGAAGAGGGAAGCAGGAATAGGAGTTCAAAGATTATTTCACTCTGCCACTGTGCTTGTAGAAGCGTTAGTCTAGATCAGGGGTCCCCAAACTTTTTAAACAGGGGGCCAGTTCACTGTCCCTCAGACTGTTGGAGGGCCGGACTAAAAAAAACTATGAACAAATTCCTATGCACAAATGATTGTAAAATGTTTGATTTCACCTTTCAGCCTTTCTGTCATGGTCTATTTTTAGAACAGTGACCAAAGTATGTCAAGTACAGGGTGGGCTCCAAATATTGTTGGGGAGGCTGTGGAATACCTTCCCCTGTAAAAAAAAAAAAAGCAGAACTTTCCCAATGAAGCATTCCATCTAACCCAGGATCAGGTATCTTCCTGGGTTCTTCCTCCCTAGCAGCCAGCGAGCGATTCACCAGCCTGGCTGATGCCAATGGGAGTGAAGCGGAACAGGAAGCCTGAGAGCAACACATGGAGTAGCTGAGAGGGATGGGCGGAGCAGAAGTTGCCACGTGTAAGGTTTCCAACTCTGGGTCAGAAAATTCATGGAGATTTGGGGGTGCCATCATGTAATTGCAATCAACAGCCGTTGGGGCCGGTTCCTCCTCTCCCTCGAGCCCCCACTGCACATGAATGGAGCCATCGCCGCCATGCCTGGCGGGCCGGATAAATGCCTTCAGGGGGCCACATTTGGCCCCCGGGCCGTAGTTTGGGGACCCCTGGTCTAGATCAGTGGTGGCGAACCTGTGGCACTCCAGATGTTATGGACTACAATTCCCATCAGCCCCTGCCAGCATGACCAATTGGCCATACTGGCAGGGGTTGATGGGAATTGTAGTCCATAACATCTGGAGTGCCAAAGGTTCGCCACCATGGGTCTAGATCCAAACCTTAGGATGGTGCTGAAACCATAACACAACACTGGCCCTGTTTCACAGTAGTGCATCTGATTCAAATCAATGAATAGCAAAAAAAATGTCTGGGACAACTTGCATTTTGAATGAAAGTGTAAAAAAAGACAAATTACATCAACCTGATTATAGAATACAAATTAAAGAAATGGTTTAGGTCATTCTTGCTACAGAATTTATCATGCAAAATGAAATATTTTTAAACCATTCATTTATTTGTTAAAATACTTGTGCACCCCACTCACAGTTTGAACTGCTTAGAGCTACTCCCAACAAAAATCTGAAATATAATGGAATCACAAGACTACAAAAAAAGATCCAGTAATAATACATCATCAGTAAAAGCATCAAGTAAAACACCAGATAAAATTCTTATCAAGGTAATAACTGTGTAGAGCAGGAATAGATTAAAGTAGCAGGTATCATGCTAGATAAAATTCCCATTTGGATAAGCATTGTAAAAAATAGGAGTCAGATCATAAAAGATGTTCCAGGCAAGCAAATTCCAAAAAAGCTTTAACTCAGTATTATAACCCCAAATCCATAGAAGTTAACAAAATGCCCGTGTAATCATGTTTATACTTGGTGTCAAAAAGTTAACACATTTTTGGCACGAGGCAAACTGTTGAGGGATGGGCATTCCTCAATTAAGGTGTCACTGCAGAAAAGGCTCTGTCTCTAGTGGCCACACACCTTGCTTCTGAAGAGCTTGTGCATGGCCCTAAGCTAAATTGGCTTGCCTGCAGGCAGTTTGAAGGGATGAAAGCTTTTACAGGGTGGCCAAGCCTTGCCTCTCAAGTGACTGAGCCCTTTCCCTAGGCTGGCCCTGCTCTCCCCCTGCCAGAAATTGACAATTTTACCAGCAGTAGCGTGGGAGGCAATGAGCATAGCCTATATCTGTCACTTTCCAGACCTATGCTACCAGAGACTGGGGTTGAGCCCACTTGTTGATAAAAAGTGCCATCCTGCCTGTTGTTATGTTTCCTGCCGACCTCCTTCCTCCTCAACCCCCTATCCTATTTCTTGGGTTCAGAAGGTTTTTTATCAGGATCCAATGTATCATGTATGTATTTATTTATGCTATTTAAAATATCTGAATGCTACCTTTTCAGCTGATCAGGGTCCCCAAGGTGGTGCACATAAAACATTATGTCAGGTCTTCAACTGGAATCGATAAACAGGCTCTGGATACTTGATCAGAAGTCTTTATTGAACACAGCTGGGACCTGGGTTTTGCAAAGCCAGTTCTGGCAGGCTAAGGTAAAACGGTTACATTTATCCCTGTAGTTTTCCCACCATAAAATCATCCTCACTGGTTCTCATGGAATGTGAGACTATTACAGTGGAAAGAAGGATGGACTAGATGGACTCTGGTCTGATCCAGCAGGCTCTTTCTTATGTTCTTATGTTCTTATGATGTTTGGGAGTCGATTGTCTCAAGGACAGGGCAGTGATAGTGTCCAGCCACCTGCCGCCTCCTCCTGCTTGGTCGTCGCTAGGGTTGCATCTAGTTTAGCTACAGTTGCAAGTATCAAAGGAAAACAAAAGGGCAGGAAAGATCCATTAACATGTCAGAGGTGAAGACAGCTTTCCCCCTTCCCACAGGCAGGTGTGAGTCCTTCCACCTTAGTCCCATTCATCAATGTCAGGCTCCACCCTGACACTTTAGAACAATTAAAAACTCTAAAAGTATAAAATTGTGCAAAAAGAACACATGCAAAAAAGGGAGGAACGCTCAAGTCTTCATTTGCTGGCAAAAGACACCAGTAGAGGGAGACAAAGCAATTTCCTGGGGAGGGAGTTCTAGAGTTTTGGTGCCACGACTGAGAAAACCCTTTCTTGGGTGGGTATCTGTTGAGTCTTAGATGATGGGGCGGTGTGTGTGTGTGTGTGTGTGTGTGTGTGTGTGTGTAGCATCTGAATATGTTTATAACGACATTTGAACGTGACTAATGTAGAAACTGGAGTTTGTTTCTTCCACACAAACTGGGGTTCTAAAGCAAGGTTAAGCAGAGGTTTACAACTCATTTATGGGGAAGAGATAAACTTAATTTACTGCAGGAACTCATGTTCAGACGTTGGAATTTGAACACTTCCATGTAGGTAGGAGGACATGCAAACACAACACGAAGGCAGTTTGTGCCTGTTGTGAATGTGCCTCTGTTTATTCGTTATTTATTTATTTATTTATTTATTTATTTATTTATTTATTTATTTATTATATTTGTATACCGCCCTCCCCGAAGGCTCAGGGCGGTTTCCAACAACATAAAATTTAAAACATCATAAATATAAGTTAATTAAAATACATAAAATATTAAACTAGAGATGGCTTCAACTATTCTATTCTATTCCCCCTTTTATGAACCCACGGGAGGCCAGATGTTTACTTATTATTGCGGTTGATATCATCCCGGCTGGCCAAATGCCTGGCGGAACAGGTCCATTTTACAGGCCCTGTGGAAACTTTGTAAATCCCGCAGGGCCCTGATCTCACCTGGAAGCCTGTTCCACCAGGTAGGGGCCAGAGCCGTAAAAGCCCTGGCCCTTGTAGAGGCCAGCCGGATCGCCTTGGGGCCAGGGATCACCAGTAGGTCCGCCTCCGATGAACGGAGGGGCCTAGAAGGGCGATATAGGGAGAGACGGTCCCTTAGATATGCAGGGCCAAGGCCGCGAATGGCTTTAAAGGTCAAAACCAAAACTTTAAACATGACCCGGTACTTGATCGGCAGCCAGTGCAGTTGGTATAGGACCGGAGTAATACGGTCCCTTGCTGTTGCTCCGGAAAGGAGTCTGGCTGCCGCATTCTGTACGAGTTTCAGTTTCCGGATCATGGCCAAAGGTAAGCCCGCGTAGAGCGAGTTACAGTAGTCTAATCTAGAGGTGACCGTGGCATGGATCACAGTGGCCAGATCAGAACGGGAGAGATCACGGGGCCAGTTGCCGTGCCTGCCGCCAGATGGTAAAAGCTGCCTGGAGCTGTCTGGGTGATCTGGGCCACCAATGATAGAGATGGATCCAGAGTCACCCCAGGCTCTTGGCGGACGAAGTTAATTTTAGCGTCTCGCCACGCAGGGTAGGCAGGACAACGGCCACGGACACTCCCCGACCCAGCCACATGACCTCCGTCCGGGTGGGATTCAACTTCAGCCGACTTGCACTCAACCAACCAGCCACAGCATCAAGACAACGCTGGAGAGCATCAGGGGCCGAGGTCGGGCTGCCCTCCATTGTGAACAAGAGCTGGGTGTCATCAGCGTATTTGTGACACCGCAGCCCAAAACTCCGAACTAGGACTTCGCCAGGGGTGCATGTAGATATTAAAAAGCATCGGGGAGAGTATCGCTCCTTGCGGCACCCCACATAATGGGGCGACGCTTGGAGATCTCACCCCGATGCCACCTGCTGTCCCCGATCTCGGAGGAACGAGATCAGCCAATTTAAGGCTGAACCTCGGACACCGATACCAGAGAGGAGGTGGACAATAAGGTCGTGGTTTACCATCTCGCAAGCTGCGGTGCGATCTAACACCCACAACAGCCCCGACCCGCCTCTGTCCAAGTGTACTCTGAGGCCGTCCACACCAGTGCCCAGCACGGTCTCGGTCCCATGACGAGCTGGGAGGGCAGACTGGAAGGGATCCAGCACGGTTGTGTCATCCAGGAATCGCTGGAGCTGAGCATACCGCTGGCTCAATTACCTTGCCCAAGAATGGCAAATTAGAAACTGGGCGGTAATTGGCGGATCTCCAGGATCTAAGTCGCGGTCTTTTTAGGGCGGGCGGACCACTGCCTCTTTAAGCCGACCAGGAAAACTCCTTGCTCAAGGGAGCAGTTGACTATATCCAACAGGTGGCTCCGAAGCTCCTCCCTGCCGGCTTTCACCAACCAGGAAGGGCACGGGTCAAAAGGTCAAGTGGTAGATCGTACAGCATCCAGGATCCTGTCAACATTCGTTGGGTCAAGTAAGCTGAAGTGGTCCAAGAAAGGACCCAAAGACGGCCCAGGGGCCTCTAGTTCACATACCGTATCAATAGTGGCAGGGAGGGATTGGCGGAGGGTCAGGACTTTGTGTGTGAAGTAGTTCGCAAAAGCCTCACAGCCTAATGCCAAATCAGTCTCTTTTGGACCTATCGAAGAGGTCGTCAACGTCCGAATTATACGAAACAATTGTGCTGGGCGCGAACTAGCAGATTCAATAGCGGAAGCAAAGTATGCCCGCTTCGTCTCCTTCACAGCACTCTCATAGGACTTCATAAACGATCGATATGAGTGTCTTGACCCCTCGTCAAGTACCCGCCGCCACCCTCGCTCAAGCCGTCTCAGTTCCCTCTTCATCTGTCTGATTGCATGTGATTGCATGTGAGTTCAAGACTGATGCAAAACTTGAACATCATTCTGAGGCTTTAGCCCTCAGTCTAGTGGGGGGTGGGGGGTGGATTTGGGAGAGGAACGTCTGAACAGCTCCCAAGATATATCCCCAGTCCTTGGAACTAAAGCCTTGGAAAGGTGATCAAAGAGAAGGTTAAAACTCTGGAGTGGGGTTCATGTTTAATGTGGTGTCATTTGTTTTAAAATGAGCAAAATCTTTATTCTTTTATTTCTCAAAGAAAGCAAAACTCAAGTATATTTACCTTCTGATGCCATTAAAACTTTTCACAAAATCTTCTTTGCTTTTTACACGAAAGAAAAAAGCTGCCAGATTTTCTTACTTACCAGCCAAATCGCAGCAGATTTTAATGTGTGTTTCTGTTGCATATTTGTCACTTTACCATCTTGGAGAGACATTATGTGGAGTATATTTTTACTGCCGAGGCAAACAGTCATGCTGCTCAAGTGAATATGTTTTCCTGCAAATCCCACATCTCCACAAAACTGCCTTCTGAGGCAGTCTATGCAAATAGCAATGCGGTTGGTTGTATTTTTGATGCCTGAACATGAGAATGTGGTCTGAATGTGGTCCGAGCTCAAAAACTGATTAATCTGCTTGATGTGGACGGAGTTGCTCATTCACCTTAATTATGCAATTTGGAGAAGTTTGTGCATCTCTCACCAGCTATCTCGGGGCACTAATACTGCCCATTCCTGTTGAATTTCCTAGCTGCGGGACTTTCTTCTTTTTTTATGATTAGGTCTGTATGAAAAATGGAAATGAATAGGTAGTTTTAGGTCCTTCCATCCTACTGTAATATGAATTGCAGTGGGGTTTTTTTTTCATCCAAAGGACTGGTCACATTCATACATGCTGCATTTTAGCAATGCTTCTGCAGTTATCACATGCCAGTATGCAACCAGATCCTTCTCTGGGGGCACTTCTTTTTAAAGAAAACAGACTTTTGTCAAGCAAGGGTGATTGCTGTTTGCCCTGAAGTGGCTGACAGCAATAAAAATGATATTTTAGGGTATCACCTGAAATGCATGATGGAAACTTAGAAATTTTAGGATGGGGTCAGAAGAGATATGTGAAGAGGGTGGGGCCTGTATTGTTCATGCTCTCTCATATGCTATTTTCATGAAGTTGGCCTGGCCTTTAGTTATTGTATGATGATAAAACGTTCGAAGAGTCAGCATGGTGCAGTGGTTAAAAGCAGTTGACTCTAATCTGGAGAACCAGTTTGATTCCCCACTCCTCCACATGAGCAGCAGACTCTTATCTGGTGAACTGAATTTGTTTCCCCACTCCTCCATATGAAGCCTGCTGGGTGACCTTGGACTAGTCACAGTTCTCTCAGAGCACTCTCAGCCCCACCTACCTCACAAGGTGCCTGCTGTGAGGAGAGGAAGGGAAAGGAGTTTGCAGACCCATTTGAGACTCCTTACAGGAGAGAAAGGCGGGGTATACATCCAAACTCTTCTTCTTCAAAAGAGTGTAGTGGTTCAAGTATTAGAATAGGAGACCCAAGTTTCAATTCCTGCTTTGCCATGGAAGCTCACTTGGTCCAGTCTTGTCTGCAGAGGACAAGTCTACCCAATACACCATCTCCCTCTAAACAAAACAAAATAAAAAGGGGGGGAAAACGCACATGCACGGTATCACCAGGGAAAACAAACTTTATTCATGAACATTTTACAAGGAAATAGCAGTCGGATGAGCTGCAAGTAGAGGAACCTCTGTGGGAAACAAATGCAGCAAATGATGGCAGCATGGACTCTCAAGCTGCAGAAAATGGCGAACACAAGTTGCTGCGAAAATAAAAATAAGTGCTCTAACGGGGGAGTGGGGTGGAAGGCAGGAAAAATAAAATGTCTCCTGCCTGTTTGTGTTCGCACAGCTAAGCAGAAGACGTCTTGAAGACAACCTGGGGAAGACGACTTTAAAATGATTGCTTGAGCAAAAATACAATATCTTGATGATGTCTTGGGGGAAAAGCTGTGCAGCCTTCTTCCCCAAAGCACCCTTTCCCCCATCCTCAGGACATCTTATTTGTGCTGTGCAGAAACCGCTTCTCTCTCTCTCTCTCTTTCCCTTCTCCCCCTACCTATTTCACCAGATGGTGGTGGTGGTTTGAATAAAATGGAGGAGGGGAGAATGATGGTGTAAGCCACTTTGGGTTTACTGGAATCTTTGGACACCTATGACACCCATTTTGACGCATGTTCATTCGGGGCCAGCTCATGGCACAAGCTTGCATTGAGGACCATACTCTAACTGGGGTGGCACTTTTGGCTGCATAGCTCTCTGGCTTCTCAGCCAGCCTTTCTGTCCCTTCTCAGCGGGCCAGCCATTCTCCCACTCTTTCTGTGGCTATTTTCTGAAAGCCCTTTACAATTCAACCAAAGATAGCCAAGTACCTTCCTAGTTATGGCTGGGAAGAAGGGTCATGGTGGTAAGGATGGGAGAAGACTTCCTGTCTCCATCCTGCTGCCGACTCACGTTTCACTGCAGCAGCATGGGAGGTGATTCCGCTGAATTGCTTGAACCACCCATAGTTTCACTGATAACTCATTTGTTTCCTGTCCAATACAAGATGCTGGTTCTTACCTTTTAAAGCCCTTTCTGTCCTAGTTACCTGAAGGATGCCCTCTCCACATGTCAAGTCAAGTAAGCCCGCATGTCAAGTAAGGGGTAAACAGCCCCCATCACTGCCAAGGTTATGTAAGGCTTCTTTCAGGAAACCGCTATGGAGGGGGTTTGTGTTGCCTGTGATTAGGTTTTAAGCAGTTGATTTTCTGATATATTGTGATGTATATTGGCGTAATGTTGTTTTATCACATTTTGTTTTATGATTTTGCTAGCTGCTTTGTGCAGTAATAGAGAGGCGGGATATAGGTTTTAAAATAAAGATAAAATAATGCAGTCACATAAAACAGCAGTTTAAAGTGAGAAAGAAGGGGAAAGGGAAAGTAAAAACGGAATCACTAATGAATCCCCCTAAAAACCATTAAGATGCAAATTCTCTGTAAAGATAAGTAGAAAGTAAGTACAATGGTTATCTGGAGACCACTATTCCCACCCCACCCCCCAACCCCAGAATATGAAATTCCAAATAATTTAGTCCAGTCTGTGGGTTCTGTAGAACCTTTTGCTGAGTGCAAAAGAGTATTATACATTGCTTACAAAAGTGCCAAATGGCAGCATTTCTATGGCCAGCATGTAAGTGTCAAAGCTGCTGGAAAGGAAAGAAACAGAATATTGAAAACCTCTTGCCATAAACAGGAAAAGAGATCTAGTGAGTCTACCATGACTCAGGTAAGTAAACAAGATCAAACAAGGGCTTCAGGCAGGCTTGTGTGTAACTTAATGCGACACAAAATGCTGACAGAACTCTGGCAGTGGAAGGCACAGGAAAGTGACACACTTGGTACAATCAGCATTTTTATGACACTAGTGATCATGCAACTTATTTTTGGCAGCTGAATTTCTGCTCTCCCTTCCGATGGCTCCAGAGGATTATTTTTGCATAGTGTACAAAATGGTTCGTTTATTGAGGGGAAAACCAGGATTCTTGCCATTCTGTCTGGCAGCGTATCAGTTGCTGAGATGTTACCTTTTCTCACCACTCAAAGTTATGTAGCTTGTGAGAAAAGTCACTCCTCCTCCCACTGTTATCTCTATCGCTCTTACTAGCTGGAAATTAATTGTGGAGCTGCTGTAAGTATCTGTTGGACGGCATCTGTGATGTGCATAACAACTCCATTGGCTGATATTAGTGGGTAATTTCTAATTTTGTGCATCTTGAACACCCTCCTGCTTTTACACGCAGGGATAAAGCTGTTTGTAAATGGTAAATTCCTCATCCAGCCATTACTGGAATTGTGGATTGAACCTTGTAATTCTTGCTTGGTTTTGCTAATGAAAACCAGACTTTCTGCACAGTTACGTAATAGTGTGAAAAAAATACAGGTTTCTAAAGGACACTTCTTTTTCATTTTAAAACGGCCACTGCCACTAACAGTGCAGAGGCCCCAGTTCCAATTGTTGAAAGCAAGCAGGAATTGAAGGGTTAAGCTGTTTCTTGTTTCCTGCATGGCACTAATGATCAGTATCATGGCTGTTGATTTTTTAAGATAACTTTCAGGAATGATCAGGAGGACCTGCATTACTGGGCTTTCTTTGACAGGGACTCACTCAAGGCTCTTCTTGAGCTGTGAGTGTCATCCATATACAGCATGAGGCATCATAGGCAGATCTTGCTTGGTGGGCAGCCAATGGGAGAGGGAGTTTCTAAGAGAAGCTTATAAGCAGTTCTGCCCTTCTCATGCAGGTATTTGCTACATGCTGCTAGATCCACTCAACCTCTTACCTGGGTCATATTAGGATCCTTTGGTCACCCTAGAGGACAGTCATTAATCTTTTGGATATTCTTCTGTTGGGTTCTGAAAATTGGCAACTTTTTCTCCTTCTTCATGTTGTTACAAATAGGCCTGGTCTTGTGACTAATTAAGCCATAAAGGGATGGCAGGAAGAGGTGGTTCAGAGCACCGTCATTTGCTTGAGTGGTCGGGTGGGCTGGGGAGGAAACAGCTGAGCTGCATCAACCAATCAGCATGTTGGAGGAGGGAGGTGATGCTTGCCCTCTCTTGTCTGTGTAGAGAAAGGGACCTTACTCCCCCACCCCATACCCCACCCCCCACACACCCCAACATCGTTTTCCCAAGCTGAAATGGTCCCAGGGAACCACTGTTTGCCTCGCTGGGGAAAGATAGATGTACTACTGATTGCTCTGTTGTGGAAACATATCCAAAAGCAGATCCCTTGAGTGAGTGGGAAATAATGTCTGTGAGGGAAGGCTTCAGTACCGTCTTCCCAAGTGCCACAGTCCTGATCCACATCAGGAATTCCAAGTGGACAGCTCCCAGCCTGTGCACATCAATCTGCCACATGGACTTTGTAATACGTGAATACGTGAAACATAACCTACGCTTATGTTTTATTATGCAAATCTGCCATTTAACAAACCTAATTCAAGTCATACATTGTTGTTGTAACTTTTCATTTGATAGTGCTGGAGCAAACGAAGAATGTATTTAATCTCTTTCTTCTCCCCCCCCCCCCCTCCATGCTGCACATATATGCATGGTACCAGGGGCGTACCACCCAGGGGGACATATGGAGTCAAATGTCCCCGGGCTGCAACCATTTAGTCACATGGTTGACTAATTGTCCCCACACACCCCTCCTCCTTCTCTCCAGGTCCATACACTGACCTCAAGACCTAGTGCAAAAAAGGTGTTTGGTCGTGGTGCGGGAGGGCAGCAGCTCATATGGGGAGGGCAGAAAACTCAGATTTTGCACTGGGGTACATTTTCCCTAGATACGCCTTGCCATGCTACAGTACTTAAATGATTAAAAGTATTTAAATGTTTAGCACTCACAGAGTGGCTGGACCTTAAGGAGTTAGGAGCACCTTCACAGTATTGTTTGGTTTCCTTTTAGAACTATGGTACTTTGGAGGTTGAAATCCTGATATAATGAGATACAAATTGTTCTGTATAATTTAAGTGGTTTTTACAGTCAGGTTTGTGTTTACTACTTATCATCCAAATATTTTTCCCAGGCACTTGTCTGTAACGTTCCAGTCCAGAAGTGATAGTTCTTTGCAAGAATATAAAAAGTCAAATTTAAACATCAATCTAGCACCCCCCCCCCAAAAAAAAACCAGTCAAAACAACCTGCTTGGAAGAATTATCTGAGGTAAAACTTGGCCATGAAATTCCCTCCTGTTGATACCTTTGTGCTAGATAGTGTAGCCTTGCAGTTCCTTAATTCTGGCACTTTGTTCAGTAGCCAAGGTCTGTCTCACAACAGATAAGTAATGTTCTACTCCCAGATTTTCCCTGAAAAGTCGTAGTAGAATTTCAAGCTTGCCCGCATTTCCAGATTAATCTTTGATTATCAAATCTTTGTTTTGAAAACTTCCTTCCTAACAGAGGATTTTCATATTCCCCACTGTTCCCCTTGTACCTACTCTTCTAAAAGTTTCCAAAAGTATTATAATGGTTATTAGCTTGTTAGGCTTATTCACACATGCAAGGCACCAATAGATGCTTTGGATTTATGAGTCAACCCTTAGAATGCTTTGTATTTCTTACAATGAAATCAGCCTTTTATTGCATTTCTTCTCTCTCTCTCTCTCTCTCTCTCTCTCTCTCTCTCTCTGACTCCATTGTCAATTCTATAAATACTAATTTTCTCTGTGGAAAAGCCATGGAAACACTGATGGGGAAGGATGGGAGGAAAGGCGTGTGGGCAGAAAGAGGGGTCATGTGGCAGCGGAGGGGGGCACTCTCTGCCCAGGGCCCCCAAAACCTGGACTGGCCCCGGACTGCCAGTTTACATTATATGATATAACAGCAGATGTGAAGCATCTCTAAAAATATTTGCTCTCAAAGTCTTGATTGATAACAAGTGGCAGAGACATCCAATCTCAAAAATCAGGATGCTGGAAAATGTTTTAAATTCACCCAGCCACTTCTGATTTACAGAAAACTGATTTGCCGTTGCTTGGAAAGAGCAGTTAACACTTGTGCTGCTTTTAGGAGGAAGCAGCCGCACAGCAGATGATATATGGAGTGGGCTAAATCTGAATTCCAAAACTTTTCATAGAATCTGACAAATGTTCACAATACATAGTACGTTCAGTTTTACCTCCTGTGTTATATTTAGCATCACACGCTACATTTATGCACACATCTTGCAATGTGCCACGAAGGACCTTCTTCCTACTTGTACTCCATGCTAGACTTCACTTTTATTTTCAAGGGCCAGCCTTTGATTGTTCAGATAATGCAGGCAGGCTGATGCTATAGGGGCCATGTAGACTTGACTACATGGCTACCTTGTTCCATTACTCCTATGCCAGACCCTCCTGGATTCCATTTGTGTTTAATCGTTTGTCAGGGAACTCAGAGGACTACTTCAGTCTTGAAAAGAGGTTAGGATGAGATAGGGTTGCCTGGTGGGCTTCATACCTGTGCAGAGATTTGGAGCTCAATTTCTCATTACCAAGACCAGCATTCCAGAAGGGAAATGGTAGTCTCATTTTGTTCTGTTCTGTCACAAATGCCACAGAACTCTGCCAGTTGCTTAAATGGGCATCTGTTCCCTGGAGCTACTTAGCTTTGCTGCCTTTTGGCAGGCAATCTGTCCACATTTCAGGAGGCATTTTAATACGTTGTCCTCTGCCACTCTGGAGTAGGCAAGGATTCTCATACTAAAAGCAATTATCTAAAATCTTCTTGCAGCCTTAAAAACACACAATTTTACTCAAACATTAGATAGTTCTATGGCTCTTGGTGCTGCCACTTCTTTAACTCCTACCTTTTCTGAATCTTTCCACCATCACCATATGCACGCTCTCCATACCTTCCCTATCTGTCATACAGCAAATCCCCTTTCTCTTCCATTAGGAAGATGGTATATCCTAAGAGCAGCCCAAGCTTTGCTTCTTCTCCAGTTCCTCCAAAGCCAGGGGAAACAGATGTGTGCATGTTGGTTAGATATATCTGGTCTAACATCTGTCCTCCTACTAGCATGCGGTTCACTGTCTCTTGCCAAATGTGAACTAAGGTACTCAAAGGTTGGGATTCATGGGCTTTCAGGAATGACCATGGGGTATGGGTTTCTCCAGTCTGGTTGGAACTAGTAGCATGCTCCAACACCAACAAAGCCCCTATAAATGGAACTTTTCCCCAGTAGAGTACTGGAGGAAGTACTGCTTACATTGCATATGAGTGAAAGAGGAGGTCAGGCTAACTCTTTCCAGCTTTTTTCTCTACCCATCCCTTCTTTGGTGCAGTTTGCCTCCCTCAAGACCAAACCATCTTCTCAACCATTAGCAGTTTCTGCGCATGAGTTTCAAGTGGTCTGTGAGGTTACATGGGCTGGAATCTTTCATGCAAAGAAGCCTCCTCCCCCTGCCCTCCTTTGGGTCCTAAAAACTCCTTGGGTTCAAAAAAAGGCTTTATTCCACACAAAAAACTAATGTAAGCAGGAAGCCTAAAGAGTTAGGAAACATCTTACAGAAGAGAAAAATATATAGGCTAAAGAGGAAACATAAAACAGTGCTAGTTAGAGTTAACTTGCACTTTACAGAACATCCCCCTTCTAGTAATCTGAGGGATGGGTCCACTTTCCCTCTAAGGTGCCTCCACCAAGCAACCCCCCTCCCCCCAAAAAAGACAGGAGAAGGGGACATGTAATCAGATACCACTGTTTTTGAGATTGCCAGTGTGGAGTAGTGGTTAAGAGCAGGTGAATTCTAATCTGGAGAACTGGGTTTGATTCCCCACTCCCCCACCTGAGTGGTGGAGGCTTATCTGGTGAACCAGATGCGTTTTTGCACTCCTACATTCCTGCTGGGTGACCTTGGGCTAGTCACAGCTCTTCGGAACTCTCTCAGCCCCACCTACCTCACAAGGTGTCTGTTGTGGGGAGAGGAAGGGAAAGGAGTTTGTAAGCCACCTTGAGTCTCCTTACAGGAGAGAAAGGTGGGGTATGAATCCAAACTCTTCTTCTGTTCCCATCTTCTCCTGTGACCCACAAGAAGTCAGTCGTTTGAGACTCATGCAGAGACGAGAAGCCATGAAGACCAGAAACCTTCAGTTAAGAGGAGAACTTGTTGAGATTGCCTCTGCTCTCTCAGCGGAACATCTCCTCCCTAGTTCTGGTGGTTCTTGTTTATGTGTCTTTACTACATTATTTTATCATTTTAAATGTTGTTTTTAACTGTTCAGATGTTTTAATGTTTATATGTTTGCTGCCATGGGGTCCCTGATCTGGCGAAAAGGCAGCATAAAATCTTCTGAATAAGTAAAAATCTCCCATGTGACAACTAAAAATTGTCCATTTAAATTATTCTAAAAATAAACATTTTTACAGAGACAGACTTATGTTTGGTAGCTATTTTCCAAAATATTTATTTTTAATTATTAGCTTTCTCTTATTTGTTTTTATTTTGCTGAAGGCGTTTGGGAAACCAGCATCAGGTATCCTGCATTTTAAAATCATGTTGCTGTTTATCTCGTGTGAGTCTTGTGCCATTGAGACAATCTTTGTGATTTAAGTGAGATAGATTCTTGTTAATGAGATAGATTCTTGTTAATATTATCTGCCTATCACTGCAGTCTTCAAGCCACTTAGTCCAGAATATCCTCCTTTACCTCCATGGGACTAGCTCAGAGAAAAAACAATTGAAAAAGCACAATCTTTGTTGAGTATTAATTCCCCTGTGTGGTTATAAAAGCAATTCTATTCCCTCCAGCTCCCCCACTTCCACTTTTGGCTAGCTTTAAGCTGTTCTGATCTTTTAAATGTAGGAAGATATTAATAAAAGATGATTTAAACAATATGATCTGAGTTTTCCTTGCCTTGACTATATGAGGCAATGGAAACTTTTTTTTGCTCCGACACTGGCAAGTTTGAAAACCACTCAAAGGGATGGGCAACACATTTTTTGAAGCAGTAACTGAACTTTAATATTATTTCAGGAGTTTTTGTTCTCCCCCCCCCCCCACATAAACCACAAACACTAAACAGTTTTTCATAATAATGAATGCAAAATACAAGTCCTTCTGACATTTAAATCCCCCCTTTCTCACTTGCACCATTAATTAATTAATTATATTCATTTGACTGCACTTTGGAAACATATCCAGCTAATCTGACCAAGGTCAAGCCTCGCGACGGCCCTTAAATGACGCCTCTGGGATGGGATAAACGCCACCCCTTAGGAGCTATTACGATGCTGCTTGTAGCGCCGCGCCTAGGCGCTGCCCCTCCCCAGGGCGGCCAGTCCGGCTTCTAAAACAACCCTTTAAAGGGTTGTTTTTCCCCAGACAGCGTTGTTCCCAGCGCACGGGTGCAACGAACAGCACCACCGAACTGATTGTTTCCCCTCGTCCCATTCTCAGCCCAGCCGCCTGTTGAGTTGGCCGTGAAGCCCACGCTGTTCTCTGACCCCTGGAGGTCGGAGGGAAGCGTGGGCGGGGCTTCGACGGCCAGCAGGCCGACGACGGGGACAAGGTGAGTGGGACGGGGAGGGGGGAAGAGGCAGCTCCATGCGGAGCAGTCTGCCGGCCTCTCCAGTGGCCGTCCGCATGCTTGCATGCGAACGGCCTCCGCCTCCACGCCAGCAGAATTCTTGCCAACGTGGAGACGCCTCGATGGCCGTGCGGAAACAGCCCAAGCCATGTGGTTTCTCTTGCTACCAGGATACAATCATCTATCTGTTCAGTACATAATCCATGGTTAGCAAAATGCCCAGATGTATTAGTGCAATTTTTCCATTTGCAATCTTTCCACTTGCCTGCTTGTAGGAGATAAACCCCACCCTTGGCCCCAATCCCCTGCTCTCAAAATACTGAGGAGAGGGGAAAAATAAGCTGGAAAATAGGCTCCATATGTGATGATCTAGGAATTCCCCTTGTGTCTCTATGGACTATCATTAGAGATTAACTCCTAGAACATCAACAGGAAATATTACATCCTTCCTAAACAACCCTCCCCAGGCACTGTGCTCAAAATCTCTCATAACTTTCCAAGGCACTCTCCAAATTTTCCAAGGTGCTATGTTCCCCAGGAATTGTGCTGGCAATACTAGTGCAACCCTTCTGTCCTTATCTGTTGTACCAAACATGAAGTATCAGGTTAATCTGACCAAGTAAGAGCCCAACATTCTGTTCACAAGATTGTTTCTGGCCTGAGAAACTCAGTATGAATTGGGGACCATTCCATCCTTTGGACTGGGAAACTATTTTATCATGACCATTCAAAAGAACCATGGGAACTTTGTTTTGTTTTGGGGGTTTTTTGCTATCAAGTCTCAGCTGACTTATGGGGAAATCCTATAGGGTTTTCAAGGCAAGGGATTTTTGAAGATGGGCTACCATTGTCTGCCTCCATGTCACTATAGTATTGCTTGGAGGTCTCCCATCCAAATACTTGTCATGGTCAAGATTGAGAGTATGTGACCAGCCCAAGGTCACCCAGCAAGCTTCCATGGTGTAAGTGGGGATTCAACCGGGTTTCCCAGGTCCTAGTGCAACAACTCCACAACTACACCACACTGGCTCTCTCATGGGAACTTCTGCCATAACATGTGGTAATATCTGCTTGCTTATGTGAATTGAAAAGATGGTTGGACAAAATTATGACAACTGAATGATTCAGAGGGAACATTACTCTGGTTAGTAGATGCTGAGGAGGAACCAGCAGGTGAGCAGTATTACCAGTGGACCCAATATGTGGGCTTCCCTGTGGCAACAGGCTGACTACTGTTGGAAATAAAATATTAGACCAGATGGATTATTGGCTGTGATCAAGCATGGGTGTGCTAATGTTCTTACAAGGCCTAAGCCATTTACTAGCCACCCGGAAACAACTACAACTAGCTATGATTGAATGGCATGTTAAGTTTCTAGCTCAGGAAGAGCCATGAGCCAGGTTTCTGGTGGTCTTCTTTTTTTTAAGTGGACCTGAGCAAGCATGCTTGGTTAGTGAAACAAATACAGACCACACACAAGGCAACCATGGGGTGTTAACAGCCTTTAGCTTTGAGTAAAAATAGAGGAGCAAATCTATTGTTATGCTTTTGCAAGAATCCATGCACACCAAAAACTCATGAGCTCTGCCCAACTCTAAGAAGGAGCCATTGTAGTCAAGAGATGAGATCATTTTTGAAAAGCAAAGTTTAAATGGATTTGTGCCTACTGGGAAAGGGCAGCCAATAATCGAAGAAGAGTTTCCAGTGTGCAGCTGAATCAATTTTGAAGATGTAATTTGCCATGTGAGGGCAACCCCCAGTCCAGGGCAGCTGCTCTGCCAAGGGGCCTAATTTACCTGAAGTTCAGACAGGTTCAGTCAGAGAGGAAAAGGGCTTGTGTGGTTTTGCTTAAAAGTGCCAGGATTTGTAAAGAAACTTGAACTGAAAGGATACTGAGACAGAGGTAGCTTTCTTTTCTGCCACATGGAAAGTTTAAAAAAATGAATTCTTGCAATTTCCAAATCAATGTCTAGCTTTTAACAAGTTCATTTCAGGTCCTTGCCAGACAAGTGCTAAGAGTTGCATGTAGATTTTTTTTTATTCCCAGCACACAGGAGCCCAGTTTGGACTGAGACTGTAGTACACAGGGAGGGGTGGGTAAAGCATTCCCCCCACCATTGTTTTCCCCAACCAGAAGCTGCTTCAGAGAGCCACAGTCTGTCCCACTGCATATCTGTCAAGAATCTCAGTTAAACATGGTGCATCTGGACCAACTTTAATTAAACCAATGGGATCTTGCATACCCAGTGTTTCTATGGCCCAGTATGCGCCGGGTGTCTGCTGCACAGCACGGGCAAATGTGGATTGCAGAAAGATTTCTTGTGTGGATGTATTTCCCCGAGCACCACTTTCAATTTCCATTCTCCTTACACCAACCGACACCACTTTAAGCGTGACTTTAATTTTCTTTGCTGCCAGAGGAGGGGAGATTTGCCTGTGACATCTTTCCCCAGACATCTTCCCCCTTCCTATCACCAGCCCCTCCCACTCCCATGCACACCTCTCCTTTCCCTTATCAGATTTGTTATTACTTCAGTTTTTGTTATCATATTGATATATGCCTATATCGCTATAAACAGAATCACTGCAACGTTGCTCTCTTTTATTTTATTTTATGTGTGTGCCTGTGTGTGTGTGGGGGGGAGATATCAGTTCTCTTCACCTCAGCAGAGTGTGGTTCAGGGAACTGCTTTGCCTCTTTCTTTTTGGGGGTGGTGGTGGTGGTTTACAGTATTGATATAACTGCAATCGCAGGTATATTGATGTAATTTAAAGGACTTTAACCAGTGGTGGGATTCAAATAATTTAACAACCGGTTCTGATGGTGGGATTCAAATAATTTAACAACTGGTTGTTTACAAGCACCATTTTAACAACCGGTTCTGCCAAAATGGTATGAACCTGCTGAATCCCACCACTGGCTTTAACAAAGTCCTTTATATTGTAATCACCAAGTGTGATGAGATCTGTGCCTTTAAGAGGCCTCTCTCTGATCCTTTTTGCACCATGCAAATAAGGCGTAATAGGGACGTCTTTGAAAAAGGTCTTTGCTCATTTTTTGTCCAAACAGCATGGACACTGAGCAAATAAAGTGTGTGAGGAGAAAGTGGATTTTTTCTCCTACCTGATCTGCAAGCTGTCACTTACAGTTTCTCTGCATTTTCACCCGCCATTTTCTGCTGCAGGGGTTCACCATGCCACCTGCCATTAGCTAAGTTGTTCCCAGGGCTGCTTCCTCTGCTTTTATCACAGGTGGCCACTATTTCAGCTTGTAAATTACACAAATGAACTTTGTTTTCTCTGCCAATGAAGCACACGTGTCATTTTTCCCTTTTGTTTTGTTTTGTTTTCAGTGAAGTGTCTTCAACGCTACAAGGACACAATATTGGAATCACAACCAAGGTTGTTATCAGATTGTACAGCTTAACAAACTGCATTCTTTATTTGTTCTCTGAACCCCTATGTTTAATGAAGATATATGTGAAGTAGAATAGCTTGCTGTGTCTTGATCATTGGGTTTAAAATGGTGTGTGTGTGTGTGTGTGTGTGTGTGTGTGTGTGAGAGAGAGAGAGAGAGAGAGAGAGAGAGAGAGAGAGAGAGTCCTTTTTAGGCACAAACCTGTACATGGCACCAAGTTTTGAAAACTTTTGATTCAAAGTTTACTGCCAAGCTTCATGCAGCGCAGCAGGCATGCCTTCAGCTTTATTTTCAGTCTTTCCCTCTCCTCCCAAATGTTCTCATAGAAATGCGTAATGTTGATCTTGTTAGAAAAATCTTTTCTGGCAAATGTAGTAATGCCCAATAAATTATGTAAAGTGTTGCAACATAAGCTGCACCAGTGTGGCTGTTCGGATAGACGGTAATTGTTTTCAAAGCTTACCCTGTCAGTTGGCCTTGCTTCCAGCTGAGGGAGAAGTGAATAACAAGCCAATCAGCATGCAAAATGTAGAACAGGGTGGCCCAGTGCACGACCATCCGCCGAATACGAAATGAACATGTGGCTGTCATAAAGAACAGGCACTGTTTGCACTCAGTTTAGTACTGCTTGGAACTGCTCCCCATTTCCTCCTAGCTTTATCTTTTCTGATGACTAATCAAAACACGTTCTCTATCCTTGTAGGTGCTACAAAACTGCAGAAATGTCAGGTGGATTCTCTATCTTTCATAGTCAGTGCCTTTTCCCTATATGTACAAGCTTTTTTTAGTTTTGAAAGTATGTGGCAGAATTGTTTGTTTTGACAGATGCTTTGGCTGTTAAGAGAAGCTGAAGTTCAGGACCGACCAAAGGAACGATTTCTTCAGGCTATGGCCCATTAGGCATTACCACCTTACCCCTAGGGCTGTTCATGTTGGAGTGGTGTTTTCCTGCAGCTATTTGTGCGGTTGCCTTCCGAATGAGCTCCCACCACTGGCCTTGAGGGCTCCCTCCAATGCTCCCAAGTCACCTCCTTTTGGCTACAGCTAAAGGTGGGTTATAAATTTTGTAAATAAATAAGTAAATAACAAGTTTAATTTTTGTTGAACCCTCTCAGCAAGTTCTCAAGCAGCACAGATTTCCTAGAAGACCAGCATAAAGTAAAAGCACCCTGCTCCCTTCTCCAACTTTGATATCTCGCTGGGACCAGGATGTAATGAACAGGAAAGGACGGAGCAGCTGAGCTGATGTTGGAAGAGGAGGTCATCATAAATACACACATGAAGTGTCCAGTCAACTTGCCTGTTAATCGGTAGTTGTCAATCACATTAAAATAATATAATAACAAAAAACCTTGAATGAAGTGCAACCAGTTAAGTACAATTAAAATGGTTCACACACTTTCCACCCACTTGCTCCTTTCCTGGTTAAAGGAGTCCATGAGCAGGGACTCAAAATCCTGGCGCTGACCTTGCGTTGATGATGGTACAAAGGGATCTTAAGACTCTCAAAATATTTTACGCCGAAAATCTTCATAAAATACTATTAGACTCGAATCTATGTTAATTACTGTGTCAGATTAAACAATCACACATGCATGTACAAATTTAATTTATCTTCTCTGAATTCATGACATTACAGTCTTTCCATGGCAACACAGATAAGTGGCAAAGTTGTGTGGCAAAGTTGAAGTGGATGGGGGAAAATTAACGATAGAGACAAAAACAATCCAAGACAACTTTCTTTTAAAAAAATAAGAATTGATAAAACCTCGTAAACAGAGTTTGTCTTCTTACATAGAATCCTCTAGAATATTCATTTGTCTTCCTATTGTACCAAAATCTATATACAGAGAATCCTTTTATCATCCCATTATACTATATACCAAAGCATTCAGGCCTAATACTATCACTGATAAAGAAACCACAAGCATATTTGCAGAGACTGAATGTCTATAAAGAGGCGATCAAGCAAGTCCCTTGAGAAAATAAAGTCCCATATCAGATTATATTGTGAAAGGGCTGAAACGAGTATGCTCAGTTCTGTTACAGCACCATTTGTGTGTGTTTGTGTGTTTTAAAAGGATGCCAGTCCTGGCTTATGTCACCCAGTTATCATCTTTAACCCATGAACATTAAATAAATTAAAATGAAAGATAAGGGTCATTTAGAAAAAAAATCAAACCCTGTGTGGTGCATGAAAGCTTCACATAATAATTAGAGGGAATTTAGTAATATAATTTGTTAATATTCACCCAGATTATATAGAGACATTATCAAATCTACAGGACTGATTTATATCACTTTGAGATGCTTCCCCTCCCGTCTGCCAAATCTGCATTTATCTGAGCTGTTTTAAACTGGGAATTATCCAGGGTTTGGTTCTGTTTTTACATAGGTTCCATTACCGCTTTGGAACACCTTGAAAAATGTCCTGTTCAGTTGGTAATATTTAAGTATTCATGGTATCAAATTCAAACCAACATTTCAAAAATGTGCATGAGATGGTTGCAGCTTGGCAAATTTAGCTCGTTATTTCTTGTCAATAGTATGTTCAGCCCTAAAATAATTCAGTAGGCCACCAGGTTCCATGTAAATATAGTCAGAGGCCTAGCAAGGGGGGAAAGCGCCCGGTGCACTGGTGCGTCCTCCGCCCCCGCCCCGGACCACCTCCACCACACCCCCAGAATGCCCCCGCCATGCCTTGGAACACCCTCGCCACACCCCCACAGGGGCGTGTGCCCGGTGCATCACACACACTCCGCCCCCCTGGAGTTACACCTCTGAATATAGTGTTACTTCACATACTAGAGAGCACAGATTTGATTCAAGAGTTATGTGGAACTGCAGATGTTAAGAGACATAATATGGGGGGGGGGAGGATGCCACATACAATTCATTAAAGGCCAAAGAAAAGGACATAACTCAGAATTCCATGATTTGAAAAATTCAGATGAAGTCTGGGCAGGCAGGGCACTCAGGTTATGAGGAGTAAACCATTCTGTTAACCCATTACTAAATATCCAGCATCTGAACACAAGTGAATGACCAAAGTAGCATGTGGAGTTACATGCAGAGCAAAAGACTAGAGCAGGGGTCTGCAACCTGCGGCTCTCCAGATGTTCATGGACTACAATTCCCATCAGCCCCTGCCAATTGGCCATGCTGGCAGGGGCTGATGGGAAGTGTAGTCCATGAACATCTGGAGAGCCGCAGGTTGCAGACCCCTGGACTAGAGGGCTCTTCAGACATTGCAGCTGTCTATACTGGGAGCCTGACAACCACATGTATAGGAAACTGCACTACCTGCAGTCCTCCTGATTCACAAAGTTGCCATGTTGTCTGAAGGGATCTATGCATGGATTTTATCCAGATGCACAGCTTCTGTACATACAACAGAACCCTCATTTTTCAGAGTTCTGATTTTTGTGTCCCAAAGGTCAAAAACCATGTGTTGCCCCTTTGTCTGCAGATGCAGAATAAGGATAGTCAACACCTCAGGTAAGAAATAAAAGGGCCAAGTTTGTTCAGTTATTTAAGTTTATCAAAGGAGATCTTTGACACCCACAGGCCAAACTCCATTCCATCCCAATTGCAGTGTGGGTGATTGTTGGAGTGAAGAAGTCTCAGGCCGCCTTTGTTTGCACATCCCTGAATTTATGGGCAAGGCCACCCCAATTCTGAGCCTTGAACTGCCATGTATATACAGCTCAGGTTCCTCCTTGTCAGGCCTTCATGGCACTTGAAGAAGGTGTGCCAGTTCCTGTCTCTCTAGCCTTGGAGGTCTATGGGTCAAGGATGATGACATTGCTTCCTGTCCCAAGTCCTTGAAGGCATCAAGGCCAACTGACCTAACCCAGTCTGAGTGCTAATCTTTCACCAGCCAAACAATTCATCTAAAAGCATTGTGGCCCACATCGATAAAAGACCCTGCCAACCTAAATTAGCAAGTGGTGTGCCAGGCAAACCCAATCCAGGTGAAGCCAGGAGGTTTTTCTAGTGCCTCTGGCAAACTCCATGAAAGGACATGCCAAATCAGCAGGACCCAAGTCACTAGGCCCCAAATCTCACATGGCTGTGCTGCAGTCTGTTCATGCCTCCAGCATGTTCATCTGCCATGATCTCTGTTTTGTGCATCACTGATCTTAAGAGTCAGGCTGCCCTGGCTGTGAGCTCTGGGCCGTCATGTGGGTATTGTTCATGCTCCTCCTTGTCAAGCCTTCTTTAGCATTTGAGGGAGGCATGCCATGTCTAAGCCCCCAAGCCATGAATTCAAGTATAGTGGCACCCCTCAAAGGGTTCCTGTCCTGGTTCAATGAAGACACTGAGGCCTCAGTCTTCTGGTCTGAGGGGTTACCCCTTCATCTTCCAAACTGATGCCTCAGGATGCTCACTTGAATTATACCATGTGCTATTGGACGCTAGCAGCCAGACCGATGGGGAACCCAGCTGGGCCCCAAGCCAGAATAGCCACCAAATATGTTGTCCATCCACATCTCTCTTTGTGACTGGCCTGCTTGCTGATGGTCAAAAGGAGGAGGGGGTGGGATTCAGACCCACTCTTATATAGGCTTCATCCTACTCCCCCAAATCCATCATAAAGAAAGCAGCAACTTGCTATTTGGTTCATCCTTCCACTAGTGTGGTAAATTGTGCTTCAGACTCTCTGAGTTGTGGATTCAAGAACTACCTTCAAACAGCATGGTGACTGTACTTATTGGAATGATCTCTGTGCAGCTGATGGCCTCCAAGGATGCATGATCATTACATCTGAATGATCCTAGGATTGTGAACAGAAGCTGGGAGGAAGTAAGAACACTAAAAGATTGACCCAGATTATTCTTAATCTGCACGTGCATGCTGTATCAGTTCGATGATTAGAACTGCTCTCTAGAGTCCTCACTTAGCCTAATATATGGCTAGATTTAAATGTAAGGTTAGCAAGTCAAAGAACTTTCTCATGGAACTTCTCACACACACAATGTCTCAATTACACTGTGCTGTGAATACTCTTGTTTAGTTTGCATGGGAGAGATCTGTACTCCTTGCTTACATTGTGCTAAGTAGACATATCCACCTTACACGGGTAGCAGACCAGTCTAAATAAGGTGCTGAGTGAGGGCTAAATCCAACAGGAGAATACTTTTGTGTCAGTAATGTCTCCGTTAAATCAAGTTTAAGCATGGTTGAATAACAATAATATTCCCACTCGCAGCAATAGGCTAAAAGTGAAACAGATGCAGTTAAGAAAGAGGAAGAGGGAAACATAGGAAAATATTATATCAGCAGATTGATCTTTATATCTGATTTATCCCATGAATTCTTCAGTGCTTTTAAAAAAAGAAACGGCAATCTCTACCCCTGGGACATTTTTAAAACAATTTAATGGAAGTGGGTAAGGTGTGAATGTGTATGGAAAATGACCAACATCCTGACAATTTAAGTGCTTCTTAGGAGAAATGAAATGATAAAACTCTCAACAGATGTGATGTTTTTACCAATTTATGGGCATTTCCCAGCTGTTTTAAAATTATACTGCAAGACTACCTAAAATGCGATATCGCCTCATAAAAAAAAAACAAAAAACCCGGCTCCAGCAGTTAATTCTGCCGGAGAATATATTGGGCATCAGTCTATAGGACAGTCCTCTTGTCCAGACCCCAGTGAAATTCACGGGAGTGGAGGGAGGTGAATCTCTGCTGCTTCTTTCCTTACTGTTTGTCCCTCTTGATAGATGTATCATCACTCGGCCATGGATGCAACAGTCCTAAGCAGAGTTACATCATCCTTCTGGTTTCAGTGAAGGCGGAAGTCTGCTTGAGATGGCCTTTCTGCTGCAGTTGTTGTCCCTTTTCCACAAGGAGCCCGAAATCTTCAGAGGCAGTCTTTCATCTGAAAAATGTGCAGTGTAATTCTAAGCAGAGCTGCTCCAGTCTATGTTTATTGATTTTAATGGGCTTAGTGGAGTATAGTATGTCTTCATAGGACAGCCCTGCAAGTATACAGTTTGGGTAACTTTGACTATTTAATTTTCCTATTGACTATTTAATTTTCCTATTGACTATTTCCAGGTCAGGCTGTTCAAATTGTTTAGCTACATTAATGTATCCTTGTTACCGCCCGGCATTAGTATTACGAGTGTTTGCTCTTGTGTTAGCACTAAGTGGCTTCCAAAGATGCAGTGACTTCCCAGTGAACTCTGTCTTCATGTCCTGAAGACATTTGAAATTGTCCAACTTACTTAGCATCTCTGAGGCTGTGAAGCCATCTAGAATATTGGATGCTGATAGCAATTGACCTTTTTTTTTCTTGTTGTTGCCTTCTGTTGAAAAAAATATTAATTTTATTGTGTTGCTTATGAATTCACTTGAGGTAATTGACCATTTGTTGCTTCTTTGAGGAATAGGCTTTGTGATTAATCAGGTGGAGGGATGCTTCGCATTTTTAGCATATTCCTATGCCCTGCATGGAGATGACTCGTGTGTATAATTTTTCTGAGATTCTTGGAGAAATGACAGAATGTGAATTGGGTGGTTAACCAAACCGTAGGCTTAAATCGAAAGTTCTGAATGTACAGTTCTGTTTCCATGTATTATTAGCTTGGATATCCTGGGAATATCCTGAATGGCCTGTCCATAGCCTTCATGTCATGGATTAAGGACAAAAGTAGACACAATGTATTGTCGGCTAGCTTTCAATAGAAGCCGATCATCAGGTATTTTCTCTGAGCAAGGGTTTAGTTTCTTAGCAGTATTCTCGATGTTGGCTAGACTAGGAGCTGGTACCCCAGAGGATTCAGATCCTCTGAAGATGCCAGCCACAGATGCAGGCGAAACATCAGGAGAGAATGCTGCTAGAACACGGCCATACAGCCCGGAAACCACGTAGCACCCCAAAAGTAGACACAATTTCATCATTGTTGGGTCTCTGAAAAAGAAGCTGGTGGCGTATGTTCTTTTCTCCTAATCTTTATTTGCACTCAAATGAAACAAGGTGGGTTTTTAAACTAACATTAAACCTGGTGGCGTAGAGCAATCACCCTAGCTAGGTTTAATGCCCTGCTTTCTTCCCTTAACCTTGGTCGCCGCTTTGGAACTCCACATAAAGACAGGAAATGCCTGTATCTCATATGTTGTTGAATTGTCCCTTTTATGAGACAGATAGGAAGAAGTTCATAGCCCCATTCCTGCGTGGAAATGAAGGTATTATGGACAACCAGAAGGTTATCTATCTTTTAAATAGCCACTACACCGAGTTGTTGGAAGCGATGGCTAATTTTTTAATGGTGTTACTTTAACTCGTCTGAAGTTGTAACTAATGGCTATTGTTGCGTTGTGATGTTGAACTATTTATATGCCATTAAAGGTATTTGAATCGAAACTAGTATTAAAGAAATTCAAACCCTGCTCCTCCTCTTCCTTCTCCCTCAGTGCTATCCCTATTTGCTTTCCTAATGTGTTCATACGATATTTCATCGCCCTCTTTCTTTACATCCTCCATCCTTTCTCCACATCCCCTCTGGACCTTTTATCCACTGCTAAGTCCAGATTAATTTATTACATTCTATATAGCTCTTTAACTGCTGCTTCTAAACATGTGATGGGGCTTAGAGGTGTGCAAAGGGATTCTGAGATAAGGAGCGGAGGAAGTTTCTCCATTCCAGCTTGCAGGGAAAGACTGACTTATAATATCATCACCTCTGATTTTTATTATGCACGGCCATGGAATAAGATGCAGGATGAATGACTGATTGGAGCTCATGTTTAGCTAAATTAACATCCTAAGTCCATTTTTACGGCTAAATCTCAGTTCAACATAATCTAAAAGCAAATATTTGCTTTTAACATCTCTGATTTATGCATGGAATACTGTGTACCATTCATTTCTCTCTTAATTATTATTATTTTTTTAAACCGCTTTCAGGCAGAAAGTCAAAGCCTGCTGTGTTTTATATTATACTCTGCAACTCATTTTCCTGTGGTCCTCTTTTTTTAAAAAAAATGAAACATCTAATTAATCTATGTACTGTGAATGTTTTCTGTTTAAACTCTCTGTGCTCATAAAAAAAGAGCTGGACAAAAGTGTAAAATGTAGCTAATTTGTTGCATCTAGGGGAAATGGTGGATGTGAAATTATCTCTTTATATTCCCCAAAGCCTGCAAATTGTAGCTTAGCACACCCATTGCATAAAGAGAAGCAAATGAGAGAAATTTCAGCTGGAGAGAGCCTGAAGAGACCCTTGATATCCCTTGTGAAGAGAGATTCTATCCATGAATGATTCTGCTAAAGAACACCATATATTTTCTGTAATTTTCTTACCTTATTTTTAGTAACAAAATAAATAAGAGGGTTGATTTTCTATGTAGCCACCATTAAGGGCCATATTGATTCATGCTAACCCTTTCTTTTGTGGGAGCTAGTTTTGAGTTCGGTGCTCTTTGGAAGCAAATCTCACATGCTTAAAATTTTGCAGGTTCTTATATTGCTTTTTATTGCCACTCTACAGTCTAACAGGCAAGTGCTTTTAAAAAAGTGTGTCCCCCCCGCATCCTTGCTTGTGGCTTGCAGACTGTTTAAGTGAATGTTGTGATTTTAAAATGAGTCCCAGTCTAACTAGTTGTGGATTAGATCTCTCAGACTGTCAATGGTGGATGCTATCAAATGGAAGCTTGTGCTTCTACCTGGATAGTTCAAGGTTATAATCTCACTTTTACGGTTGCTGACCCTTGAGTTGGGAAATTCCTGGATATTTGGGGGTAAAGCCCAGAAAGGCTGGGGTTTCAGGAACGGAAGTGCCTCATGCCTCCAAAGCAGTCACTTTCTCCAGGGAAATTGGGAATCTATCATCAAAAGATCAGGTGTCATTCTGGGAGATCTCCAGATTCCACCTGGAGGTTGGCAACCTTATTTATTATAATTGTATCCTGCTCTTGTCTTAGAAAACCTATGATAGCTCACATGGTCATACAGGTAAGTCCTAAGTGACATACTTCCAAGTAATTATACATAGAATAAGAATCTAAGGTTCATTCTGCACATGCAGAATAATGCACTTTCAGACTGCTTTCAGTGCTCTTTAAAGCTGTGCGGAATGGCAAAATCCACTTGCAAACAGTTGTGAAAGTGGTTTGAAAACGCATTATTTTGCGTGTGCGGAAGGGGCCTAAGCTTCTTTTCCCTACTATGAAAGATCATGTAATCTCCTACCGAGATTACATGAAAAATCATGTCACAGGCCTATTATGCACTTGTAGGGCATACATTCCCCTTGGGGCAGATACTTGGTTGCAGGCACATTTTCCCCCCTCTGGAACTCACTGTGAGATCAGAGAAGTCCTGCAGCTTCCAAAACCTATTCCCTTCCCTGAAAAAGTGAAGATCTGTTGTTTTTGCTCACCCTTCCTGCCTTGCCTCACCTTCCCTCGCCTTCCCCCCACCCACCTAACAGCAGTTTCTCCCACACTCACCCAGCAGAGCAGCCCAAAGACTGTTCTTTTATTTATTTTGAAGAGAAAAAAAGTGGTAGGCAGCAAGACAAGTGGTGGGCAAGGGAAATGATTGGTGGTTCGGCTGGGGAATCTTCACAGTGGGAGAATCTCCAGTTAGCACTGAAAACTGCAGGAAAAGCCCACTGTAAAGAAAAGGGGTAAGCCTGCCTGCATAACAGGTCACACAGACTATAGAAGATTCTCAACCAGAGAATTTTGTGGAAGTTTCTAATACTGTTTGCTTTCCTTGATTATCAAAGTAACTTTAAGAGGTACAACATACATATTTCAAGCAACCTGTTGCCTCAAACATATTTGAAGATTAGAGGTTGGGGCTAGTAGTATTTGAATACTATTCCAAAGTCAAGGTACTAAGCTCATTTCATCTTGTACAGTCATTTATAAATGTGATTAGTACTGTATAGAGAGAAACCATGTATAGTGACCCTAGTCAACAGCCAAATTTATCACTCGTTCACCTAATTCCACTCCCTGCTATAGCCCTTTCCACAAGCCATGCAGTCCCCATGATCCCCAGCACAGCAATTTTGGTGATCAAAAGAGATCTTGTACCAGCAATAGAGCTGAATGCATCTACCCCATGCAGTGTTTTCAGTTGTATGCATTCTGTCTATGCCAATCCACACCAGAATTCCCCTGTACAGGTCACACATTTACCTATGCCTAGCAACATGCAGTACTGATTTTCTAATAGAGAAAGTGGATTACTCATTCCACTTTTTTTCATAAGAACATAAGAACATAAGAACAAGCCAGCTGGATCAGACCAAAGTCCATCTAGTCCAGCTCTCTGCTACTCACAGTGGCCCACCAGGTGCCTTTGGGAGCTCACATGCAGGAGGTGAAAGCAATGGCCTTCTGCGGCTGTTGCTCCCAATCACCTGGTCTGTTAAGGCATTTGCAATCTCAGATCAAGGAGGATCAAGATTGGTAGCCATAAATCGACTTCTCCTCCATAAATCTGTCCAAGCCCCTTTTAAAGCTATCCAGGTTAGTGGCCATCACCACCTCCTGTGGCAGCATATTCCAAACACCAATCACACGTTGCGTGGAGAAGTGTTTCCTTTTATTAGTCCTAATTCTTCCCCCCAGCATTTTCAATGAATGCCCCCTGGTTCTAGTATTGTGAGAAAGAGAGAAAAATTTCTCTCTGTCAACATTTTCTACCCCATGCATAATTTTGTAGACTTCAATCATATCCCCCCTCAGCCGCCTCCTCTCCAAACGAAAGAGTCCCAAACGCTGCAGCCTCTCCTCATAAGGAAGGTGCTCCAGTCCCTCAATCATCCTTGTTGCCCTTCTCTGCACTTTTTCTATCTCCTCAATATCCTTTTTGAGATGCGGCAACCAGAACTGGACACAGTACTCCAAGTGCAGTCGCACCACTGCTTTATATAAGGGCATGACAATCTTTGCAGTTTTATTCTCAATTCCTTTTCCTCCAGTTAATATCAATAAATTTTCAATTGAAGAGCGATTGTCCAAAATTTCAAACTCATACAATTTTTTGTTCACTGACAACTTGATTGCTGAATGAAAGCAATTGGGTTTCTCTATTCCTAAATTTCTTGTGTGTTTTTTGGGCAGAGGGGGACTTCATAGTATTTCCAGCATTTTTGTGTTGACATTTTCAATCTGTGGAGGAGCTCAGCTTGACAGTATATTGACATCAATGAAATATTCAGAAACAAAACTCCTGCCTTGATACCAAAGTTCATAATGAGCAATGAGGGAAATGGAATTAGATAAATGCACAGTATGATGAATTGTATCAACAGATTTTTTTTCCTTAATGGGATTTTATCAGACTTTTGTAGGAGAAACCAGCTGATCTTTAATGCCTTTAAAACTTAGTATTTAGATTCTTTCCTGTGTTCAAAAGCAATTTAGGAAATATTACCATAGCATGAAAGATGCCCCAGAACAGTAATGTATGAAGCCTCACTGGGGATTGCTTATTTGTAGGGGAAGCTCGTGCAGTAAAAATACTATAAATCTTATATAAGACACTAAATGAACATGGAGAAGAAAAAATAATTATCAAGATACTGTTCAAAATCCTTTAAGTATTCAGGGATTGGCAGAGTATTATGGTAGAATTCCCTGCTATCTGAGCCAAGGTTATCCAAAGCTTGTGGAACTATAAAGAACAAGAAGTGTATTTAGACAGACATTTTGAATGACAAGATCCTGGAAACACAAACATTTTTAGGCGATTATGTGGAAAATTAAGCCGTTAGTATGCTATCAAGCAAACAATTATTTGAAAAAGAGTTGTGCTAGGTTTCTCCCTTGGAAGCTGTATTCTCCTTTTTTTTGGTATATTTTACCAATAGCATGCTTAACAGAGGCTGACTGTCTTCATTATGTGTCTAAAGATGCTTGGTCTTCACTTTTTCACTGATATATCCATCCAGGTGATACTCACCAGTACAAATCTTCCGGGGGGATGGGGGAGTGTATTTCTCCCAAGTCCTTGTCCATGCAACCTTATGTATGAGTACTGGCACCTTTTTTTAAAAAAAAGCACTGGATGTACCAAATAGCACAGAAAAATCTGAAATTTGGTGGACCCTGGGTATATCCATTGTCTGTCATGCTCTGATTACAAGGAAAACCAGAATAAAGGACATTTCAACCACTCTCCCTTGAAAGTTGTACTACCTTGACATTCACAATGCCACATCTGCTTCTTGTGCCTTCAGAAGTGTCCAGCACTCAAACATAAAGCAAGAACAGGCAGAATGTTGATGGGTAGAAGTTTTCTCCTTCATACACTTGAAGTAGCAGCATTAGATTGGAGAAGACGAAATCTGCGGAATAAGTCAGAAGTATAACACTGAAAATGGGACAATCCAGACATTCCCTTTCACAGTTTTTAACCGTCCTTGGATTGGCAGAGAACTTTGCAGTGGCACTTAGAAACCTATCAGTCTGCAGCAAGCAAGCTGTCTTTACTAGCACCCTTCTATAATGATAGGATTTGATCCACTCTGTAATGTATATACACATATGTGAAATAAATCTACACATATGAGAGTGGGTAGCTACCTTTGTGTTATCAATTCATCTAGCAAAGAAAGTCTCTGGCCGTTTCTGCACAGCAAAATTGTACCGGGTTAAAATAGACCAGGATTGTAAGATACTGATTGTAACCCAGTATAATTGTCCCTTGCAGAAAAGGCCTGTATCACCCTTAACAGATCAGGGTAGAGACAGCACCAGCAGTAATCTTTTAGGAGGTAGAAGAGCAACTTGTGTTGAGTCTTGGTTTCCTTTTCCCACTAATAAATTACTGCTTTACCAGATGATCTTTCCTTCCACATCATCGATTAGTGCTGTGACTCAGACTGTGCAACCTAGAAATAACCAAGGCCAGTTAGAGGGTTGGCCAAGAGGGCTCTTTGGTCTGAATCTCAAGTTTGGACAATTGTAATTTTTTTTTTTGCATTTATTAAGTTTTAAACATCATGTGTCATTATTGGGTTTTTTAAAAAATTCTTATTATGACTCTGCCTCTCTGGACATCTGGAAGGGACTGAAAATAACACCACCATAGCATACTCACATGTAACACATGGGCAAACTTCGCTGATATGTAATCATTTCCCAACAAGAAGCTGATGAAAAACCCCAATTCAGAAATGTGACCAGTATCACTGCCTGAGTAATTAACGTTGGCCAGAAGAACCCTGAATAGTTTACTAAAGCAAGTAGTTCTAAGCTCTTCAAATGTGCCCCCCTGATTCACTTTTATGGAAACCCAATCTGACTAAAGTAGCATCCTGTCTTAGTCCCACTTCAAAGGAAAATATTTAATAGGCAGCAGAGTTGAAGGAAACTTCATTGATGGTTTCAGTTTTCCAGCCAAATGAAGTACACATTTTCCGGGATACATGCTAGCTTGGTAACATCCTGACCCTGGGATTTATATAAAAAGGTTCCTTTGCATGCTCTCACTCCAATCCCACATGAATTGTGCTGATTTTGGATTTTCTGTCAAGTACCACAGAAGGAGAAACTCTTAGGGACATCTCAATGAGGAAACTTTAAATGCACTCAGAAGTGCAGGAGTTATACTGATTTCTCAGATCTACTGGGAAATTGAAGGACTCCCAGCCAAGATATTCAGAAAGATTTAGAAATGTCTCTGTTACAGATCAGAATGGAAACTAGACAGTGTTTTGTTCATTGCTGCTCATGGTGGCTGGCCATTTCCATGTGGCTGATCTGCTCCAGATTCAATGCTCTTGAGAGGTAGAGTTTTTTTTTCCTTCTTCCCTGCCGCATCATGGTGCATATGTGTGCCTCACAGGATTTTCCCAGATTTTTTTCTATTCTTTCTCAAACCTTCTTTGCTTCCAGGTTTGGGAAAGAGTGCAGTTAAGCCTGAATGACTGCCATGTGAAATGGGAAAGTTCAGATTTTCCTGCCCACATTGCAATCATTTCCCCTGACATTGGCCATTTCTTCTCTTCACCATTGGGGGCATTTTTAATTGGCATTTAAAAAAATTATCTGGTTGATTCTTGGAGGCCAACTGATGGTCAATGAAAACAGACCTTTCATGCCCTTACTACAGCTAAAAGTATTGCATTGTAACACTGGGGGGGGGGAATGCTTGTTTTCTAAAAATCAGTGGATTGAGGACTTTATAACAATCAATATTTGAACACATGGCCTATTGGTAACAATTGTGCATAAACGTGTTGTTACATATTTGAAGATTATTTATAGAAATTATGTGTAGAACTGTCCTACTGTTGTTACATTTTAGTTTCTATCTTATATATTTTTTCTTGTTCTTTTTTATTTGTTTATTTTTATTTTATTATTAAACTTATTATACTGCCCGCCCCCGAAGGGCTCTGAGTGGTGTACAAAAGTAAACACCATTAAAATATCAGATAGTTACAAATAAACAACTTGCTGGTTTTTAAACTGTTTTTTTCCTCTTTCCTGTTTTTTTTCTATTGTTTTAAAATAAATAAATAAATAACAGCAATTTAATCTCCTTATGTCAATATAATGTTATAATGGTATAATGGTATGTATGTATAATGGTATGTGCAACAGGTTCCCTGAATTTCCAGCTTTCTTTTCTTTTTTTTAAAGTAAGCCCATTCTGTTGTGGTGATATAAGGGGAAAGAGAACAGAGACTCCCTTAAAAAAAGGAAACTGGGAATTCAGACAACCTGTTACAGATTATTATAACGTTATTTCATATAATGATACTGAACTGCAGATTTTTTTTAAAAAAAACTGTCATGTAGTTGTAACCATACAGCTGGATCAAATATGTGTTATCTTTGTTTGATGACTGCACTCTTGAGTGGGCTTGCATGTGTGAATGAACCAGTCAAGGGTAAACACTATAAGTAAAATGTCCATACCACTTTATTCTGCATCAAGAGCAATACTTTTCAATGGAATCTCTTTGCACAAGCTGCTGAGATATAGAAGCAAACGTATTGGAGAGATCTTATTATTGAGGTGGGGCAGATAGTGGACTCTTCGACTCTCATTTCTGCAATCAGAGGCTATACAGAGAAAAAGCACAATTGCATCTCCTTTCATCTCTCCTAACCAACTTCTCCCTGCACCATGGCTGACTCTCCTATGCACCACCCCGATAGCAGACAAATGGCATTAATAGATAAAAGGGCCACCTGACCCAGAAGTGCCAGCTATGCCCCAGTCTAGGGTTAGCATTCTTTCCTGCTCTGGATGTGAGATGTGTTGGTCACTTTCTCACAGCAGCAGTTAAATGTCCTGATTGCTAAGCAGGCAGCTGAAAGAGTTCCATGAAAAACTTTCATTTTTGCCATGCCACACACTAACATGGGGTATGGAACGGCTGTTTTCTAAATGGAATATTTCCCTTCCTCGTTAGAAAGGCACCTTCAAATCCAACCCACAGACATTATCTTTCTTCTTTATCATATAGGTCAGTGACTCTGAAAATCACAAATTATTACTGCTCACTGTTTCTGCTTGTTCGGTTTCTAGCTCTGCAGTGTTGTTTAGGGTTGTCGTGGACACGAAGCAACCGTTTGTTACATTAAACAACTATTGGAGTGAAATGGCCGGGAAGAAGTAAGTAGGAATGACCCCATAATTTTCCAAAGCAGTTATATAATGTCTCCTAAAAATGCAGATTATGCTTCAGCTGTCATTCAGGAGGTTCATGTTTTTATTTATTCTACATGTACAACCACCAAGAGGTAAAAAGCTGGCAAATTGCAGATTCAGATACACCGTATAATACTCTTGGGACAAGGTCACTTTGAATAAGGATTATAATATTTTTTCAGGTGGTGGCTTCCAATGCCTTCTATGCAAACAGCTGATATAAACCAAACCAGATGTTGCCTTTCCTAAGTACTTCATAAAATGCAGCATGAGCGAGCAAAGCAAACTAATCCTGTTATTAAAAGAGAGTCCCCTGCCCGGAGTTTTAGGGTGTTTCCTACTAAAGAAGTGCTAGATCTACTCGCCTTTGAGCCTCACCCTTTACGCAGCAGCTCGGATCTTTTTCACAACATCCAGCCAGAACCAAACTAGGAAAATTTTGATGACAGCATGTTCCAGCTGAAGCCTTGTTTTTGGCATCGGAAAGAAGGTTGCTTTGTTACAAAAGATTCTGTGCAGAATTCAAGAGTTTGCGAGCACATGTTTTTCTGTTCTAGGAACTTCATGTTGAAACTTACATGAGTCCAAAAAAAAAAAGAAGGCAAATAATTTACCCAACACAAACTACAACTTTGAATGCACTCAGAATCTAGAAACACTGAAGTTTTTCTTTCAAGTAAGGATTGGCGTGACTTTAAAATTAAAAAAAACCTCCCCCTGGTTCTCGCTAAATAAGAGTGAAATTTGATTTATATGAAAGATGCCCTCATTTGACTGGTTCACACCCCTACACACATCTCTTGAATTTTTTTTTGCATAATTTGATTAATCACCCATTTTAAAAAGGCAGTATGGAGACTTCTATCTGCAGCATTATACTGCAATTGTATATTCACTTAAGCTCGTCACCACCTGATGGAGGGAAGGCCGATAGGAACGTTGCTGCTTGCTGTAAAAGCCAAGTTGAGCTTTTGTTTCCCCCTTCCTCTTTCCAGACGTAAACCTTGGCCGTGCCAGAAGTGTGAGTCAGAGGGTAGGAACCAAAGAGTTCTGGTTCTGAGCCCTGTAGCTGTGGACAAGTTGGCCCATTGGATCCAGGATCAAGATAATGCTAATTAATTGTTGTTTGTTTGCTTGCATTTTTCATTGTCCTGGCATTTTGAGTCCCGTGGGGAAGGGGGAACAGAGAAATAAACAAGTTCAGTAAATGATGAACAAGGAGCCCCGTGGCGCAGAGTGCTAAGTTGCAGTACTGCAGTCAAAGCTCTGCTCACAACCTGCGTTCCACCTTGATGAAGTCAGTTTCAGGTAGCCAGCTCCAGGTTGACTCACCCTTGCATCCTTCCGAGGCTGGTAAAATGAGTACTGAAATGAGTGCCCAGCTTGTTAGAGGTAAAGTGTAACTGACTGGGGGAGGCAATGGCAAACCACCCCATAAACAGAGTCTGCCTTGTAAATGTCATAAAGTGGCGTCACTCCATGGATCAGTAATGACCCGGTGCTTGCACACGGAACTTCTTTTACCTTTAACTAAATAATGAACATAAATGTGTGAACCAGCCCCTACTGTTAAAAGAGAGAGAGAGAGAGAGAGAGAGAGAGAGAGAGAGAGAGAGATATCATTCTGATCTCAGGAGACAGTAAAGTAAATCTGCACAGGGTTTCTAATGGAATCTATTTAATGTACACTAACTCACAGCCTAGAGGACACATTTGAGTCTCTGTAGTCTATTGGTAATCCATGGACTCTGTATGTGTGTGGGGGGGGGGGGGGGGGGGCATTGTCCAAACAGTAGATAAAGCATTGTTGGTATACAACTCTCTCCAAATTGCCTTCTACACCATTTTGTAGTGTGGCAGAAAAAAACGGATTTACAGCAAACAACTCTGAGGATATATATTTGCAGAAAACCTTTTGGAAAGTTGAAGCCACATTTTACCTAATTCAGAAATGGTATACGTTGCAGCTAAACCCACATGACCAATGTTATACTGTTGTTTGCTGCAGAAAACTTTATTTCTGTAACTTTATTTCTTGCCCATCACCAGAGTCTCTGGGCAGGGTACAATGATAAAAGCACAATAAAAATACAATTACAAACAAAATACAATTATAAAAATTATAAAAAGTGTTTAAAGAGTTTTCAGGACTCTTGCTCAGCATGCTGTGGATATATGCCACCAATAGCCATGTCCAAATGCAGTACATGTTCTCTACACAGCTGCGTCTCCACATGTCTGGATGTTGCACCTTCATTGCACTATAGCCATGGTGGCAAACCTATGGCACTCCAGATGTTCATGGACTACAATTCCCAATTGGCCATGCTGGCACCCCTGAACTATAGCAATTGTTTGAAATAGGGTTGGCATTTCTGCACAGGAAAATCTTGCTGTGAATTATTGGCACAGCAAAATATTCATTGATGTGTAGATGCAGCTGTGCATTTCCTTTTCACACCATACCCATCTCCGGCATAGCTGCTGCACATGTGATTGCCAAGAAAAGCTATTAAGCGGCTGTTGGAAACAAGAAACCTGCACCATCTGAAGTTCCATCTTACAAATTGTCCTCTGGTGGTGGTGGGTCCTTCTTTTGAAACCCACGTACAAACATGTATAGACAGAAAAAAATACTTGTTGATACAGTTGATTGGTTGCCTTCTAGAGGCGTGATTATTGAGGGTTGAAATTGTGGGTTTTTTTTAACATGAGGTTACTGGATGTGTCACCAAACTAAGTATGAATCAAATAAGAGTTTTCACACTGAAATGTTCACAGCTAATTAGATATGTTTTTTGCATGGCACAGAAGGAGGAGGAGCTTAGATTTCTACCCCAATTTTTTCTCCTGTGAGGAGATTCAGGGTGGCCTACAAGCTCCCTTCCCTTCCTCTCCCCACAACAGACATCTTGTGAGATAGGTGGGGCTCAGAGAGAGTTGTGAAGAACTCTGAGTAGCCTAAAGTCACCCAGCAAGAATGTAGGAGTGGGGAAACAAATCAGGTTCACCAGATAGGAGTCCGCTGCTCGTGTGGAGGAGTGGGGAATCAAACCCGGGTTCTCCAGATTAGAGTCCACCAGCTCCTAACCAGTACACCACGCTGGATGGACTTGTTATTCTGCATATTTGAAAATATGTTTCTAATTCTTGCCTGAGAGAGTCATCCTAGTTGTAAAATAATCCTTCCATATAATATAAGCAGCTTACTGATAATAGGTACGGTAGGTAAATTTGTTTCAGGCACTGTTTTATTGTCATTTGTTCACCCTAACTGCTGTTCAGAAACCCATTATAAATAATGTTCATGCATTTAAAGACGACTATTAAATTACTTTCAATTTAGAGCTCAGGATCACGATTTTTTTTTGTAAAACTGAGAATAAAACCTTTTTTCCCCTCCTTCTGTAAACAGCGAGACTATAATTTCCAGCATAATACTTTGCGTGTCTCAAGCACTGTCTGTCTATCTGCAGACAGCAATGAATTTAGTTACACAAAGCTTTCTGTGTCTATTATCAACAAAAACCCTCTGGGATTCCTCTGTGCAATCCCTAATAAAATAAATGGACAGATGTGCACAGTCCCTCCCTCTTCCAACCGAGGCCATGCTTTTTAACTAAAAATCCTCCACCTCCTAGGAGGCCCACTTTTTTTGGTGATTAGCTTCCCCGTACTTCATTAGAGACTCAAGAGTTCTTAAGTATTGAGTGGCCTGATGCTTTTAGACCCACCGCTGCTCTTTACTTTAGATGTGACCAAGAGGTGCGATGACCTTCCAGAGTGACCATGATGTGCCAAACAAAGGCAAAGAATGAGGATTTACTAGCTGGTGTGGGAGGGCGGGTGGGGGGAACCCTTTGATATTTACTCTAAAGAAACATTTAGAGAGCCTATCCAGGCTTCTGGTTTTTCGTAAATGCTTGACTCGAGAGCTTTTGAGAGACATGTTAATTAAAGCTAAAGACTAATCTGTTTTGTTTCTCACTGCAGTCCTTCGTCTCAGGAATCCCTTGATTAAAAACGAATCATTTGGATTTTGTTGTTCTGTGCAAATAATTTCTGGGAATGTCATACCGAAAATGTATGCAGTTACCAAAGAATGTTTAGAAATGGTAATTCCAGCCAAACTATATGACATGAGTGCTCATATGTCTTATATATGATCCTTACTTATGCTACTTGCCCGAGTAGATCAGTACTGCCTACAATAATTGGCAGTGACTATCCAAGGTCTTAGTGCTTGTACTTAAGAGCCTTTTACCCATAGGTGTCAAACTTGTGTCCCTCCAGATGTTATGGACTAAGGTTCCCATAATCCCCTGCCAGCATCATGCTTCCCCGTACTTCCCTGTAGAGCAGCATGCTGGCAGGGGATGATGGGAACTGTAGTCCATAACATCTGGAGGGGAGCGAGTTTGACACCTGTGCTTTTACCTGTGGCTGTGGTATAGTAGTCAGAGTTTCAGTGTCTCAGAGACCCAGATTCAAATCCCCACGCTGACATGGAAGCTTGGTGGATGACCCTGAGCCAGTTACACTTCACCTAAAATGGAGGAAAGGAGAATGATGTATGTTGATTTGAGTCCCTGTTGAAGATAAAGGAATGGTGTAAAATAAATGAAGTAAATAGAACTCAATTATTTGCTTAACCTGAAGTTCCTGGGTGGAAGACCTGGCAAGTCCAAAAAACAATTAAGGCAAAGCCTCTGTGCATGGAGCGCAAACCTTCTGTAAGGCTCATTCCGCACATGCAGAATAATGCACTTTCAAACTGCTTTCAGTGCTCTTTGAAGCTGTGCGGAATAGCAAAATCCACTTGCAAACAGTTTTTAAAGTGGTTTGAAAATGCATTATTTTGCATGTGCGGAACGGGCCTAAGAGTTGCTATAGTCTAGGTTGGCCAGCCTGCCCCTGCGGACCCCACCCCCTGCAGTGGTCATAATACCATTTTTCTTTCTGATATTAGTATAAATTGGACCTCAGAGTTATGGGAAACTTAAAATTATTTGCTCTAAGATTTGGGAACAAAATATTTCTGTGCACAAAGTGCCATAGAAATGAACATTATGAACTAGAGTGGAGTACATTTTAAGTCTGAGTGATTTCAGTCAGGGAGTTAAGCGCCTGTTTACCTCTGTCCTACTGAAATCAATTGAACTTTGAAATACTTCGCCTCAGCTGGTTCTTGATCAAAGATGTGTTGCTACATTTTTAACATTTGAAGCAAAGCAAATTACCAACTATCAACCAATATGAATGTAATCATGTCTCTTATATTAGATTGGTAGCTCAGATACACTCAGCTTTTAATAAATAATACTCCACCATCAATGAAATGAAAAGATTTAAAAAGCAAATTCTGCAGAGGGGAACAATTTTTACCCCCAACACCTGCTGGTTGGGTTGGGGGGCCACCAAGAGTGGAGGACCGGGGGGGTGGGGGGGATGACACAATTTGAAGGACCCAAGTCAATTGGAGCCATGCTGTATCCTGCTGAATGCCTTTCCCTTTGATACAGTTCTGGATACAGCCAATAGGGATGCAAGGAAGTCTAAATACAGTAAGAGGACACTATGACTATTGGCTAGACTCCCCTTTTTGCAAGACTTAAGCAAAGTGGTAGTTAATGTCTCGCAGCAAGATAAAATAAGCTTTTGCTCCCTTTTCCATGATTTTCTCATTCATTTTTCTCTCCCACCACCAAATTTTTCCTTGTCCCCCCCTCCCCCCCCCAACCCTTTACTTTCAAGTCTTGGTCTCAGTTGCTTTTTATCCATATCCTGCTTGGCAACAGAATGTACCTAATAGTAGTAAAGTAGCAAACCTTTGTTACTACAATAAACAGAAGAGCCTTTACAGGCCTTTACAGCCCTGGCCCCAGCCTGGTGGAACGCTCTTCCACCAGCTGTCCGGGCCCTGCGGGACCTTACGGAATTCCGCAGGGCCTGTAAGACGGAGTTGTTCCGCCGGGCCTTTGGAGGTACCAGCTGTTGATGGTGCCCCCCCCCCCCCCCGTCCCCATGGCCTTTACATCTGTGCCTTTTGTTTTCCTGGGATCTGCTGTCCTTCCCTCCTTGAAAGAGGGTTTGAAATCGACATTGTCGGACGCCATTTTACAAATTAATTTTAGTTAAATTAATTAGTCATTATACCTAGTTCTCATTCTATCGCTGCTTTTAAAGGTTTTAGCTGTTCGTAATTGTATATGATGTTTATTGTTGTACACAGTCCAGAGCCCTCAGGGGATGGGGCGGTATAGAAAACTGAAAAAATACATAAAAATAAATAAATAAATAAATAAATAAATAAATAAATAAATAAATAAATAAATAAATAAATAAATAAGAGGGGGAGGCAATAGGTCCCCATTATCTAATGAAGTAGTGAAAGGATGTTTCCCCCCTCCAGCAGGGGGGAGTCAGTGTGGAGTAATGGTTAAGAGCAGGTGGACTCTAATCTGGAGGACTGGGTTTGATTCCCCACTCCTCCATCAGAGTGGCAGACTCTTATCTGGTGAACTGGGTTTGTTTCCCCACTCCCACACATGGAGCCTGCTGGGTGACCTTAGTTTAGTCACAGTTCTTCACAATTCTGTCAGCCCCACCTACCTCACAAGGTGTCTGTTGTTGGGAGAGGAAGGGAAGGAGTCTCCTTACAGGAAAGAAAAGGGAATATAAATCCAAATTCTTCTTTCTTCAACCTTTACATTCATTGTAATGTTTAGTGTTTATGTATTTGGACAGAAGAAGCTAGAACCCCCAGTTCAGGCATTGTGTTATTATCATTATTATTGTCTTGGTGGAAGATGTAACAGCCGTTTCTACTCTAAACTCGGGTTAACAGCAAGCAAAGCCAGTGTGGTGTCATGGTTAAGAGTAGTGGACTCCAACAACACAACAACACAACCCTTTATTGGCATATAAAGTAGTGGACTCTAATCGGAGGACCAGGTTTGATTCCCCCACTCCTCCACATGAGCGGCAGACTCTTATATGGTGAACTTAATTTGTTTCCCTGGTCCTCCTACTAGGTGACCTTGAACTAGTCACTGTTCCTCAGAGCCCTCTTCGCTCCTCACTAGGTGTCTATGGTGGGGAGAGGAAGAGAAGGAGTTTGTAAGTCACTTTGAGACTCGTTACAGAAGAGAAAGTGGAGTATAAATCCAAACTCCTCTTCTTCAAAGTGATTTGCATTGTTATAATATTTGGTGTGGGTCAGGGTCATATGGGGGCGGCGGCACAGGTGGAATCTTTGTCCAGGACTCAAGACAGCCCTGTTGGGTTGTGTTTCGTTGCTGTCAGCGTAAGACATATTTCTCACTGCCAGTTTTAAAACACTTATTATTCATTCATAAGGTCTTCTGCCATCTCACTACTTTCCTGATACCTGTTCCCTCTCTAAACAGAGTGGGTTTCGTTTACATTTTATTTCATTGCTCTAATATGGTTCGACATCTATGATGTGGTGCATCATTAACACTGAATATAACCATGACAGGTAACATAGAGCATTGTCATTCATAAAACATTTTGCAGTGGGAATTATGCTTGGAACCCTTTCTTCTTTCTTTCCTAAAGTCAGCATTGTGAGGTTTTGTGGAGGGTTTTTTTTTTTAATGTGAAGTATGAGTACCTTTCACTGCTGCCTCCGTGTGATTGAAGGAGTGTCAAAATACTTACTTTATTTTGCTATTTTTGTTTTCTTTTCAGGAGTGCATGTGTGTTTGCGTAGCAAGTTAGTTTCACAAGTTCACAAAATCACTTAATTTAGATGAACTCTACTGACGTCAACAAGAGAGTCATGACTCAATTGTAGAGCATCTGTTTTGCATACAAAAGGTCCCAGGTTCAATCCCCAGCATATCCACATAAACAAATCAAGTAGTAGGTGTTATAAAAGATCTCTGCTGGAGTGCTTCCAGTTTGAGTAGACAAAACTGTTAGATTTCGTTTAGAGTCATGGATATGCCCAGTAGTGTGTGTGAATGCAGTTTATAGAAACTTCTCCAGAGACATAAATGTAAAAGGTAAAACTTACATTTATTCAATCATCTTCAGTTCACAACTTTGTTCCAAGAAAAGGTAGATAGAAAGAACCCTAGTCTAAAGAGATTACTTTCCCTACGACAAGTGGGCACAACTAACGTGCCATCACGTGTGTAGAGGTGAGAGGATGCTGCAGTGGCAAAGGCCCCACTGAGCAGGTTGCCATTGACCATGCACTCAGGTCAAAGGCTAGAGCAGAAGTGAAGCTAGCATGGGGAAGAAAGGAAGTTAGTGGGCGGTCTCCTGGCCCAGGCAAGGAGGGCAAACAAGAGAGGCAACATCACAGTTAGAGTGAGATACACAGCACCCCCCAGTGTCCAGGCATGCAGAAGTCGTTTATTCCAACAAAAACTGACTTTGATGGACCAATATTCTCATTTAGAAAAGGCAGCTGCATGTGTAAGACATAGAATATTTACTCAAGAGCAACATTAGTTATATATATACACGTTATTTTTATATGGAGGCAATTCCCCCCCCCAAAAAAAGAGGTACCATCTTATATTCATTCTGCATTCACATTACAGCTACTACGTCCAACAATGATTTTTCTATAGCATTTTTCAGTGTTGAAAGTCAGTGCCATCTTCCATTCCAATCAATACAGAAGTAAGACCAAACACATGTGCCTCTGTTGGTGTGCACGAGTGAAGGACATAAAGGCTGTTTTTAGAGTGCAGTCCTAAGCCGCTGTATGCAAAATTCTGCTTAATGATGCTTACTCCCTGGAAAGTGTTCATAGGATGTGCTTTTAATGTGTTAATGTGCTTTTACCAGGTTTCTGTATTAACTGATTGCCATGCAGGAAAGTTGACTTAAAAACTCATGTCAGCCAAGTCTCCTGATGTGGCAACTCTGGTCATCTTAGCAGGGCCTTCTCTCCATCACCTCCTGAAGACCTGTGAGAACCTCCACTGCTTGGTCTTAATCGTTCTTAAAGTGGTATAATGGTGTTCTTGAAGTCTATTTAGCACTGATATGTTTAGAAGGGCATTTTGGGTTGGTTAGTAGTAATGTTGTTCTCACTCTGATGGTTGGATATATCATCACTGTTTTTAATTTTTGTCATGAGCTGCTTTGACTTCCTTTAGGGAGAAAGTGGGCTACAAATATTTTAAATAAATAAATTGGGTCCTGTTTTCTGCACTGCTCGTATGATTTTGTACCAGTGGGGAGCCCCACCCCAAACCCTCAGTGGCAGGACATAGCAATGTCCCACCACCTTCGAGAGGGTTTTCTGGCAGCGCAGGGAGCAAAAAACACAAAGAACCTCCCCCTCCCATGCTGGAAAGTCCTCCATAGGACTTACAGGACTTACACATCTGACACCACCCCCAAGAACTCCCTGGCCAACCCAATCCCAAGCTGGCATCTGATTGGGATGCCAGTGCAACCCCGTTGCTGCCTGGACTTCCAGGTTTTGTTGCAGCGGAGCTGAGGGGAAGGTGGCCGCCGGCGTGTCTGCCCCACGGAGGGCAAACGTGCTGGTGCAAGGCCATGCCTCTAACCCAAGCCCTCTTGTGCCACTCCCTCCCCACGGATGGGGCTGTTAGTTGAGGATTGCAACCCATGAAGGGACGATGGAGTTTGGTTAATGTTTCACAGCTAATTATGTTTACAATCGAAGTTCTAGAAGGAGGATATAATTATAAAACCCTTGTTGCTGTTATTATTAGCAGTGTTATTTTAAATGTACCACTGTCTGTTCCTCTCCTTTTCTCCTCGATTTAAAAAAGTACAAACTAGTATCCTGGGGTTTATTTTATTTTAAATATATATATCTCACCTTCTCCGATTAAGCACACACAGTGGCTTGAAACAGGAAAAGTGAGGATCTAAATTGACAGCTGGATATTGTTCTGAAGTAAAGAAGCCCATCATTTTGAAAAACTTTTTGACATTCTGGAATAAGATGCTGTCCTCAGAAGTAAACACTTCCCATCAAACTTATGGGAACAGCCTGAAAAATTATATTTATGCCATGGTTCTATAGTATTTGGAAAAGTTGATCACTTATAGGTGAAGTTAAACTTTCTCACTCAATGCTATAGAGCAGTGGTGGCGAATCTTTGGCACTCCAGATGTTATGGACTACAATTCCCATCAGCCTCTGCCAGCATGGCCAATTGCCCATGCTGGCAGCGGCTGATGGGAATTGTAGTCCATAACATCTGGAGTGCCAAAGGTTCGCCACCACGGCTATAGAGGATACAGCTACAATGAAACATTAACACACATGAAGTTCCTTTATGCCAAGTCAGACCATTGGTCTGTCAGAGGCAGTATTGGTCAGCTCATCTTCCAGATAACCTGCGGCTTCTCCAGATGTTCAGGGAACTGTAATCTCCCTATCGAAGCTTTTCGGTCAGCATGGCCAATTGGCCATGCTTGTAGGGGCTGATGGAAATTGTAGTTCCTGAACATCTGGAGAGCCGCAGGTTCCCTACCCCTGGTCTACTTTGATTGGCAGTGGCTCTCCAAGATATCTAGTTAGGTTGTCCACATCTCCAGCTACTTGATCTTTTTTATAACTGGAAATGCCAAGAATTGAATCTGGAACTCTCTGAATGCAAAAAGGTTCTATAGTATTTGGAAAAGTTGATCACTTATAGATGAAGTTAAACTTTCTCACTCAATGCTATAGAGGATACAGCTACAATGAAACATTAACACACATGAAGTTCCTTTATGCCAAGTCAGACCATTGGTCTCTCAGAGGCAGTATTGTCTACTTTGATTAGCAGTGGCTCTCCAAGATATCTAGTTAGGTTGTCCACATCTTCAGCTACTTGATCTTTTTTATAACTGGAAATGCCAAGAATTGAATCTGGAACTCTCTGGATGCAAAAAGGATGTTCTGCCAGTGAACCACAACATTTTATTGGTCTGTGAGCAGGTCTAGCTGCTCTTGGTACAAAATGAAATGACGGAGTAAATGACAATTGGCTGCTCTTATCTCCTTTTAGGCTGATTTTGCATGCTAAAAATTCCCCATTGTTGGCACAGGGAATGCCCTGGCACAATGGGGAGTTCCCCACAGCACCTGGCGCTGCAGTGTGTCTGACACGTTGTTGCCCTGGCGCCGCCCTGCAGCAATGGCTTTGCTACGGGACTTTGCAGAACCGCAAAGGTTGAGGACATGTCCCTCTGTTGCTCCGGTGGCCTATGTTGCCATGAAAACTCCTCAGTGGCAGAACAAGACCATTTTTCCTGCCTTGCCGCTCTGGCCCACTCCTCCAATGAACAGGTGCCTTCCTCCGTCCCCCTTGCAGTGAAATAAAAAACACGAAGGGAGAAGCCTCGCAAAACCTTGCAAAAACCTTGAGAAACCTTGCAGAAAAGTGGCATGTGAAGGCGCTACAAATGGGAGTGTGGCAATTACCTTGCACACGCAAGGAGTTTAGATGGGGGGGTTGGAGTACCGCAATTCCCTCGCACATGCAGGGATTTTAGACTGGGGGGGTGGGCGAGGGCACCGATTTCCAGTGCCTGTTTTGTGCAGAGTCAACTAAATTGGTGAAAGTCAGTGCGAGGAGCAAGGGGAAGAGATTCAGCCAATCAGAATGCGGGAAATGGAGGTTGCCTGCGCACGCGTAGAAGACATTGCCAAAGACCTCACGGAGAACCAGGGAGCAGTGCAAAGTCAACAGCAGCGTAAAGAGTGCTGTGTCAGCTGTGCTCCCAGATATAGCACGGGGCATTTTTACTGTGCAAAATCACCCTTAGTCCTTGGTGTCATCCTGCTTGTGTTTGCATTGCTTCCCCCTTTTTCCAGTTCAGAAGAAAACTGTCCAGTAAATGCCTGGTGAGGTTGAAATGAGGATGGCATATTTTGCTTCCTAGCAAGCTGCCAATCACTAGGAGCTGCATTGCTGATGAAAATACACTGCTCAACTCCTGAACTTTAAAACTGGGAGAGAGACTCTCTTTGGGAATGTTCAGACTGCTGTCAAATTTGGGGGGTAAAGAATGCAATTTCAGCACTTTGGTCCTGGAAAATCCAGCCATACAAGATGCTTTATCTTTCAAATTGGCATGACCAAGCAGGGACCCGTAAGGATTCCACAGTCTGGTTGGATTCTTTTTCTTGCTGCCAGTATAGTAAGTTGGGAAAGCAAACTTGTGTTTGCCCAGAACAGGGAATAGCAAAAATTTATATTTAAAGAGCAAAATATATCAAAATTCAGGGCAAATCAACAAAGAGCCAGTATAAAAGAATGGGTTTGCACTACTGAATTTATGCAGTTAACACTAGCGATTTTGCCTAATCCCACTTTGGAGGCATCTTTAAAAAAAATTCATGGTGTGTTTTGATCTCATGTGGCTTGAACACCATTATGATGAAGTGACCAACCCGTTGTAGGTCCAAATTCTGAATTTGTATATCGCTGCAAAGCTTTCAGTGGGATTATAATTCATATCTAGGTAGAGAAGTCAGACAATTGTTGCAACAGCTTCCTGCAAATTGTGGGGCAGGCGAATGAGTGGGAAAGATAACAACAGATTAAACAAAGTGGTCAAACAAAGTGGATGTAAGGATAGCCTTCCTGAATCTAATTTTACTATTTGTGGTCATTGTTTTGTGGAATTTTTCAAGCGGTAATCCAGTTGAAGGTTACAAATAAATATTTAGAAGAGAGGGGAAAATGTTGAATATAAATTTAAGACAGTGAAATCATGACACGGGAACTCTTAAAGGGAAAGAGCATCCTTCAAGACCAAGTGCAGAACAAGAACATCCTTCAAGACCAAGTGCCCAAATTGCAACTCAAAACCTACTTATTTATCGCAAAGGGCCAACACGGCAATTTAACTTGAATACTGATGTTTTAGTTTAGAAAAAAAGGTTGGCTCAGAGGCATGTGTTACTCAGGAGTAAGTTTGGTGGTAGTCGGTGGCTTTGCTTTGAAGCAACCGTGCAACTCTTCCAACAGGTGAATCACGACCCTAGGCGGGTTTACTCAGAAGCAAGCCCCATTATCTGCAACTAAGCTTACTCCCAGGTAAAGGATCATGCTTTAGTTCTTCGCATGAAAATCAGTGGGGTTTAACAGGGTTACCTACACTGCTTCCCCAAAACTAGGTCTTAGGTTTAATGCTAATAATCAAGCCCAGTGGTTCCAGGCCAGCCTAGATGTGGGGGGAGGCACTCTGTTTGCGCGTGCCCACAGAGAGGGCTCTGAGTGCCACCTCTGGCACCTGTGCATAGGTTCACCACCACTGGTCCATACAATTAAGCTACTCTTGAAATGTGTTGCAAATTCATTATTTTGTGGAATTGCCACCGTTTGCTCCAATGAATATATGCCTACATGCTTCACTAATTATCTCCAAACTGCTTGGAGGCACATTTGTGAACATCAATCACTTATTGTCAATCTCCATCCTCCAGAGAAAAGGTGCTAGTTTTTTTTTTCACATAATAGCATTTAGACCTAACGCATTAACATTTCCACACAAATCATACCGTAGAGTGACTTGACAAGTCCGTCTTCATCCCAAATAAACATAACCTTTTCCATCCCTTTGGCAAGTGTCAGGAAAGCAGAGCAATTTCTTTATGGGAGCTTTAATTTCTTGGAATAATGCCGGTGGCTTAGGTACAGTGATTTGGCCAGGCTTGGTGGCTGAGCAGAGGCTACAATCCAACTTTACCCAGTTCAGATTTTTATCTGCTATCCATCATACTGACTGTAATGGCCATTTGTACCCGCAGTTTCTAACCTATGCTGAATTTGCTGTGGTTGTAAATGCCCATTCATTGAGTAACTTGGGCTTTCCAAAAAGTGACTAGAATTTTGCTAAAGTGCTGATCATGTTGCTTATTTCATACATGAGATAGCAGTGTTCCATTCCTAAACTACCTTTTCTTGACACTAGAGTTGCACATCTAGAAGCAGAGACTGCACTAGGTGAGAAAAGGTAGGATGATAAGGAGAAGCAAAACCCCAGGGTATTTCTAACTGAGATTGTTTTCACAAAGTGCATGCCCCTTCCAACCCCAGTATTATAATTTTTGTTGCCTACGACATCCCCGTGCTTCTGCTAATCTTCTGGGTTTTCTTTGGTTGCACAGCAGATTTCCCTAAATCTGCATTGATAGGTCATTCCTGAAAAAAATGTGCCAAAAGAAGATTTGGGCAGCGTGAAAAAGAAGATATCAATTTCTACAGCTCTCTGCCCATATCCAGCACCATTTCCTCCTCCCTCCCCCCACAGATTTTTCAACGGGGAGATTTTATTATCAGGAGAAGGTATATCGTTGTAGTGTCTAAAAATACCTAGCAATGGCAAGAGAGGGAAATGGCAGGTAGAAGGAGAAAGCCCAGAAAATCTTTGTGCAGAGCCTCCAGTGCAAATGCAGTGAACAGGAAATGTGGACTTGTCCTTGTGGTGCAGCGATCACCTTCTTTTTCCCTGTTTGTGTCACATTGTAGGATTTTATATCTGAGGTGACTGAGTAAGAAGGATCTTTGCCAAGTGGTCGCGGAAAGTGCTGTCAAGTCAAAGTTGACCTATAGAGACTTGCTGTAGAGTTTTCACAGCAAGAAATGAACACAAGTGGTTGACCATTGCCTGCCTCCTGTGTGGTGACCATGGACTTCCCATCCAAATAGTAAGCAGGACTGACCTTGCTTAGTTTCTGAGATCTGATCAGGTTAGTTAGGCCCTTTGCCAAGTGAAATTAGGGAGACTTCAAACTCTTCCCAGTTACATGCTTTTGATTAGTGAAAAGTTTCTTCTCTTCATAAATAAGCTCTATTCTAGAATTTGCCTTTCTAAAGTCAGGGGGCAAATGCCCAATCACTTCAGCAAGTGCAATATTAAGCCCTTACTAAGAATTTCAGTCTTCTTGAATCTTAATCCCTCCTTTATATTTTACTGAACATGTTATTGTCAATATCACTTCGTGAAAACAACTGAGCTATAAAGACGAAAACAGCTAATGAAATATCTGGTGTTCAAGTGAGTTTTAAGACATCTTAAGACATTTTATCTCTATCACACATCTCATCTCTGAGTTCACACAGTGTGAAAAAGAATGGTCTTCTCATATGTACATTCAGAGTGTTGCCTCGACAGTATATAAGGGCGGTATATAAGTTCAAAAATAAATAAATAAACAAGCAAGCAAGCAAACAAACAAATAAATAAACAAGAGCAACAGATGCATTAGTAAGCTGTGATTCTTCAGCATATGTCGAACAAACTAAGGTAGGAACATAAGAGCCCTAAAGGATCAGACTAGTGGACTGACTAGTCCAACATCTTATCTCACACAGTGGCCAGTAGTTGCTCTGGATGGCTAGCAGCAGGGCTTAGAGGCAAGCCTTACTATCTCCAAATGTGGATATTACCTTTAGCAACCATAGCTTTAGTAGCCACTGTTAGACTTATACCCCATAAAACTGTCTGATACCCTTTTGTTCATTCTACCTTCCATACTTGGCAGAGAGAAATTCAGGCTAATCTGAAAATAATCGATTTCCTTTGGTGAAGAACACTGATGACCAGAGGCAGAGATGCAATAGGGACATCTGGGGCAGATTGCCCCAGGCGCTGCCGCTGCAGTCACGTGTTGGGGGCGGGGGCATGTTGGGGGTGGGGTGGGAGGGGGCATGTCAGGGGTGGGAGGGGGTGCACAGGCAGTTCATGTCCTGGGCGCAGTTTTCCCTCCCTTTGTCACTGCTGAAGACTGTGGGTACCTTCATGAATATATGTTAATTAGCACACATCAAAGTTGAAAATGTGTTAAGGATGCAGCAACAAAATCAGGAAGTACTAATCTCAAAGCTAAATCCCTCTAGGTCCATTCTACAGTTCACCAGACCCAGAGAACATTAAGGTATTTATTACAGAATAACTGTGAACATGTAACAGGATTCGTATACAACTCTCTTTTTGCTGCCTTACCACTGCTGCCACAAAACTGTGATTTGGTGGCCAAAACGCCTCTTCACAGGATATTTTACTTTGAAACATAATGGCTAGTTCTTTACTCCCCAAAGGCCAGAAATGAGGCTAGGTGTATGGATGTTAAAGTTTGTGGTTAAGCTGTCTAATTATTGTAAACAAAACCATGCAGGTTACTATGACAAGATATTAAAACCAAAATTGTTGTGTGCTATGTACTCCTAGTGAAAAATATAGGACGCACCTTTCAATGTGTACTTTTAAGTGAGTACAGTGCCCCAAAACATTCTTTACGGATACAGTTTAGTGTCAGTTCTATAGGCATAACTCTTGCAGCTAAAAAAGAGAATAGGGGGACTGTAAGATCTTTCTTTTGGGAAGATCCCCTTAACTGTTCTTTATAATTATTAAACAACATGAAAACTCTTTCATAAAATGTACAAACAACCAGTTCTAACATTGCCTTTTTGGAAGAAAGTCCCATTGAACCTTGGCCTGCTTAGGACAGTTTTAGCATCAGGAGGATTACAAATGGGTCAAAAGAGAGCCATTTCTAGCCTATATACCTAAGCAAGCAGGTATTTATCAACACTTTCTCACACTTGATTTAGATTTCTTTAGACTGTATGCTGTTCATGACAGGAATATTTATATAACCTGTTAAACACCTAGTCAGTTGGACATAATAAAAATAATATTTAAAAAGCTTGTGGAGATAACAAAAGTGTAGCTTTAAGAAAATGGTATTGTTTTCTGAAAACAAAGTATTTAATTTACAGAATACAGTGTCGCTAAAGGAGGAATCCAACCTTGCTACTGAATTTTCTGTCAGATCTCTCAGCAATAATATGGAGTTGCCCTGCTCAATGATATCTTTCAGTAGCTGAATGTATTGGTCCCTGCTTTTTGATTTAGTAAGTGCGGAGGATGGGACTCACTTAAAAGGTGAAGAGGTGGTCAAAGAAATAGAGAAGTCAAAATTTCAGCCTGAAATCACAGTAGGGCCAGTTCATAAGTCTGCTTTGATTCTCCATGTTGTGAGAAGTCTTCTGGGTAGAGGAAGTTTTCAAACTGCCGAACCAAAATTTGCTTGTTGGGAGTAGAGTGGCCTTTTGATCTTCCTTATCCAAGGGATCTATTCTCCTATTCATTTCAGTGGGAGTTGCACAGAATGCCAAAAAGAAAACAATTTTCTTTAACTATGAAATGGTTGTACCCCTGCCCTTTTGGAAAAGTTGTTTTCTCAGCCTCTCTCCCAACTTACCCTCACATAGCAGAATCCCAAAAGAACATTCTTTGCTAATGATTATATCTTGATATTAACCCTTGATTGCTGTCTGATTTATGCTATGCAGACAATTATGCTGTGGCTTTATTAGCAGATAATTTTTTTCATCTGTCATGGGTTGCCCATGCCAGTGTCTGGACATGTCTTCTCTATGTTCTGCAACATCTTTTGAATGTTCTGTTATTTTTCCAATATAGAGGTCAGCTATCTCTCTTGACAGCAGCATATGGAGCAGCCAGCTTTCTACAGCGTATAAGCTGTCTGTGATGTATGATGTTCTCGACTGAGTATGCCATTCTACTGGAAGTAGCTGGGTTGGACTACCTGATCCCTGGTATCTCCCACTATGTAATGTGAATCGTCTATGAATGTCCCATTCATCCAGCAACAAAGTACCTCCTCCATAAGGTGTCATTTCACTAAAGAAAGCATGACATCTCTCTGTGTCCCTTATTTCAAGAACCTTTGCTTATGGCTGTAAATTCTTCTCAATGAGGCACTCAGTCATTTGAAAAGTAGGCAACTAGAAGAAGGAGGAGGAGGAGCAGGAGGAGGAGCAGGAGCAGGAGCAGTTTGGATTTATACCCCACCTTTTTCTCCTATAAGGAAAGGTATGGGCATGGGCAGGAGCAAGAGCTGGAGCTGGAGGGAAGCCATAGGATGGAAGACCAGAGTTTGAGTTGCATCCCTCTGGTCCTTCTCTATCTTTCATTATTGTTGAGATTGTACTTCCACTTCTTAAAACCATCTTTAAGAAGTCCTTGAACGTTGTTTATTTTATTCTAGGCAATGTATCCTCCTGGGAGTTAAAGGCTACCTAATGCCTGCATTTTGCAGCTTTCCTCTAAGTGAATCTAAAGGCACCTGCTTTAAAATGGTAGAAAATTGAAATTTCTTGTTCTCTCCATAGGGGCGGGTATGGAGTTTCCCTTTGGTGATGATGAAGTGTAGCAGCATCGACTGCTACTGATTAAAAGGCTTTCATTACTAGCAAGGGGATAGAAGCAAAAGTGTTTCGTTCTTCTTGTTTTCCTCTTTGCCGTTCACCCCAGTGCTTTTGGCTTAGCAGTGGTGTGCAAAAATGTCAAATAGATGCTTGAACAGTTTATTCTCATCCTGTGTATGTGTTGGTGACTTATTTAATATATTTCCAAATAACAGAAAGTTCTGGTTTCCGCGGAGACAGTCGTTCTCTTTAATAACACCGTTTCCCCATACAGTGCAAGCATAATATGACAGGCAAGTAGAATAACATCATTAAAACATCTTCTGCGCAACATGCCACTGTGTAAAATGTTTGCTCCCATAATAGTAGCCTTCAGTTAAGTAAAAGGCTTGTGTCCGTGGATGCAGCAAGTCAGATATTCAGCAGACAGCACAGTCAAATCACTTTGAAAGAACATCAGCTGTCTTTCAAATACCAATCAACGAAGTTTGACCAGGTGACAAAGAAGCTTAATAGCCTGCCCTTTATCTGCTAGCAGACAAGGAGAGGAGAAAAAAAAAATAAACTCAATGGCTAGTGTAAGCAGAGAAGTGCATATTATCATATCAATGCACCCAATTATAGCCCTGCTTTGGCACATCGGCAGTGCTTAGTGCACAGATGAAACTAGCCCCATACAATGAACTGATGCTTCCTAGCAGTTACTGTCTGGGAATTATACTTGATGCTAGCAAAGATAGAACTCCACCTTAACCGAGAGAACATAAATTCTGAAGCTGAGAATGTCACTTCAGTTAAGACCAAAATTGAGCTGCTTCAGGAACTCCATTAAGACACTTTAAACTCGCTCTAGAGGTGGGGTTCTGTGCTCCAGAGTCAACTTCTGCTTCCTGACCCTTCAATCTGCTGCCATCAGTATCTACAACAGCCGTATTTGTTTTCTCTGTAAATAAAGATCATGACACCAGTTACGGGAGCTACCATTCCTCTGTATGGTGGTTGCATTTATAAGCGTACATGCTGGAGCCCGGAAGACAAATGAGATTAGCGCCAGCATGCAGGCATGGTGGATCAAGACCCGCATTCCTTTCAGTCCCCCTAATGCAAAGACTCAGTGCATCAGGGCCAAGCTACGCATGATTTTTTTAATGGGCCATTCAGCAGTTGTGGAAAATGTGTTTTAAAAGTTGTTGCAGGTCTGATTCAACTCAGGACTGCAGCATGGGAGGGTGGGGAGACCCCCTCCTCCCCCATGCTGTGATCCCAATCCAAATCGGACCCCCACAGACTTTTGAAAAGAAGTACTCTGCAGTTGCTGAGTGGCTTCAGTGACAGCAAGTTCAGTTTGACTGGGAAAGCTAAGCTCAGCAAGTTCAGTCAAACTGGGAAAGCTAAGCATTCTCCTGTCTCACTTTGAGGTACAGCCTCAATGTCTCATGTTAATCTATGCTGCAACCCCCACAAAGCAGCTTATGCATTCTGTGTCTGAATACCAGGAGACCTGTACATCTTATTCTGGCATAGCTGCTTTGTGCAGGTAGCAGCCCGCCTTAAACAAGCTGCAATACAAGTCCCATGGGAGAGCTTTTGCCTCACCAGCAGCTGGGCCTAACCTGGCCACACTAGTGAATGAGGTGGTCACCGAAGATGCCAAGTTCTACAGGGTGCCAAATTACACAGAAATGAATTTTTCCCCATTAAAAGCTACCTCTGTTACAGAGAATCAAATAGAGTACGTTCAAAGCTATATTGCCATGTCAGAAGCTGAGATGTTTACTTCATGTTGAGGAGGATGACTGTGTAACAAATACAGTTGAAACGAGTCACAGAATAGCTTCATTCTTGCTTCCTTATTTTTCTCTGTACTGAACATGGAGGGGGGTAGGCACCAAAATCATAGTTTCCCTCGGGCACCAAATATCCTTCATCCCGCTCTGCCAATGTTGCATTTAAATCAAGCCCACTACTGTTGAGGATCAGACGTTTTCAGATTTGCAACCCAGTAAGCAAGGGGGTGGGCTCAGTCTTCACCAGGAGGGCTTCTCACTTTTAGATGTTAATTAGCAGAATTATTGGAAACCCTTTATTGCCCACACGCTATCTTTGGATTTATTAAAAAGTCATGGATTAGAAAAAAGAACTGAGCAGAGCCACTCAATGGTGTAAACTATATGCCACTCTTTGTATTGTTACGTTCACATATAATTTGATTGCTCTGAAGGACCTGGATCATTGTTCGGTTATTGAAACAAGTACTGTGAAACGAAGATCATCAAGGCATGATTGGATTAACTGAGTTATGGATCAGTGTGATTCACAGTCAAAAGACTGAACAAAGCACATTAAATGTACAAAAATTATGTAATGCAAATGACGGTTGTGTGCAACATAGAAGGCCATTTTATGCGTATGCTCGGAAGTGATAAACAATGATAGACTCTGCTACTTTTAATATTACTCCAGAGGGGGCCAGCTGAAAGAGCCTCCAACAGAAATGGCAAAACATACCACTGTGTAGAAAAGGTCTGAGAACTTGCTCCCCTATTGCTAGGGTTTTTTAGTAGAGTTTCCAGGCTGTGGCCCCTTCCACACATGTAGAATAATGCACTTTCGATCCACTTTGCAACTGGGTTTTACTGTGTGGAGTAGCAAAATGCACTTTCAAACAATTGTGAAAGTGGGTTGAATGTACTGCATGTGTGGAAGGGGCCTATGGCAGGAAACACACACCCACACCCACATCCCAGCAATCTCTTTTTCCTGCCTCCTGGAGCAGCAGCAAAAGAGAAATTTTAAAAATCACTGTTGGGCCAATGACATGATGTCACTTTTGGGTTTTCCCCAGAAGTGCAATCAGTCACTTCATGGAATCACTGGAAACTCTGCAGGGGTAGGGAACCTGCGGCTCTCCAGATGTTCAGGAACTACAATTCCCATCAGCCCCTGCCAGCATGGTCAATTGGTCATGGTGACAGGGGCTGATGGGAATTGTAGTTCCTGAACATCTGGAGAGCCACAGGTTCCCTACCCCTGCATGGTTTTACCATAGTTTCTAATGATTCCTACAAAGACAGGACATCGCTTCTGGGTTTGCCCCAGAAGTGGCATCATGCCTTCGCCAGTGATGTCACCAGTGATGTTCATATCCTACCCCCTGACTTCCGCTGGTTGCCAACCCCCACATGTAGCCTAAAGTTCTCCCATAATAACAACTTATCTCCAGACTACAGAGATCACTTCCTCTGGAGGAACTCGAAGAGGCTGCAGAGAGTATATGCTGTAGGTCTTCAATTTCCTCTATAGTAAATCATAGAGACTAGGAGTAACTAATTGATAGTAGCCAATAAAGACTATAAAGGTCACAGGTTGGTTGAAGATTGAGGCAGGGATGGTACTGCTGTTGTTGGCTAACACAACACCTTTGCTCCAAATACATAATTTCCCAGAGAAGTCACAGCTTGTGAATCATTGATCCAGAAAAATCAGAATTTAACCACAAAGCTTACAGTTTAACAGTCTTCTTTTATATGCTTTGCTTAAGCTTTCCTGTGTCTCCTATTTCATTGCTATCATGCCATGCAAGGGAATAGCTTATTTCTCTCCTGAGCTAAGGAAGAACTTGCTCTATTGAACATAAATACAGTTTTTCTCAGCTGTACCCTCTTACTGTATGCTCTGTTAAGGTTAAGTAGAATGGTTGTATAACAGTTAGACATAATGGCTTGGATCCCCTGAAAATATCCTCTGACCAAAAAAAATATGACAGTTGAGTGCAACTTTCTCACCTCCTGCCTCTCACTGCAACCCAAAATGCTATTCCTGTGGGACAGGAGATCCTCAGGAACAGCATAAAGAAGCAAATCAGTGAAAAGTACACCCCTATACTTGGCAGGATCTAATCCAGTGTTCACATGTACTGGTGGCTATGGAGCTGCTAGTAAATGAAATGAAAATGGACTGTAGTCTGCAGTCCTTCCTTCCCATATTTGTTTGTTTGTTATATCCCTCTTTTAGACATCTCTTTTCTCTCAAAACAACTCACATCAGTCAAGAGATATAAGTTCCTGCCCTCAGGTTTACAGCTAAAAAGACAGAACCAAAGTGAATGCTGCTAAGTGCATGCTGATAACCTGTGGGAGATATGAGGGGGCAGGGCATGGGGAGGAGGATGGCATTGACAGCTAAAGTCTGGATGTGATGTCACTAATACTCTATGGTTTCACCAATCTCTATGATAAAAACCTTATGAGATCAGCAAAATCATGGAGCATCAGTGATGTCACTTCTCAGTTGTAGCTGGTAGTGATGTTGACATGTCAGTAATGTCCTCCACCACCACCCCAATTTTCTTCTGCCACTGGCAAGAAACAGGGGTGCTTCGGTAGCCAGCCAATGGCATCCCTATATGAATCACAAGGGAAGAAGAATGTAGGGAAAGGGTAAAGGAGGGAAAACTATGGTAAGGTCAGAATGAAATGTTTTTGGCCCATGCAGAATCCGCCTTAGAGAGGCACAACACTTCAGATGCTGTTTTTTGGCTTGTTCCAACACTTAACTGCTATACCAGTGGTGGTGAACCTATGGCACGGGTGCCAGAGGTGGCACTCAGAGCCCTCTCTGTGGAGCAGGTTAACGCGACAGAGATTTGTCATGTGGGAGACAGAAGAATTGCCTCACACACATCCTAGGGCCTGGCCTGGGTCAGCTGGGCACCGGTAACGTGCGTGCACCGCTGTGTGAAGCAGGTAGGACTCAGCTGGGAGGGCTGGTGCCTGTGCTTACTCCTTTACCTGGGAGTAAGCTTGGTTGCTGGCAATGGGGTTTGCTTCTGAGTAAACCCTCCTAGGGTCGTGATTCACCCGTTCAAAGCGTTGCACAGTTGCTTCAAAGCAAAGCCACCAACTACCACCAAGCTTACTCCTAGGTAACGTGCACCTCGGAGCCAACCATTGTTTCTAAACGAAAACCTCAGTATTCAAGTTAAGTTGCCGTGTTGGCACTTTGCGATAAATAAGTGGGTTTTGGGTTGCCGTTTGGGCACTTGGTCTCGAAAAGGTTCATCATCACTGTGCTATACTCTGTCTCACCAAACAGTCTCAGCAGATTTCGAATTCATTCACTGCTACTTCCTGGACCTCCTTCTTTGTAGAATCCTAGTGCCTAGTGTCTCCCGAGCCCAAGGACCAAGCTGGGCTGGCTGGACGGCAGTGGCAAGGCGCCGCTCTCCTGCAGGGCCTGGCAGCATAAACAGTTGTGTCATTAAAATTCCCATTTGAAATATTTTCTCATGTTGACCCACAATATACCAAAACTGCAGTCGGGAAAGTCGCAATGAAAAAGGGACAGTTGTACAGATGGAACTGCCAACCGTTTGTGCAAAGAGGCATCCCAAATGCTCCTGGCAATTCTAACCAGCCAAAGTATGGCGTTCAAAATGGAGCCCAAGATCGCCGAGTGAATTGGAACATTCCTTTGAAAACTTGGGGTTTAGTTTGGCATTCAGCACTTTTCTTTAATGGAACTTCATACCCTCTCATTCATTCAGTCTTGTTTTTTTGTTTGGCCCAGAAAAAAAACAGCACTTTTTTTCTTTTTTGTTAATTTAAGCAGCTCTTTAGTCAAGTGGGGTTTTTTTGTTTTTTGTTTTTGCTCCTTTGGCTTTTCTAAATTGGCTCATTTCGTTTGTATTGCAAATGTTTATCTTCGATAAATTAATGCGGGATCAGGATTAATTAGGATGAAAAATGTGAGTAGTTGTTCAATAGCACATTTGAGCAGTAAATAACAAATTGCAGGGATAATTTTTCTGCATTATCGCCTGCGTGCGAAAGCGGGCTGGCATGAAGCTCAAGGCATGGCTTCCTTGTTCTCGATTGTCACTGAGCACAAGCCTCTTTTGACAAGTTTTTGACACATTGCTCTTCCATCAGGTTTCTTACTTTCGATTGTGGAATGACAAGTCTATTTTGTGGCGGTGTGAAATGAACCGTGGAGTGCTACCGCTGTCTCATGTCTCATAATGGAAGGTTCACAGCATGGACAATTGGGAATTTCTCCAGGCAGGGGGAAAGCACTTATTTTCAACCCCTGGCTTTAATCAATCAAGGAGAAACTGGAAATTGCTGCCGAGTAATGAATGCCAATTTATGTACATGCTATTGATTTTGGAAATTTAATGCTCTGTTTCTTTATCTCATGTTGACCTTAGAAATCTCAGCAAGATTAAAACAAAAGGTGAATATTGGCAAGATGGGAAGGGTCATTTTTTCCTGGGGAGGCAGGAGCAGAAAGCATTTTGCTGCTTGTGCATGGAAAATGTAGCGGAGATTGGGGGAAAGAGTGTATGGGATTGGGGTGTCATTGGGGATTTAAACCAAAGTAAATTGATTGGAGGAAAAAGAGGGCATTATTAAATCTAATAAAAAATCGCAAAGAGCACAACGCCATTCGCAACCATCAAAGCTAGAGTGCTGTTGGGGGGTGGGGGGTGGTTTCAGTCCAATACTGGACAGCTTTCCTTTCTAACTTTCGTTCAGTTTCTCATTTTGTCTATTGCTCGGTAGTTTGCTTTCGCTTTTGTTTGTTTGTTTGATTTGGTGTGGATTGTTTCATACAGAATCACCTACTTTGTTTGCGGCATGTGTCGGGCCCCTTATAAAACTCGGAAAGAAAACAAGAGAAAGAGCAATAAAACTGATACGAGGGCCTGGGGAATTGCCTCTGTTCGCTCAATTCAACTTTTTGTACTTTCAGAAGAGACAGCTAGACAGGATCCAAGCTCTATGACAGTTCATCTCTCTTTATAAATTCCTTTCTTGGCTTGCAGCAAAGAACATAGACCTTTATTCACAGTATATAGCAGTTCCCGATTGTGTCATATCTCTTTCATGCTTTATCTTATATTTCCCCACTTTTAAGCCTTTTCTTGTCTTAATGTACTGAGTAAGGTTAGGCATAATTAGTCTGGTGTTTCCCGTTGAATTCTCACTTACAATTTAAAATAGCTCCTTTCTCAGCCCCCCCCCCCTGTTTTTGGTAAACATAAAAACTCTTTTCCCCCCCATTCTGTTTTGATTTGCGCTGCAGCTATTCTTGGTGATTTGGGGGGGGGGGGTGTCTGTGAACTCTATTAAGCAGGACTTTTCTGCCTCCCCTCCCACTCAGTTCCTGAAATTCTGTTCTTGACGAGGGTGTCACATTTGGAACAAAGCTGGGGGTCTGTGGTGGGTGGGAGAATTGGATGTAATTATTGCCCCTTCTTCCCAAGCCTTTCAGAGCTGTGTGGCTGTATATACAAGCTGCTATGTTTACCTACCACCATTGTATTTGATTCCGTATGTTAGCCACATGATACTTACATGTGTCATGCCTCCCTCCATAATGTTCATTTATCTGTTTCACGTACACTATGCCTTTCTCACTGACAGCTATTATGGAATCAAAAAACAATGTAATAAAAATCTTATAATATATACAATGGATAATGCAATAACACTGGATTACAAAAATAAAAACCACAATAAAAACAAGATAATATGTACACTGTACAATGAACTAAAAACTGCCTAAATGTTTTACTGTATGGCATTTTATTGGGTGGGAGGCCAGGAAGGGCAAGGTTCAGGGCGTGGTTTGGACAGGCGGCTCAGCAGCAGGCTGGCTCCTGGGCCAGCCTGTGCTGCTGTGAAAATGCCTTACCTGGAGCCATCTGTCGCAAGCACCCCCCACCCTCCTCATGCGTTCCTGCAGGCCAACTTCACCACCCGGCCCATTGAATGCACACAGTTTCAGTAATGTATCGTGTCATTAAGCTCAGACAAGACACCAAAAGAAAGGCAATTCACAAACAAGCGGAAGTTGAAGAAAATGTCACTTTCTGTACCTCTGATATTCACACTTGTTGCATGGATGATGTGATGGGGGAACTGCCTTCAGTAAATGCAGCGGTGCAGATGTAGACCTGGAAGCATAGCCTGATCTGCATACAACACTAATCCAGAGTCTATTAAACTGGTATTAAAAACCTATTAAACTGGTAGTATTAAATACCTCTTGATGACCTGATCCTGCACATCCAAGGACAGCCAGTTATTCTTTGTCACCAGTTACTTGCCACTAGAGCTGAGTTAGGGCCATTGCCTTTAGCAGTATTTAAGCAGTCTAACTGTTTGAGGTTGCAGCTTGGGATGTCTGATCTGATTTTGCCGTTGTTCCTTTAACCGCGCGCAGCTTTTCTTTTTCTTTTTGGGAAGCCTGGGCTTCGGCAAATCTTCCTTAACTCCGAAATGATTCCCACCTGAAATCCGCCTGCTATTCTTTCATCTGCTACCGTGTTCTGCTGCGAGAGGAGTTAGAAAACACACACAGAATGTTTTGTTCACTCTCAGGATTTCTTGTTGATCTCCGCTGTGTATTTGTACAAAAGATCTCTAGAGAATTCTCATGTTACTTCCCTGAACATGCAGTTATAGGGCTGTGCAGGAAAAGTGCTGCTGCTAGCCTGGGGGGGGGGGCCGAGCTCTTAAAACAGCATCTTCTTCAAGTAGCACAGCTGGTACCAAAGGGGAAAGGGTGGTATTCTTCCTCAATCACAAGGGAGTTTTACACATAAAATCAAAATTCTCCCAGAAATTACTAGCGCACTTGACTCCGCAATCAATTTGCTCCATTTTCAATATAGGATTTGACAAGAATGATTTGTTTACGCTGTCACATGAATCAGTCTCAGTAAATTAGACCTGTCAGAGTTACTTTTTCAGCACAATTCCGTGTGCTGCATTTTTGGTACCTGTGCAGCAGGAAGGACAATTGTGAATAATTTGAGAACCTGACCATAACCAGACCCCTAGCTCAATGAAAGATCAGGAAAAGCTCCATTCTCTTGACTTTCCACAGACTACGCAGGACAGAATTGTTCAGGAGGGCATTTTTACACAGGTAATTAGAGCTGTACTGTAATGAAACATTTCAGAAAGATGCTTTGGCAAAGGTTTAGAGCAGGGGTCCCCAAACTACGGCCCGGGGGCCAAATGTGGCCCCCTGAAGGCATTTATCCGGCCCGCCAGGCATGGCGGAGATGGCTCCATTCATGTGCAGTGCGGGCTCGAGGGAGAGGAGGAACCGGCCCCAACGGCTGTTGATTGCAATTACATGATGGCAGATGAGCTGTCCCCAAATCTCCATGAATTTTCTGACCCAGCCAGGTTGGAAACCTTTGCGTGGCAACTTCTGCTCATGCCCATCCCTCTCAGCTACTCCATGTGTTGCTCTCAGGCTTTCTGTTCCACCTCACTCCCATTGGCATCAGCCAGGCTGGCGAATCGCTCGCTGGCTGCTAGGGAGGAAGAACCCAGGAAGATACCTAATCCTGGGTTAGATGGAATGCTTCATTGGGAAAGTTCGTTTGTTTTCAGATTTCTGCTTTCTAAACCTCATTGTTTTATTTGTTGGATGTCCCATTCTGTTGACATTTCTCTGAAATTTGCCTCGAGACTTTGTGTGAAAGTTGGACTATAGATAACATGATTGGATGAATGAATGAATGAATGAATGAATGAATGAATGAATGAATGAATGAATGAATGAATGAATGAATGAATGAATGAAATTGGAAGATGAGAGAGAGTCTGCAGGATTTTGCTTCATGCAGCAGATTCTCTAATAAGTTTTCAGGTAGTGGCTCAGATGGCAAGAACCAGTGGTGGGATTCAACAGGTTTTCATTTGGCAGAACCGGTTGTTAAAATGGTGCTTGTAAACAACCAGTTGTTAAATTTGAATCCCACCACCAGAACCGGTTGTTAAATTATTTGAATCCCACCACTGGCAAGAACTGATGACATCTAGAAATGTAATATACTTAAAATCAAGACAAACATATGTAAACTGAATTAATGAAACCAAGAAAGGAAACTGACCAAACACAACATACAGCAGTTATTTGCAGGATATAACAATTCTAATTTTTGCTACAGATTCAACCTGTTCTTGAATCCATTTGGCCCTCAGCTTTTCATTAGCCCCATTTCAATTTAGTCCACTCCCTTCTTTCATATTTGAACCTCCCCCCTTTTCTGGGAAGTGAATGGCATTCAGCACTTAAGAGAGCTTCATGATAGAGTTCATTTGATCAAGGCAGTCCCAATTTACAGCCCCTTCTCCCCAGAGTCTATTTACTTTGCTAGGATTATGATTTGCAGTTGTAATATTGGGATGCCAATGAAGGAGCCAACGAAAAAGAAACTTGATTGATGGCACCCCGTTCCTCTCCAAGAGCACCGCTTTATCAACATCACAGATGATCTTATCCTTTTCAGCCAAAGGGGGACTATCTGTGAAGTCACAGTACAAACAAAATATTTGTTAACGCTGACTCTTTAACACATTGTTGTTATCAGACACATAGCAAGACTCTGGAGCAATATCTTATTATTTAAATGTAACCTAGTTTATCCACAAGTATATGAGTCTGGTTTAGGGTAAAACATATTTTAAAAATTTTAAAAGTATGACATAAAAGTAACGTTGTTTTTTTAATGCATCTCTTTCCCACTTGTTTTGGGATTCCTCGGACATAGCACCATTAATAATGATTAGTATTTTATTCCAGTATTGAGAATTTAGATACTTCTATTAGATGTTTAAAATGTCAATATGAAATCTGTGCACCTGCTCTTAGGGTTGCCTTTGCAGCGTAGAGCTGTCCATATTTATTTATTTATTTGCATTGTTTTCTAGCCCATTTTGGCAGTTCATTCAAAGTGACTTATATCATTCCACCTTGTACTGAATGAAACCACTATTTCATCCTGCCCGGTGCTGTCTGCTCAGGTAGTGGCTCTCCATGGTCTTGCAGAGAAAGGTTTTCCCCAGCACCTGCAACCCAAGATCCTTTTAACAAGAGATGCCAGGAATTGAATGCAAGGCCCCTTTTATGCAAAGCATGTGTGGCTGCCTCTACATGCAGATCCTGTCATTTATGTAACAGGAAGACCATGTGGAAGACACAGACATTCTGATTGCTGTGCTTTGACACTGGATCCCAGCATGATATGCCCAATCACAGTCATATCCAATCATCAAGGGATAGTCAATACATACAATGGCATGCAGGTGTTAAATGTGCACCTAAATCAGTGATGGTGAACCTATGGCACGGGTGCCAGAGGTGGCACTCAGAGCCCTCTCTGTGGGCACGCGTGCACAGAGTTCGTCATGTGATAATAATGTAATTATTTCAGGGAGATTATTAGCATTAAACCTAAGACCTAGTTTTGGGGAAGCAGTGTAGGTAGCCTTGTTAATCGCTGTTAAACCCTACTGATTTTCATGGGAAGAACGAAAGCGTGATCCTTTACCTGGGAGTAAGCTCGGTTGCTGGCAATGGGGTTTGCTTCTGAGTAAACCCTCCTAGGGTCGTGATTCACCCGTTTGAAGCGTTGCGCAGTTGCTTCAAAGCAAAGCCACTGACTACCACCAAGCTTACTCCCAAGTAACGCACGCCTTGGAGCCAACCGTTTTTTCTATACTAAAACCTCAGTATGCATGTTAAATTGCCATGTTGGCATTTTGTGGTGAATAAGTGGGTTTTGGGTTGCAGTTTGGGCACTCGGTCTCGAAAAGGTTCGCCATCACTGACCTAAATGATTGTATTGGCTTGGAACCATCCTAAGATGGACATGTCCAGGGATGCTATTTGTGATGCGAAAGTGCAGTAAGCATTTTGGTGATGGGAAATGCAAAAGTGACAAAGCATTTTGTCCTCCTAGCCCAGGGGTAGGGAACCTGCGGCTCTCCAGATGTTCAGGAACTACAATTTCCATCAGCCTCTGTCAGCATGGCCAATTGGCCATGCTTTGGGTGAAACTGATGGAATTGTAGTTCTAATTTATCTAGGCTGCAGGATATCTATATGAGGGTGAGAACCTGCATTCTCAGTTGTTGGGAACTACAATTTCCATCAGCCTCTGTCAGCATGTGGTGGCCATGCTGGTGAGAATTATATTCCTTCTAATCTAACCATATGAGTGAAAACATTCTCTCTTCCACATTGTCTCATTCTCTTTCCAGACTCCAGTTCCATGCAGTGGATGTTCTTATTTTCATCTTGCAAGCAGGGGAGTGCATGTTCTACTGTCACCCATGCATACGGTAGCATTTCTGTCCTCTTGCAGGGATTGGGTCATATGCCTTTGGTGGCCACGCATGGTGGCTGAATAGCCCCACTAAAACTGTAATACCTCCAAAGGAGCAATTATAGTCTACAGGGTTAATAATCCATGAACTAAAGAAGGATTTACAAGATGGACTATAACAACTCCTAAGGCAGTCATTACTGTCTGAGGGTTAACAATATGTGTTTTCAAGATTAGTGTTAATACCTCAGCGGAGAGCATGTCTCCCTCCTAGCTTGAAACAAGCCCTGATTGCCTCCAAAGTAATAGTAATATCCCCTAAATAAACACACACCACACTCACACAAACACACAAATCCTTCAGACAAATGAAAGTAGCATAGACATACAGGCACAGCCTTTTGATATGTCACAGTTGCATGCGCTCAAGAATGTAGGAGAAAATGCTAATATCTTGGAATGGCCCACAGTTTGGATCAATAGATATGGAGCGTCAGCATGCACATGCATGAAATTGTGCAATCAGAAGTCTGAAATAACACGGGATTTATAATGCTTCACTTACCCCCATTTAATATTTATGGAGTTCCACAAATAGGCTGGGGCGTGTACAGAACACTGTATTGACGTGTAAACTGTCCAGTTCATTTATGTACTAACACTTTGCTCCTTGGTGCAACAGGCATTCCCACTCTTCAGTTCAGAAGCAAAGCAGTATATCTGCATGCTGGCCCTGCGCCTGTTGGAACCCACAGGAGAGGAAGTAGCTTGTGTCAGGGAGGGGGCATCATATGACCTCAGCAACCAGCACATAGTCATAGTGCTCAGAGGGATTCTCGGTGGCTAATCACGCTAGCTTAGTCTACCTATCTTGCAAAACAAGGTGGTAGAATCCTCTGCCAGTACCACATCAGGACATGGGTAAAGGATGTTGTTTTTATGGGCTTCCCCCTTTACAAAGCTACCTGCAAGTTAAAAAAGCATTAATACCATAGGCAAAAAAACTAATCTAGCCCCTTGTTATATGGTTTTCCATATCCTGGATGGTGGGGAATTTTTTCCATAGAGGAGCATGCACAAATGTGAGTTTCCCTCTGCAGTCTGGGATACTACATTGGACCAAATCAGAAACCTGACATCTCATTCCCACCTCATTATGCTACATATGTAGATCAGATCACTATTTTATTTCACGTTTACTTCATTTATAGTCCACCTTTCTCAGGGGGATTCATGGCAGATTACAACTCAAAACGATGCAGTAAAAGCATGGTAATACCTACCACTAACAAAACAAGAATATCACACTAAAAACTCAGTGTAATACAAACAGTAAAGTAGGATTACTACAGTGGAGAAGAATGCAGTGAAACACTGTATTCCATATAATAAGCAAATTAATCAAGCAGGATTACAAAGTTAGAGAACAATGCAAGCACAGTATAATATATCCAATGAAGATTGTCTTACCAAACTGGTAAGGACCTTGTGATGTGCAAGTAGACACATAAATGGCCATAGCACAGTTCCTTGTGCAAGGTCTTCTGGAGCACCAAGCACTTTCCTCCCTATATATGATAGGACACAGAAATTTGTTGTACAAAATATCACAGCAAAAGGAAACACAAGCTGCGATACACAAAGTCTGACTTAATTGTCGTCTTTTTCTTGCGTTTCCATTTGCGCCAGAGCTCTAGCCAAAATTTTGCAATGGATGCTGCCCAATAATTACAAACGTATCGTTGTTAGTACTACTATCTATAGTAGGGGTGTCCAACTCTGGCGCCTCAGATGTTCATGGACTACCATTCCCATCAGCTCCTGCCAGCAGAGTCTGATGGGAATTGTAGTCCATGAACATCTGGGGCGCCAGAGCTGGACATTCCTGATTTATAGCCTTGTCATACCCTCCTCAATATCTTGCAGGATGCAATCCCCGCCCCACTTCCTCCCACCTATAGAAATATGCAGCTGGTGCAAGGTGGGAAGCTGTGTCCAATCACCGCTTGGACACGGTCCACCACAGGTCTTCCAATGCGGGGGCCACATGCACCTTCCCTTCACATTTTAACATGTCTGCATGACGCAGGGATCACTGGGCTGCTGTGTCAAGTGCTTCCAAATGCAAAAGAGGGAGGGGGGAGAGTTTATCATTCTAGTTCCTGATAAGGTTCTTTGGAGCCCTGCAGCAAAACTGCTGTGCTGTTCCCGCTCTGTGCAGTTCTGTCAGACTGGAAGCTGTTGAGGTAGCCTCTCCCTCCCTTCCCTGTGTGTGTGTGTAGGAAGAAAGTAGAATGAACAGTGCTCGCTCCAAGAATGCCTCCCAGTGTGTGACTAATCAACCCCCACAAGGCTTCATACTTGTTTATTCCAGTTAGACTCTTCTGGTTCATATCAAAACATAACAGCCAGTTCGCTTAATTCATCTCCCTTTTCTGAAGTGGCAACTGAAGCAAATGTCTTGATAAAAAAATTGGGTCCTTTTATTTGCTTGATGCCACCATGACCAAATTTCCTTTTGCGGGAGAACAGACGAATTAGGTAGCTGGTGCATGTGAGTGCGAGCCATGCAGAAAATAAGAACAATAACAACACTGGGAGTAGATGTGGGTTTTTTAAAATATACAAAATCTCCCCCTACAAACCTTTGCTGGTAAACATCAAGTCCAACATGCAAGATTCTCTCCTGCAGCAACCTAGCAATCAAGAGTTCTGTTCCATTCACAGCACGGTGTCAAACTAATTTATCCCATAGTCCCACCCATGGAGATGCTACAAATTGGATTTAAATTAAGTTTCATTCTAAACACATACATGCCCGCCATAACAAAACAGTGACAAATTAGCTTATTCCATTTTTTTTTAGTCGTCATATGGGATCAGATTGACCTACAAGCCTTCCAGCCTGAGGCTGGTTTTCCAAAGGTCACATATTTCAGGAACTGGCTTACAAAAAAAAAAGGTAGGGTAGCTATCAGTTGATTGGTTTCATTATTACATGAAAAGCCAGTTGGAAAACAGTAAATGCATGGGAAAGCATCCCTTTAAAAAAAAACCAAACACATGACTGGAAAGCTAAAAGCATAGAGTGGAACCAACCATATTTATAGTCTTCTCATTAGGAATATTGGAGTATTTTAGGACTGAAAATGATCCTAAAGGACATCTGGTATTACCTCATCTATGTACTGAAACATCTACCACTTTTAAAATGTATTTCACTGGGCAACCTGCCACACAAATTCTGATGCTTGGAACATTCTGAGAATCCAAGGCTTCAACTCAAAAAAGCATGATCCTAGTCCTTGTGGAAGTAGAAACAAAAAGTACAGCTAGGTTGGACAGGGAATCTGAGATTTGGTTGTGAGGGTCAGATGTCCCCACACAGTTCCCCTTGGTTCTCTTCTGGCTGCAAATCTCTGCCCCTTCTGGAAACCATGATCCAAGTTTCATAGTGACCGCTGCCCCCCGCTCTTACTGTCTGATTTCCTTGTTCTGACCCATATCTTCATTCTCTCTTAAAATGTGAATAGTGAAGCCAGATTAAAGGAATGCAGTCAGCAATATGTGCAAACCTCTTTGATGTTGTGGCATTTTGATTTGGGAGGGGACAGCCGGGCAAAGCGGTGCTATAAATAACCCTGGGTAATAGCAATAGAGAACCTTTTGAATAAACATACTACAATTATGGGGGTTATTTTTGCCTTCTGCTTTATATATGACGATATTTAAAAAAAAGGGCATGCATTCGGTGATTTCCATGCTAACACCATATATTATGGATTGACCTAAATCCCTCTCCAAACCACCCCCTCCCTGCCGCCCTTCCCCCATCCTCACTTGCCAAGGGATAGCACATAATTAGATTTGCTTGTTTGGCTTTGCTCCTCAGGGCAGGGCTCTTGCTAGTTTTAGAATTTCCAAGCAGCCAGAATGGGTCAGAAGCAAAGGGAACAGAGCGAATTTGATCCTGCTCTGCAGAGAACTTGGCTCGTTTCCAAATCAATCAGAGCTGGGGGGGGGGAGCAACAGGCATTAGAAAGAGATCCTAACAGTTACCGCGGCTAAAACATCAGCTGTGGTTAGATCAAGCGCTAGCAAAGAAGGCAATCTTGAAACTGTTATTTATGAAGAAAGGCAACACTTCAGAGTTACTGTGGGACACGTTCGGAAAAGAGAGCATTCTGCCAATGTGTTTTGCAGTAAACAGCCTTTTTCTCTATGGCAGGCATATGTATCCTGGCTCTTGCTATTCTGCAGGCATCATTATGAGTTAATACGCACAAATACTACCTCTGCATGCTGTTAAACTACAAGGGATGAGACATGTCTGCAGAGGGATTTGCCTTCTTTGTCTTTCAGATAGCAACGCCATGCCCAGACCTGTAGATCCTGAAAGCACAGTTCCTAGTCTCCCTACAGATATGGCTGTATCCTGAAAGAACAGTGAAATTAGTTTTTAGGATCCTCTGAATGGGTTTGCATGACCAGGGCTGAAATGCTCTGAAGATAATTCTTTAGATATTTTATTAGAGATGTGTTCCCAGTAGCACTTTTATCACAGGTTTGCCGATAGAACTCCCACCCACCAAAGCACTATTTCCACTGTATGATGGAGGCTGATTATCTGCTAACTTGTTAGGTTTGCTTTACTGACGACTGAAGGATCCAACAGCTGTTTTATGAACTCCTGTGGAAATTGGTATTATCCTAAAACTGTCTGTACTGGGATGTGGTTTGTGTTGGGCTTAGATTAGGGAGACCTGAGTTCAAATTCCGGTTCAGCCACAAAACTCACTGGGGCTTGGACTAGTCAGTGTTTCTCAAGATGGCTTCCTTCACAGAACGGTGAGAATAAGAAGGGATACCCCCATGACAAGCAGTCCTAAGGTACTTGAAAGAACAGTGGAATACAATTGTGGCATTTCAAAGAATAGAAGACAGTGTGTGTTGAATGAGAACTGTGAAGGACTTGAGTTCAAATTCCCACTCACCTATGAAACTCCAAAGTGGCCCTTGCCTAGTTACTGTCTGTCAGCCCAACCCACAACCCAGAGATATTGTGAGGATAAAACAGAGCAGGAGAAAGTGGTTTCCTTGGGCCGTTTTCGCACGGAGGCGGAAGCGGCTGGGTCGGCGTACTTCATGCAAGCGGTCCCAGAAAGAGCCGGGATGACGGCAGCAAGAGAGCCGGCTCGCCTCGGCCGTGAATCTGGCATGTCCCCAGACCTCAGCGACGTCAGGCATGGTAGGCCTGAGGACATGCCCCCCCCCGGCCCTGCGTGCCTGCTCCTGCGTTGCAGGGCAGGGAGGCGTGTCCCCAGGCCTCGGCGACGCGCCGGAGGCCCAGGGACAAGGTAAGTGCAGGGAGGGAGTGAGAGGCTTGAAGCCGCTTATGACTGGCACAGCAGCGGCTTCAAGCCGGCGTTTCCACAAAAGTGCGCTTCCCAGCGCACTCGGGAAACGCCGGCTTCGTGCTGGTCTGGCGGCGCGAGGGCGGCGTGGCTGCAATGCAGCTGCACCCCCTGTGCAAACGGCAGCCTGGGGACAGCGTTTTTGCCGTCCCCAGGCCGTCGTATTCCGCCCGTGCGGAAACGGCCTTGGTTTTTTAAGAGGGAGGATGAGACACAAATATGGAGAAATTTAATAATGCATCTTTAAGTTAGCAGCGTAGGTCAGAATCAAGCAATGGTGCATTTCCTCAAGCATAAGAGGGAGTGTCATCTGTTGAATAACACCACCCCCTGGAAAATTCCCTGCACATGGCGTATCATGCAGGACAGGGCATCTAGGGCTCACCCTGATGAACAAACAGGTGGGGACATTTCGCACTAAAGGCTGCTTCCAAATTCTCTTCAGACTTGGAAATTTTCAAGACACCTTGGGCAACCTCCTGATTAAGCTGATTTTCATGTGGGGGGAGCTTTTTTCTCTTTCTTTCATGGGTTTCATCTAAGATGTACTTACATCTACACAGACAGGGTCTAGCTAGATGTTATAAGAAACGCGACTGTGCCACCACTCCATGTCTCATCCGGGCATGAGGTCATCAGGCTGTGCCTTGCCTTTCCTATGACTCATTTAATTGGCTGCTACTTTGTAGCAGGCCATAGCACAAAAGTTTCAAGGTCTGTGTTGTACTGTGCTAGATTTTTTTTTAGGAAGAAGGAGAAGAGACACAAAGCAGCAGTGGTTCCATACCTCTCATACATTCTAATTAGACCCACATTCTCCGGAATCCTGAAATGGTCCTCTCCACTTGATTGTATTGTAACTGTATGAATTGAATTTGCTTCCAACTGAAGTGTGCTATAACTCTGTAAAGTTTCTAGGTGCTCCCACTCATTATAATCAAGGAAAATAATTCCTACTCAGCCTGGAAGGATCTGTTAGCTACCCCAAAAGAAACGCCAAGTTATATAACACGTGTCCAGGCTACTTTGTTTCTTATCTGTGTGGCCAATTCTTCATTTCCTCAGAGAAAAGAAAGTCATAATCTTTTAATCATTTCAATGCTTGGTGTGGCCGTTCGAAAGAAGACAAAATTGTAAATTTCATTTAGTGGTGGAATGCTGATTTGTATGCATCACAATTGTCAGAATGAAAATCAATTCAGACCCCAATGACTCTTGTCAGGCCTTGTTAAAGTGTATCAAAATTCTTATGTGAAGTCTGTAAATAATGTAGGGGGTATCATTTTGAAAACCAAGATGGTAATTAGGTTTAAAAAACCAAGTGGGTTGTTCCTTTTCCCAGCAGCTGCAACGGACAGCCATCATTGTTGAAGAAGACCCAAGACTGTGAGCACTCCCTTTGGTACTAGTTAACCGTAGTGGGGACAGGGGTAGAGGTAGGAGAGAAACAGCTGTTAGTTAGTTGCTGCTGTTGGAATTCCATTGCCCAAAGAAAGATCAATTAAGTCGTATACGAGGCCGTTGCGAACAAGACAAAGCCGCTTCTGTATGTCAGAATGTAAATACAAGTCTGTGCATTAATAAAACAATAAGCGAAATGAATAATTTACCGTCTGCCTTAAAAACTACCAAAAAAAAAAGAATCAGCAGGACAGAGATTTCCATTCAATCTGGATTGCATTTTTCCTCCGTTCTACCTACAGGCCATGTACCAATAGTGGCACGTTTACCTTACTGTGTTCACTGCAATCCCAATTAACACTTTTTCCAAACTGAATTTAGGTGTTCTTTTCCCCCTTCTTCCTTTCCTAATGAGGTTTTTCCCTCCCTGCTGTCTCGATACAAAGCTTTATGCTGTATGAGTGTGTTCATATGGTGCTTGAGTGTGTTATCTGACCTTGATTGGTGTTTTGGGAGCCAGTTAAATAGATTACATAGAGGTTACCTTGACAACTGTCTTTGCTGATTTAGCAATGCAGTTCATTCTTGAGCACAAGACTCTCGGCAATGGTGGAATTCTACTGACTTCATATTAATCATTAACACAATGTTCTAGAAAGGCTCTGCCAAACCAGCAGTAAGGGTTGCATTGAAATTATTTTCCTTTTTCCCCTAAAAAAAACCCCTAAATAGTATAGACTAACTAATGCATGCAGTGTGAAACGATGGTTCACCAGCCTTAAAATAAGTTAATGTCCTGTTTCAGGGTCCTCGCTCTCGGTCCCAGTATACATTAATATTGGGATAATGAATTAGATGGATAAAGATGATCCTTGACACGGTGTCTCCTCTTTAAGATTCATTGTCTACCATATGTTCTTTCAGGTTTGTGGAGTAAGCCCCTGAGCATGACAGATAGCTAAATACAAGCATGGACAGACATATTAACGGAGAGGGATGAACATATTCTTGATATAGAGTGTTGGGGGTGCTTAGATGAACACAGTCCTTTTCTTGCCCCTCAACGTTAAAACTAAGCCCATCTATTTTTCATCACAGAAGGACAGCCAAGGTGTCAAAACAAAGAAAAATATCTGAAAACTAAAACTGTCTACAGCAGAGAGCCAGGAGCATTAAAAGCTGCCATTGAAACAAGCATGCATGGTCCAGGGTGGAGCTATGACTGATTGCTTGGGCACCTGCTTTCCATGCAGAAAATCCCAGGTTCAATCTTGGCATCTTCAGTTAAACGATCGGATAGAAAGACCTCTGCCTGAGACCCTGGAGAGCTACTGCCTGTCCAAGTTGGCAATACTGATATACTGAACAATGGCCTCACTTGGTATAATACTGGGTCGCTGACAGGGGGAACTGGGGGACAAAATTAGAAAGGCCCAAGTCAAGTGGAGGGCCCCTGAAGTCAGTGTTACTCTGGCCCTGCTAATCAAGCCTGCCTGCATTGTTTACTACCAGGCTGAAGGAAACCCTTGCTTATCAGATCCTGCCAGAACTATCAACCTAGTCAGCACTGGAGCACAGACATACCAGCCAGCACTAGGAGTGGTGATTCACACACACACACACACACCCAAAAATCCATATTTAATTTACCGATTTAAAAAGCCAGTTGCATTGCTCAGTTTTGGACTCAACTCTTTCTCATCCTTGGTTGGTAATTTAGAATGAACTTAACATTAGTACAGCAGCACACCCTTGTTAAAATGATAAATGGAAGGGTGGCAGCTAATATTTCCCCATGATCTATCAAACTATTAAAAGCTTGCTCCCCCTCTTTATATCCATGGTAGTGGAGTGTTAATCTGTATTGGTGGTTACACATTATTATTATTCATTCCATTTGTAGGCAGCCCTTCCCATTGCAGTCTCATGTGGAACAGAAGTTAGAACCCCTCCCCCTCATTAGATTTAATTACATTTTAAACACTATTTAGGAAGGGGTTATTATACCTGTGGGGCGTCCAACATCCCCTTGTAAACACTACTTTGCTACTGTAGACATTAAGCCTCATGTGACAAATGACACAATCTGTATAGGAAATGTCAATCCAGTCAGTCCCAAAGATCCCAGTACTTTTCGTCATGATGGAGGCACCACTATGTACCTCTGCTTTTGTGCTAGGAAAAAGTACAAAGGTAAACTTAGATTTTTTTTACTGACTGACTTATTAAAGATTTATCGTGATACTAAATCGAGGGATGTAACTGTACCTCTCTATTCTGCATTGGTTAGACCTCACCTGGAATATTGTGTACAGTTCTGAGCACTGTAATTCAAGAAGGATATTGACAAGCTGGAACAGGCCCATAGGAGGGCAACAAAAATGGTAAAAGGTCTGGAGTCCATGCCCTACGAAGAGAGGCCTAGGGAGATGGGAATGTTTACTCTGGAGAAGCAAAAGTTAAGGGGGGACATGATAGCTATGTTTAAATATTTTATGGGATGCCATGTCGAAGAGGGAGCAAGCTTATTTTCTACTGCCTCAGAGACTAGGACACAGAGTAATGGATTCAAGGTGCAGGAAAATAGATTCCACCTAACCATTAGGAAGAACTTCCTGACCATCAGAGCTGTTCAACAGTGGGATTCACTGCCTCGGAGAGTTGTGAAGTCTCCTTCTTTGGAGGTTTTTAAACAGAGGCTGGATGAATATATGTTGGGAGTGCTTTGATTGTGTGTTCCTGCATGGCAGGGGGTTGGACTTGATGGCCCTTGAGGTCTCTTCCAACTTCATGATTGTAGGATTCTAAATTTTTGTGAACTACAGTCCACTTCACCAGACATGTCCTATATTGGTGCACAAATGCATGCGTGCACCAATATAAAATTACAAAATTAGACATAGTTTGGATCTGGATCGTATGGGTGGGGGCAGGTGGAAACTCTGGCCAGGGGCACATGGTGGCCCTCAGCAGCCCTGGGTACACAGCAGCCTTAGTATTCATTGTGGTATGAGTTTCTCTATGCAATAGCATTTTCCTATCTCCCACATGTAGCATTGTTATTATTATTATCATCATTGTTTATTTGAAAAATGTACACATCGCCTCTCCAGAGACATGCTTGTTGTGTCTTAAAACACATCCATTTAAAAAAAAGCTGTGAAAAAGCAAGCCAGGGCATAAAAACTGCACAAAACAGTTATTAAGCTACTTAAAATATTGATCAAACACTCCACATACGAGAAGGCAGTGGCGTAGCACCCACGGGATGGGGGGCGCAACGCCCCAGGCAGAGCAGTGGCAGAGGCATGGCCGGGCTGTCGAGGGGGCATGGCGGGGGCATTCCGGGGCATGGCAGGGGCAGGTGAGCGCACACACACGCCCCAGGCATAGTTTCCCCTCGCTCTGCTTCTGCGAAAAGGAGACCATAAAACAACTAAAAAGATACAACTCCTTGGTTAAAAGCATAAGTTAAAAGGGGTGCTAGATGCAGGAGATTTTAAATAATGCTTTTGAATGTATTGTCAAAGACTTTCAGACTATGTGGCCACGGTCTCCTAGTTTGTGCTCCTTTTGCTGTTTTGTGTTCTGTTCTCATCTTTCCGCCTATGTTCGCATGCTCCATCCTTTTTTGGTCTCCTGTGCTCAAAATGCTTCCTCGGGCCCATCTCTTGGTCAAACAGGCAGAAGAAAGAAAGGCAGAAGGGAATGAAAATGTGGCTGCCAAGGACAGAAAGGTAGGGGTAAGGCAGCCAAGGAATGGCAATGGAATGGGTGGAGAAGAGGGGGCGGGAGGGAACAAAAAAGCAGCCGCCTTTCAGTTATGTGGCACTGGGATTGGATTGCGGTGATTGGCAGGGAGTGAATCTGCAGAACAGTGGGAGCCATTGTGAGCCTCACCCCCAAAATCCTGTACACTGGAGCTGTCGCGCACCTCACTGGTGCATGGAGATTGGCTAGAAGTCCATCATCCCCATCCGGCCAGGCTCTTACTCAATTATATAGAGAGATATTTTTATGCTGTTTTTATGTTCCTTGCTCATTTTTCATCTATTTTTATACTGTTCATTTAGAATTATTTCATTTTACAGTGTTTTTGCTTGCCATATAAAAGCCACTAGGCTTCTTTGCTGCATCAGCAGCTGCAGCAGCAATGGGAAAACCACATAACTTTGTTCCAGTGTGAAAATATCTACATTTCCAATAGCTTAATACCATTCAGTAATCTCAGTGCAGAATTCTGCACAAGTTGATGCTTCCAGCTAGTTTTCAAAGAGAAAGCCAACACAGAATACACTGGTGTGATCAGACCATGGATAAATGTGGCTAACTATTATATGTCCAGTATTCTCAATACTATAGACCAAAATATTTTCCTTGGGTTTTACTTTGGACCAGCTTCCTATGCTCTCCCCCAATGAGATCCTTCACCAGATCAAGGAGCGATTATTTGATAAGGAATATCAGTCATTACTTGGTAAAGCAAGGAGTTAGTGTTCACTCCTCCACTTTGACATTATACCTGGGAAATGTCGGATAGCTGATTATTTAAATATACTTTCTTACCCTAAACTGAGATGGGTGATCACCAAGGAAAGAACCAACACGTTCCCTCTCACATTACCTCTAGAGAGGTTTCTGAAATCTGCACATCAGAAGTGTGCTTGCACTTACTGCCAAACTCTCGAAGATTCGCTTGAACACACCCTGTTTGTTTGCGTGAAATTTATGGGATTTAGACCCAACATTTTCTTCTGGCCCCCATTTTGGCAGGCCCCTGTTTTCTTAATTCTAAACTGAACTACCTCTTGAATAACCAGGATCCTGTGATATTGGAAATGGTGGCCAAGTTTCTGACCAACGCTCTGAACTAATCCCTTGGGTTTTTTTCCTTTTCTTTTCCTGTTTATATTCCCTCCATGAATACTGGATATGTATATTTTTCAGCTACTTCATTTTGTTTGTTTCTACTCTGTTATTTTCTATTTTGATAAAGGTTTCTGATCTGATCTATAGAGCTGATATTCTCCGCCTAGCTCCCCTCCCTTTCCCAGCCACAGGAAATGAAGCTTGTCTGGAAAAAAAAGTTTTAAAAGACCTCCTGATCATCAGGGAGGGCAGAAGCAGAGCAGGGGAGGTGGGCTGGAGCCAGAAACAGGCCCTGCTTGTGCTGTTCCTTGAAAACGCCAACTCTATATATCAATATATCGATTGAGCATTAGAGAAGCAGCAAGGAACGGGGGAAGGGGGAAGGCATGGATGGCAGCCCAAGGAGTTGGAAGGGTGAAGCTATGCAGGCTGGCCATGGGCAGAGGGAAGAGGTCTGGGACAAAGCTGTGCTCACTGGAAAATCTCCGCACTCTGGAGGTGAAGCAAAATTACATTCATGCTACAAGCGATTTTGCTTGCCACAGGGAGACTAGAAAGTGAAAGCAGGGCGTGAGGATATACATCTGTACAAGAAATCTTGCTGCAACAGACATTTGCCCCATCGCACAGCAGATGCCTTGTGCGTAATCAGCTTATAAACATTGGTTTAGTGTGCTTACTGCCTCACCTGACTTATAAATACCATCTCTCCTGAGACCTACTCAAGGTGGCTCAGAAATGGCACAATAAAATCATAGGGAAGGAAAGGAACTTTGCTTCAGAACTTTTAGCACCAGTGTAATTTAAACCTACTGTTAAAATTTACTGTGGGGCTTGTTTGTATACCTTCATAGCAAACCATCCAATTTTAGCATTATGATTAAAAAAGAGGAAAAACTCCAAGTTTTGGAAGGAGTTAAGGATCTAGTCCCAGCAGCTCTATGCAAAACTGCCATATTTGCTTTGGTAACTGAAGTGTCTGCTTGGAAGAGATACACAATTTAGTTTGTTCAGAGAGCGATTTATCTCACTTCCCTTTCTGTTAGCGAGAGCTGTCCTTCTAGGTCAAGGTTGAAGTCTGTGCCATGCAGACTAGCAAAGCTACCGCTTTGATATTCTACATAGTACCTGGCCCAAGGATAAACAAACAACTCATTTTTTTCAATGCTTCAAAGTAGGATTTATTGGCTTTTGTGAACAAAATAATCTTCCCAACAACAAAGAAGAAAAGCAAAGGCGAAGAAAGGAAGCAGTGAAATCGGCATGAGCAAAAGAGAGGTTTTTTCCCCCCACAGTTTGATAGATCTTTTTGTTCGGCCAGGTGTAATGTTTGGAGACTACATCAGCAAGGCAAGAGTACAACTCTGCTTTATGTGAAACACAGTGAAGCCTCAGCTACTTGTCCATCCTGAACAAACCCCACCTGAGTAGAATTTCCCACATTCTGGAGAAAACAGTGTCCTGTCCCCTTAGAAGAGGCTTAATAGGGTGTTATTTACCAGGTGATGCTACTCACATCCAAGTTTTAACTGAACATTTCCACACATGAAGCTTCTCTTCAAGGGACAGGACTTTTTTTTTCAGGTTGCCAAAACGGTGGGGAAAGCATCAACACATGCACGCCCAAGAGTCATGTCATAGACCTCTTGTTTGCCTTCTGGAAGGCCGTAGCATCCCTCTAGGCAAATTTTACCTGGGAGCTTCCATTTGCTGATTTCTTTGACCTCCTGCACCTGTGCATTTTGGGGTACAGTTGGTTAGATCTGAGCCATCCTTTACCAGGGTTCAACCAAAAATAAGGCCGCAGCAAGACTGGCAGGATTTTCTCAGGATTGTATTGTGGAATATTAATACACTTGACTGAAGAATAACATTGTCCCAATCATTCGCCCTTTCCACACGGGCCAGTAACAGTGCCGTGGGGACGGCAAAAACGCTGTCCCTAGGGAGCTGTTCGCATGGGGGCGCAGCTGCATCGCAGCCGTGCCGCCCTCGCTCCCCCTCCAGCGGTGTGAAGCCACTGTTTCCCAACCTCACTCCCCGAGCGAGGTTTTTGGGAAACAGCGGGTTTGCACGGCAGCGGCTGGAAGGCGCCATTCCCCCCCCTTTCCCAAATGCCTTACCATGTCCTCCGGCCTCTGGTGCATCACACAGGCCAGGGGACAAGCCCCCCCCCCCGCCCTGCGACTTCCGAGCTGTCGCGCAGGGCAGGGGGTGTGTGTCCCCTGGCCGGAGGACACGGTAAGGCATTTGGGGGACGGCACAGCCTGCATGGAGGCTGAGCTGTCTTCCCCACCGCAACCGAGACCGTTCATGCGAACAGTCCCGGGGGGGTTGGGTCGGCGTCATGTACGCTGACCCAACCCCCAGTGTGGCCGTGTGGAAACTGCCATAGTTTGTTCCTTTGCCAAACAGCACTTCTTGAATTTTGTTCAATAATATGTAGAAAATAGTCAGTTCCATGGTTTATTGTCATTATATTCCATGGGGACTAATTTCTACATAGCAATACTTACGGTATGGGTTTTTGATCAGATTGCACTCACAAGTAGAACAAAATAATTGCCTTTACTGCTTACATTTCACTTAATCTGGATCCTGTTGTATCAGGCCCTGGATCCCTGTAAGATGACTGGAGGGAACATTTCCATTGAAAATTTGTGAAGAGGGTTTTACTTGGCATACTAATGCAAGGCTCCTAGGTTGTAGAATGTCTCTTCTAAGCAAGCCTGAGAATCTGAGCCAGTGCGATGAGGTAGTTAGGGCACTGTATTATGACTGGGGAAATTCACTTTCAAATCCTCCTCAGCCATGAAGCTTACAGGGCATAAACTATATCACAGAATCTTTGTGAGGATCAATTGTTTGTCTGGGAGGCTGTGCCCATGAGCTGAGCTTCTTGGCGGAAACATGAGGTAGTCATGAAGAAACTAATAGAAACATAGGACCAAAATTCATGTACAGGACATCTGGGTGGTTGACTCTGTGGCCAGAGAGAAAACAAATATGCATGGGGAGCTCAAGCTAGGGTTCTGCATCTGTGATGTACCCTGTATCTTTACATTTTGCACCAATTATGCTGCCTCCTAGATCCCAAACACTACTCTTGTTTGCCTTCTCAGTTATGGCAAATTTTGCAAAGAAAACGTGCAGTGCTCGTTGAGAGGACTGTACGTATGTGCCCAATAAAAGTAATTTGTTCCAGTTGCAGAATTCTGCTTTTCTGGACATGGAATTCTGATGGTGTAGGGGCTCAGTGTGAAAAAGCAAAAAAGGGAGCACAACTTAAGTATTTTTATTAACATGCACCACAATTGCACATCAGGAGGATTTCGTGATGATACTGTTACTCAGACTCTCAGTTTCCACTGCTGTTTTTTCCTGCTTTCAATATGACCTTTTGGGTAGAGTAAACATGTTTTGATGGGAACGTTGCAGTACTAGGCATATATGATCTTTGGCCTATGTATGATGTGTACTGCATAACCTTTGTGGAAAGTACTGCCTAAGGTAATCCATCATGGAGCAGTCTTCTGGATTAAAGGCTGTGACCCTCAAATGAACATGCAGTTTAAATGCTTTCTGGCAACATTTGTTTCATATTCCATTGTGTATCAAGAGAAGGGAAGAACCCGCAAGACAGAGTTAAAATGAAACATACCTGCATCATTTTATGGTAAGACCATTGTTAACCAGATCTTCTGTAAAGAGTTTTATATGCATTCTCCCCATACAATCCACCAGTCCATGTATATAAGTATGTCTTACTTGAATTCTTGTGATCCATTGAGTTGAACTAGCCCAAGAACTATTTGTCCATCAAAACACTGTAAATGCTTCTATGGCTTTCCATTTGGATTGATGTACAGCAGTGGCGTAGTGGTTAAGAGCAGGTGCACTCTAATCTGGAGGAACCGGATTTGATTCCCCGCTCTGCCGCCTGAGCTGTGGAGGCTTATCTGGGGAATTCAGATTAGTCTGTGCACTCCTACACATACCAGCTGGGTGACCTTGGGCTAGTCACAGCTTCTTGGAGCTCTCTTAGCCCCACCCACCTCACAGGGTGTTTGTTGTGAGGGGGGAAGGGCAAGGAGATTGTCAGCCCCTTTGAGTCTCCTACAGGAGAGAAAGGGAGCAATATAAATCCAAACTCTTATTGTTATTATTTGGACAGTCTCTGTGGCCCCCTGGTTTGCAAGAGGAATTCCCACCACTTGTAACCTGTATAACTCTCCTCCTCTGGCATATTAGAGAAACCCTGGTGGTACAGAGTTTTTTTTAAAAAAAGATTACTTATATCCTACACTCTTGCTTCCCAAGACATCAAAACAATGCAACATATTATCAACAACTTTTCAAAAATCCAGCAATAAAACAACAGCATCTGAAAAAGCAGCAGCATTTTAAAAAAGATTAACCGTAAAACCCTACATCAGTAGGAAAACCATGAAAAGGCAAAGAAAATAATCAAGTCAGAAAATAATCAGGTCAGGAAAAGAGAGGAGGGGGATTAAAAACATTAACACTATCAGTAGACTCAAGCAAAAAAAATCAAGAAAATAGTATGTAAACCTGGGGCCTAAAATGCATACCAGCCCAATCTAGGGAGGGATGGGGGGGACTTCCGGACCCAGCATGGAACTATGCCGCCCAGAAAAGCCTACTGCCTGAAGAGTTTTGCCAGCCTAAAGCTGAATGCCGGTGCAGCTGGAGGCAGGCTAGGGGGCTTTCCAGTCAGTTCCCATTTTGAGCCAGGAACACCCCCAGCACTGGTCAAGAGGGCTTTTGCCCGGTGGAGGGCTTTCAGGCAGCCAGGGATGTTTGAGAGTTTGCTGCTTTCCCATGCTGTCTGGAAGCCCTCTGGAGTGGGCTGTCTGATTCGTGAACTATTATAAGACAAGAACTCCAAAGCTCAGGTGCACAAAAAAAGTTCCTGTTTTGGGTAGATCTTCATCTTGCTCTGAAGAACTGGCTACACAGAGCAGAGTTACTGAAAAGTATCAAGCTGATATGGAAACTTGCAGTCTACTAAACCACATGTGGCTTTAAGATTAAGCACTACCATTTTGAATTGTGCCTAGAAACAAGTTGGTAGTCAGCGTAGCTCTCCTCAAACTGGAGAAAGATGTTCATGTAACCCACCTTGGTGGCTACTGAATGACGCTGAGAAGGATGACTGGGAAAGAAGAAAAGGGACCATTCTTTGGCGGTCCTGATGTGGCATCCATTGAAGAACACCGCCTCAGTCGATTGCGTTTATTTGGAAGTAATTGCAAGTAATTATGCTTGGCACCTAATTATGCTGAATGACAGCATAAAACTGGCTGTCCGTCCCCCTAATACCATGAGAGGGCAATCCTAAAAACACTTCCCACACTGAATAGACCCTCCCATTTTCTTGTCAGCTATGTTTTTGACATCTTTCTGCAGCCAAGCAAATTAGAAACATGCTCTGTTTCCCTGCAGGCGGTTTTCAAAAATTCTGAATCACTGCAGGATGGTGGGATAGAAAATTGGTGCACACGCACACACACACGCACACACATACACACACCCCACAAATTTCCCATGGATTTTGTTATCTGCGGTTATCATGTATGGGATTAATAATCCACCATAGAGCCACATATCCTCTCTTGTAACTTTGCTTAAATTGCCAGCCTGATTACATTTTATGACTTCGCATTCTTCTTCAACATAATTTACTTTTCACTTAGGAAATATGTGTGTCTCAGGGGAAACAGTTGGCTTTGTGTTCTCCCTGATTGCTTTGCAGATTATGAAGAGCAACTGCAAGCATCTAATAGATCTGTTAAGATCTTACTGCTATTCAAATCTGGCTGCTGCTTCTGCTGCTGCTTCAGGCAACTTCTATTTAAGATTGTCTGTAACTCATCCCCTTCATAAAGACAAGGGTAGTTCTATTATTTTCTTCCCCAGACTTCAGATACTGTTTACATTTCATCTATTCCAAATATGGCACCTGAGATGTGTTTTTTTAACCACCTACATGATCTACTACAGGATGAATTTATGCTGGATCGCTGCTGCATTTCTCCCACTTGGTATCTACACGGCGTCTCTTTACTTCAAATAATTCCTACCCAAGCCACTTCTCTCACACATTAATCACAATTTTCTGAGTTCAGCCCAGATCAGCTTTCGTGACACTACTGTGTTCTAAAAACTTACTTAAGAGGAGTTAAGTGCGTTTTGTGGGGGCACGCACACAACTGCCTCAGAGTTATGAACATGGCTGGAACTTGGCCCAGGCAGATCTTTTCCCTTCCTCTGTTGAGGTAATCATGACAACAAGACCGGAGGGCTGCCAGAAGAGAGATTTTGGGGCAGCTGCCAATATCCTTTAGTTTGTCTAGATTCCATTGGTTACACAGGGGCAGGGAGAGCATATCTTAGTTTATCTCATCACTTTGGAAGCCTCCTGTTCAGTGGAGTCATCCCTGCCATTCGGCAGTGGAGCAGCCACCTCAGGCAGCTCGATCCTAGCCACCAGTAACAAGCATCAAATTGGCCTATGTTAATTTATTAGCTACATGCCTGCCAAGTGGTGGAAATATTTGAAATCTAGACATGGTACAGCTTGTTTTTAGAGGCTGGAATTTTCAAACATGTAAACAGAGAGAAAATTGATCTGTTACTGGCTTCTGCATTTGCAGGAACTCCATAATGAAGTCTATATTAGTCTTCCAAGGAGGATGGTGCATTTGTAGGAATCTCTCTCAAGCAAAGGGGATGGTTTCCCTGTACACAGTATGACTGTTTATGCACTTGTCCTTCAGATTAAGTGTACATTCTCTTTGGGTTTGAATCTTGATTACACACAGATTTCCCCCTTTTCAGCAGTCACTTTGCCTTCAGATCAGAGAATCGTCATGGTTTTCCAAAGCTATGAAAGTGTGACTCTTCCTCTCCGTTTTCAGGGAACATGAAATAGATCAGAATGCATTTAGCTTTCTTCAGGTTTTCTCACTCCCCCCTGCTTTTTCCTACACATGCCACAGCACTTCCTCCCATTCTTTGGGCTACCATTTCAGAAGGATCAGAAGGACTTTCTTTTTTTTTTTCACACTTAAAGGCTATTGCTGGAGCAATAGACCGAGTGAAATTGAGAAGACCATGGCATGGTCTAGCAAACTAATGCTAGGCCAAAGATGGCCCGGGGGCGGGGGGGGGCAGGAAGATAGTAGGGAATCTCCCCAAATGGAGATTAAACAAAAATGAGGAAATGGGGGTGGGCAAAATGGCAGATCAGATTGACTAGGGACACTTCTCAGGAGGACAATCCTTGTGGAAACAAAAAAAAATGGGGAAACACCCCCTGGGGGCATGGTGGGGGCGTTCCGGGGGTGTGGCGGGGCGTTCCAGGGTGGGGACGGAGGACGCACCAGTGCACCGGACGCTTTTCCCCCTTGCTACACCTCTGACTACACCACACTGGTTCTGACTGCTCTAATTCTCTGGGATGGTTTCCCAGAAGGAGTTTGCAGGGATCCAGTGTCAATGCGTTTTCTGAAGGGCTGGAAAAAATGTTTCTTTTTGGCACACATTCAGCTAATAATTATTCAGAGACTCTCAAATCTGATTATTTCACTCAAATGTTTTGGTTGTATTGGAGATTATTGATTTATTTTATCTGATTTCGTACATCTCCTTTCTCAGTTGGAGAGGCGATATATAAATGTATGAACAAACAAGCCTGCGTAATCAGTTTCAAACACAGTGCCAGTCCCCTGACTCCCATATATTTCTTTTTGTGGCTTCCACCATTTTATTGGGGAAATCTCTTCTTAAAAGCCTTGTTTCTTTTTGTTAATGTTTCTTTTTCAAGCTGAGCGCCACTGGCGATCGCAGAAGCCTGCCAGTTTATCTGTCTTTCAATTTCTGAAGCTTTATTAATCAGCACATCCCCTGAAGCAGCTGATGTGAAAAACCCACTACAAGAATAAACAAGCACTATTATCAAAGTTCTTTTGGGGGGGTGGGGAAGGATGCGTAAGGTCCTCATTAGAAGCATTATTGTTATTGGGAGTTTGGTTGATAATTGTGATCTGATCAATTTGCCTCTGCCAGATAATGCCGCTTAGTTGTCTAAAATAGAATCGTAAGACTTGCAGGAACACAAGGAGCCTGGGTTGTCCGGTCAGGCTGCATCTCACGTTTTCTAACTCTGATCTTGAATGGGGCTGAAGCCTAAGGAAAGAATGGGCTCCTAACAGAAATTCCGACACCCAACCATTCAGATGGGAGAAAAGGAACAGCTCACTTCACTTGTTTACAATCCACCTGGTGGCTTTCTGCTCCTGTTTTGATTCCATTTACAGTGCATACTTCCCTGTGGCTCTGTGGAACACGACAACTGGAGGCTCTTCCCAATTATATTGTATTATGTCCCCTTTACTCAGAGTCCAGATCTAAATTCCTCATGGCTCTTTTAGCCAGCGTCAAGTTGTGTTCAGTGGTGGAGAAAACTACCTTCCTTTAGCTGATGTAGATATATACATCACTTACCTGATCTTGTTGTACGCACTGGCCACCATGAAAATTGGGACTAAGCCCTCACTTGAGGCCTGGCCCATTATAGTATGACTTACATGCTTGTATCTTACAGCTAGGGATTTCTATTATATTTTAATCTCATTTTAATTTGTTTTAATTGCCCTCTCTGTTAATGCTTGTATTTTTGGTTCCTATGATTCCAAATAGAGAAATCATTTAGCTTCTGTGTTCTTATGGGGGAAACATATGGGACAACTGATTTTATTTATGCTTTCCCTCAGAAATGCAAGCAGCTTCAAAAAGGTACCAGTGGTCTCCCACCCAGGAGTTCACTATTTGCCACATTATAACTGTTACATTTTTATCCCATCCTTCCTCCAAGGAGCTTAAGACAGCTTAGTGTTCCCACCTGTCCATTCACAAAAAAGTCCTGAGAGGAAGACTAGGGCTGCAGTCATAAGGACACTTCCCTGTGGATGACATGGGACTTATATCTGAGTAGATCTCATAAGGGTTTCTCCTCAGGTGAGTATGTGAGACTGGCCCAAGGTCACTTCATGGCTTGGTAGAATTTAACCCATATCTTCCAAGCGTTAGTTTAGCATGGTTGTCATTCAGTTCATAGCTGCTTAGCATCAATTAAGCTGTGGTTTTAAGGATTCCCAGAGCATTTGTTTGGACCTGTTGTGGAAAGAGGGCAAAACTTGCCTCCTACAATGGTTGGCCCAGGCCCCTGTCACAATGAGGACTTCCAAAAGTCATGCTTTACATCCCCAGGGCTTCTTGATTTACACAAGTCCTCCTCCCTAAATGGATATCAAGGGTTATCCACATTGGGAAATGCCTTTGGGTTTGGGAGGGGAGGGACCTCAGTGAGGTATCATGCCATAGAGCCCACCCTTCAAAGCTGCCATTTTCTTCAGGAGAATTGATTTCTATAGCCTGAAGATCAGTTGTAATTCTGGGATTCTCCAGGCCCTGAAGCTTGGTGATGCTAGTTATTTTGCTAGCAAAAATATTTCATAATAATGAGTAAAGGAATGACATTTCTAGTTGCTGTGGAGAGTTAGTCCAGTTATTCTCAATTGTCTGCTGGAGTGTGTTATGAGGGGGTTCGTCAAGAATGTAACACTGAGCTGGTAACAGTGCAGAAAGTTATCTAATAAAGTCAGCTGGTTTTTTTTATGTCTAGGTTTTTAATGCAAGGTACTATTGGAGTCCTGACCTGAATAGTCCCAGGCTGGCCTGATCTCGTCAGATCTCAAAAGCTAAGCAGGGTCAACCCTTGTTAGAATGTGAATGGGCGACCTCTGAGCACTACCAGGGTCATGACTCAGAGGCAACCAATGACAAGCCACCTCCAAATGTTTCTTGCCTTGAAAACCCTATGGGGTTGCCATAAGTCAGTTGGACTTGACAACACTCACACATTACTGGAGTCCCCTGACCTAGATGACCCAGGCTAGACTGATCTCATCAGATCTAAACTGCTAAGCAGAGTCTGCCCTGGTTTGTATTTGGGTAGAAAACCATGATCACTATGCAGAGACAGGCAATGGCAAACCACCTTTGATCGTCTCTTGCCTTGAAAACCATAAAGGATTGTCACTAGTCAGCTGTGAGTTCATGCCACTCTACACCCCCACACACTCTATTGGAGTAATAGATTGGTCCCTAATACTGGGTAAAGTGTGTATGCGTGTATAACTGCTTAAGTAGCAAAGTGATTTTTTTCTCACAACCTAGGATGTAATAACTATAGCTCACTTTCAAAAACAGAACAGTATCATTCATACTGAAAAATATGCTTTTTCCCTCCCACAAGGGATGCCTGTGTAGGTGTGGAGCTGTAGTCTGGGAAATTAAAAAATGCAAATTAAAAAAATGCAAATGTAAAAGCAAAGCAAAACCGCTTGCCATGGTGCTCGAAGGGCTTTCTTAAATAGCAGCAAATTAAAGAAATGCTATGTAATCAAAGTTTATATCTAGCCTTAAGAAAGAAAAGCACCTCTCTCTCTAAATATAGTGGTAGTACTATCTGCCTGCTTTTGACACTGTGTGCCAATTACTAGTGAATTACCAATACTGCGCCTCATAGTTTTAACAAGAAAATGCCTCTACCAAATCACTTTAGCTGGTTTAATTAACTAATGACAATTAGCAGGGATATTGCATTTGTGCACTGCAGTCAAGAATACCTTTTCTTAGAAAAATCCCACTCATGCATTGTGCCGTCTATGGTATAATTGACTAGGAGTGGCCAGTATTGGACTCCTTTAACTTTTTGGAGCTGAGCTAAGGGCATAATAAATGTTCCCTTATTACATTGTTGGAAAGCAGTGGCCGCCTACACCAGTTAGCCCAAGCCTGTCCATAGTTTTAGAGGTATCCTGCTGGGTGCATAGAGAAGAATTTTGTACACTACCAGGTGGTCAAGACAAGGATGCCTATTTCTGTATCCATGGTGGATTCTGCACAGCATATGCATAATGAATTGCAGTCATTATAAAGGAACCCATTTTCCTTTTTTTCCATTTCCATGTCATTCGGGCAGCGATTGGAGCCCATGAAAACAATCTGAGGTGCTTTCACACCTTCACATGGAGATGCTTCTCTTTTTAAAAAAACATTCCTGCAACACATGCATAGCTGCGCAGGCATACAGAAATGAACCCCGCAGCCATGCCAGTCATCCCACAATACCATCCGCTGCACCTGCATAGCTGCACATGTGCAACACATGGAATTTTAAAAAGGAAAAGGAACCTCCCAGCAATGGCAGGGCAATAATGATCGTATTGCTATAGATCGGTCATACTCGCTGCCAAAGGGGAAAAACATGTTTGGGGGACTTTGTATCCTACTGGGTGCTCAGAGAATTTGCCCACAACCTGCTGAGCAACCTGTCCAGAATGGCAGGCCAGCAGATTCTCCCTGACAGTGGATATCATGGGATTTAAAGTGAATGGGTGGAGTAAAGCATCTCCTGCCTGGCCATTTGCGTGAAGCCGCTCCCACCTGGGATTTTGCAAAAGAATCGCTGGTTCAGCAATTTTAGAAAATCCTTGGTTGAGGGAAATAAAACAGGAGAAGCTCGTTTTGGAGATGGGACCAGTGAACACACACACACACACACACACGCCCCTGCACATGGTTTGTATTGCGCCCTTCACCTGTTACATTTGCCCTGTTCAGAATTCTCCTACTGTGGCCCATCAGTCTCTGCAATTGATCACAGGCAGACTCATGTTTAGAACACACATTTACTTTGATGCCATGAAATTCACATGAAACCGGCATTGGTCTACAGTAAACCAATCCAGAGTAAATCCAACTCGTCGTACATGTGACAATTATTAATTTCTCCTTAAACCTTTGTTCACACTACCTTTCCGTACCCTTTTTTCCCCCATTTCTGGTTTCCTAGAACTTAGAGAAGTCTGCTTTATTTACCTAAATCCTTTTTGTTTTTCATAAGAATCTTTCCAAATTAAGTGCCTCATATTTAATAGAACCATATATAATGTGAAAGCAAATTGCAAGTGGTAGTATATTTGGATGTTGCGTCGTAATTAAAAGTTGCAACAAAACTCACTCTACCAGACCACTGTAAGGCTAAGGCATACTATTTTATTTGGCCTGAGGGTGGGAGATACAAGGTGGGAACATGTCTTAGTGGTAAATCTAGTTGTCTTTGACTTCCCAGTAGCTAGATGTCAGGTTTGATTCAGACTGTGCCGGGTCCAGATCTAGTGATGCCAATCACAGTGTTTGACCTTGGAGGCGATTCTAACTGTGGAAGAGAATCCTCCCCTTCTTGATTCTTACCATCGTGGCTGACAGCCAAAATGGATACAAGGCCAACTGCCCAAGTCAGCTGATTACTATGTTGTTCTTTAGTATGTTCAAGGACTGTAACAACCAGGTTTCCCATGGAAGCTCAGAGCTGATCCTGCACCTTTGAAATTCAGCCCCAAAGCATAAAGATATATGACTACCACAAAAGATAATTTCTTATGTCCTTATAATGTAATTAAAATAATGGATAACTGCCCCATTGTGACTCCATTACAGTTTCTAATCCTTACTTTGTTTTAATAATCAGACAAAGCAGTTAAAATGTTTGCCAAGTCTTGCAGAACAAAAGTTTTTAAAGCACTCTTAACCAAACATATATCCAATCAAAACAGCATTAATAACATTCTCCAAATAACTATGCAGATGAACTATGCTAACAGTCTCTACCAAGAATAGCTATTTATATGTGTAAGTAGCACAATAAACTATGTCATTTAATCTTTGTGTCTCACTGGGAAATGTGTGTATGGTACCAACTAACTCTTTATCTCTCCTTATGGAAGGCTTTGTGCCCTATTGCTTGTGACGATTTTCTCTGAAGATATATCAGTCAGGGCAAACTATTCTTTACAAGATAATCTTATTCCTTCCAATCACTTCCACCAAGAGATTTTAAAGCTGTCAGAGACAATTAATGATGTTCAGCATTTATAGACAGTGCTTCAGAGTGTTCAAAGCATTTTATGCAGATTATCTCAGTAGGCCTTGCTACAATGCTATAAGGTAAATCAAAGCTCATTTCCATATTGTAGCTAAGTGGGATGAGATTGAAAGATGGTGACTTGCCTAACTCCATGGTGGCAGAAGTAAGATGTGAAATGGGGATTTCCTGGTCAGCAGCCAGACTTCAGAACACGGACCGCTACAGGGTGGGCAAGAAGTGATGACAGCCAAAATGGTGGGGTGTCACCTTCCTTCACATTTGGGCGAAAATCCCTACAAGATAGGCACAACATCCAGAACTGACTCCCAACTACATGTTTCTTTACTGATTCTAAGTTGGGAAATTCCTGGAGATTTGGGCATACTACATGGGAAACGTTGAGTTTAGGGAAGGTAAAGGAACTCTGTGGGAATATGATGTCTTCGAGTCCGCTCTCTGAAGCGGCCATTCACTTCAGAGGAACCGATTTCTGTAGTCTGGAGCTTGGTGGTAATTACAGGAGAACTCCAAGAAGAGGTAATTACAGGAGAACCTGAAGGCCATTAACTCTACCCTGAATGTCCATGCTCTTTATCTTTTTTTACTTGCATTCATGTGCATCAGGTCAAAGGAGATTACTTGTCAAATGCTGCCAGGCCAACCTTCTGGCCGACTTATGACTTCCCTCTGCAGCTGGGGACTCTTGTGATCGGATGCTCTTTGTGTGTGAGAGCGGGATTCTCTGCATGTAAAAAACTAGACGTCAGGGGGAAGCATTCTAGCCTAGCCTTTTGAAGACATGTCAGTTTCCTATCTGTTACGAGATTATTTGTACAGAGGAACGTTCACACTTATGAACCTGGAGTTTCTCAACTGGTACATTCAGACACAAATTACCACCTCTTTGTGTTCCATGAAATTCTGCATGTCTTACTTAAATGTAAATCTGCTTGGGCAGATTTGGGCGGCCACCTTTTTTTTCCAAGGTAGCTTTGGTGCTTTTGACCTGAAAAGGTAAAGAAGGGTTCTGCTGCCTCTCTACCTGTTTTTCCCTGCTTAGACTTGCAGCTGATTTTGGTTTTATAAAAAATCTCTCTCTAATATATATAGTTTGAGCCTGGAACCTAACCTTACTTCAGCTTGGGGAGATTAACAGTTCTGTCCTAAACAGTAGAAGGTCTCTTTAGGATTGCGCCATAAAAGTATTTTCTTGCCTTTGGGGAGCCTTGATAAAATGTGAGGACCGCTGCCTTTTGATTGGAAGAGTTCTTCGAGCATCATGTTCAGTATTCTAGACACTTCTTGTCCATCTACTTATGTAAAACTTGGGTCTAAGTCTCCTTTGACATTTTAATAACTAAATGGAGAAGGCCACTTGTGTTTTTATGATAGCCCAGTATTTCTCTCTCTCTCTCTCTCTCTCCCTCTCCCTCCCTCCCTCCCTCCCTCCCTCTGTCTCTGATGTACACTCTGCAGACTTGAAACAGGTCCAAATTGTCTACCCTTAGAAGCTTGCTACATGATTCCATTATTCTTAACTTCAAATGCTGTCATAAAAAGAAATTGCAGTCACTTACAAACCCACCACCATCATCTACAAAAAAAAATACCCTTTAGGTTACTTAGAGACTGTCCTGGCCTGTGATTTCTAAACCCAGTGTCAGTTTTCAGTCCAGCTGCAAAACCAGGAAAAGGAGGGGGGGAAAGCAGGTGTGTATCCTGGTAATTGTTTTTAATTGAGTGCCTCTCTCCTGAAGGCTAAATTACAGTCCACAGAAACATACTGCAAAAGGAAGTTAGCATAGTCCTTCTGCGGAATGAGCATAACTTCCCCCTACCTTTATAATGCAAATCATGACAGTGATTCAAGTGTTGCAAAATATGTCTGTCTTATGCTTCCCTCTGAACTTCTAGTAGGTTGTCTGCTTTTAATTCCCACCCACCCCAATAGAAATGTCTCTTCAGTTGAACGTGCATTTGGCATTTAAAAAAAACCTGGCAAACTGTTCTGAATAGTGTGAGGGTGGGTGATGTTCCAGGGGCCTGACAGTCAGTGCCTTGCGCTGCAGGAAGGCCGGTTGGCAATCAAAATGTCTTCAAGCACGTTTGGAAAACGACCAGCTATAATTGTCATTGGTGTGTGGTTGTGGAGAAATTTGCATCGTGAGTGACATCATGAACCAGCAGCATCATTAACTAAACCCCAGCAATTTGATTCTTGTTCCAGCTTTGGACTATACATACGATCTTCCAGTTTCTCAAGCAATTTTGAAAACTTTCTTATGTTATTTATAGTCTGCCATTCTCACAAGGACTCAAGGCGGATTACACATCGTGAGTCAGAACAATCAACAAAATGGGACATTCAGTTACTAATGCATTAGGATTTCAGAAGGCTGGAACCACCAGGAAAAAAAAAACAGAAACACAGCATGTATTAACATAACACATTAAGTGGTACAGAAATTACATAATACTACTGACAAGGAGTGTGCACTCAGCAAAGCTAAACTAAAACCCTCCCCAAAAAATACTTTATCAGAATTTCTCTTCCCCCTGCAAGATGGTGGTAATATAAGGGAGTTGAAAAGCAGATCCCCCCAAATGCTGTATTTTTCAGCCTTTTTAAAATCACCATTAAAAAGAAAGATGGGGGAACGCTTCTCCCTTCCTCCCTCTTTTTTCCACTCAATTTCCTACCTCAGCTCGTTCTGTAGTTGGATGGCCAGTCACCTGCTGCCCCAGATGTTTTGGCATAGTGTTTGGAGGCTGTGGTTGGCTGGTTGGAAAAGAGCAGGTTGACGCTAAATCCATTGAAGAGAGAGATCCTGTGGCTGGGTCGGGATGGTCCAGTAGAGGGTTTCCAGCTGCTGAGATTGGGCAACATTATATCCAGATGCATCCATTGAATGCTTGGGTGTGACCTTGGAGTCCTCCCTTTCTATGGAGGCCCAGGTCACCAATACAGCAAGGATCGCCTTTTACCATCTTCGACAGGCTAGGCAGCCCTACATATCCTGGCCTGACCTAGCCACAATGGCCCATGCAATGGTCACTTCTAGGCTAGAGTACTGTAACTCGCTGTATGCGGGCCTGCCCCTGAACTGAGTCGGAAGCTAACCCTGCTGCAGAATGCAGTGGCCAAACTCCTCACAGGTACATCTCTGGTGCCCCAGATTTCTTTTATTAAATAGCCAGCAAACATAAGAGATTTTCTAATAGCTTTATTTGCAAAGAAAGGGGAGCTGTCCCTGCTATGAAAGACTACACTTACCACCCACAATACATACACATATATACAGTTTCTTTGTCCCGACATGCAAATCGCTCTCTGTTCCTTCATTGGCTAGAAAGGCCTTGGAGTGTCACTTTTTCTGATCTGTCTGTTACATATAATGAACCCATATGTAGCAAGCCCCTTACCATTCCATGTTCACTATCAACACCCCTTATTCAGCCTGGGGTGTGTCAGTCAATATATATTAGCTAATTATGCATGCGTCTTGGTCCCCTACCCCTAAAAACTCATGCCCTTTGTCCTACTTTCAAGCAGCTTGGGGGTCTCAACTAGTCCTGACTGGTTTTTTCCAGCCCGGTCTTATGATCTGCTCCTTTCCTGGCAAGAAGAAAACATCCTTTTCCTGTTATCACACATCTGTAAGAGAGCATATCACATCTGTGCTCTGGCAACTGCACTGGTTGCCAGTGGAATTCTGAATCAGGTTCAAGGTATTGGTTAGAACCTTTAAAAGCCCTGAGCAGTCTGGGACCATAGTGTCTACAAATCTGCATCACTCCGTATTGCCCCTGGAGGATGTTCAGTCCTCTGACAAAAAACCTTCTGGTAGTCCCTGGCCCCAGGGATGTGTGATTGGCCTTGACCAGAGCCAGGACTTTGTAAGACAGAGATGTTCCACCAGGCCTTTGGTTGAGGGAAACTGTGTGTCCCATTACCGTCCACTGGCCTCCCTACAACACCCTATCTTCAGCATCACCCACTCTTGATGTCACCCATGCTTGAATAACTCAGCAAGGGCTTATTTATGATCTGAGTCAGGCAGGTTTTTAGTAGGCCTAGATTTTAATCATTCCGAGTTTTAATGATATTTTCTATATTAATGGAATTGTTTTTAAATGTTTGTGCACTGCCCTGAGCCCAACTTTGGACAGGGAGGGTGGGATACAAATGTAATAAATAAATAAATACCAGTGGAAAAAATTTAATTTGGTCACAGTCAATGGCATGCCTCAGAATTATGACTGCTTAAGAGTGAATGCCTAACTGTTTTCCCTGGGAAGAAGCCACACTGAATAAAATGAGGTTTGCCTTTAACTACATCTGCCACTAGCAGTAGTCAAGGACACCCACCAGTATGAAAACAGTACCCCATAATGGTCAAATAAGGAAGGCAAAAGGGAAGAGAAGAAGTGAATCTCAAAAGGAGGAGGAAAGAAGGTGTTTGCCAATTATAAAATAATCAGACATGAGCAAGAAGAGTTAAGATGACGGCGTAGAACCTTCTCCAAATGTGGATTGAAATCTTTCCAAATATCAATTAATCCCTAATCTAACATGCATTTCTTAGTTGCTTCCTGTGCATTATTAATGGGCTGGTCACCCTGAGACGAAGGTAGGAAGTGAAAAGCAATTAAATCCCTCTTCCACCCCTGCAGATATGACTGACCTAGAGAATTCAAGTAAAAGGGGGGAAATGATAAAAGGACACCAAATTAATAAACGTGGTGCTCACACACCATTGCTGTTGAAACAGGGAGAGCAAATCCATGCTTCTTTGGATCATAAGACTGTTGCTTTTAGATCTGCAACTGATAAAGGAAACTCCAGATGTCCTTCTTCTAGTAATTTTTTTTCCTGGTTTTGATGTGAATTTCCCCCCTCCCTTAAGTGAGAGTTTACTGAAGCAGAACTAAGAGCAGTGGGTTTCTTTCACTCTTGGACAAAAGGAGGGACTCAGCTGTCCCTTGGGGGGGATTGATCCCGTTCACAAGCTAAGGCATCATTGTAGCTTTATGCCATTTACCCAACTGTGTTGTGTGTGTGTGTGTGTGTGTGTGTGTGTGTGTGTGTGTGTGTGTGTGTGTGTGTGTGTTACACACAACACAGTTGGGTAAATGGCATAAATGATATATACACACACACACGTGTTTTTAAAGGACTTTTTAAAATGTACTTTGATAACATTTCTTTTTTTCACTGTTTTATCCTAGAAGAAAACCTGTCTTATATTTGCCACAATAACTAAAGCCTCCCCAAAGATCCATACTGGCATACTAAACCCTTATAGCGTAAGTACTTAAATTCACAGCTAATTATGGCTCAGCTATAACATTTTAAAGAAATCCCAAAATATGGTTTATAAGAGAAGTATTGACACAGCCTTCACTATCGTCTTATGAATGGAGCCACTGTGATATTGTTTGGAAATAGTGCTCTAAAAGGGAATCTTTTATGAAATAGAGATGCCAGCTGTTCTCTTTGGAAACATTTATTTCTCTGGCTTAACAGTAAGAAACTCAACAACCCCTTATGCTTATTAAAATCTGAAATCTCTACACGTTGTCAAATCTGTGAGGGGGTCCAAGAAAGGTTTCTGATTGTGGGATTTGAATTCTGCTATTCTTAGATTGATTACAGCTTTTTTTAAAAAAAAACCCTACCATTTATAAACAAAATATGAAAAGGGAAATTAATACTCATGATAACCATCTAGGGCACAATGAGACAAAATGTGGGATTTTCTTGATATTTGTTTCAAATATTTAAAAAGCAACTGTGGTATCTCCCATCTTAATTCAGATGCAAGACAGGGTTCCCCCCTCCCAGGTAAGCGATGAAAAGGATGAAGGTTTGTCTTACTTTTGCATACAAGTTACAGTTACGTTCGATAATATTTGTGTGTGTGTGTAACATTTTCAAAGTGGTCATCATAAATTCAGGGTTGTCCTAAGACTGTGTTCTCGCATTCAGAAATTAACAGCTTTCTTCTGCAACAATGGCTATCATAACAATTTCAAGTAGAGCTGTTACAAATCTGTGGTTGATTTATCAATCTCATTTGTACCTGCTCATGTTTATGTGGGGTTATCTCAATTTATCGCATCAGCCCGCATTAAATAGGTTAGCTGGAATATGGTGACTTGACCAAAGTCTGGCTGGATGGGGACGGCCATCGTTGTCTCCCTTGTTCAAGTGTAACATACTGGCCACTACTCCTCAGTTGCTCTGCACAGATTTGGTACTGGTGGCTGGGCCAATCCTTCTGTCGGGCATTGTCAAAAATTAGGGCCATTTACCAAAGTTGTCAGCCTTTCACCTAGACCAGTGATGGCGAACCTTTTTGAGACCGGGTGCCCAAATTGCAACCCAAAACCCACTTATTTATTGCAAAGTGCCAACACGGCAATTTAACCTGAATACTGAGGTTTTAGTTTAGAAAAAACGGTTGGCTCCGAGGCGTGCATTACTCGGGAGCAAGCTTGGTGGTAGTCGGTGGCTTTGCTTTGCTTTGAAGCAACCATGCAATTCTTCCAACGGGTGAATCATGACCCTAAGAGGGTTTACTCAAAAGCAAGCCCCATTGACAGCAACCGAGCTTACTCCCAGGTAAAGAATCATGCTTTAGTTCTTCGCATGAAAATCAGTGGGGTTTAACAGCGCTTAACAGGGTTACCTACACTGCTTCCCCAAAACTAGGTCTTAGGTTTAATGCTAATAATTGATCCCAGCGGCCCAGGCCAGCCTAGATGTGTGGGGGAGGGGGGCGACTCTGTTTGCGCGTGCCCACAGAGAGGGCTCTGAGTGCCACCTCTGGCACCCATGCCATAGGTTCGCCACCACTGACCTAGACCTTCTCCACATAGTATCTTGTCCCCTCACCGCTGTCCCAAAGCATCATGATCCATTTTTGCATCTCTCAGGTTTCTCTGATATTTTCCAAACATGCCTTGCTTCAAAGTTTTAGGAAAAATCACAGCAAAACCTGGATGGCTGCTGTGTCAGTGGAAAAGTTCAGATTTTTTCCTGGCCTGCCTACATGGGAGCAATTTTCACTGCCCCTGCCACAGATATTTCTTCCACCTCGCCATCACTGTGGAGCAGCTTTTAAAATCACAATTGAATATCGTTATATTGTTATAACAATGTGTGTATCAGGCTCTCTGAATTCCCAGCTTTCATTTTTTTAAAAGTAATTTTCTATCTGCTTTCATTGCAGAGCTATAAAGGGAAAGGCATATCTCTGCAATGAAAGGAACTACACAATTTTTAAAACATGAAATGTGGGAATTCAGAAAACCTGATGCATGCAATGTTATGATTTTATATTGCTATAGTAGTGCTCAGTTGCCAATTTTAAAAAGCCCTAAAAAGCCCTGGTGGCAAGAACACTGGGTGATGGCTGCTACTAGGGGACTGGGATAGTAAAACTACAGGTAAATTTGCCATGTGGAAGACTGTTGTTAATGTGTTTTTCACTGGAAGCAGCAACAAGGACACGATCCCCATATTGAGAACACCCAACTCTTGCATTTCTAGAGACCCATCCTTGTTAAGAAGTGGGTTGCAACATTCTGTACCCGCTGCAGCTTTTGGATCAGACCTGGTCTGCATGGAGTAGAATAGGATAGTACTGGGTTGCCATCCTCCAGGTGAGTCCTAGGGATCCCCTGCAATTACAGTTCATCTTCAGACTGCAGACATCAGTTTCCCTGGAGAAAACAGATGCTTTGGAGGGTGGACTCTATGGCCCTGTACTCCACTAAGGTCCCTGCCTTCTCCAGACTCTACCTCCAGACCCTGCCCCCAGGAGTTTCCCAGCCTGGAGTTGGCTTGTTCCCTGCCCGTGAGTTGGCAGAGCACTGAGGTTGTAGGATGGACAGTACCATTTCTGATTGCAGGTCTGCAACATTCCCTTACGTTAATAGAACCTGCAAGTGGAAAACTTGTACAGCAGGCAGATTATTTACTAGGGGAATAAGCAAAAATTTATCTCAGGGGTGCTCCTTTCCATTTGAAGAGAACATTTTTAAGGAGTAGCATTAATAATGTGCCTTCCCCCCACTAGTTGTTAGAAGTGGTACAGCTCATTCATTCTCTTCATTGCTGTTGTAAACCAAGCCTTGGTCTATGTACTGTACTCCTAGAAGTCTGGCAGCCCAATTGTGAAGTGGGGGGGCGAGGTAGACGAGTGGTGGCCAGGCACAGTGGATCCTCCAAGGGCAGTGAAAAGTCCCTATGCAGCCTGTAACATATCTAAGCACTTAGGCTCATACAGTCAATGGAATCTTCAGAGCCTGAAGGGTTAATTTAGAACTCCTGGGATTGGCTGTGACAGCTGCACAGCACTATAAAATCTAAGGACAGGGTGTTCTGAAAAAAGAAAGAGTTCAGCTGTAAGAGCCAGAGAGAACAGTAGCTCAGAGGTAGCTTTGTTCTCTGGAAGTGGAGGGCCAGTTCAGAATGGGCTGTGCTTCTCTGAATTAAGTGACAGGAAGGGCATAGTTCAGTAAAGGAATCTGGACCAGAGTTCCTGGAGACAAACCTAACACAGTAACATTGATTGATCACACTGGTGGCTTGGTTTGTTTTTTTTCTCTGAAGAGAACTCCACTCAGGTATGAAGCAGTTAAGTTTCTGAGAGAAGGGGAATTATATAGAGAGGATTAGAGCTTCCTCAAGGAAAGCAGCCATCTTTCTATGATAAGCGCCATGTGAGAGAGAGACACTCTAAGGAAGAGTTTGTCTCAGTGTTAGCGTCCAAAGAATTGTGAGTGTGTAGTACTTACCTGAGGGTAAAAAGTAAGATTTTTAGGGAAAGGTCTAGATAGCCAACCATAACTCTGTAATAACTATATTGAAGTAACAGATTTATTTTGTCTAGTGTCAAAATAACAGTATCATCAGGAAAACACAGATAGTGTCCTGTCTATAATTCATATCAACTGAAAAAGTTACTAAACAAAAACTTGTACAGAATAACCTCTCTAAAACCAGCTTTGTTTGTACCTATATTTTTCTCCTTAATCCTTTCCCAGTTTAACTCTTTTAAACTTGTTTCTGTAAATAAAATCTTTCAATTTCTGGATTCAACTTTACAAGCCTCTGGTGCCATTTCTTTATTTAGTTCATGACAGAAATACAACAGGTTGTTTTGGTTTCTTTCAGAGATACTGCCCTTCCTAAGAGATGAATGCTCTAGAAGAGCAGTTAAAGACTATTTAGATGGCTTCTTAGGGAAAAAATATGTGGGAAAACTGAAAGAGAAATATGAACTCTTAAACATCCTCTCCTTGATACTAAAATTTTTGTTCTGACACTAAAAAATTTGCTCAGTCACAGCTGTTCTGTCAGTTAGAGATTTGGGATGGAAGAATTTCCCTCAGGGCACAGGTAGTTGGCAGGCACTTGTGTGAGGCAGACACTAAAAAGACTAGGGGGGTGCCTCATTATACAGCCCAGTGGTCTGTACCACCGTTACTAATGCCTACAAAAGGGGGCCTAAAGGTCTCAGGAAACTGACTAAAGTTGGCTCTGCTCTTGGGAACACCCTCATCAGCACTGGTGCGGGTTGCTGTGGCAGAGGAGCACTAGCACCATGGCAGCTTTGGCGCCTGACCATGTGTCACCACACAGGTCCTGATGCTGACATTGATATGCTGTGCTGAGTGGTATTTACACTAACAATAGGGTCATACTGCATCCAAAGCCTTTTCGTCCCCCCCCCCCCCCCGGAATGCACTGTTACATGCCCAACTCTGGGAATCCTTGGCTTATATTCAAGTATACCAATTTAACTGGCCTATCAGTCAGTCTGTATATCTAATTTTGTTACTATCTTTGTGGCACTTAGGCACGCCCACCCTCCTTAATTGCTACATTGGCTGCTTCCTCTTGCTTGTATGGGGTCTATAATCTTTGTCTTTTGCCATGTTATTGAACTTCCATTGCCTCTGGATTCATTAGCAATCATTATTTTGGTGCAAAAAAATAAATCCTGTACTGCACATAATGGGATGACCTGAGGCCATTCTGTAACTGGATGTTCCCATATGGGTATTCTGTCTATCATATATCAACCTGCTGAGAAAATATGCTTTGTCCTAGGTCATGTAAGCAATGTGGCTGTTAAATGTTTTAAAAGCAGTTATATAACTGGCATTTAAAATGTTTTATTGAAAAACCTTAATGCTACTGTAACTGAAATGACCTGTAAAAGGTATCCCATTTTAAAATGGAATTTGATTAAAAAATATCATACTAGGATGTTATGTCCCCTTTTCTGTGCTTGCACCCCACCATTGACTAGGCTTCATCCACTGAGCTCCCCCACCCCTGAAACACAGCAGCCTGAAATTCCAGAGGAGCATTCCCTTTTGCTATGTAATTTCTAGGATGCTAGGCTGTGTTGAAACTCGTTATTTATTTTAAACTTAATCCAACGTTTGAAAATAGAAAATGACAGGACAGGACTTTTTCTGTTGTGGCTCCTCGTTCACAGAACTCTCTCTCCACAGAAATCCACGTGGGGTCCAGTTTGAGCAAAGGGCAAAAATGTTCCTAATCTCCACTACTTTCTGTTTATTTTTTTTCTCATCTCAGTTGTTTGAATACTACATTTATAGCCTGCCTTTCTCACAGAGACTCAATGTGGATTACCAAATGTAAAACAATGCAATCACATGGCATAAAACTATCAGTGAACCATGCAATAGGGCCCATTCTGTAATCTTGGAGTACAGAGAAAAAACTAGGATTACAGGATTAGAAAACAATGCAAACATCAAATGTACAATAAACAATGCATAAAGTAGAAATAAAGGGGTAAAACTGTGTCATAAAAGTGAGATGATACTATAGTAGGTGTCAGAACAGAGGCCCCTTTTACACATGCAGAATAATGCACCTTCAATCCCCTCTCACTATTGTTTGCCAGTGGATTTTGCTATTCCACACAGTAAAATCCAGCTGCAAAGTTCTTTGCCCACTCTCACAAACAATGAAGAGTATGGGATCTGCCCTGCAGTGAGTGTGAGAGGGGAGAAAAGGCATCCATAACAGAAGCTCTGTCCCCCAAAAAATCCTCTTCCGCGTGGGACAGAGCACCAATGTATAACAGACCAAACTCGCTCTTTCTCCTTGTGCTATATACTTTTGACAAGCAGTTAGAACAGGGATAGGGAACCTGCGGCTCGAGAACCGCATGTGGCTCTTCTGCCCTTGCACTGTGGCTCCACGAGCCGAGCCGCCGGCCCCATCCTTGCCCGCCCTGCAGGCAGCAGGGCAGGCGCACCAACTGCCCACGGCCAGCTGGGCTGCGCCGCGGGCTTCCCCTCTCGCCTGCCCCATTGGAGCGGGGTGGGCGCTTTCCCGGCGGCCGGCGAGGCCGAGCTGCTGGCCCCATCCTTGCCCGCCCTGCAGGCAGCAGGGCGGACACGCTTCTCAGAATGAGCGGAGTAAAAGGTAAAAAAAACCCAATATATACAGTGTTATCTTTATTTTAAATGTCAAAAATTATTTGCGGCTCCAAGTGTTTTTTTCCCCCGTGGACGATGGGTCCAAATGGCTCTTTGAGTGTTAAAGGTTCCCTACCCCTGAGTTAGAAAAAGTAAGAAAATGTTTTTGGTGGATCTTGGAGATGTAGGATATTTGTGAAGAGACAGTGTCTGGGATTTTGAATTAAAAAGCCTGAGTCCGCTTAGATTTCTATTTTCCCTGAGACCCTAAGGTTAGGGTCACCATGAAGCTTATTTGCAGCATATCCAGAACAGACCAAAGAAAGTACTTCTTCTTTCAATGTCTAGTTATCTTGTGTAATTCACTATTATAAGATGTGATATATACTGGTAGGTGGCTTTCTAAAAGGATTAGACAGATTGATGGCAGATAGGTCAATCAGCAGCTACCATCCATCATGGCTAGATTGAAACTCCTTGTTCATCTGGACTAATGGACTTTGCTCTGACCCAACAAAGCTAACAATAGCTATATCAGCTGGGTGCAACTTTAGCAGTACTCGCTGCACACAACTCCTCCTCAATTAATTCACCTTCACCTCACACTGGAATAAAAGTGTTTCTTCTTAGGTTTGCTAAACCCTCAGCCCAGGGATCTTCCAGAAAATATTTTGCAAGGCTGATCTTAAGAAAATAGTTCATTTGACTTTTTATTTTACTTTTCTAAAGATATGTTAAGGCTATATTACAGCCCTGAGTCCTAGGGATGATGTTGGGAGTGGGACACACATCTAACTACAAAAATAAATACCTGCAAAAACCCTCCTAAAGAATTTTGTTTGCCGCGAATGGAAGACATGCAATGAGCCAAAGAACAGTTAATTCCAATGAATGTGAGATCAGCATGCCTGGTCGTATGATGCGCTGTTCCCATTTCACTCTGGTACCCTAGTGAGGAGGCAGCAATTAATGCACAATTACTTGGGAATATCTCACAGTTGTAGAAGACCTGATCATTTATCAGCTTAGTGAGAGAGGAGCAGCCTTGGGGCTGGCAACAAAGGAAGTGAAAATAGTTAACGGGAGAGTTATCTAGACACTGGAGCCAAAACTCAACACCTACAGGAAGAATTTCTGCTCAGGAAATAAAATGAAACTTTTTTCTCCTGCAAGGAGACTCCAGGTGGCTTACGAACTCCTTTCCCTTCCTCTCTCCACAACAGAGAGCTGTGCCTTCCTGACACAATGCAAGAAGAAGAGGAAAAGGAGGAGAAGCAATGTGGGATTGAGGAACAGAGGATACAGGGGGATGATGAACCTGGATGTAGGCCAGGATGGAGAGAGATTGATTCATTCACTCTCAAAATGGAAAAAAAACCCCTCCAGCTCATCCACTGAAATGAACACACAGTGAGTTCAAATCAAGCTAAAGGAAGTGCTATATCATGTTATTAATTTACATGGCTATCCTCCAGTTTTCTTTCTAATCAGAGCCCAAAATAATGTTCAGCATCGTTCTCCGTCCTCCCCTTTATCTTCATGACAATAACCTTGTGGAGCACGTTAGGCTGAGCAAAACTGACTAGCACCAGTCACCCAGCAAGCTTCCATAGCTGACTAGAGATTCAAATGTGGGGGCTTTTCCACCTTTTGAAAAAGATCTTTGACCCTTTATTGCTTCGGTTTATTCTCTGATTTCCACATGCATTTTTGTGCATTTAATTGTCATTTGGGTTATTTTGTCCCCGCCCCCGCCCCCGCCCCCGCCCCCGCCCCCCAGTTTTTTCCTGGGTCTTTTGAGGCCATTTTTTCTCAGACCCTTGGTTTTCTTTGTCTCACCCATCTCTAGCCCATTTTTTAATTACTAGACTTTGCTATCATCATTAAAACTATCCCCCAAACAGTTTTCTTTTTTTGTTGTTGTTTTAATGGCCTAAAATAGCAATATATAATGCTGCAGGAGCCGGCCTGCACGGAAGCCATGGGAGCCAGCCTGCACAGTGGCTGGCCCCCGCCAAGCCCCCCCCCCCATGCATCCCTGCAGTCTGACAGGCCACACACCGTTTTGGTCATATGGAGGGGCACCCAGCACCCCCCCCCCCCATGTGACTGAAAGGTGTGTGACCCCATGTCCCTATAGGCTGTACGCTTCTGGTCTGTACCTATCAGAAAAGGCAAACTATATCCCCACGAATAATTTACACTTTGAAAGGGAAACAGACCTCTAAATTATCATTTTAAAAAAAGCATTCTAAGAAGAGTACAAGAAGCATATGCTAAGAAACAACTGACTTGACTGACAGCCGCCATAACGGATTGTCAGGTTTAAAGAGCTGGCTTGCTAATTGGCTGACATAATGAGGTAGATTCCTGGCACTCCCAGAAAGTATGGTTGTGCGCTATTCCATCAATCTTCCTTCAGTCACCTTGGCATTCAAAATACAGCAGAAACACTTAGCTACAGTTCTTTAAACAGGCATGGGTAAAGATGTCTCTGTCTGTATTAAATGTAAGGCAAAGGGTTGCTATGGTAAATTGGAGCATGCAGAAGTGGCAATGTACAGTCCCACAATAGTGGTATCAGTTCCATAACAGTGAAAGCTACAAGTTAGTTGTACCTCTAGAAAATGACTGGATTTGTATCCAACAGAGTCCATTATCAAGAAGAAGAAGAAGAGTTTAGATTTATACTTCATCTTTTTCTCCTGTAAGGAGACTCAAGGTGGCTGACAAACTCCTTTCCCTTCCTCTCTCTACAACAGACACCTTGTGAGGTAGGTGGGGCTGAGAGAGTTGTAAAGAACTATGACTAGCCCAAAGTCACCCATCAGGATCCATGTGGAGGAGCTGGGAAACAAATCCAGTTCATCAGATAAGAGTCTGCCACTCATGGGGAGGAGTAGGGAATCAAACTCAGTTCTTCAGATTAGAGTCCACCTGGTCTTAATCACTACACCATGCTGGCTCTCTCTCTCTCTCATGCGGTATCTCTCAAGGAGATACACAAGCTCACAACCGAGAACACAGTTTAAAACAATATCATCACCTGGAGACTTACACTGTGAAATTTGTTATTCAGATTAGAGTCACCACTCTTAACTACTACACCACGCTGGGCTTTGGCTCTTCTCCCATGTAATGCAGTGTAGCCCTGAGGTGAGGGAGCATAACCACATCTTCAGGTGTGTGGATTGGTGATTGGTGAATAAGGCAACCTATGTAAGAAAACAGCAATTGCTCTTGTCCTTTCAAGACCCCATGCCATGGACCCAGTGGTGGGATTCTTTAGGTTCTCACCACTTCAGCAGAACCGGTTGTTAAAATGGTACTTGTAAACAACCAGTTGTTAAATTATTTGAATCCCACCACCGGAGCCGGTTGTTAAATTATTTGAATTCCACCACTGCATGGATCCCAAGTATGATTCCCGCCTTTCTTCAGAGGAGGGCATAAAGTGCCATGCATCCAGCTAAGGAAATAAATAAGAAACATGCACACTGTTGTCTAGTAGGCTACCCTAGTGCCTGTGTCGCATGGCCTTATCTACACGTTTCTTGGCACCTGCCAGGTGTTTTTAGAAAGTGGGCAGGCCCAACTGCCCAGTTGGGCTTCTGACTGACCACCAGAAATCTGGAGGGTTTTTGTTTTATTTTGTCAAGTCACAGATGAGTTATGGCAATTTATGGCTTATGGCTCTGCCACTTGAGCTGTGGAGGATTATCTGGGGAATTCAGATTAGCTTGTGCACTCCCACACACACCAGCAGGGTGACCTTGGGCTAGTCCAGCCGTTCTCAACCTGTGGGTCGCGACCCCTTTGGGGGTCGAATGACCCTTTCACAGGGGTAGCCTAAGACCATTGGAAAACATATATTTCTGATGGTCTTAGGAACTGAGACATGGTTGGGGGTCACCACAACATGAGAAACTGTATTAAAGGGTCATGGCATTGGGAAGGTTGAGAACCACTGGGCTAGTCACAGCTTCTCGGAGGTCTCTCAGCCCCACCTACCACACAGGGTGTTTGTTGTGAGGGGGGGAAGGGCAATGAGATTGTAAGCCCCTTTGAGTCTCCTACAGGAGAGAAAGTGAGGATATAAATCCAAAACTCTTCTTCTTCTCTCTTTTCAAGCCAAGAGATGTTTGGAAGTGGTTTGCCTGCCTCCATGTACATGACCCTGGTATTCCGTGTAGGTTGCCCATCCAAATACCAGGGCTGACCCAGTTTAGCTTCTGAATTCTGACGAGTTCAGGTTAAGCTGGGGCTACCATGTCAGGAAATCTGATCGGGGCTTTGCAAAAAAATTTAAATTGTTTAAGTAGCATCTGCCACCACGGTATAAAGATCTTCACTGCATGACTGAACATGAGCTGTGTTTATTCAAGAAAATACTTTAAAATGATTTGTTCATTTACAAAGGCATCCTGTTAAGCAGAGCCTATGCTAAAGTGTTGAAGAGTTACTAACAGAGTTATGCATAGCCTCACTCTCTGCTATTTTGTGGCTGGCTTTGCCTTGAGTGGCAGCCATTTTGAGGTTGGCTCCACCTCCAGCAGAAGTGATTTTGTGGTTGTGCCCACCACAGTGTGTCAGAATGTCAAAGATGTCTGCAGACTCAAAAAGGTTGGGGACCTCCTGAACCATTTAATAACCCCCCCCCCTTTATGTGGAATATGGGCAAAGCCAAACTAAGCATCCAAAACTGTCCCTTCTAGATAGAAAGCAAAGCACCTCTTTCGTTCAAAAATCAGCTGGTTATATATAAGGTGAAAGCAGAGGCTGTGAAAAGCAGCAGAAGTTAACACTGTAGATGTAAAATGTGGGTGTAGATGCTACAGTTCTACAGGAAACAAATGGACTGACATATGAATGGTATGCCCTTGTACAAATGTCTGTTGTGATGTGTATATTCAGTGTCTAAAGGGGCGAGGGCCAGATGAAGTGTTTTCAAAATAATGCCATAGAAAAGTGAACATACAGCAATCTGAAAAGAAAACCTGGCGGTGCAGTGAGATGAGAAATTCTCTACAGAACATCTGGCTCTCTCACTTGCTTTATTTCTGGATCTCTTTCTTCCCTTTCTCCCCAGGGAGTTACCAGAATCCTCTGGGATGGCGTGAAAAACCACACTATTTAGTTTGTTAGTTAGTTTGTACCCCACCCTCCCCTGGAAACCAGGCCCAGGGGCAGCTAACATAAATACAAATACATTAAACACACATTTTAAACAAAATTAAAATCATAAAAGCTAGATAAATGCACATTATGTACAGGTGGCACCTAACAATCCCATTCTACCTTAGGGAGTATATTCAACGAACAGCAGCGGCCCAGTAAATATGGGGCTGACAACAAGCCCTGATTATTTGGGTCCTTAAAAGTCAATAACAGAACCTTGATCTTGTTTTTCCGGAGGGATGAGACAGTAGGAGAAAAAAAATGGAAGGAAGAAAAGGGAAGTGAAGGGAGGCCAGCTTAAGATGTATTTCTGATGCTGTCTCATCCATAGGCCCAGCAGTTGACCTCTGTCTTACAGACCCTGCAAAACTGTACCAAGTACCACAGGGTACTGTACCAAGTACCCTGCAAAACTGTACCAAGTACCACAAATCTCATCTGGCAGAGAGTTCCCTGGCTTTGGTCAAAGACAGCAGGATGATTTTAGGGCCAGGGATCACCAACAAGTTTTAGAGAGAGGCAGACTTGAAGATGCGATGATCCCAGACTATTTGGATCCTTAAAAGTCAAAAGCAGAACTTTGAACCTGATTCAGCACTTAACCCGGAGTCAGTGCAGCTAGTAGAGTACCAGTGTTATATGGGCTTCCCTTGGGGTCCCTTTTAGGACCTGCACTGCTGCATTCTGAACCAGTTGCAGTTTCTGAAGCAGTCTCAAGGGCAGCCCTGCATACAGGGAATTACAGTAGTCCAAGTTAAATGTGACCATTGCATGGATCACTGTGGCTAGATTGGCATGGGACAGGTAGCGGGTCAACTGCCAGACTGAAAAAAATGCCATCCTGGCAGTATGTGTGACCTGGACCTCCAAAGAAAGATGGACATCCAAAGTTACTCCCAAACTTCTGATGAAGGAAGCTGGCTCTAGCTGAAGCCCATCGAGAGTGGAAAGCTGAGCTCCCTGGCCTGGATCACCCTGGTCCAGCCAAATTGCACCTTCTCCATTTTATCCACGCAACCACCCCATTAAGTAGATGATCATCAAGCTGAACTAGATGAAATGGTCATCCCCAGGGAGATGCTGCCATTTTATAGAGTGAGTTCCAGTCAGGAAACTCCTTTTAGGAAACTCCTATCACGGGACCCCGGTTCTGGTTGAGACCATTCCTGTGTGGCTCCTGCCTCCCCCACATTGTTTTTCCAATTCACAAGGGTCCCAGAGTATTATTTCCCTGTATGCCCTCCTGGTACCATTTCAGGCCAGGAAAACAGTATGGGTGGGAAAGAGGAGTCTCCCCTTTCCCCACACCACAATGGTCCCAACCAGAACCAGGCCCCTGCAGATGCAATTAGAAGAAGTTCCCTGGATAGGGTTGCTAAGCCATTCTGGCAACCAGCAGGAGATTTGGGGACAGGGGCCCAGGTGGGGCATGATGTCCCATGCACTGCTACATAACTTCCAGGGAATACCTGAAAGTGATATGGGATCTATAGTAAAACCTGCCCTGGAATGATATGGTAACGCACAGGATACCAGTGGTTTTTAAAGAAGACTGTGGGAGGCCTCCCTCTATGCTAGCCCGATTCCCCAAAGGAATTCACTCTCTAAAATAGTAGTATATCCAATATACAAATGAAACCTGAGATTTGTCCTTGGGATTTATTGATAGATCTCTGGAAAGAGAACATGGAACTTTGTTTTTATATATGACAGCAAAAGCAAGAATGCTATATATGCAGGAATGGAAAAGTCCAGCTATAACTACAGTTGAGGAATGATGGGTGAAAAGGTATTAGAGTTGGCAGAGATGGCCAAGTTGACTTTGTTACTCATAGAAAAGAACTTAATTAAATTTGTAGGACAATTGGAAACCCTTGATAGAGTATTTAGACAAAACAGGGGGGAAAGCCTTGAAGACTAGTGGTTTTGAAGGTTACGAAATGTTAAAGCAAAAACCAACAGATAAAAGCAAGACATTTTATCAGTGATGACATGAAAGATTTAATTTAATCTTGATGCTTCATGATCAAGTGGTAAAAAAACTGTTTTTAGGATTTAAGGCCTAATGTTCAGTGCAGAAGAAACTGGGAGTCTTTATGGAATAAGTGTTTTATAATTTGGTGATTTTTTTACCTTTGAATGTGAATTGGATTTTGCAAAGATTATGAAGTGCAAATAAAAATTGTTTTTAAAAAGATATAAGATGGCAGTATATCCTTGAGGAGGCCCGTCTCCACTAGTTTTGTCCTCAGCAGGCATCCAAGATGCACTTGGGATTTGACCCTGAATCAGCTAGATCCTAGTAGTCTGACAAACTAGTCACGATACCCCATTGGCTGTCAGTATAGTTTGCTTATCTTTGTTTTTATTACCGGCTGTGAGCCTTTGGGCTGCACTGGGCTGTGTGGTAAATTTAAATAAATAAACTGCCCGTGTATGCTGATGATACTACATCAGTCAGCAGGAGCAATTCATTTATTTTTATTTATTTCAAAACTGTAATCCCCCCTTTGCCAACAGGTCTGAAGAAAAATACCCCACCCCTTTACTAGAGGCCTCATGGGCAGAAATCAGCAACTGAAGCTTTTCATGGCAAGGAGATTAATAACATCCCATTGTTAAAGGGGCAGGACATTTTTCTCACAGGTCTGTGAGTCACCCTACTTTCTCCCAGGTTGGATTAATGTACCTAGACCTGTTGAAAATATCTTATGAAGACCACTCGGAGGAAAAGTGCAAACATCAAGGTACTATTGTTCCCAATGACTGGCTAAGGAAGGAGGGCTGTGACCGCACAGGAAGGATCCTGGGAATTTTTGTTTTTTTCTGATTCCAGGTTGCTGTTAAACTCAGACTTGGAGAAAACATATAGGAGCAAGATAGACTATTCTGCAAGGGTTACAGTTTGTTGCAAAGTCCTGAACTCTTGGAATCAATGGCTGGAAGAGGGATTTTTATAAAACAACACCACTTGGGTCTTTAACCAAACAGTGAGCCTATTCTGCCCTCCTGATTAGACCCTGGGGTTTAACCAGCTCTCTCATGTGCTACCAAGTCTATGGCAATCCAGAGTAATGGCACCCGCCTTCTTACATTTAACAATGCTTCACTCAATAAAACAGTTTCACACCACAGGTGAAAGATTCTGGAACGTTTTAATTAACTAGCAAGAGCACTGCTTGATTTTTATCTTCCTGGAGGTGGTAGAAACTCCAGAAGCTTGTCTCTTTGACTAAAAGCCCCTAAAATCTCTGAGACAGATCTATATTTACAGAAGACACTTTAGTATCTACAACAGTTTGCATCAGAGCAGTGCAAACTATGGGTTAATGTAGCTTGCCATGTCTGGGGAATTCAATATTTCTCATCCTGAAAGCAAGGAAAAAAGCAGTTTAGGACTCAGCTGTGCAAACTCTGCTAAGGGTTATGCGTTGTGTTCCCTCCATTTATGCTTCGAGATCCATTAATTGGGGCACGGATCCCCTCATGTCTTTGTTCCTATCGGAATCCCTGTTGTGTCTGTGCTGTTAGGATTCTGAATCCCAGCTGGAAAGTAATCGGAAGATGAAGGGTGGGAGAGGGGAGGAGGAGACCCAAACGAGAGCATTTTCATTTTTAAACAGTTAATCTTTTCAAAAGTTACATAAGAGCTTGCATTTTAATAGCCTGACATCGCACAGATGCAATAAGAGATCTGAGTCATCAAAGAACCTCTCCTTCATACAATGAAATAATTACCCAACTATTCCTGGCCCTGTTAATTTAACTCAGCCCAGTGGGTCACACTCTCTGCAAGATCTCTTGGGCAAAGGGACAGGTAGAACAAACGGAGCTCCAGAAACCTCAGGGAAAGGAAGTGTGTGTGTGTGGAGGCGGGGGGGGGGGGGGCTAACATCCCCAGGCTCAAATCAGAGAAGGCTCATGATTTATGAGCCAGTTTTAGCAGTCTTGAAAAATGGGGGTGGATCTTTGTCCCCCTGAACATTCTACAATCATTTGTAAATTGCTGCATTTTCCTTGTGAGCTCCACCAGTCTCTGTAAGCCCTCCAATTAACTTTACTTTGGACAGCAGCAGCCCCCTCCCCCCCCCTTATGAAACAGGGACAGCCATTCTGCTCTTTGGTGTTTGCTTCTCTCAGGGCTTTGAGGGCCACGACAGTGAGAAAGCAAAGGCCTCTTCTCCCCATTTCTGGTGCCCCAAATACTGCGGTGACGTACCATCCTAAAATAAAAAACACAAAAGTCAAAATCCTCAGCACCAACCTGAAAATAAAAATCAGAGCACTTTATGAGACTAGAGGGAGTATTCTTGCCTGACCTGGTGCCTAATACTTCATGGGTTTTCTAAGTGCAAGGCCCTAGGAAAGTGGAACACAAATCTCTTAAATGAATAAAAAAATAATATCTCCAACACATAATATTCTGAAAAGGCAAGTGTTTCTGAGAAGCTTTAGGGCCCTTTCCGCACAGCCAAAACAAAGCTGGCTGCCGCCAGGGTACATGAGCCCGGTGCAGCCCTGGGCTGTTGGCAAGCCTTCATGTGGGTGGCTCCAGAGCTAACACGGGTCACCAATGCGCATTCGCATGGAGGTGCGTCTTTTTTTTACCTACTTCCCAGGGCCTTGCTGATACCAGAAGTGCCTGCATAGCTCTGCAGATGGGAGATGGGAGGTTTTTTTAAAAGCACAGCCGCATAATGCGCCTCCCACCTGGGGCCGTTTGCTCGGCTGCGGCTACAAGGTGCATTAAAACAAAAGAATCACACAAATCGTGATTCTTGGAAACCCTTGGTTGGGGGGAACGCAGAGCGTACTCACATTAGGAGCAGGATCCGTGCAAAGTTCCCCCCAACCCTTAACCCATGTTTATTTTCCCATGTAGAAAGGGCCGAGGAAGGCTCCCTATTTAGCCTTTGGACCATTCAGGAATGGTGACTACCTACTTGCTGCATTCCTTTATGTTCCCCAGTTTGTCTTTCAGATGATAAAATTGTTCCTGTAGGTGTTTGACTGCTAGATCATAGAGTCTTTCTTCCCAGGTTGAGATGTGTGGTTCTGACATGTACTGTCTAAGAGCTTCTTCGGGCAGGATGGTTTCAGAATGTAAGATGACTTGTGTTTGAGAGTGTGCTGTCAGATTCAAGCCGGCACTGGTCCCTTCTGCACAGGCAACACAAATGGGTTAAATGAACCTGTGTTACCAGTCTTGTTGTTTGCATGGTGGGTCATGCAGGGGCCATCTGGGATCGTTAGGAGCCCAGTGATGCAGGATGTTTTGCACAGGAAACACTTTGTTTCTTGCGTGAAACATGCATCCGACAATCCCCCAACCCAAGAATCCCCCCACAAACATATCAGTACAAAATGGCGGCTGCCTAGAGAATGCACTCTGACAGCAGCCTACAGAATCCACCATAATGGATGGTGGGGGTGGGGAAACAGAATGCTTCCTGCTTGCTGTAGTTTGCACAGGCAAGCAGGAAGCATATGAAACCCAAGTTAAAGGGGGAAAGCCGCTGATTTTGTGGTTTTCATTTAACCTGGGTTCAGGAAAATAAAATGAGTTAGAAGTGTTTGGGGGGCGAGCTCTGAGGGAACTTTTCTCCCATAACACTTTTTTCACCCCCTTAACCTGCTATATTTTGCCTGTGCAGAATCACCCATTGTGACCCTATAGGGTTTTCAAGGTAAGAGATGTTCAGTTTGTCATTGCCTGCCTCCATGTGGGTGGAGAGAACTGTCACCCAGTAGGATTCATATGGAAGAGTGGGGTCATAAATGAACAGCAAGGGAGGAGTGGGGTAGCAAACCCATCTTTAAGATGGCTTAGACCTGTTGAAGCTGCTTTATGGCGTTATATAACCCAAAGCAAAGTTACAGGGGCCAAATGTTGAGGCAGCGTATCAAGGTTAGCAGGATTGATTTGGGTGCGTTTAGATGCAGTGGGCTTGTCCGTGAATGTCTTTGTGGGAGGGCCTGCACATGTTTTGAATTTCTTCCTGTAACATAACCTGCCAAAATGGTGAACTGTGCCACCAAAAGTGATCCTTAATATGTGCACAAGGAGCATGAGTCAAATCCTAAGGTAACCTAACAATACTATTGATTTTAGGGTCTCTGGATGCCACTCGATTCTAGCCCTTGAAGCAGAAGCAGAAGTTTAGGAACATGTAGCTGTCTTCGCTATGGGTCCTATCCTCTGGAAGTTCCTGCATTGGAGACTAAAATAGGCTTAACATCTTTGGGTAATTTTGTTGGGAGAATGTAGAAGCCTCTCAGAACTCTCATCAGAATACAAATGCAAGGATTCTTAAGCATTGACCATACATTCCCTTCGGTTGGATTCTCTGTAACACACACATTTTCCCCTTTCCCAAACTCACTATGCCTCAGATCAGAGACTCTCCGCTGTTGCTGAAACCCCTGAAAGTGAGACTGTTCCTCTTGTTTTGCCAGGAAAGCAAAGGCAGAGAGCATACGTTTGGCTTCTATTGGGTTTTCTCACTCCCCTGCCTTCCCCCGTCCACCCAGCAGCAATTCTTCATACTCTTCAGGGCAGCAATTCAGAGCAATCAAGATTGTTTTTTTAAAAAATTAACACCAGCAAAAATTTACATGAAATGTACATAGTCTAATAAAATAACTCTACACCCAAGGCAGCACACAAGAAAAAAGGCAGCAGAGAGCAGCCTCCTCAGTTGGAGGTTGCATGGAGAGAATGAGTGGGTAAAATGGCAGACCGGCTCAGCTGGGGATACTTTGTAACAAGAGAATCCCATTTAAACAAAAAATAGTGGGGGGAAACCACTGCCACGCTGACCGTCACAGGGTAAGCACTGCATGCATAAAGGACCTTAAAGGACTTTTCACCTTCGAGACTGAAAAGTTTTGGTGCATTCCCCCACTACCTTAGGCAATATGGAAACTATGTGCTTGGTGTTAAATTGCTTGACTACACAGTGTAGCTAGGGTTGCCCTTATCTCCACACTTACTTCTCCCAGTTCTGGTCTAATCAACACAAGGTTTCAAAATAAGCTTGTAAAGCCAGCTGCCTTTTGTTTAAAGCCAAGGACTAAACAGAGATGTGGGCACTCTAGCTTTCCTGTGCACCGTCTGCTTTCTGTGCACCGTCTGCTTTCTTGAATGTAAACTAGCATATTTAATCAGTGGGGGGACATTTAATTTCTCTCTTTTTCTGGTTATAAGAAACTAGACATTTGAATTGGGTGAAGACTGGAATCAGGAATTCCCTCGTGGGTAATTCCACCTTAAATAAATAACAAAAACATCAAAGCCAAGCAGAGCAATTGCCAGGGTTGCCGTTTGCTTCTCAGAAGTGATTAACTGAATAATAAGGAGAGATTTTGCATGTGATTCAGGTAGAGGTCCGTGGGCAGAATTCTCAGAAGCCTTTCACTCAGTTTGCATCAGCTTTTCAAACAAGGAGGCAAATAGTTTTAATAGACCACTAGAACAATATCCTCACTTTACACTATGAGGGTTTGATTTTCAGACATCGTGGCAGTTGTTACGTTGTTCGGTTATTATAATTTGGGCACTCCAACCTTGTGGAACGGGAAAACAAACTATCCACAATTCTCCTAATATGTGCAGTCACCGTTTTGTGTGAACAGGGCAACACACATATTTTCCAGTGTCAGTATGCACAAAAACAAACTCTCAAAAGTATGTGTTTCCGATTGCACGTGCCAGAGCTGGAAAATATGCATGTTGCCCTGTTCAGGAGCAGCAGTGGCGTAGTGGTTCAGAGCAGGTGTACTCTAGTCTGGAGGAACCAGGTTTGATTCCCTGCTTTGCCGCCTGAGCTGTGGAGGCTTATCTGGGAAATTCAGATTAGCTTGTGACCTCCAACACACGCCAGCTGGGTGACCTTGGGCTAGCTAGTCACAGTTCTTCTGAGCTCTCTCAGCCCCACCTACCTCACAGGGTGTTTGTTGTGAGGGGGGAAGGGTAAGGAGTTTGTAAGCCCCTTTGAGTCTCTTATAGGAGAGAAAGGGGCGATATAAATCCAACTCTTCTTCGTCATACAAAATGGGGACTGTGTGAATCAAGATGAGTGTATATAGTGCCATCTCCTCTTATACACAGTTGGATTGCAAAAATTGTTGTTGTTTGTTGTTGTTGTTGTTGTTGTTGTTGTTGGTGGTGGTGGTGGTGGTGGTAGTAAGACAAATACAGTTGTAAAACAACCCTATTGTCCTGGCCCCTTGCTTTCAATCACACTATTCCAAAGTTAGTAACTTTGTGCCTTTTGTCTCAGTTGCAACTTCCCAATTAGCCCCTTTGGAGGTTGGTGAGCACATACATGCACATGACGTAATTGTTTAGCATGTTGACTTTATCACAGGGGTAGTACAAATAATATTTTCTCTATATAAAGGCAAGAAGTGCCCTAGAAATCCACTGATGGCCATGAGGAAGCTGAACCAAGTGGCCCATTGGATGATCACACATCTCTTTTCATCTCCATTAGAGCCAGGATCTGAGCCAAACAGATGCTAGGGGCCTGCACGACTTTGCTTACTGTGGGGGTTTTAAATGACCCAAGACATTCTTGTCTCTGTGGTACCAGTTTACATATGCAGAGTCTCAACTTGATGCCAGCCATCAAGCTATGGACAGTCATATGTATATGTTACCCACTCTTCAAACTACCTCGTAGTTGGAACGGACCCCAAAAGCCAGACAGGAAGAGAGCAAGATTTCCCTGCCAGTTTTACCAGTTAAGGCCTTGCAGAATTCCTTGCTCCTCCTCAAAGCTAGCAGAATAAGCTTTGCCCAATAACTGCATACATACCAAACATTTTCGTTGGCTTAACTCCTTCAGATTTCAAAACTTTTCAAAATTACACCCTTTGGGTTCCTTTGGTGCAAAGTTCGGATTTGTGAATCCAACTGTGCCTAGGTCTGCCTGAAAGGTGCTGAGAAGCTGGGTTAAAATCCAGCTGAATATCACAACAATTGACCTTTTATGACATCCTTCAACTCAGAAGAACATTGATCAGTACAAGATGTAATGTTAGAGGCTGTGTAAAGACCTGGAGATGCATAAAGACTTGTGTACATGATGTAACACTCTGATTTAAACAGTTCTACATTTAGAAACAGTGGTAACATGATCCTTAATAAGATTTCAGTATCACAAGAACAATTCAGCTTAAAAAAAACAACCCAAAAGATTCTGTTGGTGGAATTTTTGTATCCTCCCTCTGGAAATATCTAATGAAAACATGCAAAAGAAGAATATTTTAGTCTCTATTTACCTTGGCTAGGGGTGAAGTGTTAGTACATTATGTTGCTGTGATGCAATAGAACAGACTTCAGCAAAGAAAAAAAATTAGATGTTTATGTATAGATGTAAATCCTGTTGCTAACAGAGAGCCAAATATGGAATAATTTGAAGAGTTTAACATAGCTATTCATCGAAGACCTGTAATTTTCAGCACCATTCAAGCCAAGCAAAGGCATGGGACCTCCCCTAGTTTCATGTTCAATAGCTGGTGCCCACAAACAGTAGGCAGGGGATGGGTGCTCATATTTTGGAGACCTCTGTCTATATCCCTGGAGCACATGGCTTATCTATGCCTCGTAGAATTCTGTAGGCACAACATTACAGTGCTGCTGTTTGACTTCTTGTGACATGCTGTGAAATCGGCAGTTGCGGAACTGGTGTATGGATAACCCTGTCCTCGGGCAATTACAGAGTCTCCCAATTCTTTGGCTGTGTTGCACTGATCTTGCCTTCAGACCACATGAAGCTGAAAACAAAATAAGAACATACACGGCCCTACTGGATCAGTCCCAATGTAGTTGGATCCCGTAATGCAAGAGCAGAAGCATAAACAGACTTGGTGCATTTCCACTTGCACAAGATCTTCTGCCGCACCTAGTGCTTTCCTTCCTGAATCTTGCTGTGGCCAGAGATCACTGTTGCGTACAAGTGGAAAGATAGGTGGGGACAAAATATGTATAACTTCGCATAAGCAGCCAGTGTGATCTGGTTTTCATGCTTCTGCTTGCACAAGGATTCCAGCACACAGGGAAATCTTCCACTGAACCCAAGTGATAAGTTGCCAGATGGATAGCTTCCATCTAGAAGTAAGAGAAGATACTAAAGTGTACTTTGGCTCAGGAACTAATAGGTTCTGAGTCAGATTTGACCTCTTTTCTGCCCACCCCATTATCAACTGAAGAGGCAAAATGAAGCTGTGTTTGGGCAGCATCTTTTTACAAGGAGGTTGGCCAGTGGCATAGTGCCCAGGGGGCGTCTTGCACCAGTAGCACTCCAGTGCATGGGTGTGATGTGGCGGGGGTGTGGTGTTCTGGGGCATGGTGGGGCGTGGCAGGCAGGCAGGGGCATGGCAGGGGGCACAGGGTACACACATGCCCCAGGCGCAGTTCCCCCTTGCTACGACTCTGAGGTTGCCAATTAGAAGGTTGGGCTTGGATTGGTGGCCCACCACCTCTCTGTCCATTGTCCAAGCATCTGTCCCAGCTTGGGCTGCCAGGCAGAGGTATCAGGTTACAGCAGGAAGCTGAATCCAGTCCAAGAGTCCGTCAAGCAATTTCAGCATCAGACGTCTGGCCCGAGGGTCAAAATGCACAGAATCAACAAGTCAAAGGAAGCGCTGCAGCAGTCACGTGCTCAGTTGTATCCAGGCCTGTTTGCTCTGTGATCCTGCTTAATATAGGGTCTTCCAGCACGTTAGGCTTCATCCTGTAAAGACTGTGCTTCCGCCTGCTGCAGAAGGTGGCTTCTTTGAGCTAACAGGTGCAAGCTTCTTCATTTAACTTGCAAAACCTCCCTGTGTCACTGCCTCTGTTGATATGTGGGCTCAGGTGAGCTAGGTGCATGAGTCTCTGCAGCTGGAGTAGGACTGGATGCACAGCCTGCTTCTGGAAGCACTTCTGGTTCTGAATCCTGACCTGCTGGTTGTTCACCCTTGCAGGGGCCATGGCTGTTTGCAGGGGCCCTGGCTGCTCCCAGCCCAGCCTTTGTTGGTTCCCAACCTGGTCTGGGCTTACTAGGCTCTGCTCATGCCCTGAGGACTCATTACTTTCCAGGGGATGGCCCACAACAGCATCTCTCTAGGAAAGTTACAATATCATCTTAAGAACACATACTTGGGAGTAGGCTAGGGTGACCATCCGTCACGCTTTTCGCGGGACCCTCACGCTTTTGCGCGAGGTGTCCCGCGTCCCGCCGGGCTCCAACAATGTCCCGGTTGGGAATGTAATAAGGCCCTGCGTCGCCAAGCACGACGTGCCACATTAGAGCACACTTGCCTTATGCCAGGGGAAAAGCTTCCCGGGCAGGAGACAGGCAAGCGCCCCAGAAGACACTGGGGCGCTTCCCTGTCTCCTGCCCGGGAAGCGCCGCGGTGCAAAGCGTTGCCGCGCAAAAGGCATGGCGATGCTCCTGCGGGCGCCGTGCGTCAAGCGGGAAGCGCCGCTGCTCTTTTATGGTAACGCTTCCTTCGGGCAGAAGACAGGGAAGCGCCCCAGAAGGCACGCCGCCGCGCAGCCGCGAGTGCATTCTGGGGCGCTTCTCTGTCTTCTGCCCGAGGAGCGCTAGCACGCGAAAGTTGTAGCAGCTGCAGCTCCTGCGTCAGCGGATGCAGGAGCTGCGCTACCTTTTGCGGCGGCAAGCTCCCCGGGCTGGAGACAGGGAAGCGCCCGCTTCCTTGTCTCCAGCCCGGGGAGCGCGGTTTGTGCACGCGCGCGCACGCACCCCGCTTTTCCCCCCCAGAATTCTGGTCACTTTAGAGTAGGCCCCACTGCATAGATCAGTGATGGTGAACCTTTTCAAGACCGAGTGCCCAAATTGCAACCCAAAACCCACTTATTTATCGCAAAGTGCCAACACGGCAATTTAACCTGAATACTGAGGTTTTAGTTTAGAAAAAATGGTTGGCTCCAAGATGCACGTTACTTGGGAGTAAGCTTGGTGGTAGTCGGTGGCTTTGCTTTGCTTAGAAGCAACCATGCAACTCTTCCAACGGGTGAATCACAACCCTAGGAGGGTTTACTCAAGCAAGCCCCATTGCCAGCAGCCAAGCTTACTCCCAGATAAAAGATTGTGCTTTAGTTCTTTGTGTGAAAATCAGTGGGGTTTAACAGCACTTAACAGGGATACCTACACTGCTTTCCCAAAACTAGGTCTTAGGTTTAATGCTAATAATCAAGCCCAGCAGCCCAGGCCACCCAAGATGTGTGTGTGGGGGGGTGCGACTTCCTGCCACATGACGAACTCTGTTTGCACGTGCCCACAGAGAGGGCTCTGAGTGCCACCTCTGGCACCCGTGCCATGGGTTCACTACCACTGGCATAGATCTTGGGTTGATCTGTTTAAGATTGCTCTCTTAGTTTCTGACCTGGGAACTTCCTAGCATTTGTTGCTTATCTTTGGCAATGTAAGACTTGTGTCTGTTTTAAACAGAAGGATAGCACATCTTGATCATTTTTTAATTGAAACCTATTCCATTTGTGCAGTCCATCTATAAACTCACTACCTCTAATAACACGTCAGTGAGTTTCAGAGATCATTTTGTGGGTTTAATGTGTTTAATGAGTAACAGAAAGGGTTTTCCCCTGAGTCTATTGTATTGCATGAAATTATGCCAGATTTATGTACAGAGCCATCAGAAAGGATTTGCATCATGGGCAGCACAGTGGGGTCTTTCTTGGGTCTGTCCTGAATAGTAGCAGAGGTGTTCTCCTTTTCATTGCTTACCCACTGCTTCCTGCTACATCTTTTAAACAGCCACTCCAACTAATGCATTTAGCAGATATTTCCGTTCTGGGAGTGCACACTTATGGGAGATTAGCAGGGAGGAGTTGTAATGGGTTTCCTTTCCTGCCCAACCACCCTTCCTTATTCCCCTGCTATGCCCCACCCAGAGAGGGTCGTTGGTATGGAACCAGCTCTACCAGTTTTTAGTGATCAAAGATTTCCTTTTGGCTGGATTTTTTTTTTAGGAGGGTACTTTTGAGATATAGCCTCAGTCACCTTCTCCATGACTGGGACTTTGGGACTTAAATAAAGCAGCTAATGTGCAGTTGTGTGTTTAATAGCAAAGATCCAGGCATTGAGCTGACCATTTACACAGGCAGCATTTTCAGTTTTGGCCAATTAAACATTTAAAAATAACAAAATACATCAGATAAAACAGCAGTTTGCTTAAATGAAGACAAATGCACACAAATATAGTAAGAAGGGGGGGGGGAGATGCACAAAATAGAATCTGTACTTAGAAGGAATTGTGTCAGAAAATGAGATCATATTGATATATTTTGGTACCAAACTTCAGATTATCTCATGGATCTTCAAAGATGCTGTATTGGATCTTTCGTTTGTACCCAGAGAACTCTGAAATCAATCAGTCTATTCATGCCCAAACATCTGCTTAACTTGCAGATGAATAAAACTCTGTCTCCTGCTTTAGCAGTTCACTGTTATTTCTCTCTTTCTCTTTGTGTCTCTCTCCCTCTCCTCCCCCCCCCCCCCGGTCTTATGGACAAACTGAACCAGCTTTTTATATTTAAATCCATATTTTGTTCATAATCTATGGATGACACAGACACATGAACATGACCACAAAGACAAAGTCATCCCATAAACAAGGCCTCACCATTATCTATATTTGAAGAAGTTATTTATACCCCACCCTCCCCCGGTCTCAGAGCGGCTTACATTAGATATAATATACAGTACTATAAATACATATACAATTCAAATTTGAAATAATAAATGTCAATAAAATCCTGTTAAAACATAGCATTCTTACAAACATCATAAGTCTATCCAGGAGACAGCTTTAGCTGGCAGCTGTACAATATCAAAACTGGTGGAATCCAATCACCAGCACCTGGGGGGAGGGGGGTGAAAGAGGGAGGCCAGCTTGAAATTTTCCAATTGTCACTGTCCTCAGCCATGTGCCCGGTGGAACGTCTCTGTCTTACAGGCCCTGCAGAATTGAGTTAAATCCCACAGGGCTCTGGTTTCACTAGTCAGAGAGTTCCACCAAGTTAGAGTCAGGGTAAAAAAATAACAACAACCCATAGCTTTGGTTGAGGACAGCTGGGTCAGGGATCACTAACAGTTTGGAATTTAATGAGTGTAGTGCTCTCTGAGGGGTATATAGGTAGATGTGGTCTCAAGAATCAATGGTCCCACACTGTTCAGGGCTTTAAAGGTCAAAACCAACACCTTGAACCTCATCTGGAATTCAGTCTGGAGACCAGTGTTGTATGGGCTCTATGTGGGATACCTATTAAGACCCACACTGCTGCATTCTGGATCAGCTGTAGTTTCCAGAGCAGTCTGACAGTTAACCCTGTATAGAGCAAGTTACAGTTGCATAGTCTAGAGATGACCATTGGGACCATAAAGGGGCAGACTGCTGCAGCAAAAGCAAAATGCTAGAACTGATAGTTTATCTGCTGTCAGTAAAGACTTTGTTGCAATTTGGGGGAGGCAGGGGAAGAACTAGTCAGGTACCAGGAATTAAGGCCAAGGCTTAGGGCTGAACACAGAGTTTTGTCTGCTTAGGAGCCAGGTACTAAAACCAGACTTCTCTGAGCTCAGTAGCAAGGAGGGTGTACCCGATTATCAGAGATTTATCTGACCTGATTCCCTCCTGTTTCTGGGCTGTACTACTTCAGACTACAAAGGTGTTGCATAATGGAAACCCCCTAAGTGCAAAATAGTTTCCTGTGGCCTTTCTTACTCGAAGGGATCCCCCCTATGCCGCGCGCTGCTCTCAACGCGCGGCATCCCTGGTGCGCGCCCCGGCGTCCCCACGACCCCGCGCTCTTCGCGGGGTCATCAACGGGCGCCGTTTTCTCCAGCGCCAGGGATGCCACGCACTGAGGGGGCGCCACCGCGGCAGTGTCGGGGCGGCTTCGCTGTGGCCGTCCCTGTCGTGGGGAGTGCCCAAGGACCCCACACTACTTGAAGAGAGTAGCACGGGGCTTAAGGTAAGTGGGGAAAGGGCCTGTGTTATCATGGCAGGGAAAATCCCAGCATATAATTTTCTGTGTTGAGGGAATTTGTTTTTCATGAAGAGCATTCCATTGTGTTAGACTTCATGTCCAACCCTAGATGCTAGTTTGCACCTCAGTCGGAATTACACCTCTCTGCTTATGCTTGTATCTCTTTTTCTGCTAGAGTTGTTTTTCACAGGAAAGTTCTACCAGCCTGCTGAAATATACTTTATGCCTCCTGAAGGCTGCATCAATTTAACTCTTGGAACTCCATCACTCCGCTGGATAAATATGAACATCCAACCCTTGGATATGATGGTGTCTTAGCAATAGTAGTGAATTCTTTGGACTTGGGCTTGGAAGCATTTTTTAAAATTATTGGCAGGTGAGGAACCTCCTCTTGAGCTGAGGCGCCTCTCTGCACCTTCTGATCATTCTTGAAGGATACTAATAGGATATTAATGAACAAATTAACAAGAATGGAAACACTGAATCCTTTGAGTGCTTTGGAGGAGTCCAGTTCTTTGCTCCTCTTTATAGTATTCTTCTACATTTTTACTCTTAATTGGACCGTATCATATTTGTGGATGTGTATGAAGCACCCTAAAGCCATGACATGGATTTAGGAAAGGTAATTTTGCAAATGAAACAACATTAGTAACTTATTGTGAGTTGTATCAAAGGTGTATAAAGAAAGGCGGTGTGTGTGTGCCCTTTGATTTTTGAGAAATCACAATGGCATCAACGGACTTAGGAGAATATAGCTCTGCCTGGGATTGCACTGGAAATGGCTTACTGTAGAAATCTCTGCTTAAATAACAAGGGTTGGTTCAACAAGACTGACTTCTGCTGAAATTGTGCTATTAGACTATTTTGTGCCAGAGGGTGTGAACTTGTTGCTATCTGCGGTCAATTCCATATTTTCCCCGCTGTGTGGCAGCCTTTTTGACAAAAGTAGAAGGATGCACACAGGTTAGTTGAATTAAAAATGGCAGCAAGGACCTGCATGTGGCCAGGGTAGCAGGAACTGGGTCCATGGCAAGCAGAAACCAGAAGACGGCCATTATGTGTCATTGGTAGTTGTGTAGAAACCATAATTTTAGCAGGTACAGCTTGTCATGCAGAGGTGAGAAAAATCGCACCTGCTAACATTCCATCTTTGATGCATCTGTTGAGGCACAGGAACACCTTCCTTATTTGCAACTGGTCTCCCCACTTAGCATACCAGTAAATTGCAGCAAGAAAATATATGCTCAAACCGAAATATATGCTCCCTGCACCTCATCTCTCTTTTTTGAACCCTTTAGTTTCCCTTGCCAACTGCAAACTTGATTGTACACAGGTTTGGCTTTGTTTACTTTTAATTCTTGCTACAGTGTTTTCCAGATCCCGTGTGCAAATCTAAATCCAGCAACCACTTGAGCAAAAGCAAAATGGGCCATGTATCTTGTGCCATAGCTTGCTGACAAAATGCAAGGTGGAAGGGGATTTTTTTTTGTCCTTTTACATTTTATTACTTTTTTGCTTTGTGATGACTGGCTGCGAGCCCATACATTTCTTGAATACACAATAGGGAGTTGGGAAAGACTGCAGAAATAAATTTTATTAACACACATTCACTGCAGTGGCAGCAGAAGACAGAATAATCTCCTTTGGTTTCCTCTGGCAAGCAGAGTCCTCTTCATACTGGGTCAAGTCAATTAGCAGTATAAAGTACGACAGGTTTTATTTAAAAGGGGCTTTAATTAAAGTTTTGATACAATGCTCATGCAAACCAACAATCTGTCTTTGAGGGATACGTATTATCTAGAAATTGATTTTAACTTTGGCTCTAATTTATAGGCTGTCCCCTTCAATAAGCATGATTCCTTGGGAGATATTAAAATCCCTGTTGGCCCAGATAATTTAGGCCCTGTTTCAGGGTTTGAGAGCACGCTCAATATAAAACAAGTCAGAGATCTGACCTTCATTAAGCAAAGAGTTTGAATGCAAAAACCTGATCCAGTGATCATCCACCATATATGGCAGGAACAGCTGTCTCATACGCAGGATCCTCCTATGAGTAGAAAACATGCAACTATATTATTCTAGATCGCATTCTGTGCTGGATCCCCTACAAATTAGCAGGGTAGATCAGAAGATCTACTTTACTTTTTTTTCTCTTAAACTGGTCTTTCCCTTAACCGATCTAACAGTCAATGATCAAAGAGTTCCACATCCATCCTTTCCCACCCAACCATACAAAAGTGGATGTAATTAAATGTAATGTTTTTAAAAACTCCTGCACATCTCTTTTTTCTTACCAACCCCTTCACATGTATTCACAAATACCCCTCTCCCCCAAAAAACATATATTTCTCACTTACAGTTCAGTTGTCATTCAGTAGAAAAATAGGTCAATTCAATGGGGTTTCATGAAAAGGATTGAGGGGGAGCTGGAGCGGAGAGAGATAACCTAAAGGGTAATTCCTAAGAGAAAGCAGTCCTGGAAACTAAATAGTTTTGTGTGAATTCAAGATATTATTCAACAGATCAGAACCCCTCCGCTCCCTGAGGTTAACCCAGTTCTAATAAGCAGCAATCACTACACTTATTAAAAATGAGAGTCTGACAGTTACCAACATCTTTAGAAAAGCCAAACAAGTTGGCACTTTCTTCCAGAAACCACAGCGCACAACATGATTTGTGGTTCTAATGGAGGAACCGCAAGGCTCAGGTGAATACCTGAAGGCATTGCCTGCACTCGCAATGGAGGCTACAGGACAAGGAAGGGGATTGACCTGGGCAATTAAACTGAAATATTTTTATGGATTGGAATTCTAAGTAGGAAGCCAAGAGGCAGGGTTTTTTCCCCCCCGAGCTTGACGTTTTAACAAGTACAAGGCATAAATCTATGTATGACTGGGTTGTTCCCAGTGCATAGGGTGTGTTGGAAAACTGAACAGGAACACTGATTGGGAAGTCAAGTGGTGGCATTTGTATGCTTGTAAAGAACTTTGACAGACTAAGGCCAAACATGTGATGGCAGCATTATAGCAATAACAACAGTGGGTCCACTTTGTTTGGGTTTTTTTTCCTTTCCGACAGGGTCCATGTGTACACTGGCCCTGAAGTCTTTTATATGGGTAAATAATAAACAATGACTGTTGGGTCATTATCCAGCCCACAGTTAGATGTGTTTAAATGTCACTCATTTTAAGCAGGTCCAGTCCGTAAGGTGGCTGAAAAACAGTCATGAGAGCTGATGTAGTTACCCAAACTAGATGTGGGGTTTTTTTTAGTGTTGAGTCTAGGTTCCGCAGACCAAACTTTCTCCTCTCAGACACAGCAGCTGTGAGGACCATCAGTTTAAAAATAAAGTAGAGCCCAAGGGGGGGTCAAGACACACTGGGGGGGAGGAGACCTGTTGCCTCCCCTCTGTAGTTCTTCTGTACCAAGACAGCACTGTGGGCAAGAGAGAATTGTTTCCCTCTTCTTGTGGCTCTGCATGGAACATTCTGTGCATATGCAGCAGCAAAAATGGGGAAATAATTTTCCCTCCCCGTGCCATTTCAGCTCAGAAAATCAGTGAGGGGAGAGGCGGGGTTCTTCCCTCTTCCCGTCCCGGCAGCATTCTGAGCCCAAATGGACTCTCCTACCTTTTTAAACCGATATTCCTCGCAGCTGCAGTGCAGTCCTTAGACCAGTTCAGTTCCATTCTGTTTTGTTTTCTTGGACATCCAGTGTGGTATAGTGTCAGGAGTCAAGTAAAATACCTGAAGATATTTTAGTTCCTTTGACTGCTTCCTTACAGTGACAGTGGTTGGGAAAGGAAGAAAGAGACACAAAGGTTAGGTCTGCTCCTTCTTGCCCTTTTCCCACCTCAATTAGGAACTGCTCTGGACTAAAGGAGATTGAGTGAAGCTGTCAGCGTGGGGCCTTCTGGAGCACATTTGGCTCTCTGGATTGGGGACATTCATTTTAGACCAAATTTTTAAATTTTGTGCCATCAAGTGACTGCTGATTTGTAGCTATCCTGTAGGGTTTTCAAAGCAAGAGACATTCAGAGGTGGCTTTCCTCACTCCCCTGAGATATGTTGGTTGTCTCCCACCCAAATACTTGCCAGGGCCAATCCTGCTCAGAGGTCTGATGAGATCGGGCTAACCTTGGCTATCCAGATCAGAGCTTAAATAACAGTGCAATCCTAAACAGAGCTGCACCATTCTAAACCTGTGGATTTAGAATGGTGTAACTGTGTTTAGGGTTGTACTGTAAGTCTGCAATCCGGTATGCGTTTACTTGAGAGTGAAGGCCATTGAATTCAGTGGGACTCGCTTCTAAATAAAGACTCAGAGAATCAGGCTGCATGCAATAAGCATAATTTTGAAGTAAACAAATTTATTTATTTATTTATTTATAATCAAATTTATATACCGTCCCTCCCCCGAAGGGCTCTGGGCGGTAAACAACACAATCATCACAACAATAACATTAAAATCCCAATTAAAACAGCGAATTAAATAAGTTACAGCGGCATCCAACAAAACTTCATAAAACGTAATACACCCACCCTGGAAACAGATGCTATATCCTGTCTCCTAGGAGCATTGTCTACAGAATTTATGATACTATCAGTTAAATATATATGCATTTTAAATAGTAATTGACAAATATTAGAAAATATTTTGAAAAGCAGGAGGTCAGCAGTATCAACATCATTTCACTATTACCCAGACTTATAACTGTGGAAGTATTATATAGGTTCTATTATTATATAGGTTCTATTTTCATATTTCAAATACTTCACATTTTTGTTAGTAGGTCATGGGGGGGGGGAATTTCCTCCCCTCTCCTGTGTTGGATTCTCATATGTGATTAATGTTTGCATATCTCCAAGAACCCTCTTGGTTCCAATTACAGGTGGCAGATGTCTTGCATTTGTACTACATAATTCTAAAATGTTTACCCTCAGTGGTAAAAGGGTGAATTACCCCCTGAGAAATATTGTGTAATGGAGTGAAAATGAGAAACATAATGACTTCTGAATTCTGTGTTTCGAAGTGTTTTGTATTTCCAACCGTCACGTTTTTCAAGCTTATTCCTGCAACCATGAGGACTGGTAGCTTTTACTTTAAAATAACAACCGGGGTTCTAAGGAATATCCCAAGAGCCTTTGAACCTCAGAGATTCTGAATAACCCACAGGTACATTTTGTATTTCTCTGGATTAACTTAACCCTTGCAGTGCCTTTCTTCCCCCCCCCCCCCAAAAAAAAACAGTCCTACCCCTTCTATTGACAAAATGGAAACAGGGCATAAAAGCTGGCGTGCTCTGGGGTAGCTGTTTCCATCAAAGTAGGCTCCTTCGAGCTTTTTGCCAGCTGCTTTCAAATGCTCTTTGCTCAGCCAAAGCAATCATGTGGTATTAAAAAAATACACATATTATTGCTGAAGGAAGTGGGGGGAACTCTAATGATTGCAATGAGAATTGAAATGTTTGTAAATGAATTAAGCTAGTGTCTATCATCCTTTATTAGACTGATCTCTCATGGAAAGAAAAATAAGGTCAACACACAAGATTTCCCCTGCTTCCTGGAATTCTTGCATTTTTTCAGACTGATAACATGGAGTGGGGAGAGTGAGTGTAAAAATGCATGATCGCTGGCTGAAAGCTCCCTCCCCCCCTGCAGTCCTGGGAGAATGCCTAAAGCATGAGCTCAGATGTCAGGCAGCTCTGTGCATGGTGTCACACACTTCCACAAGCAAATTCACAATGACATTAAGAAAATAAGATCGGGAGCATAATCCATCAGGAAGTGCTTCTGTGCAATCTCCCATTAAAGCACTGGGGAGGTGCACAAGCGCTCATCATTTTAGTCGTGTTTTTGCACATCTGTCCATGCATTTTGGTGGAACAGGTACCTGAGAACTTCCCAGTAGACAGCAACCCTAGGGCCCTGTACTCCAATCACCCAGAGTGCCTGGGAGAAAAATTCCTGAAGAAAGTAGGTTCTCTTTATCAGATTACCTAACTGGCAGCCTCTCCGAGGCTCAGAAGTCATTTCCACAGAGTTCCGAGAATCTTTACTCCCAAGTAAGTGTACGTCACATTAAAGGCTGATATGAAAGAGGCTGGCCTTAAAACATTTCTCTCCCCAGGCTCACACAAATTGTTTTCTTAAATGTAGTTTTCGGTCACCTGCAACGCAGCTGCACATCCTATGCACAAAGAGCAGCCAGGGTGAATGGCAGCAGGGCGGGGGGGGGGGGGGGGGGCCACACTTGTGTCTCTCAATTAATCCCCTTTTTGTGGTTTAAAAATAAAGGCTGGACAGAAGCTTAGTCAGAAGATGTGAGCACAAAAGACTGTGCCGCTGTGGTATGTGCTTCTTAGGAAAAGATCTAGATGATTTGCATATGGCCACCTAAATATTTAATGTCTGCGCTGAAGAGAAAGGCAGGTTTGGAACTCCACCGTGCCCACAAGTGACAGTCTCCTTTGCTGGCTGAAATTGTGCAGTACGTGAAAGTCCATCTTGAGACTGCATTTTGGGTTGCAGATTTTTGGAGACCCTTTGGAGAGGCCTTTCAGTTTAGTAGTTTGTTATAGCTGCAACGATAGACTAAGAGGATGTTTTTTAAAGTTGGTGCAACTTAATGATGGGAGTAAAAATGGGTCAGCCACCTTGTTGGCAGGAGGAAAATGCTTTGACTCCAAAACCTTTATCAGTCCTCAGACTGATCAGTCATCCCAACCTCTCCCTCTCTGAATAGTTCCCCAGCAGTTATTATTTAATAAGAATACATGGTAGTTCTTTAATGCCTGGAGCTTTATAATGGAGGTGCTGCAGAAGACAGAATAGCAAACTGGTGGCCATACACCAGATGCAGCCCTACGAGTCTCAGAGGCAGAGCCCAGATGGATTTCATTAAAGGTCCTTCTAATCCCATGGTGGCGAACCTTTGGCACTCCAGATATGGACTACAATTCCCATCAGCCCCTGCCAGCATGGCCAATTGACTGTGCTGGCAGGGGCTGATGGGAATTGTAGTCCATAACATCTGGAGTGCCAAAGGTTCGCCACCACTGCTCTAATCCATTATCCTCTATCTTACAGTGACCAGCCAAGAAGCCTACATTCCCTGCTTATGGACAACAGCAATTGGATTTTTAAAATCCAGAGGTGTTTTACATCCTTATCTGGTCCTTAGGAGCCCTGCCAAATGTTTGTTAAGGTGTAGCAAAAGGTTTGCCCACTTGTCAGATTAGGAAAGAGGAGGGGAACACTTTCAAGTTGTACAAAAACAGAGATTACCCATACTTTAATGTTACCTCTGTCTTGTTGCGTGTGCCTGTCACACGAACGTGATACCTGTATATATTCATAATACTACACCTGAGTGGGCACAGACTTTGAAGTGCATATGGCTTTGATGTGAACTTTAATAAAGTCCACTTCCAGTCTGCAGATCACTCTTTGAAGAATAGTGTGGCCCCTAAGGTATACACCTGTACCTTGTATTATAGTTGTACTGCAAAAGTTCATTTAAATGTTTCCAAACGAATAAAATATTCTGGTGTTTTAATGTCTAATACAGTTTGCTGACCTTCTTGGCATTTTGGAACTTTTCCCTTTTTTTATGGCATTTGGTCATGTCTGGTTTGTTGATCAACTGCTCTTGGTAATTTGGATGTTTTCGGTCTAAAGGCCATAGCACCCTACAGACAATCCTAAAAGTGAAGTGAAATAGAAGTGGTGTATTTGCAAAAACTAAACCAAACCTTTTGAAACTCTGAATAGGTGTTCTGTGCTCATTTGCATAAAATAAACTTGCTTGCTGTATATCTAAATAATTCCTGCAGATAAGGGCAGGTACTGCAATTTAGTTTGCTTTCTATGTTTAAAAGAATGGAAAAGACTAATCATGGCCATCATGAAAATATTTACCAGAAGAAACAGACAGAGGGTTGAATCCAACCAGCTTTCCACTGATTAAATAGGAAGGAAAGTCCCCTTGAAAAGACAATGCTGTGAACCTTTGAACCTGCATAGTTAAAAGGCATGTGTAATGCGGACTGAAATAAGAACGGAATGTAGTGAGATTGAGTGAAAAAGTTGGCTAGATCCAACTCAAAAGAAGGGAACCCTCAACATATCTGTTGTAAAGTGTCTTTTTCCGATATAGGTGTTGCTTTACTTTTCTCACTGCTAAGGCTGCCAGAATGAAAGTGGGAGTTTGAGAATAGTTTTTAGACTGGAATCCAACATAAGGGATGTCTGTAATGTCGTTTAGAAGGACATCATAACCCCGTATGATAAAAGTGCTTGCAATGGTCCCGTGCATTCATGTCCTTCCTGTGAAAAACCTGCATCTCTCCCACAATTCACCCTTTGTTTCCTGTCTTGGTTAAACGCAGACATTCGATTGTGCTTGTCTAGACTTGGCCAACTCTCAGCTTTCATTAGCCATCTGTCAAAATGAGAATATGTAGTAATGATTTGCCTTTTAGGGGTAGATCAGAGGAGTAGTTATATACCCCTCCTCCCCCACCTTAGGCTATGTAAAGTATTAATCACTACTTTTACTTCTGCAGTGGGAAGGAAATGCCAGCCATGGAAATGCACTTTGCTAAAGTTAGAGAAAACTCAATGATCAACTAGCTCCCAAAATCAGAGGCCCCTTCCGCACATGCAGAATAAATTTCAATCCACTTTCACAATTGTTTGCAAGTGGATTTTGCTATTTTGCACACAGTAAAATCCAGCTGCAAAGTGGATTGAAAGTGCATTATTCTGCATGTGCAGAAGAGGCCTCTGATTTTGGCAGCCGGTTGATTATTGAGTTTTCTCTAACTTTAGCAAAGTGCATTTCCATGGCTGGCATTTCCTTCCCACTGGCCTCTCTCTCTTTGTTTTTTTAAAGCAGCGTGGTTTTTATTCCTAGAATGTGCAGGGAAAGCAGGAACGTAAGTTAAGTAATAGCTTTTATTAAGACCACCCAAAATAATTCAAAGCCGTTTATAATTGTGAGATCCCCAGGTTCACCCAGCTGGATGTTACAAAGCAAGGTGTGTGTATTTCACACCATGTTGTTTGCATCTTGTGGATATGTAAAGTCCCGTCAAGTCACAGCTGACTTATGGCAACCCTATGGGGTTTTCAAGGCAAGAAACTAACAGAGGTGGTTTGCCATTGCCTTCCTCTGCACAGCAACCCTGGCATTCCTTAGTAGCTATCAGACTAGATGTACAATTGGTCTGATGCTGAACGGATGTTGTTATGTTCTTCTCTTTTGGTAGTTTTTTTTAAATGCCTGCAGAATCACTCCCTTTGGAGCAGTCAAATGAGGTTCTTTGCTACCCATGCCACCTTCTCCTGAAGGTCTCTCAGCCCGTCCAGATTCTGTCCACATGGAATCCTTTTGCCACCTCCAGCAAAAGCATTACTTTTTGCCTCGAGGCAGTCTTCAGATGCATTTTGGCTTTTACGAACGCTTGTAAAGGAGGCCTCCAGAACTTGTACACCCAGTTTCCACAGTGGTTTATGTGATGTAATCTTGTGCTTCGGGGGGTGATGGGAGGGTCATGTCTAAAATGACTAGATACATTGGAATACTGACATCTTAATGAAACTAACTTTTATAACTCCCCTTTCTCATACACTGAGGTGTGCCCTTGGCTAGGTTCACTACTGCAGCCTTTCCCCACTATGGTTTACTGCTTTCTGCTGATGCCAAAAATAAGCAACAGAGCAAATTTTTGGCGAAGTATGTTCATACTAGCCCTACAGCAAACCTAGTTCCTATAATGTCAGTGGAGTTTGTGCAGGAAAACTTCCAGATGGGTTGCGGACCGTGGATACATCTGTCTTTCTCCCCCTTCACTGCTGTTGGTAGCACTCAAAATCCTTTCCCAAGATGGCTGCCTCACTTTTTTTAATCACTTCAGTGTTCAATACCTGCACTGTGAACCAACCTGTTGTTGGTTGTGGTGGGTTTTCTAGACTGTGTGGCCGTGGTCTCGTAGATCTTGTTCCTAACGCTTCGCCTGCATCAGTGGCTGGCATCCTCGAAGATGTATCACAGAGAAAAGTCTGTTACACACTGTGTCATAGTCTGTCATAGACACAGTGTGTAACAGACTTCCCTCTGTGATACACCTCTGAAGATGCCAGCCACAGATGCAGGTGAAACGTTAGGAACAAGATCTACCAGACCACGGCCACGCAGCCCAGAAAACCCACCACAACCAGTTGGATCCGGCTGTGAAAGCCTTCGACAGCCTGTTGTTGGTAGCTGCTTTGAGCTTTCTTTGGAAGAACAAAGTATCTATGTTTTAAAGAAGGATCCAAAAGCTGTGGCCCAGGCTGAAGAAAGCAAGCTGTCTAGCAAACACATTTGCTTGCACATTGAACTGGTCACAAGAAACAGAGAAGGTTGCTCCTCATCTTCCCTTGCACTCTTTCTGCTATGTACACTGAAAATAACTGATCCCCTTAAGTGGCGATTAAATTCCACCGTTAGAGCACAGATAATGTTTTTTCAGTCTCTTATATCAGCTATAGAAAATCGTGACTCTTGTTGTGCTGAGGGGATTAGAGATGGTTCCTATCTTTACAAAATTTATTGCAAGCAGGCAAAAGAAATCATGAGGAGTTAGGAGTCTGGAGAAGTCACAACCTTGCTGAGAACCGGAAAGGCCCTGCGAAATAGTTTTGGCATGTTTAGAATTATCTGAAAGTTGTGACTACGGCATTCTTGGTATTTGGTTTTTGGTAACCAAACATAATGACATGGCAGTCGCCCCATTGCTCCCTATAATGGCCATGTTTTGTTAGGAACAGGGGATTAGAGGCTATCAGACACACTATAGTTGCCACTGAAAATTTTGACAAACAAGATATAACTGAGTCTGAGAGATCCTTAAATGAAGTACGTTTTAAAAAGAATTTGATGGAATCAAGAAGATTTCAATAGGAACCAGTGAGAAGGTTCCACACGCTTGCCTACTTTGAAATCCTTGTTCCTCGGAGAAAAAAAATAAAAAGCAGCTGATTACTCCAAGGGTTGCTTCTCCTGAGATTGTCAAGATGATGCTTAGCATTTATTTTAAGAGTAGTCAAAGCACTTCACATGGTAGTGTGTTGTGTGTGGGGTGGGGGTGGGGTGGGGTGGGGGGTCCTTTTAGATCCTAGACATTTATCTGTGTCTGTAACATGCCATCAAATCATAGCAACTCTGTAGAGCTTTCAAGGTAAGAGCGTAAAAGGAGTGGTTTGCTATTGTCTTTCTCTGCCCAACAACCCTGCCATTCTTTGGTGGTTTCCCAAAAAATTGCTAACCAAGGCTGGCCCAGTTTAGCTTCTGAGATTTGACAAGACCAGGTTAGCCCGGGCCCATCCAGGTCAGGGCTAGGCATTTATCTACCCAGCATCTATTTAAAGATAGGCAAGGAAGGAAGGAACCTCGTCATGCAGAGTGGGAAGCTGCAATACTGCAGTCAAAGATCTGCTCACAACCTGAGTTTGATCCCAAGGGAAGTCATTTTCAGGTAGCTGACTCAAGGCTGACTCAACCTTCTGTCCTTCTGAGGTTGGTAAAACGAATGCCCAGCCTGCTGGGGAAAAAGTGCAGATAACAGGGGAAGGCAATGGCATACCATCCCGTAAACATACTGTGTCTACATCCTTTTCCACCAGAAGATCTAAGTGCGGTCGTTCATGGTTCAGTGGGAGTGCAAGAAGCATGTTTCCACTGTTGAAAATAATCCCTAGTGGTTATAAGCATTAAAGAATCCTTTTTAAGCGCAGCCTTCGTCAAACCCATAATTCTGTGCACTATTAAACATTATAATTTGATGAAATACAATTTATAGTGCATTGGACGACTATCGGCAAGACTTGTCTTTCTCCATAATTGTGCCCGCCATTTGCTGCCTGGTTCAGGAGCCCCCGTGTTGCTGAGGCCATTTGGAGAATGTTCCCAGGAGTTTACTCAGCTCGCACCACATCCAGTGGTGTTTGTGTTCCTTTGCCAACCCGTGCATGTGTGTTCTTTTCTTTTAAATTAGTAATCGTTGAAGCTTTGCAGAGTGTATATATATATATTAGAGAATCAGCTGCTCAGAGGGCTGGTCTACATCAAGGTAGACCATCCCTTCAAGTGGCTGCCATTCTAATATACACCCTGTGCGGGTTGACAAGGAACAGAAACTTTAATCATCACGCCCAAACCCTAGCCAAACTCCCTGCCCCACTCCCTTGCCAAACTCCCTCTACTGCTGAATTCTGGGTAGGATGACTATAATTAGTTAGGCCAAGTTAGTTAGTCATATGTAGCATATTCTATTGTTAGTAGTGTAGTTAGGACTGTTAGGATTGTTTTATTCTCAGGTTAATGGACTGTAATATTTTAGAGGAAGTTGCCATCTGAATTTTTTCTTATTATTGTTAGGTTATAACTTTGTTCTATCATTGTTTATAATGGACTGTTAAGCATGTTATTACTATGTACCTGTATAGATGTTACGTTGTTTTGTTGTTTGATATTCTACATTATTATTGTTGAAATGTATTGCATATCATATTGTTAGCCGCTCTGAGCCCTCCGGGGATAGGGCGGGGTACAAATATAATTGAAATGAAATAAAATTTTAAAAATACTGCCGCTCCACCGCCGCCCCTGAGCCCAAGGCTGTCTTTGGCACTCTGCAAGGCATGCAGGGCAAGCGAGCAAGCAAGTGGCATGGTGCAACCTTCCTCTCTCCCTCCTTGCTAACCAGCCAGGCAGAAGAAGCCTCCTCCTCCTCCTCCTCCTGGTAAGAGCCAGCATGGTGTAGTGGTTAAGACCAGGTGCACTCTGATCTGGAGAACTGGGTTTGATTCCCCACTCCTCCACCTACATGGCTGAGGCTTATCTGGTGCTCACTCCCACAACCCTGCTGGGTGACCTTGGGCCAGTCACAGTTCTTCGGAACTCTCTTAGCTCCACCCACCTCACAGGGTGTTTGTTATTGTTGTGGGGGGGGGGGAAGGGAAAGGAGATTGTAAACTCCTTTGAGTCTCCTTACAGGAGAGAAAGTGGGATAGAAATCCAAACTCTTCTTCTTCTAAGCTGGGGGGTGGGGGGGAGCTGTGGGGAAACCAGGAGGGAAAGAGGGAGGCTGCACAGCTTGCTTGCCTTGTGTGCCTTGGAGAAGGCTTTTTTTGCTGCTGCCGGAGCGGGGGGCAGGGGGAGTTTGGCAGAGAGTTTGGGTGGGAGGTGGGTGCGGCAGGGAGAGGGGCCAAAATGCACCCCCCATGTGACTCAGATGGATGGTGCCTGGTCAAATTACCCCCCTGCCCCCCCAGTTGCACTGCTGGTTGAGTAACCTCTCGTAACCAGCCCCTTCCTTCTCTCAGCTTTCTATTTATCACCCATAGATTGCCAGCCTCTAAGGTGGGTCGATACTATTATCGGAGAGGATAGTAATTTGGCAAAGGCCATCTTTTGGTTGAGATGAGATTTGAATCAAGAACGTCCTGACTCACAGCTCTTACTTATCACTGATAGCTAGTGAAAGGAGCCCATTAAGACTGGCGTTTATATCAGCTGAAGGGTACATACATGTGTGCCATCAAGTGGCAACTGACTCATGTTGATGCCAATAAGTGGGTTTCAAGACAAATGATTAAGCAGAAGTGATTTGCCATTACCTTCCTCTGCAGAGTCTTCCTGGGTGGTTTCCCATCCAAATAGTGACTCTGCTTAGATTCTGAGATCTGATGATATTGGACTATCACCCAAAGGGCAGGTAGATATTTGCAAAAAGGCTCTTCCTGGTACCTGCCAGAGGTCAAGGGCTGGTAAGCATATAAAAATGTTCAGGTTACCATGTACAGGGAGGAAAGTGACATATTGAAATTGAAACTCATGCAAAATGTGGCAGCCAGGCTCCTTTCGGGGATAACATCTAGGGACAGGATTACACCGGTCCTATATCAGCTAGACTGGCTGACAATCGAGTACTGGATCATGTTTAAAGTTTTGGTTCTGACCTTTAAAGCCATTCGTGGCCTCAGACCTGCATACCTGATGGACCGTCTCTCCATGTATCGCCACTTTGGGCCCCTCCACTCGTCGGAGGCGGACCTGCTGGTGATCCCTGGCCTCTACAAGGCCAGGGATCCTGGCTGGCCTCTACAAGGCCAGGGATCCTGGCTGGCCTCTACAAGGGCTTGGGCTTTTACAGCCCTGGCCCCTACCTGGTGGAATAGGCTCCCAGGTGAGATAAGGGCCCTGCGGGACTTACAGAGTTTCCGCAGGGCCTGCAAAACGGACCTGTTCCGCCAGGCATTTGGCCAGCCGGGAAAATATCGACATCTCGCCATATAATAAACATCTGGCCTCCCGTGGGTACAAGTAAGGGGGAGGGGTGGGAGTTTTAAAGCCGTCTGTAACGTTTTTATGGTTCTTACTTATTGAGTACTGATTGTTAGTTGTTTTTATGTTGGACACTTATGTTGGACACCGCCCTGAGCCCTTTGGGGGAGGGCGGTATACAAATAAAATAAATAAGTAAGTAAAGAAAGAAAGAAAGAAAGAAAGAAAGAAAGAAAGAAAGAAAGAAAGAAAGAAAGAAAGAAAGAAAGAAAGAAAGAAAGAAAGAAAGAAAGAAAGAAAGAAAGAAAGAAAGAAGAGCATACATACCCATTTTTGTACTCCTCCTAATGCGAGGCAGTTGTGAGCAGGGCTTTGGCATGGAAAGGAGGGCTCTGTAGCTCAGGCATTTGCGGCCTTACCAACCATGTTCCTTACCAAAGCGGAGCATTACATTTCACTGTGTACATCATTGGAGTGGAAACTCAGCAGCTGCAACGGCTAACGCTTTGCTGACTGCTCTTCTCACTAATGTGGGGGATAGGAGCTCTCCTGTTCATGTGACATAGCTTGGATTGCCAGATGTCCCTGCTTTTAAGAGAAGGTCCCTTATTTTATATGCCAACGTTTTAACAACATGTCATGTTTCTGAAATTTTTGGATCTGGGATCCTTTGAGGTTACTCTCACCCATGTTTATTATGCAAAATGCTCTGTTCCCCCACCCCCACCCCAAAAACCTCTCTGGCATCTTTAGTCAGTTGAATAATTGTGAAGATAACCTGCTTCAGTTGTGCCTGTGTCACAATGGAGAGATCAAAGGGTAAGTCAAGGAGGGGTATGCATTTCTTCCTTGTGGACAGGTGGGAGATTGTAACCCGTTTCACCCTAGAAACTCTTGAGTGTGTTTACAATGTGTTAAATGTTTTAAAGCAAAAAATAACTTACCCTACATATAAATAGCTTCCTCCCACATGTACCAGCCTACAAACACCTGCCCAAGTGGAGAGCTTCTAATTTAAATCATGTATCCAGTACTGGGATCTTGTGAATTTAGAGGCAGAGCCCAATTTTCCTCTGTCCAGCTAGGATTTTTCTTCAAACCTCTCACATTTTTGCCTGAGGCCATCTCTTTCTGCTGAGCCAATAGAAACAAAGCAAATACCTAGGAATTCAAATATGGTGGAACTTATTGTATCATCTCAGTTTGTAATAGAAGCAGCCTTCTCTACCACTTACATTTGGCTCATAGAAAAGAAGAGTTTGGATTTATAACCCTCCCCACATTTCTCTCCTGTAGGAGACTGTAGGTTTACAATCTCCTTGCCCTTCCCCCCTCACAACAAACACACTGTGAGGTGGGTGGGGCTGAGAGAGCTCCAAAAAGCTGTGACTATCCCAAGGTCGCCTCACCCAGCTGGCATGTATTGGAGTGCACAGGGTAATCTAGTTCCCCAGATAAGCCCCCACAGCTCAAGTGGCAGAGCGGGGAATCAAACCCGGTTCTCCAGATTAGAGTGCATCTGCTCTTAACCACTATGCCACTGCTGCTCAAAAGAGGTTAATCCAGTAGCAGCCCTTTAGTACTCAAACTCCGTATGAGCAACATGCTTTCACTGCTTTTGCAATTTATCCGCATCTGACAGATCGACAAGTTATGTCTTCACATTCCATTTCCTTTGACATGTTGCTGCATATTCTCAACATTATTTTTCCAGATTAAAGAATTTGCCATGAGACTTACTGAGGTAGCCTGGTGGGTTGTCTTTCCCGCACACTTTGTTTTGGTTCCCACGTGGATTAGTATTGGACTTCACAGTCGTTTGCACGATAAAAGTAATTATGGCAGCTTGGTTGGGTTTTCCCTGCGCAAAGTCAGTTCATTCTAAACGGGCTCTGTTTTACCTTTCACACCTTTCCAAAAGCCCCATCGTCCCACATTTGCCCGTCTGCAGCAGGGAACAGTTTGCTGGATGAATATTTAACTGCTTCCAAATTGTCATGGAAATAAGATGCCTTGAGGCTATTGTAGTTCTGGTTAGAAGTAGCTGGTACAATGCGCAGATATTTGTCCCGTTTGCCCAGAAAAGCCCATCAGTGGCATGCAACCAGTTGCCAGGCGTGGTGTGCTTCATGAGGTGGGCACATCAGAAAATCAAAAATGAGGCTGTATGTGAATCATACGTGCTTTTAGACGGGTGTTGCTAACTCTTCCCAAAGAACAGTTTGCCTTTGAAAAGGACATGCAAAGGATTTAACATTCTTTATAGCACTGCTGTCCATGTCATTGATCCAGCCTATGGCCTTTTCTGGATGAGTCATTTACTATGTATCTTGCCTGCAAACGCTGCAGGTTTCTTTTCCTTTTAATTCCACACATTTTTTTTCTCCATTTTTTCTCCAGAAATATATTCCCTTTATTTTTCTTCCATTGTTTTCCCAAGTGCTTTTACCTGGATTTTTTCTATCAATTTCCAAACCAGCTTCCCTTGAGAGTGTGATCTTGCTGAAACAGTCTTTATTTCTCAGTCCTGCCAAACGCCCGGCCCTTATTCATGCACCCAACCTCTCCTTCACCCATTTTCTTCTCCCCCTTCTCTGTTTTTAAAAGGATGCTTTTTATTTCTCTTTCTTCTATCAAACTAGTGATGTAATCTGCAGTCAGAGACACTAGCAGGCTCGGTTGGATTAGCGTTGTCAGTTTCATATAGAACTTGCAACATTCAGGCAGAGTGGCAAACAAACAGTGTCGATTTCTGTTGGTGGGTGTGGATGGACTACAATATGATAAAACACATCAGCTTTGTCTATTTCACACAGAGCTTGTGATCTTAAAGTTCAGGCAGCGGCTCATTCCGCACATGCAGAATAATGCACTTTCAAATTGCTTTCAGTGCTCTTTGAAGCTGTGCGGAATAGCAAAATCCACTTGCAAACAGTTGTGAAAGTGGTTTGAAAACACATTATTTTGCGTGTGCGGAAGGGGCCAGAGATACAAACTAGCATGGGTGATTGGATCAGATTGGATCCAATCAGCTTTGTTAATTTCACATGGATCTTAATGTTCAGGCAGAGATGCAAACTAGCATGGTCAATTGGACCTGCTTTGTAAATTACATATCGAACTACCAATATAACATTAGAGCAGAGAAGAAGAGTTTTGATTTATATCCCACCTTTCCCTCCTGTAAGGAGACTCAAGGTGGTCTACAAGCTCCTTTCCCTTTGTCTCCCCACAACAGACACCTTGTGAGGTAGGTGGGGCTAGAGAGTTCCGAAGAACTGGGATTAGCCCAAGGTCACCCAGCAGGAATGTAGGAGTGCAAAAACACATCTGGTTCACCAGATAAGCCTCCACCACTCAGGTGGAGGAGTGGGGAATCAACCCCAGTTCTACAGATTAGACTCCACCTGCTCTTAACCACTACACCACGCTGGCAACTCTTAACCACTACACCACCAGAACAATTTTGAAGCTGGGGACAATTGAAAAGAGTACTAAGAATGCTTGCTGCATATAATGGAGGACTGCTGCAGTAACAATTCTATGTTACTGTAAATCCATAGGGACTTCGGGTGGTTTCCTCATTACCGAAAGTAATTGTTCCTCCTTACAAGTTTATCTCTTCTATTCAGATTCTACATTGTCAATTCATCAGCCCCTGGGAAAGGATCACACCCATTGTGAGTGAGTAATTCACTCTTTTGAATGGATCTAATTTCATCACTACTTTTCAAGTTAAGATAATCTTTTCAGTGGGAGGTTCCCTTCCCTTTCTCCAACCACCTGAAGAGTTTTCACCTGTGTGTGTTATGGGCCATCAGGTTCCTTCTGTTTTATGGTGGCCCTATAAATTAAAGGTCCTGATCAGGAGGGCTAGGCTAGCCTGATCTCATTTGATCTCAGAAGCTAAACAGGGTTGGCCCTGGATAGCTTTTGGGTAGTAAACCACCAAGGAATCCCTCAGTTGCTTTGCAAAGGCAAACCAGTTCTGTTAGTCTCTTGCCTTGAAAATCCTCTGGGATTGTCATGTCAGCTATGACTTGGTAGCATTTCACACATACATGAATTAAAGACCTTCAAAACATCCTATTAACAACACTGCTCTTGCAAACTGAAAAGTCCTGACTACTATGTCTCTACATAGCAAATTCCCAGATTATGTTATATGTTAACAAAGCATGGAAATTTCAAACTAAGTATTAAGATTGGGGATTATAAGCATTCATTGCAAATAAGATCAACTATGACCTCCGTTTGGAAACATAAGTTAGGGGAAAATATGCAAGCAAGATAACAAGCAAGGAAGCCCCTTGAATAAACCCTTGAACGAAACCGTCTCTTGTCAGGACAGAAAAGAAGCAGAAAGATATAGTATTCAAAGTGACAACACACAGCATATTTAGACTCATGTTTAGATGTATGTCTGTTCTGACAGAACTGTAAAAATGTGTTACTGTGGCAAATGTCATTATATCAGTTTGCTTTGATGAGTAAAAATTGATTGTTAAAACATGTGCCAAACTTGCACAACCTTACTAATACAGCACATATTAGTAAGCTGTGCTCCTCCTATTTTTTCCCTTAGATCAAATAGAAACTGTCAGAAACTGTCAAGTGCAGCCAAATACATTGCATGCCCACTATCCAATCCAAACACTTGTCAACTGCCAAATATTAAATCAGATATGAAACACAGATCATAAATATTTAGTTAGCATTGGAATATTCAGATAATGTCTGATACACAGAAAATTTTGAGGATCATTTTGGGGAACAAATTATTGCTCACTCTGGATGGAACACACTGTTTCCAAAGACCTCTGTCTTTCCTTTTACTGGAATGGATTCTTGTTAACTTCTGGAATCTACTGAGATCATGCTATTCAGAGAATGCTGCAAGAGAATAAATGGGAACAAATCAGGCATAAAAATTTGAGCCCTCAGAAAACAGTGGAGGAGCACTCCATTAGACTCTATAGACTTTCCATGATAGACCATGACACCTTCAGCAGAAACATTTCAGAGGGAGACTCCATGAGAAGTTGCTGGGTTTGGAATTCATATGCAGATGACACTTTGATGCTATCAGACTTGGTAGGGACTTGGGGTGGTTTCCTCATTACCAAAACTAATTGTTCCTTCTTACAAGTTTATCTACTCTATTCAGATTCTGCATTGTCAATTCATTAACCCCTGGAAGAGGATCACATTTACAGTGAGTGAATAGTTCACTCTTTTGAATGGATCTAATTTCATCACTGCTCTTCAATGTAATGTAATCTTTTCAGTGTGAGGTTCCCCTCCCTTTCTTTAAGTACTTCACCTGTGTGTGTCATGGGCCATCAGGTTCCTTCTGACTTATGGTGACCCCATGAATTAAAAATCCTGATCAGGATGGCCTAGGCTAGCCTGATCTCATTTGATCTCAGAAGCTAAACAGGGTTGGCCCTGGATAGTATTTACAACAGCCTTGAGAGATAGGCAAGACTGAGAGTGATCAGCTCAAGGTCACCCAGCAAATATCATGACACAAATATCATGACACCCAGGAGTTGGCTCCCATGGGGGATTTCTGTAGACAGTGGAGTGTCAGTAGAGAGTGACTTTCTGCCTTCCTCCCCCTGCTAAACCCCCCAAATAACTCCTAAATTCTTTGGGGAATTCTGGGGGAACCCCCAGGAACAGCATCAGGGGAAGATGAAGGGAAGGAAAAGGAGCTTGTAAGTCACCTTGAGTCTCCTTACAGGATTCTTGTTAAAGTTCTGGTCTTCTTGCTGCTCAAAGTGTTCCAGAATTTAAAAAGTAATACTTAAAGATTAATACATTTATTATACCATAAGCTTTCAAGAGCCAAAGCCTACTTTATTTGAAGCATGATCTGTTATATTCCGTAAGCAGAGCAGAAGAAGAGTGGCATAGCTCTACTACAAAAAAGAGTCTAGAACAGGGGTAGGGAACCTGCGGCTCTCCAGATGTTCAGGAACTACAATTCCCATCAGCCCCTACCAGCATGGCCAATTGGCCATGCTGACAGAGGCTGATGGGAATTGTAGTTCCTGAACATCTGGAGAGCCGCAGGTTCCCTACCCCTGGTCTAGAAGGACCAGTTTCCTAGAAGTAGATGTGTTACATGTGTTGGCAGTGTGGTGAAATAGTTAGAGAGACTAGGACAGGGTCGGCAACCTTTACCACCCAAAGAGCCGTTTGGACCCGTTTTCCACGGTACTGAAGATCTACTGAGCCGGAAAGGCGGCTCGGCATGGAGCCGCCTGCGGTTCGGCCCCTCCACTCACCTTTCCTTCCAGCACTGGGAGGCGGAGGCACCGGGCAGGGAAACCCCCTCTGCCGGACCGAGTAGGCAGCTGCCTGCTCTATGGGGCAGAGGGGGTTGTCCGCTGCAACGATGGCAGAGGGGGGATGGCGGCTGCTCTGGAGGGACACAGCCACGCTACCATCTGACCTCCAGTGGTTGGAGGGCAGCATGGGTGTGTCCCTCCAGAGCAGCGCTGGAAGGAGAGGTGAGTGGAGGGGACGTGAAAAGCAGTGCCCTCACGCACGGAGCCGCCTCCAGTTTGGCCCCTCCACTCACCTTTCCTTCCAGCGCTGCTCTGCTACCCTCCAACCTCCAGGCCATGCGGAGCCGCAGTATAAGGCTGAAAGAGCCGCATGCGGCTCCGGAGCCATGGGTTGCAGACCCCTGGACTAGGATCTACAAGACTGGGGCTTGGATCCAAGCAGAGATTTCTACAGTCTGAAGACACTTTTTTTGCCAATTCCTCCTTCCTGCTGCAGACCTTCATCTTTGATTAATTTATCATTTGTTCTGATTAAAATGTCACTTGTGAAGCTTCAGCAGAGGAGGCAGACTTGGTCATTGCCCTAATTGTGTCATAAACGTATTTATGCCTATCACAGCCCACTTGCAGTTTCAGATTTACCCATAGGCTTGGTAGGCTGAAGCATAGGGCCTCAAAATCTAGGGGGCCTCCGGCCAACGTGCATAATATTTTTGACACTATCGTAGGCCTTTCTTACACATGCTGTCATAAAGCAACGTCATCTCCAAACAACCCTTCAGAATTCTGTGTTAAGCCGATAACTGGACACTAGCATTGATTTCTGTATTGATTTTGTCCTTCCAGGACTTCACTGAAGTGGACCCCTTCAGGGTTTCCTTTCTAATAAATGTTGAAAATTAATTTTACTTTTTATTTTCAGATTCTTCTTCTTCTTCTTCTTCTTCTTCTTATTATTATTATTATTATTATTAATAATAATAATAATTTTATATACCGCCCTCCCCCTGAGAGCTCAGGGCGGTTCACAACAAGGTTAAAACATACATTAAAACATAATTTAAATATTAATTACATAAAAACAGAACCCATTTAAAAATGTGGATGGCGTCTGGCTACCCCCCTCCCCCTCTTGTGCCCACGGGAGGCCAGATGACATGGTAGATCTGAGCATGAACAAAAGATTAAGTGTTTACGATGTTCAGTTATGGCAAAAGTTTTTCACAGTGTTAATTTCAACATTTATGCATTTTTTTCCCCCAGTCGCTACAGTATTTAACAATAACGTCTTATTTTTGGGTTTACTCCATTTTGTTTCAAACGCTCTTCCATCTTCTGCCTAGTCGTGAGGGTGGGGTATTGGGGGCGCTTCACAAGTGGAATTCCCTGGGGTCCCTCTTCATCTAAATCTGGCACGGCTTGCTCGGTATTTACTTGGAGATATCATACAAGATATCTCCAAATTCGAAGGGACTATAGGTGAGGACAAAGCCAAACCACTCAATGGCTAAGTGTAGGATTCCTGGTTTTGAGCAGCAACAAAACAGGCAAACATTCAACAGGTGCAGCTTTCCCAGCATTCAGCAATAGTGCTGGAAAGAACAATACCTGTTGATCTGGTGTCATTTCATGCAACTGTTCCAAGGCAGAAGGCTTCCTACCAGGAACTTAACCTTTGCAGTGAAGTCATCGGAGAGTTCCTTTGAAAAGCAAGCAAAGTACCAACAAGGCGTAAGGGAGGTGATGGACTAGGTTGGAGTCTCCAACTCTGGTGCTCCAGATGTTCATGGACTACGATTCCCATCAGCCCCTGCCAGCATGGCCATGAACATCTGGGGCACCAGAGTTGGACATCCCTGGACTAGGCTATGTCCGGGATGCCGTTCTCCGCAGACGCTTACCTGCGATTCAGGGGAAAGTTGCGCCTGTTCCAGGAGGCGATTTGAATATCCAGCCCCGCCCCTCCCTCCTTCCTCGCTTCAGCGGCTGCTGTGCTCGGTCGAGCCTCCCATTCAGAAATCCCACTCGGTTAGCAGCATCTATAGCAGCTATAAAAAGCATCCCGCGTGCTTTTGGGCCGCTGCCCGCAGCCTTGCACCGCAGGAGGCAAAAGGCACACAGTGTACTCCCCGGTCTGGTTGGTCACCTCGAGTCACCTAAGCGGCTGCGGCTGCAAGGGAAGTTGTTGGGTCTGGGACGTCTGGACTTTGGCGGCTTAAGCGAGCGGGGCCCTGGGCCAATGAATGAACCCTCAAGACCCGGACAGTCTGCCATGGGGAGGGGGGGGGGCAACCCCGCATCCTTTACTCTTTTCGAAGCGCTCTCCCGCGTGCGATTTGCACGCCTCCTTCCCTCAGCCATGCCAATGGGTTGCTTGCTACTGTCTATTTTTTTAAATTCTTATCCTTATTTCCCCGCTCCTGCGTCTTGAACCACCAGCGGGTGTTGTAACAAAGCCCAAGTGAAACTTTTTCCCGGCGTGGAAACAAGTTTGGCAGAACGAATGCACGCTCTCTTGGAAAAACAAAAACAAAAGTCTGGTAGCCTTGAGCAGGGACGAAAGCAATTCACATTAAGAAAGGGGAGGGAGACGGCCATCCGAAGTGAAACTTCCTACGCAGCGCCCCCCATCAGGATTGCCTCTGTGGCCACTTCCGCGAATGCAGAATAATGCACTTTCAATCCACTTTCACCGTTGTTTTTCAGCGGATGTTGCCATTCCCCACAGTAAGATCCAGCTGCAAAGTGCCTGCGGCCCCGTGGCTTCTCTGGGGCGGGCAAGGCCGGCTGCGCCGCTTCCCCTTTAAGGCTGGCGTTTGCCCGTGCGGGGAGAGGGCGAGGGCGCGCGAGCGTGGCCGTGTCTCCTCCCCCCGAGTGACACAGCGCTTGGCTATGCCCTATCAGTAACTTCAAGCCCACAAACTCCACCTTCGACGAGAGGAAACTGTGGGCAGAAGGAAGCGTAGTGAGCGAATCGAGACAGACAGTGAATCATTAGCAAACTGCAACGCCGGGATGAACTTGTCGGGAACCTAAAAGGAAGGGGGGAGGGACGGGAAGGGAAGGGAAGGCAGAGGAGCAACCAGCAGCGCCGAGGGTTTCTGTCGCCTCCTCCGCTCGGCCGGAGGGACCCTTCCTTCCCTCTTGGCGCGGCCGGGTTTTGTCCGAGACGGTCAAACTGGATGTAACGAGCTGGTGGAGCGCCAGTCCAAGATGCTTCTGGTGTCCCCGCGGGTAGAAGCACCACGCATGGAGCCGCACATGCCGGTAAGTCCGAAGCAGGCTCCCTCCGGGCGCGCGCGGGTCTTCGGTCCGGTCCAGTTGGAGGGGCGCTTGCTGCGGGGGGGGGGGGGGGGTCCCAAGTTCTCGGGATGGGCGAGTCCTGCTCGTCCTCCCTCTCCCGAGGCTCCGTCCCTTGCTGAGTTTTTTTTTATTGTGCCTTTGGGAGACCGGGAGAGGGGAAGAAACTAAGGGGGCTTTTGTGTTTTGGGGAGGGGGGGGGAGAAGCAGACTTCGTAAGAGGCTCCTGCTCGCCTTGTTCCGGCTTGTGTCAGGCGTCCCCCTCACTTGGGGGCCGGGGGGGAGAGATCTCTCGGCGATGCGTGTTTAAAATGGTGGTGGATCAAGGTGATTCCTTGCCATCCGAGTGGCTGGTTGGAAAAGGAGAGAGGAGGCGCCGGGCGCAGGACAAGCCGGCGTGTGCTCGTGGAGCAAGATCGGTCCAAGGAAGACAGACAAAAGTGTGGCTCCCCCCCCCTTTTTTCTGCTGGGTGTCTGGCTGAGAACCAGCTGCCGGGGGGGGGGGGAGAGGAGGAGGAGGCCGGGGACGCGCGCGGGCTTCACCCGCCTCCCTTCCCCCGTGTTCTCCAGCCTGCCACAATCCGAGACTGCCTCTCGCGTCCCGGAATAGTTTGGTTCCTTCGGCAAACACCGCTGGCAGCTCGACCCCGCACGGCTCTGCCGCCGCCAAGATCGCCCCTGGCCCGCTGGCACAAAGCCACGGCGATCAATGCAAAACGAGGCTTTTACTGGGATATTGGAGGCGGGGGGGGTCGGTGGGTGGGTGGGGGGAAGGAAATCTGCATCAGGGTTGTAAAAACGTATCTCGACATCAAGTCTGGGAAGGAAGCGGCCGGGGTTTGATGTTGGCGTTATTATTATTATTATTTTTAAATAGCCTGGGTTAAATGCTGACTGCACAGAAGACTTAATAGGATTAGAGAACTGCCAGGACGTTCAGTCTGAGGCGCTGTTGTGGCATCCCTGGGTAAATAGAGCCGGGCAAGAAGGCTGGTTCAGGCTAATGAGGGGGGGGGGGGGCTTTAAACTTAGCTCAAGCAGATAGGCGTGAATCCGGGAAGGGGGGGGGGGCGTGATGTTTCTGAAAGGTATCTCCTGTAGGGCGGTGCTAAAGAAACTATTGAAAGGTGGGAAGGAAACTAGAAAGTGTTTGTTGGTTCGCGGTTCCTTTTCTTGTTAGCAATTTCAGTTTGTAAAATGTAAAAAGACTTTTTTTTGGGGGGGGGAGGGGGATTCACTGTAGACCTGTACCGTTTATCTTCTCCCTCCCTCCACTGCTATGCTCCGCAAGATTTCAGACTGTAAATTCTTTGGGGTGCAGACCTGTTAAAACCTTGCGTTTATCTCAGCTGTGATGTGCGTTGACAATAAATGTTTTGCTTTAATAACAAAGCTGTGTTGGATTTTTGTGGGGAGGGGGCTGTTGAAAACCTGTCGCCTGCCAAAGAATCCTGTGTGATCCGAAAGCTTGTTTCCAACACTTAAATATGAATTGATCCAAACACTTGCAGTGCCTTTCTTGCCTCCTGGTGAAGCCCTTCACTGTGGGTTTTTTTTAAAATCCACCCATGCTGACTCACTTTAAAAAAAAGTATTTTGATTTCTCACCCTGTGATTAAGAGGCAAAGTGGAAGGAGCCACTTCGCCGGGGTAAACAAGTAGCTTGTTGTTGACTGGGCTGTACAGCTGTCTCCCTTGTTAACCCGGAGGAGGAGATGGTGGCCCCGGCTCTGCTGCTGCTGGCGCTGCCACCGTGCTTGGGTGATTCATTATTAGGATCTCTCTGCCTTCTCCTTTTGGTGTCGTTTGACCCCTTCTAAATTAACTCACCACCATGGTTGCTGGGACCCCTCGACTGGAGACGGGGGGGGGGGGGTTAAGGAATGGGAGGTGGATTTGTTTGGGTGGCCTCTGGCTGCTACTTACTCTTATATTCCCAGGCTGTGCAGCATGCTTTTGTTATGGGTTTACTAAAGGGGAATGAGATGTAAGAGGTGGGGGGAGATTCTGTAACCAGGGAGATTAGGGGGAGGGTATTCCTGCTCCCAAGGGTGGAGGAGGAGACTGGCAGCTCCCCCTGCAAGAATTGGCTTGTGCTTTCTTTTTGGACTGCTGCTCCTTCTTCCTGGAATAATAAATGTAAAAACCTCTCTCTCTCTCTGTCTTTCTCCCTGAGCCTGATGAAGCCAGGGAGGGAGGTGGGGAGGAGAGATGGCACAGCGTCTGCAAAAGATCCTGGCGTTTGTAACAGGAGATTAATAGGTTGCAGGGGAGTCTCTGTTGCCATCTAGCATCATCTGCTCTCTGTTTCCTATCTCTGCAATTTGCAAAGGCTCTCAGGGGCTACCCGCCCCCCCCCTTCCCCTGCTAGTCTAAGGCAAGGATCTTTTCGTTTTTGCAAAGATGCTGCACGGAGAAGCCTCCCTTCTAGCAGGAAGGGTCGGGCATGACTTTTGAATGGACCCTCTCTGTGTTTTGGGGTTCAATGCCTGCCTTCTTTTGCGTGTTTGTCAGATGTGCTGTCTGCTTCGGGGAGTGTGTGGTCCTGTGGGGTAGGTGGATGCGGTGAGATGCTCGTGCTTGCCCACCTGCAGCTCCTGTCATAATTGGGTTGAGGCTTTTCTCCCTTTTTTTGTTCTTCTTTGACTAATGCCAGGGCGCCTGTGAATGTCTCAAGCAAGAAGTTCCAGGGATTAAGCCTGCTCGAAAGTCTCTCTTCAGACAGCAACTTCAAGGATCTTGGTGCTTGACAAAAAGATGAGGCCAAGGGAAAAAAAAGACTCTTGCCTGTTCTAGAGGCCTTACAACTTAACCTTACAAGATATTGAAAAGAAAGAAGGCTCTGGCTTCATTTTTTTAAGGAGGCAGTGCTTCAGACAAGGGGTAGTTGGTTTGTGGCCACTCTTAGTGACGCAACTGTGCTCTGCCTACACCAGAGGCACTGTCTTTGGTGTACTCACTTTCTGGGTGTCAGATCCTGAGTTGGGAAATGTGTTTAGGCCCAGGTGAGCGGTGGTTGTTCAACACATGCTCGAATCTTTCTGGAAGATGGTTCTCATGCTCCATTCTGTAACTTCCAAGGTTGACAGAGGTTGTGGTGCTCCAGTTATTTCTCTGCAGAGGTGTGGGAGTAGGCAGGAAAGGGGAAAAAAACCCTCTTCTTTTCAGCGGGCACTGCGGGTAGAAGGGGTGGGTTGTGTTGGACCACAGAATCTACTCCATCTAGTCTGAAATTGCCAGCTACATCCCGGCTGTGTAAAAGCTCTGCTCAGGAGGGAACTCGCCCACAGTCATCCTCAAAAGTATCCCTTCTGTTCCATTCTACACAGTTTCCTTCCACCTCCACATTCCCCCACCAAACAAGCTATTCCTCTCCTACTCCTACCCCAAACACTGTGAAAACTGTTTCTCAGACAGATCTGTGTTGTGCAGAAGGGCGGGGGGGCGGGGCAGGGGGGGGAGCACACTATTTAATACTGACTGATCTTTTCTGCCCTTAAGAAATGTGTCTGGGAATAGAAATTACGCAGTTAGGATGTTCCCTTGAAAACCTGATACTTTCAACTAGCGAAGAGTTAACTACAGCAACTAGTTGAGAGAAAATACTTAATTTACCTATTATATAATTCTCTTGTGTTTCTATATTTAGGTCTTCAATCCCTGGTTAATTCCTAAAGCATTTCAGTTCTGGAGGTCTTATGCTTGTGGATAAATTGAACAATCAAATCCTAAAGGGACTCTGGATGGGAGTGTCTTGATGTTTCAAGAAATTCATGGACCTGGGATTTGGCATGTATGTGGGGAACGGTAAATCTATATTTGAGCACTTCTAACAGCTTGCCCAGTTATCAAACAATGGTGTGAAGGGCAGTGTGTATTCAGGGATTCTTTGGTAGGCAAAGATATAAAATTTAGTCCTGGCTGCAGAATTCAGCATTCCAGGGACATGTTTTCTGAAAAACATTTTCTTCTAAAATCTAGGTTTCTATTCTGCAAAGGTGGGCTTTAAACTGTGTGGGTGATACCTGGTGACAAGGTACCAATGGAGTCAATGTGAAAATCCGGAAAGCTTCTCTGGGTTTTAATCTTGGCAGACAATCTGTGCGGGAAACTTGGATCTTTTCCACAACTCAGGGTTTCCGTGCCCTGATGGTGGGTTGGAAAAAGTGCCCTGGAAAGAGTTGGCCTAGTCATTCAGTCCTCTTGTTTACTAGTGTATTTATTCAAATATTGATACTCCGCCTTTCCTCCTGGCTCAAGGTGGCTACAGGGAGGCTGTGAGATGTGAGGTGACTCCTCTTGGGTTGGTGACATTTCCCATTAACGCTCCAGTGTGCCTGTGGCATGAAGTAAGATAGCAGCTTGCTACTTCCTGGAAGCTGGATTGAACCGGGTTAGTGTGGTGGCTTGGAATGTCAATCTGGATTCTTGACAGATGTCATAGGTATGTTGGAGAGTTCACCATTAGCTCAGGCAGCTGCTTCATTTGGTGGCATCACCAGATTGAAATGGTCATGTGTCATGGCTGTTATACGGCTGCCGTGTGGGAATCATTGAAAATATGGTGGCAGTTGCCATAGATTGAGCAATTTGGTGAAGTAGTATGTTAGGAAATCTTCATTCGGCTACTACAAGCAGCTGTCACGAGAAGCCTGAAGTGGTATGCAGATCTCTTACTTGGCATGGTGGCCTGCTACACACATTCCCATAATGTAAGCGTCAGTTCAAAGAAACAAAAATGTTCCTGTCCAATTTTCTTTATCCCATGTTCCCCAAGACATAGATATTTGGACAAATGGGAAGGCTGGATAAGTAGAAATGCAGTTTTGTAGGTATTATCCTGGTATCTCTATAGTACATTTAATCTAACACTCTCCTCCCACCCACCCCCCACCCCCCGAAGCTCAGAACAGTGTACACAGCCCTTCCTTCCTCATTTTATCCTCGCAGTAATCCAGTGAAGCAGGTTAGACTGACACACAGTGACTGGCCCTGAGGTCATCCAGAAGCTTAATTGCAGGGTGAGGGCTTGAACCTGGGTCTCCTGGACCCTAGTCCAGTGCTCTAACTTAGGGATGTCTAACTCGTGCTCTTCAGATGTTCATGGACTACAGTTCCCATCACCCCCTGCTAGCATGGGCCAATTTGCCATTCTATCAGGGGCTGATGGGAATTGTAGACTAGGAACATCTGAAGCGCCAGAGTTGGACACCTCTGCTCTAACTGCTACGTCACACTGGCTCTGCTCATGCAGCCACATCATTGGTGATGACTTAATAATTATCAAAGGGCCCTGTGAGAACCCAAAGATTAGGCTGGAGGGTTGATCGCTTTCTTAAAACAGCTTCAAGGAGCTCCTGGCTGTCCAGTCCAAAGGCCTCATGTTTTATCCGGTGGGCACATATTAGTTATTTTCTTAATCATCATATCCTTTTAATAGTGCCAAAAGCAGCTCACCGCACCAAAAAAGGTGGGACACACAAATCCATAAATTAATATAGAACCTGTAGCGAACATCCTAATCCTCATGGATCTGCAAATTAAAGGCTTCACTCCCCCCTCCCTCTTTATAGCTAGACGGATTGCCTGTCTGTACCTTCCACAAAGTGCCACTGAGCATAATGTGAGCAAATCACAAATCAAGTGCAAAACACGGGCTCCCTCCTTTCTCTTCTCCCCCTCTTTGTGCTTCCCTTCTGGAGCAAGATTATTGGAAGCTAAAGCTGCTGATGTGAGAGATGGACCATATGGTGCCTCCATAAGAGAGAACGCTGAAATGGCCTTGAACCTGCCGGACTGACCAGCTGTTTATTGCCAGGAAGAGTAGCTAATCAGCTCTTCCCCTTAAAGAAACATTCACCTCTTTTCTTTCTTGGGATGCTCTACAGTTTGCATACCAAACAGCTTGTTCTCAACAGGAGGAAAAAAGTATTGGTGTGGTGCTTTGCCCTTGATAGGGGTGTGCTTCAGGCTCATGGACATCTTTGACATGGGCAAGTCTTGATGATTCTGGAGGGGGCAGCTGCAAGGGCATCTTAGCATACAGATGGGCAAGGAAGTTCAACTGTTGTGAAGGATTTTATTGTTCTCAGACATTTTACTCTCTTTTATCCCCCCCCCCAAAGGGTTACTACCTCCTGACTTCCTTCCCCTCTCTTCAATGAAGCATCCCCCCCTCCCCGTGCGTTGAGAAAACACTTGCTCAAACACTTGCAAGCACTTACGAAGCGAGAGGCACGCAAGACCAGAAGATGAGCCAAAAACCCTCTCCGTTTTTTGGCAGTTACCTTTTTTGGTTCTCCATATGTTGTGGGGAGGGGGGAAAAACAATTTAGGAAAAGATGTTTCTGGTTGGAAAGGGAGAGGAGGAGAGAAAAATGACAAGGAAATTCCATGTTAGGAAAGCATTAGCAAAGGGCGACTTCTAATGTTTTCCTGCCATTGACGTTGATGGTGACACAGCTGTGTGGGCTGAAATGGGAACGTCACCAAGCTTTTAAACTCAACCAGGAAGTAGTCTGTTGCTCAGGGATGAAAAACAAATATAAAGCAGTATATCTTCTGCTAGCTGAAGTTAACAGCTTCTCTCCAGCCAGGGGAAGGTTGTTTCATGTGCAGAGCAGATTTTGCAATTTCTCAAACGCTGTTCCCCACTCCCACCCCTTCCAGCACACTCACACACTTTTAAAAAAAAAGAAAGCTCCCCCGTGATGATTTCGATTTGGAAAGGAGAAGATGTTTCTCTTTGGTATCAGAGGAAGAAAGCACGGAAGGAGACTGTGCCTAGCAAAATCGCCCTGAGTCTCCAGTCGCTGCAGAAAGAGGAAATGCAGTTATGTGGCCCTTGAGAGATTTAATTGATTTCATTGTCATGAGCTTTTGCAAGCAGCAGCCTATTTTACCAAATGCAATAATCTGTGGAACCTGAATTCTGCCTGTCCAAATGTCTAACTGCATTTAAAGAAAAAGCAAAGAGATTAAGGGTATGACTGAGAACTAAGTAATGTATGATGGGATGGAACCTGTGTTTGGCACCTGAATCCCCTCTGCCCAGTTTCCACCTCACTTCCACTGGCCAAGGTGCTCTACTCATTTTTTTTTAACAGGCTTTTTAGTCACCAGAACTACTGTGAGAATTTGGTGCCAGTGATAGCTGGTGAAATCTAATCACCATTTGTACTATATCTTGGGCTGGATGGTTATATACTATGTTGTTACCTGTTTGTTTCTTCAGGTCAAATTCTTCCTCCTATTCTTCAATTTTGTGTTGTGAAGGGCATATTCGGTCACTGAAAACTTAAGAGAGTATCAGTTATGTCCACAGAGTTCAGGCCCTGGGATTTTTCTGATGACTACTTCATGCTTGACTGTCCCTCTGTACCGGAACATTGCTGGTGGCAAGATGAAAACACCAACTTGAACTGGACTTCTTGTATTACAGGATAGAACTTTCTGAGCTCATCTGAAGAAGAAAATATATGATGCAGCTCTTAGTTGGGATGTGGGCTCTGTAATTTTTGTTGTTGTTGAAACTATCTTATTATGAGGAATAATGAGGAAAACTACTATTGGATATCTAAATGGGAGGTAGGTACATCTGACTCATGGGGCAAGAGCTGCTACAAGTCAGTAGGATTTCTGTAGGAGAACTTGAATTATATCCCCATTAATTAGTGGAGAGAAGAGTCTGGGGTTGATCCCAGGTATTCCTGGGAGTGACATGGGAGAATAGGCAGGGGTGTATCATGCTGGCATCAGCTCTGAGCAGTAGACCTGGGCACTGGCATTGGCTCTGAGCAGTAGACCTGGACACCGGCGGTGGCTCCCGAGTGGTAGACCTGGTTGCCAGCACTGGTTCTAAGCAGCTGACCTGGACATTGGCGTGGGCTACAGGCGGTAGACCTGGGCTATGGACAGAAAAATCAGATTTTGTCTCCGACCTCCATTTTTCCTGGATACGCCTCTGGCAACAGGTGTAACTGGCACCTGCCACCACTGCCTCCTGTCCTGCCTGGTTCCAGTAGGCAACTCTATAGCCCATTCAGCTGGGGCATTGTCATTGGAGACAGTTTATGCTCTTCAGCTCCATTTGGGTGCTTTCATGGCCAAAGTTAGCATGAGTGCATAGCGGCAGGCTCTTCACCGCTCTTCTTGAAGCTTGGTGGCAGCAGAATGAGTGCAGATTTGTGAGCCTGCTGCCATGCTCTCCAATTGCTTGGGTGGCAAAATAAGTAGAGTTAACAATGGAGTTCTTTTTCTGGCTTGGAAATCAAAATGTTGTGAGCTGGTGCTGTTTTCTAGTTACCCCCATTACCCTTCCTGTAGTATACTTGGTTGGACAGCACCATTTTTGTGGTTCAGCAATTCATGAGTCAATTGAAGTCCCCAAAGAGATTGGTGTGTTGTCTCATTTGTCATCTATGTTGGAGAATACTAGGAGATAGCATTGACTTGTAGAGTTGACTGAAGGGGCGGCTTCTGCAGGCGTTTGAAGTTGTCCTGAGCGTGTGCTGTGAAATTACTGTTTGCAGAAAGCAATTGCTACCTTGAAAAATAAAGTTTCCAGCAAGTGCTTGTTTGAACCAAACGTTACGTTTGTGAACGTTCCTTGTGAAATTGGCAAAGTACAGATTTTGAAACAGAAATCTGCTCTCTGATTGCAAGGTAGGCACATTTCAAAAAAAAAATATATGAAGCGGACATTTTGAAATTCCAAAAATGAATCAAGGTTTTCAAAGCCAGTTTTGAGTCTGAAAACATCAATGAACGTAGGTTACGAACACAAGCAGGAAAGAACAAAGTCCCATTCCTGAATCACCCACTGGACACTGGGTACTCAAACAATTTCCACTAGTGCCTACCTATTCAGTAATCAATGTCTGGTTGGAAGCCAGTTCTCTCATTGGGAGTTGTGAAACAAAGGCAAAGAGAAGTCCTGATTTAAAAGGAAAATTAAGTTATTAGCATTGTTTCCTCTCCTGGCCTTTTCAGAGTTGCCAGCAATGCAAGAGTATTTAGGGCAAGGTGCTTCTAAGTTACGATCCATTGCCAACTGGTTTGGTCTCCAGATAGTTAAATCTGCTCAAATTAGAAGGTGGCATCCTTCCAAGGACTTTTCTTTATACCTGTCAGATTTGCCACTCGCTTATTTAAGAAATGATTAATAATGTATATAGCTAATTTCTTCCTTTGCTGCCCCCTTTTCCCAGTGTGACCCACTACTTTGGGGGGGGGGGATTGTATTTCAAACTGAAGGATTTGTGTGTCCAAGGCTGTGCGTCAAACTATTTTATATCAATATTGATTTTTTTAAAGGGGGGTTTCTGTTATAAAGAGGGAGCGTTTATCCCCCTGAGCTCTTGGGCAATTATCTCAGTGCCATAAATGTTGATACGCACATAATGGATGTAACTAAAAAAATCTCCTTATCCAAGCAGAAAAGCCTGGGTGTTTGTTGGAGCAGACAGAATGCTGAGAGTGTGAATAGACAAACCCATATGTCGTCAGTGAGAGAAATAAATGATGGACGAACAGGAGTTGGTTACTATGGATCAACACAATGCAACCAATTCCCATCATACCCCTCTCTTAATAATATACCCGCTCCGGTGCCACTGATGGGTAGCCAAGGTAGCACCAGTCAACTGTAAGCCTTTTTAAAAACAAAACAAAACAAAACTGTTCTTCAAGAATACTGGAGGCACAGAGCTACTGCAAAGTTCGCTTGCACAAACCCCTTCAACAAAGCTTGTGTGGGTGAACTTTCCAGGAGTTGTGATGTTGAGTCCAAAATGCAGGCAGCAGCATTCTGTTTGCTAGTAAATTTTGACAGAGACTTAGTAAATAGAGCTTTGGGGAATTGACTATTGTGGGCTTTCTTGGTTTTGTGGCTGTGATCTGGTAGTTTTCGCTCCTCTAACATTTTGCCTGCATTTACGACTGGCATCTTCAGAGGTATGTCATGGCGAGATGTGTTTCTCTCCACGGCTCAGTGTGTTAGGAGCAAAGACTACCAGACCACAGACACACAGCCTGGAAAACCCACAACAGCCAGGTGATTCCAGCCATGACAGCCTTTGACAATACGATGGGAAATTATTTGAGGCTTGAGTGTACAGAGGAACCTGTAGTAGTATGATGGAGAACTGTGCCTTGGTTAATTTCCATCAAGTACTCTGGCTTGTCTAAAAATAAAATTACTCAAACCAAAATGTACGTAGATTTTCAGAGGCGGGTATTCCAGAACACTTTACTATAATACAAAAATAATGGCATGATCAAGTGGAAGTTCTTAAAATCATTATTTTTGCATTTAAACTGTTAAGACTGCAGTGGATTGGTATATCTTTACATTACTGTGAAACTGCTGATACATTGATAAGGGATTCAGGGAGTGCTGAGACTTGGGTTAAGTGCTTTTAAGTACCAACCAGAGCTAAATACTTCTAGGCCCCATTGATTTCTGTCTCGCATTTCAAACATTCACATTTTTATCAAGACTAGATAGAATTTATCTGGATTCTAGTTCATCAGTGTAGCTCTTGGAATGTCACAAGAAGTTTACTATTTATACACTTTTCTCTCAAGAAACTCAAAATGGCTTACAATGTATGTATGTATTTATTTGTATGTATTTTTAGCCTGCCGTGCATCCCAAAGGTCTCAGGGTGGGTTACAACACAAGGGCCCGTTACAGTTTAGAATGTGAAATGGCAAAACAGTAGATAGCAGAAATTGCCTTGAGCCATTGGTTTTCCTTTCAAGAGTTGAAACAAATTCCTTGGCCTAGATGTAGGTCTTTCATTAGCCCCAGGGCATGCAGGTCTTTCACTAAACTCCAGTGGGCTACATTGACTGGTTTCTCTGAACCTCTTCAGGAGCTAATGCTATGAGATCCCCCTTTAGAACACATGTTGTGTGAAAAGCCTTCGCATGTAACCACACGCCAGGAAACACTATAAATCACATTCTCACCCCCCCCACTCCATCTTTACTATCTCTCTTAACATAAATGGTAAGTGCTCTGATGTGCGATCAGGTCGCTGTTGAGTTGGGTATTGTACCTTAGTTAACCTATAGAGGCCCCTGCAGTTAGAGGAGGGAAGGGAGCAATGAGTGATTTGGGAAGTCCCAGCCAGCCAGGGTGATGCTAGCAGCTGGTCTCTCATACAGCAGGGGTTACAGAGGAATCCCATTCTAGTCTTGTGCTTTCCTTCATAGTACAAAGTCTGTAGATCTGCAAAGGGAGAGGCAAGTACTGCATGTGCTGATCTGAGAAAGCCAGCCTGGCTGAGGATGGTGAATCATTAGTTCTGTATACCACCCAAGTTCTTCTGCATGGGAGTTCCCTGTTTTCCTATGTAGAAGGGGTGTCAAACTCTGGCACTCCAGATGTTCATGGACTACAGTTCCCATCACTCCCTGCCAACATTATGCTTCGTAGTCCATTAACACCTGGAGAGCCAGAGCTGAAAACCCCTGCTATATGTCAAGCTATCAACTTGTACTTGCAGAAAAGTACCCCTTCCTCCTTGCCAGTCCCACTGCTGTTAAAAATTGGTTGCTTTTAGGGACTGCTGGTCTGTCTGCACAAACTACCCAGGTGGCTGCTGGGAGTGACAGAGGGTGTTTTTTTAAAATCCTCCAATGAAGCAATGAGCCACTTAAAAATAATACCTGGGAATCTTCACAGTATTTCAGAGGTATGGGGTCCACAAAGGTTGCATTGTGTGCAGTGTGACGTTGCACACCCTGGTATCCTGTGCTTCTTCGGTGTGCACATCTGAGCAGTGCAGTTGTGTGGGATGGCAAAATATCATGGCCTGACCCAGCTCATTTTCTGAATAAGAACAAAGGCTCAAATAAGTGTTGGTTACAATTTGGGTGTCTGTCATTTGCATAATAGAAGAATACCTAACCGGGTTGCTCTCCTTTCTACAAATTTTATCTGGCAGCGCCACAGAATTGCTTAGTGGAAGTTTGCAGTGCTCTGGAATAATAGAGAGAAATATTTTCCGGTGAAGTCAGGTCACGAGAGCTTTGCTTGGAGCATGCTACTGGAGCGATTGCACTCTTCCAGCTCCTGTTCATCACACAAAGAGCACGTGGAGCAGCAAATTAACTGGCCATGTGGCAATCAGATCTAAAAACATGGCTTCTGACGGAAGTTCAGGATCCTCCACACCTCAAAACGTATTATTTTACTCTTGAGGTGGACTAGGGAGAAAGACATCTTGCCCAAAGACCTCCAATGGCTTCATTACTGATGAAAAGGGAGGGGGTTGAATCTACGCCTCCTGCTGTTCAGCTCCATCTGCCGACCCTAAACGTTGTGCTGAGGCCATTGCGATCAGTCAGTGGACGGAAAGCTGGACCTTGGATGTGGTTCTTTCCCACCCCTCTGATGTGATCTCTGCAGGTACCTCCCAGTGACCTATATAAGTGATTGCTAATTTGTACTTCCTCCATGTTGAGCCATAGCCGTCACTCATACCATTTTTAAGGGTGCTTGGGCTGGTGAATATGTATTTCTCAAACAGGTTGTCTATCTCCTCTAACAACAAATAGACTTTTTGTCCCCAATCAGTGATAAATCTTGGGTCTTCTGAGGATTCATTTCAAACCCTAACTTGTTCTGGTAGCCTTGCTGTTGTTTTTTCAAAAAGGTGCAGCTCTAGTGATTAAGACACTGTTTTTTCTGAAGGCATCTTCTGGGTCTCGCCTGGAGCATTAATGACATTTCCACACTGTGCAGAACCATAAATGGGTTCTGCCGTGTCAGATGCTGCTGGTGTACTTGAGCCTCCTCTGCCTCATTCTCCTTGATTTGTTTTTCTGCAAATCTATTTGCTGAACTTGGCTCTGCTGTCCCTTGTGCTCTTCACGGTGAGGAGAGACAGCTGGAGGTTCAGTCTGTTGCAGGCATGAGAGGGGATTACCTCCACAGGGGAGGGTGTTTGCCTGTTGTGGGGGTGAGCCACAGTGGGAGCAGCTATTAGTACTGGTAAAGTCTCGATCGCTGTCTCTCTTACCTTCAGAGGTGATGTGCATAGCAAGTGAGAATTCGTTCTTAACTTCTTAGGGCTTCCGTTGTTCTCTAAGGACAAAATGCTTAACCGTGGGCTGTTTGTGCTAATTATGGCTGAGTGTTGTAGCTAAAACCTTAAACCTTTTTTTCTGCTTCTGCTGTACAGAATGACAAGCAGATCTTGCTGATAGTTCCTTAGGGGCATGCTGAACCCAAAGTTCCCTGTGTATTTGGGGATCTTAATCACATTGAGGCTTGAAGAGTTATGTCTATGACCCCTTCCCTTTTTGACTCCTTGAAGCCCCATTTGGCCAGTCCAGTCCTTGCTGTGACGAATTATGCCTAACTTCATATAAGTCTATTAACCAGAGTTCAGACCCTTTGTTTAAAACCATTTTTTGTGTCCTCCACCAGACAAAACCAAATGGAACACAAGATTTTGTTCAATTTTGGTCCTCAGACCTCCTCCACTTTGCCTAGCAATTCCCAATGAAATGGTTGATTCTAACAGGTATAAGAGATAAGATGAGGAAAAGACAATTCTGCTCGAAGGGTGACCTATCCAGTCTTTCATTGTTGACTGTAAATAAATATGTGACTTTTTTTCTATGTGCAAGTGGAGGTTCGGGCAAAATACTTTGCAGAGCAGGGAAGATCTTGTCTGCTGCTTTTATTGAGTCTTGTTGATTTTAAGTGGAGAATACTCTAACATGACTGTACATCTAAACAACGGTGACACTTCACAGATGACACCTGTTCTTGGAAATGTTGCAACGCTTCCTGTAGTCTTCAGGACAGGAGGGATGGTACTGTACTCACATTTTAAAAACTAGAACCAGTAAGGCAGCTAATTATAGGTGTGTGACATCATTGTCAGTGTCCTTGTATATATTTTGTAGGTCTGTTGATGGTCAAGCACTGATCGCTTGACATTCAGAAATTCTTGCCTCAGTGCCCCCCCCCCCTCCCCCATGGCTCTTGTTCTAGGATGGTAACTCCCCGACATTCTACTTCAAGGATAACTTTTTCCACCTGATTTTGCCTGTTAAGTACCTCACAGACTCCTGCCACAGAGAGGCTCCTGGGAAATGTTCTAAGGGTGCCCACTTGGCTTATGTGGAGCATTTCGCCAGGCCAGTCAAAATCACCTTCCTTCTGCACAAGGGCAATTAATTCTCCCCTTTAGGTACTGGAGGATGATCATAGTTGTAATAAAACTGTCTTGCAAAAGCTGTCTGTCATTTCAGCTACAACCTCTAAGGAACCCCAGAATGTGGCTTGAAAAACAAGATGATAATTCTCATCTATACAAACAACAAATTTCAGGATGTTTCATTTTATTGGGTCACAGGCACGGTCCCTCTAAAATCTACTCACTAGGGGTTTTCATGATCATATTTTCCAGGTTGGGTGACAGGTAAGTTGAGATCCTGATCCTTAAAGTCTTTAGCCTCTTCCTGCTCATCTCAACCTCCGCTTCACCTCTTAAACATGTGCACAGACTAGAGATTGAAGCAAGTTCAAGCATCATTAACCCCGGATAACTGATTGTGTAAACAGGCCCCTGGTGGCCGTAAGTGTTTATGCAACTTGCTTAGTTTAGTGGGCCACGTAAGAAATCAGGTAAATGTGCCGCCCAGCTCCATGTTTCGATGCATTTATTTGCTGTCACTCTTGTACTGTTATCAAAACTTCAAGCTGTGAATGCTAAATGTGTGCTGCTGTTTCTGTGCTTTTATTCGGAAACTTCATTTGTCTATCCATGAATTTGTAAAACTCATTGAAAATATGACCTTTGATAAAATTTGCTGGACTGTGGCACAATCAACCCTATTAATTTTCCTTCGTTTAACTTGCATTCCTGTTTCCATTCTTTAATCAGAGTTTGCAATTCTAGTTTCCATTTTATTTCTATCGGGCTACAAGCATCCTTTTTAAAAAAAAACAAATGGACCTCTTGAAAGGTTACTGAGTCATTCATGCCCAAAGCCCCACCAAAGTATCTTGGGAGGGCTGCATGAAATTAATGCCAGTGCCATTCTCTGCAGAGTTACACCCATTGTTACACCCAGAGTAAGCCCATTGACCTCAGTGGAATTTAGAGTGTGTAACGCTGCTTAGGATAGCACTGCCAGACTCCATCCTCTACCGTAAAACTACTTGAAATGCTAACAACATTTCCAAGTTCTCGATCCTGAACAGCTTCCTGGACCTTGAGATGGTTGTGTTGCGCTGCAGCTTGAATCGCTAAGAGGTCTAGATACTGATATTGGGGGCTTGAAGCCTTCCCCCAATGCTTACATCTTGCCTCTTTTGTGTTAAGATTGACCAAGTACATCACATCTGCAGTGGTCTTTGTGTCTCATTCTGCAAGACTGGTGAGCTTCGTGCAGTGCTTTGTGAAGAGGTCCTGGATTTGCTAAGCTGCTTGTCTGTTGGGGATTAATTTAACCTCTAATTACTACGTTTTCTTCACAGTTTGCTACACATGAACATCTTATAACAAAAGAACAATGAGGGGTTCAGTCTGATTTAGCTGTGGCTCTGGAATTTAATTTAGGGGATACAAAGTCAAATCTGACATACTTGGGGCTGCTAACATATTTGCACGGATATTAGAATTCAAGGATATAATCTTGTTTTCTAATGATACAGCAGTAGTAGAGTAAATAATGCTGTTAGCTGTAGCCACGAGCTTGGTGTTTCTGTTTTGTTTGTTTTTTTGTTTCATGTTGGATGGAAAAACAGTTCATCAGATGCCATTTTGTTTCCATCCGGTTAACAGTTCAGGATGACTATTTAAAGCTGTCGCATTTACTACAGTCGGATTTCTTTCTTGTATAGCTGGTGTTCCTTCCTGATTGAAAGGAGATTACCTCTTATTTCCTAATAAGCATTTTAGGTGTTTATGACTGCACATGCAAAACAAAACAAAACAAAAATCTTATTTTCTTTGTCAAGCCAGTGCAGCCATTGTGTTGGCAGAGTCCCAGCTTACACTGCCATCATCTTAGCCCCTCTCATACAACATATCCATGGAGATGGAATGCAATTGGGGGGGGGGATGAGACCATTTAGCTCACTACTCATGATCAGGTCCTCAATATTCAGGGTTCATGGGGAGGTACCATACATATGCATACAATGTAGGAAATCTATACACCTTCCAATAACCATGTGAGTCTGTTGCAACCTTCCCCTTCTGCATTTAGTCTTTACAGGTGATGTTGGGGAAAGGACTCTTGTTTAATACATCGCATGAGAAAGAGGTGTAGCGCAGTGGCAGAGCAGCATGGTTTGCATCACAAGATCTGAAATGCAGTCCATGACATCTCCAGTTAAAAGAATCTTTGAGTATCTGGTGGTTCTCCAGAGCTGCTACCAGTTTAAGTACTGAACTAGGTTAAACCAATAGACTCCACACAAAACATTGAAAATTTGTTCATTAATCATGCAAGGTTTTTCAGATTGCTTATTAATATTTTTGTCATGCATAAGCTTGAGAGGTAGTTGATCTCAATTTATTTCTCAGGTGAGGATCACAGTCTGAGAAACAACAACGCTTTCCTAATCCCAGTCAGTTGAACTGAAATACTGCAGTATGTTCTTAAATCTCGGTATTTAGCTGTTAAGTGAGGAGATGAGCAGTTAGATCTGAGTTGTAATCCCAACTAATTACTTCATTGGGTTTGCTCCATAAATTTGCTTGCTAAAATTGCCTTGTGAACAAAATTTATTTTTTAAAAATAGAAGAACCTGTACAGTCCAGCAACCTTCATTCCTTGGATCTAGTGTGCATACTTTAAAATGTTAACTTGAAATACTGTCTTCTTGCAGATTGACCACTGTTAATTACTCCTGGTGCTGTGGACACATACTTTCCTATCCTTGCATTGATTACTATATTGGTGAAGTGGGAACCCCAATCTACATTTTTGTGAATTGGCAGTTCTTTAGATCTAATTGTGGAATCTACTGAAAGTTCGGTACAGTTTTAACAGACTACTTGTATACTCAAGCTATATCATAGCCAAAGTATCCTTACTAGATTGTTGAAATTATACAGATCTCTTGCATTCCCCTCCCCCTCCACTTTTTGGCTCTCCTGTAACCACCATTTGCCATGAGATCAGGCAAAGTATGGTCAGCTCTAGCTTCCAAATCTTTGGTTTGACATGGATTTGAAAGCAACGTTTTACATTAACGCTGACTGGAATTGAAGAAGAAGAAGAGTTTGGATTTATACCCAATTAGTCTGTTAAAACTAGTGATGTAATCTGCAGTCAGAAACACTTGCAGGCTTGATTGGATTAGCGTTGTTAGTTTCATATAGAACTTGCAATGGAACATTCAGGCAGAGATGCAAACAAACAGTGTTGATTTTTGTTGGTGGGTGTGGGTGAGCTACGATATAACTTAGCCAGGGCAAAACACATCAGCTTTGTCTATTTCGCATAGTGCTTGCGATCTGAAAGTTCAAGCAGAGATACAAACTGTAGGGTGAGTGGATCAGATTGGATTCGATCAGCTTCTTAACGTTCAGGCAGAGATGCAAACTAACATGGTCAATTGGACCTGCTTAGTAAATTACATATTGAACTACCAATGTAACATTAGGGCAGAGAAGAAGAAGAAAAGTTTGGATTTATATTCCACCTTTCTCTCCTGTAAGGAGACTCAAGGTGGCCTACAAGCTCCTTTCCCTTTCCCCACAACAGACACCTTGTGAGGTAGGTAGGGCTGAGAAAGTTCCAAAGAACTGACTCACTAGCCCAAGGTCACCCAGCAGGAATGTCGGAGTGCGGAAACACATCTGGTTCACCAGATAAAACCTCTACCACTCAGGTGGAGGAGTGGGGAATCAAACCCAATTCTCCAGATAAGAATCCACCTGCTCTTAACCATTACACCACGTTGGCTCTTAATGGTCAAGCCTAACAACTTGGAAATGGTAGAGGGAACTTGTGGGCAAGAGAGTTTATGAACCCTTGGTATATTCCTGTTAGAGTCTTTTTAATACAAACCAATTCCCACCTTGGTATTCTTGAGGTGGAAACTATTCATATGCAGTCTGCATTGTAATTAACCTTTTGGAAAATATCTGGAGCAAAGCAGGACCACAAACTTAGTGAAAGCTGCTCCCTTAATTTACCTATGGCAACATGCTAGTTTGAAGAGAGCAAACCCATCACGTTGTTACCTCCGCCAAATGTAGAAGGAGGCACCAAGGAAGACAAGCTGGAAGTTCTGGTTTGTGTTAAGCACATGGGAAAATGAAACAAGGGTTTATATTTTTGCTTATTTCTGCAACCATTAATCCAAAATAATATAATCTTGTAAGCATTCCCCAGAGCTGCATCTTACATGAGGAAGGAAATGGTCTCTGCTCTTATACAGAGCGGAGAAAGACTAGTGAATAAGTCTGTTTTCAGGCCTGCATTTTAATGCTTGACCTTCAGGGTTAAATTTACCACAGGTGACCAAGCTAAGTGAGCCTCCAGATCCGTATCATTCCACTCAACCCCTAAAAGCAATCTCCCAATACTGTTAGATAATTGTTTCCAAATAGCTATCAGGTACTCATCTGGTACAGTCAGCAGAAGACTACAGAATAGATAGTGGATTTAATTCAATTTTGTTCTTTCCAGCTGCTTCTGCTTTTACTGGCATGCTCAGAACAATTTTCTCATATGAAAGCAATTGCTGCATTCTTTTAGGGTTTTTGAAAAGTAACCCAGTAGATCATGATATCCTGATTCCCTCCCCCCCTCCTCATTTTTCTGGCCCCTCTCTAACTTGTTCCTTTAGGAGTCCTTGTATTATCCTAATTAACTTGATTTTTTAAAAGTCACACAGGCTGCAAAAACAACTCTGTACAATGCTGCAGTCAGAAATGCAGGCCAAAGGGGTTGATCCCTGACTGCCAAGCCGTGACTCATTAGAATGGAATTTCTGTTCCTCCCTTGTCAAAGACTGCAACTTACTCCAAAAGCAGCAAGTCTCTCCCTTTGATGCTGCTACTCTGAAATGCCTTGCATTGTTTGGTGTCTCTAACAGTATTTAAAGCCACAGGCCGCTGTGCCGGAATCTTGTTTTGCATAAGGACAGAATTTATGGGGTTCTTGTTTGTTTAGCTGAAGTGTATTGAAAGGGTGAACCTCTGATGCTTGATGCTGAAGTACTAGAGTAAAATCTACCTTCCAAGGAAGCCTTACAGAGCTGAACAGCAGAAACACTTGTCTGCCCTTAGATATCTCACCTGCAAAGGAAGAGACTCTCGGGGGCTTCTTTTACACACACACCCTTTCTCCCTTCACTATTGTGAATTGCTTAAGTCTCTTTTTCTGCCTACTGTAAATTTGTATTAACTCTGCAATAGGTGGATCTGTATTAGCTTCTCTGATGTGTTTCCTTTAAATATATATCACTTTTGGCCTCTAGGAGTTTTACACTTTAAGAAACTGGAGCCAGTGGCTCTTCTGGTTGTACTTGTTTTGTAATAGCAGCAACTTTGTTTTAAAAAGTGGAAGAAAATCTGTTATTTGGACAGGGCGATGCAAAAGGGAAGGAAGGAAAGATCGGTGTGCCCTATTTTTTTTCTTTGTTAAAGTAGTCATGTCTCATTTCTCCCTCTTGATGTTTGTTTCTTCTCCTTCATTTTGTTCATGAACATACTAAGCCCGGCCTAGGTGTCAAACTCGCAGCCCTTCAGATGTTATGGACTACTGTTCCCATCATCCCCTGCCAGCATCATGCTGGCAGGGAATGATGGGAACTGCAGCCCGTAACATCTGGAGGGCCGTGAGTTTGACACCTGTGTAACTAGGGTCTCTTAAGCAAGCCAAGCCAGCCATCCACCTGAAGTAGAGGATACCAAAATTCCCTTACCTTATGAGGTGGTTGTTAAAATTGCAGCAAAGTGCTTTGAATAGCGACAGTGACTTGGCCCATACTAACCCTAGTAAATTGGGACATTAAGCATGGTGAAGGCTTGACGAGGGTTGTAAATTGTCAGTTATTTAGTTTTATTCCTGTTTATGCAACCAGAGGGTGGTGTGTTGCTATTTAGATTTTTTCTTTCTCTTGCTTCCCAACACCTGTTCTTGTTCAAGTCTATGTTGACCTATGTATGTTCTGCTGACATGGAACTTTGATGCCTTTTGTGTTATTACCCTGCTGAGAAATTAATTTAGCAGTCCTTCCTACTTAAAGCCTAGTTTTCACTGCGTTGGTAGGCCTGTGCATGATCCTACGGACTGCAGTTGGAGGTCCATGCTTTCTTTTAAAACAAAACATCCTCCCATGAGAAAAACTAGATCTTGGGCAGAATAGTAGTGTTACTTTCTCTTAACATGCTGGTTTTGTGAGTATAGGAGTGAAAGAGCATTGTGTTATGTAGGTCTCCACCCACAGACTGAAGTGTTACAGCCCAGGCACAGAGTGGCCATCTTTGTGAGAAGTAGGCCTAAATCCTCCCTCTGTGTTTCATCACAATCTACCATAAGAGACTTTTAAAGTACGCTCTTTCAGTTACATTTTTGTCGTGGTTCTCCTTTCCTCCAATTCAATGTTTATCCTTACATCAACTCTGAAGTAAATTAGCCTGAGAAAGAATGACAGGCTCAAGGTCACCAAGTGAGCTTAATGACTGAGGGAGAATATAAACCCGTCTGAGCCCAGCATTCTAACCATCACACAGCAGATGCGGTGCCTGCATTTTGTTTGGGAGCTGGACATGGAAAAAAACATCCAAGTATTCTTAAGATTGTTCCCTAATTTACTTGAGCATTTCTTCCCTTCAAAAGTTCCCAAGTTCCTCAGAAGCTTTTCTGGTGACAATGCAAGGATTTGTTATTTGAGGGAGCGTTTTAATAGTTGGGAATCCGCTGCAGTTTATTTTAGCAGTATACATTTTCAGATGTGGGCTTATAATAGATGTCTTTCTAAGCACATTAAGTGCTTTGTAACTTAATCACAGCCGTTTTGCATTTATGAAGATTGCTGCCTGCCCTGAACCCTTGTGAATGGGATGGATTGCAAATCTGAAGTGAACAAAACAGATGCATCTTGATCAGGCTTGCAAACAATTCCGCAAAAGTCACCAGCCCTCTATTAAGGTGGCAGAAAAGAGAGAGGAAACCCAACTGTTTGCAAAGCTTCACTACCAAATTGCCTGGAGGCAATTCTTACTCTCTGCAGGCAGCCAGGCAAAAGGCTATTCACACTCTGATCTCTCTTTTTGCTTTTCTTTTTAAGTGCTCTTTGAAAAGTGAACTTTTAGGATTGTTTCTTCACAACCCACATGAGACCTGATAGTCTTTGCTGAAGCCTGCCCCACCCCAAATCCGTAGAAAGTGCCTCAATTGTATTTTTGAACCCTTAGAAGCTTAGAACTTTTGAAATGCAGATAAAAAAATGCATTTTGTCCCATTCTGAAAACCGCAAGATCTTGGTGTAGTCAATAATTCTATGGTAATGGATGCTCAGTTATCAGGCTTGGTGGGGCTGGTCTGCTTGGCTGATGAGAAGTGGCCTGTCGGTGCAGCTCCAAATGCCAGGCATTGTTTCTTGAAAGTGAAATGCCACCCAAGGCACAGAATCAAAAGGCGCATGCCTCTTATGCCATCGTGTGACAAGTGTGGCATGTCCGTCATTCCCAGCATTTGCCTGTCATCTGCCCCTGTATGCAGTCGTTAAGCAAATGAGATTAATTAAGTGCACATTTGTCACAGTACCACCAGAACGCTCTGGGTGATTAACAAACATCACTCTAAGCCAGTGATGGCGAACCTTTTCGAGACCAAGTGCCCAAATTGCAACCCAAACCCCACTTATTTATCGCAAAGTGCCAATTTAACCTGAATGCTGAGGTTTTAGTTCAGAAAAAAAACAGTTGGCTCCTTCTTCCTCTATCCCACCCGCTCGAGCAGGGGCCAGCCTGCTCTAGCCTCCAGCAAGTCCTGCATGCACTGCTCTGTATCTCTCTAGCATCTTTGCCTCCTCTGCACCCCCCCCCTTGGGCAGCAGCCACCCAGAGCACAGGCACCAGGCCCACCATCCAAGTCCTCCCTGCTCACCACGGTGCGCTCACCTCATGCTCAGTGACCCAGGCCAGCCTAGGTGTGTGTGTGGGGGGTGTGTGTGTGATTTTCCGCCCCTCGCATGACGAACTCTGTGTGCGCGTGCCCACAGAGAGGGCTCTGAGTGCCACCTCTGGCACCCGTGCCATAGGTTCGCCATCACTGCTCTAAGCGATTCTGGGGTAACATTCTAACACTTATGAACAGGAGCATTTCAACTGGTCGTCAAGCCCAAGGTAGGTTTCCAGGCAGATATGTATAAAGATCACTGGGGATTCAGCAGTTAAAAATAAAAATTTCCAGGTAGTACCAGAGACTCTTTCAATGCACTCTGTTGAGAATTACAGGAATCTTATTGGCAGGAGTCTACGTGTACTCTCATCATGCCCCACTATTCTACCCCTGCACTTTGCCAGATTGCTCTTTTTTTGGGGGGGGGGGGCTTTTTAAGTTACTGGTTGGTAAAAAGTAGTAGTTGCTACTTAATAAGAAGAACATAAGAACGAGCCTGCTGGATCAGACCAGAGTCCATCTAGACCAGCATTCTGCTACTCGCAGTGGCCTACCAGGTGCCTTTGGGAGCTCACATGCAGAATGTGAAAGCAATGGGCTGCTGCTGCTGCTGCTCCTGAGCACCTGTTCTGCTAAGGCATTTGCAATCTCAGTTCAAGGAGGATCAAGATTGGAGGATCAATAATGGTGCTATAACAATATATTTATTACAGATGTTTTAAAGAGCTGGCAAAACACCTGCTGGTAGTGGCCGAGTGAGGTGAAGGATGAGGCAGGTTAGAAATACCTTGTCCACACAGGTCCCAAAACCACTTGAATGCTTTCTTTTGGGAAAGACCATGCCCAAGCAGGATTGATAAATGCACAGTGAAGCTGGAGAAAGCCAGAAAGTGGACAAGACAACACCATGTTGTGTTGAAGTCACCCTCCCCACCCCAAAATGCTTTGTGGAGGAAACTCTTTTTATCCATAATAATTTGAGAGATAATCTAGCTGCAGTAACCAAAGAGGGTGGGCAGGTCAGGGTTATAGGAGCAAAAAGAAACCCTGTAAACAGATTCACAGCACAATCCTATGCAGTTACTCCAGTCTAAACACACTGGAATAACTGGAGTAACGCTCTTTAGGATTGCATTGTTAGAGTGATATCCTAATCCCACTCAAGACACAGCCAGTCAAAAATGGTTTATTTGAAATGGTAAACTTCTATGTGAATTAGAAATACAGAAAACAATGAGGCTAACTGAAATCTGATTAACTCTGTTCCACCTAATCATATAGGGGACATATGCAAGGGATGGTCTAATCTAGAGATTTACAGAGGTATCTGAAGCACCGTTGAAGTCAGTGGACTTAGGAGACAGTGACTGTTTAAGATTGCATTAATGTAGGTTTGGACCATGAGATAGATTATTTCTTTTCCCAAACAGCTATAAGAGGTTCCACACTAACATTTTAAATATAAAAACCTGTGAAGCTTACATTGCATTATCAGTGGTGGCCCTTCAATGAGAAACGGATTTCTTATCCTTCCATTCTGATGGATTGGAAGTGATATATGCTCTATGTTTGTTTGGATAGATTCTTCTTCAGGTGGACAGCCAACTGTGCTGGAACCATACTTGAGAAAAGTGCTCCCTTTTCTTTCTATCCTGTATTTCTACAACCAGCCTTTTAAAAACAAAGTCGTTAAACTTGTGAAGATTGTCCCATGTTTTATAGGTGTAGTGATGATCTGCTGTTAGGGGCTGTTCTTGACAGTGAGGGGCATCTCTTTGAAATGGATTTCTTCCTTGATGTGTGCAGCCAGGCAAGACAGGGCTATATTTCATTTCCTGTACTTTTTATCCTTATGTTGACTGGCTCGCTGGAATGTCCTGTGGTCCCAAATAGCTGTTTCTCTTTGGTTGGAGCAACACCTCGGCTTGTGCTTGAAGCAGAAAGAGAATGAATGAAAGCTTTTCAGTCTTGATCATAAGCATTTCTTGATCCCAGAAGGTAGATCAGCCTTAATTTCAACTGAATGTTGTATGTCCTTAGATAACTCCTTCTCCCCTGTTGATTAAAGTTCAGTGTTTATACATTTTGTGGAGGGAACTGAACAGTACCTGAAGTTTAGCAGAATTTACGTACCGGTAGTTTTCTTTGTCGTTCACCATTCCTCTTTCCCTGCCTCTTTCCCTCCAGGTCATCTAAAGCCTTTTGACTGTAATGGAGTTGTTTAATTACTCCGTAGTGTGAAACTAAGAGGATAAAACTGACTGCCCACAGAGTGGCAAATCAACCCAACAATTTGAAAACTAGTCAGACTAATGAATGGGCATCCTTTCTTCATGAAGAAAGAGTCTGGTCTGGGGGCAGCTGTGCTTATCGGACTAATTTTCTTGCCATAATCCCTTGGTGTAAATGGAGCAGATTTGGTGTAAATGGAGCAGATTGTGGGAGCTTTCGATGAATATTGGCATCCTTTTGCTGCGGATTTCTGGCATTTCTCATTTCGTCCCCAAGTGTGGGCATTCATTTGTCTGCAACTAGGTTTCTTTAATCTTCTGTTCATTTTATCCCTGCGCTGGCTGGCTTGCTGACCTACCACTAGTAAGATGCCTCCTTGTGGGTCACTCAGTAATTCCCTTCATCAGAGCTGGATGTTGGGGGTAACATGATGGAGTATCCTTTTAAAGTCAGGGTTTGTTGCAGGATGGTGTAATGGCACTGGCTTTTTAAACTGGATAAGTTCTGTATCTTAAAAAGCTATTATGAAAGTGTATAAACAGTAACAGTGCTAAATATAGCAGTTTGATAACTAACCACACATTCCTGAGCGTTACAGGCTCAGAGTTCCCATAGAACCACTTTAGGAGGAAGCCTTTATAAATGAATGATGTATTTCTGTAGATGGGGGGAAGGGGAGCTTGAAAGATTAAAGAGCTGACTCTCACATTTTTCTCCTCCACACTTCCTAGATTTAAGCACCTTCTACAAGCTCTTCTCTTTTGTGTGTCGCTTCTATTTTACCCTTCTTTTCCCCACACTACCAGGACATACAACATTTGAATGAATTTCCATAGACCGACTGAAGTCAAAATTAGGCCATCTTAAATTGTTCTTGATGCTTGCATATCTAAACCCGCAGGCAGACCAAAGAATTGTAAGGATAGAAAATGTTCCAAGTGGTGATGAAGAGATGTTGCAAGTGGGTGTATAAGAAAAACCTGCATTTCGTGTCTGAATGGAACTGGTTTTGGATATGAGACTTTCTGGAGCTCTGGCAGGATCTAATTATTTGAAATCTTGTGCAAGCCAGTGGTTTGAATTTTGTAGGTGATCCAAGGAATGACACCCAGCAGCAAATAGCACGCTTAACACTTTGAAAGACAGGCTTCCACGAGCATGGTGAAAGGCTACTGATATACAACTTGGGCGAGTGTTTCAGCCTCTTCTCATGCAATATTTAGTGCCTTCAGGTTTTTGCTCGATTGTTCTCCTCCAGGTGTTTCGGGGGCGTCCTCGCTGTTGTTGTGACTAGAAATCTGCCAAAAATATTCATACTTTGTTGTTCAGTTTTTGGTGGACCTCCTTTTGGTGGACCCCCTAACACAGTGCGGAACTTTGGTTATAAATATTCTAGCATTTTTCCTGGTGAAAGAGCAAGACCAAGGTACCTTCCGCACATGCTGATTAATGCACTTTCAATGCACTTTCAATCCACTTTGCATCTGGATTTTACTGTGCGGAGTAGTAAAATCCGCTTGCAAACAATTGTGGAAGTGGATTGAAAGAGCATTATTCTGCATATGCGGAAGGGGCCCAAGACAGACATAATGAATATCGGAGATCTTTATCTCCCTATGAGAGATTAATAATAGTGTATGCCCACAGATTGAACCAGGCTTCCAGTCCTGTTAATATGTAAATGAAAAAAAAAATACAGGTTTTTAAAGGTATGTTTTTTAAAAAAAACGTAGATGACAACTGTGTTCAAGTAGTAAAAGCAAGCTGGGAAAGAGGAACATGAACGGTTCTTTGAGATCTTATTTTGAACCTCAACTGTCTTCAGGAACAGTAGATTTTTTTTCAGACCAGAAGAGAGCTGTAATTGAAGAACAGCAAAAAGTAACAAAGTTACCATCTTGGCCATTCATGTGAACTTTTTTTTTTTGAACTTCAGTTCTGTCTCAAGAAATGAAAAAAAATTAAGAGTAACTTTGTCCCTTATCTTGTTACCCAGAAGCCAGATGAACAAGTTCCTCCCATTTCCTGTTCTCTGAAGCATCAGATCTGAATACAAGTTGGAATATGGTGATGAGGGGGTTGTAAGGCAACTCTGAAGTGTGTTGTTTTGGGGAAAGAGCAAAAGATAAATAGGACTTGAAATTCTGAGATTTTTATAGCAGACCTGTCTTCTTGTTTAGATGTCTTTAAATCCTAAAATGAAATGTTTTTGGAAGGAAAGGCCCCTTTGCAAATTTCCACAGGAAACATAAAATGGGATGTTGAAATCCATTCTTAAAGCTGCGAAGACAGATGAGGTATTTTGGATTTTCATGGTATAGCCCAAGGGGGGAGTAACTGGCCTTCCTTTTTGTGTCATAGTTAAAACAATTCAACAAACTTCAAAGAAGTATAAAAACCACACCCTGTGGCAAAGAAGTACTCCTTAATAACTACAGGGGTGGCCAAGAAATTCTTCATAACTATGATGGTGATTGGCCACTTTTTCTACATAATATTACTATTTATGTCACTTTCCAGGTTCAAACCTTAAGATGTTCCTGGGCTGAGTCTAGGGTAAGTCCCCAGAGACTGCTGAAAGCGGCATCCATTCCTGTCATAAGCAATTTAAAGTTTTATTTGGAAAACAAGGCTTGAACAATGTATTGTCAAAGGCTTTCGTGGCGGGAATCACTAGGGCGTTGTGGGTTTTCCGGGTGGTATGGGCTGTGTTCCAGTAGCATTTTCTCCTGACGTTTCACCTGCATCTGTGCCTGGTGAAGATGCCAGCCACAGATATAGGCGAAACATCAGGAGAAAATGCTACTGGAACACCGCCATACAACCCGGAAAACCCACAACACCCTAACGCTTGAACACATCTTGACTTAGGCAAAAAATAAGCCCTCTGCTGTCTCAAACTATCTTAGGGTTCACATCCCTGATGCGCATATGATCTGATTGTATAAACACAGTCTCTAAATGGCTGCCTTCTATTTTCCTCTCTGTTAAGGTGGCAACCTTTGCTGTTAGTGTCCCTGGTTTTCTTGTTTTGTACTGCTGACCCAAATGGGGTCTGGCTGCACAGAATCTTCCCCCTTGAGAAATCTGGCAGGACCCCACAAATGAAAGCAATTATCTGGCAATCTCATTCATTTAACCAATTTGGTTACTGGAGCTAGTCTTCAAAAAAAAATTCATTCTTTCGTTAGTGGCATTGTTCTGTGCTTCCGCTGGTAGGATTGTGCTGCAAATATGGAGAGAAAAAAACTTTGCAAATGTCTGCCACTCTGAAAACAGCTTTTAAATGCCTTTTTTTAGAAGGACAGTAGATAATAGGAATAAAAAGAATAGCTATGTAATGGCATTATTAATAGGGAAAGAATTTAGGGGCGATTAAGGAATAGCAATTTTTTATTGTGTAGAGAGGATCTAGAAGAATGGACTGATTACCTTTTGCTCTGGGCTGTACTAGCAATCAATTTTTCTTTCTCATCTTCAGTTGCTTGCTAATTGCATTGATTTTTATCAAATATGTACACAAATCAATTCTGCATTTTAGCGCTGTTAAAAGCTTCCTTCCTTCCTTAACAAGCAAAGGTGATATGATCATGCAAATCAGAATAATTTTCTTTTTCTCTGTTTAATTTGTTGCTCTAACTGACCAGTTGTTGAGTTTGGGACTTTATGAGAGTTCTGTAGGTCAACGGTTGGGGTGGCTTCTGCTTCATCACGGTTGAATCGCTTGCCTTTTGCTTCTGGTATGAGAGAGGAGGTTTTATCAACCTGAGTCAAGTTGGAGTTGTTAATGTCAAAATGGAAAGAGCAGCCTGTGTTGTCAAACAATACCAGTGGGGAGAAATTAGCAAAATACAGACCTGTGATAGTGTCATTTGTGGAAAAGAATAAAAATCCCTGCACACTGCCCTGACAGAGGACATTCAATATGTTAACCTCTATGGATTAACCATATAATCCACACTAGGAGCCAAGCTATGTGAGCTGATGGAAAGCACACATTATAGCCTTCTTGGCATTGTGCTGCTTCAGGAACAGGAGGAAATTGCATGTGTAAATATCCCCCACCCCGGGTCACAAACTGTCAGCTTGTAGTGTGCTGTCATGTTGGGCTAAAACAGCTTTTCTTGGACCAGATAGCTTTCCATCAGCTAAGGTATGTGGAAACATTCATACACATTTCCCCAAAACTACTTCTGATGTGGCTTATTTCTTGGGGAAGGTGCACTATTTGATGCTTCTGAAACAGCCTGAGACAACAACCAGGTGTGCAGGAAAAACTGAGGGGTACGGGGTACCAAGTCTCAAATGTTGCTCTGAGAGATGACTTGTTCCCCCTAGTCTCCAGTTTGACAGAGACGACTCTGAAACAAACATGTCTACCAGATGTCTTTGGTGACAGATTTTATTGAGTCACAACTCTGTCCTGCCGGGCATGCTCTTTGCTGTCTTGGCCACCAAAGGGAATTATACTTCACTGAACGATAAGAAAAGGTTGATCTAAAAAAATCCCCAATCCCCAGAAACCTGAACGTATCAAGCAAGTACATTTTTCTTTCTGCATCTCATAATTCATTTTGCAGTGGCCATTATGTTAGTGTTTTAATAAGCAAATTATATTCTGCTTCTTCAAAACCCACCTTTTCCATGAAATACTTTTAAACCACCTTTGTCTCTACCTGCTGTGAAATCAAAGAACACGAAATTTCATTTGCATGTGTTCAGCCCTGGTTCGCCTCTCATATCACGTCCATACTCCTGTTATCATCCCATTGCTAAAGTTTCCAGCCTCTGGCCTTTGCGGCACTCCTTTGAGTACCATGATGCCTTTCTTGGGGTTTCCTGCTCCCACCTGCTACTTCAACAAAGCGTCTCTTTATCCAAATCAAAGAACCACCTCTTGCTTTCTGGAGGAGGTGATACTTCCCAAGAACTCTGAGGACACCACCTTTGTGTCTGCTGAGAGTAGAAACAGCTGCCCTCTATCATAGGAGTATTTTAGCTTGTAGCCTGACAACATATTTTGATTGTCTCCAATATCTCTGGCAGCCACATTGTGGTGGAAGATGCTTCCCATTTTCTGAATTCCCAAAATACCCTCAGGCTCAACGAGTGACCCCTGGTTTGCAGTCTGAATGCTTTGGTACATTTATTTATTTATTTTTAAAAGCAAGCAAAATACATAAACATTTTTTTTTGAGGTGGCATATGTTTCAGTAGCACTGAATTACTGTATAAATAACCCCCGAATGGCCCTTATGGTCAAATATATGTATACCAGGTTGCAGAAATATCCTCTCTCAAACAATGCAACAGAATTTATATGGCCGTTTTTCTTCTTTCAAAGGACTCAACAGATCATGCCTTCAAAACATGATTGCCGTCTCTGTGCTGGAAATCAAAAAGCAAACAACTTTATCCATTTGGGTTTGTTTATGCCCATGGCAGTTTAAATTGTTCATGTCAAATGTACCTCTTTTCCAAGGTACACATTCTTTTAAGCGTGAGCTACCCACTCTCTGTGCTTGGGAACTGTCTAGAATACTGCTCTGTAACTGAAACCAAGAAACAGATTTCTGAAATTGACATCAAGACTTCCTTTGTTTTTCAAATCAGTCCGCCAGGTAACATTTGGTATAGTTTGAACTTTAGCAGTAGTGTTCACAATAAGGCTTGCTTATTCCTTTAAAAAAAAAGACATGGAATTTTATGATATTCTGACACTTGCCCTTTTGCCAAATAAATCTGGAAGCGGAAGAAGAAACTGGCTTAAAATTGAAGACATTTAAAACAATAATGTTAAAGAAATAAAAGTTTTATTTTTTAAAGACGTGACTTCTGCTGTTCATCCTTTAATCTTTCCGGCAAGAGTTAACCTAGTAGTCTGAAGCTCTCGGGTTCATCATAATCTTGTAATATCTTGTGTACAAATCCAGTTCTGATCTGGAGTGCATTGAAAGTTTCTTTACCCCAAGACATTTGTAGGGTGTGCTAGGTTCTAAAATAACACCTTTATAAGCAATAACATCCCTTAAATTAGCATCATGAGACTTTGCCATGTCCCAGGATTTGCTATTCCATCTTGACAACTCTGCTCATCCGCTGGACAAGGCAATTCAGATTAACAACTGTCAGGCGTAATAAGTGGGCGGTCAGTCCAGTCGTCTGTGCAGATTTGCAGTGAGCCTTGGGGAGAAGGGGGCACAGTCTATCATGTTCAGATCCTTCATAGAGACTTTGTATGGGTCAAGGGGTTAGGGACAGTAGGGAGGAAAGACTCTTACAGTGAAGTGCTGTAATGACTCCTCTCCCATCGTGGCTTTGTGTCTCAATCCTGCTTTGAAGTCCAATAAATGTCAATAAAACTCTCTTCCACAGAGGTGACTTTCTAAATGACACATTAGCCCCTCTAAATGTGGGTTCATCCCACTGCACTAATGGTTAGTGTGTTGGAGTAGGATCTGGGAGATCCAGGTTAATATCCATCTGCCCCTCCCCCCCGCCTCCCGCTGCTGTGGAGGCTTGCTGGGTGACCTTGGGCCAGCCTAACCTCGCAGAGTGGTTATGAGGATAAAATAGAAGAGAGGAGAACGATTCAATCAGCTTTGGGTCCTTGCTGGGGAGAATGGCTGGGCGTAAATGGAGCAAATAAATACTAAAGCATTTAAAGGTGTGAAACCACATTTTTGTGTCCCTTTGATTACTTACAGTAGGTCTTTTTTCTTGAAATTGGCGATCTGCCCAGCAGGCCCCTATAGAGTTGTAATTTCTTAAATGTTGCAGTTGAACCACTTGAAATGTTGCACTTGAAGCGAAGTCCCACAACACTAATGTAAGCCATAAAAGCCCCCCCTAAGAAACTTAAGAGTTGGCTTGTGACCCACAGTTGCCCCCCCCCCCCCATGCTGCTCCCTAGAGTTCAGGGCCCTACGGAGGGTGTCTGTCCTCTACTTGGAACTCCAGGTCAGCTAGAATATCATAGGATCCCATCCCAGTGCTGGGCACTGCACTCATGTAAGACTTGAGCGCTCCTTTGTTTGTGCTGGTGTAACCTCAGCTTGTGGGTTCTGTGGGGCAGTACTTGGAATGAGTTGCAACAACAATTTTTAAACAACAAAATGGTTTACTTTTCTTTACAATTAACACTTTTAAAACATCAACATTTAATGTTACAATTCAAGGTCCTGTTCAGGTTGCATTTCAAGTCCTTCTATTTACAGTCTACTGATATTGCCAAGTCCAAATTCTTCTTTGCAAGTTGGCTGGCTCCTGAAGACTCCAAGGGCTTGATGAACAGGTTGCAACATGATGAAGGTCTCCAGGAGAACTCTCACCCATTACAACCACAAAAGAAAACCCTTAACAAGGTGTTAAGGGCTTATAGAAATCAAGGTCCGAGTCTGGTACCCTTGTCTTCTGCAAAGAGCTCTTTCAGCCTTTCTGCTGCTCTGAGTCTCCACCCCATTACTGGGTCAACCCATTCTGGGCCAATCCATTCTGGGCATGGGGGTTACACTGGCACAGCCTGAAATGGACTATTAGTGACATCTAGGGTAAATAGGGCCTGTTTGTTTTTGGCCTTTGGCTGAGTCAATATGAAAACCCTGAGACCAAAGCAGCTTACATTGTTTTACATTTTATCCTTGATTGGTCCACCATTTCCCATTGTATCTTTGCAACACCCCTGTGAGGTGGGTCAGGCTAAAAGAGTGTGACTGGACCAAGATCACTCAGCAAACTTCCATGGCAGAGTGGGGATTCACAAATCTAGTCTGTCAGACTGTCACTATACCACATTGCCTCTGTTCTCTATTTATAAATATGCAAAGGTGTTGAGGCGCGGGTATACGCCAGTGCCTTCCATATGTTCTAGTCCTAAACCCTGATGGAACAGCAGTGCATAAAGGATCTGGTATCCCACTGATTTTTTAATGACCTTGTGCTCTCTGAATTTTATCCTATGTAGAGCACAAATGGATTCCCCCCCCCCTCAAAATCAGTTTAAAGGTTCTTGCATGCACATATGCTATCCACTCAGACATTCATTTTAAAATCTGATTAAGAGATTGCCATCTTTTATTGTCTGGGCTTGGACAAAGCAAAATGATGTAGCTGACTTTGTGGAGCGGTTCTGAGAGCAGTCATATCCTTTTTGATAGGTGGAATGTCTGTAGGAGCTGGCATGTTTCTCCCCGCCCCCAATACTGGAGCTCTGGGAGAAGAGAAACACTGCTACTCCCATACACGGACACACATACACACTTGGTTTTGCATAATCTCAGCCATTTCAAGTCCATCGTTGTCGGCAGGCTTGTGCTCTCTGTTTTGTGTAGGACTCCCAAACTAAGCTTGTGGGGGGTGTTAAAATAGCGCAGAGAAGATAAATGTACCGGCTGTGCTGGAGGCTGTCCTCAGGCTGTTTGTTATGTGTCTCCAACACTGTTGCTACATCACACACTTCCTCGATCTCCCGATTACCCTACAAGCTTGTCTAATGGGATCCTCTGTTGCCGATTCTAGCTCACTCTGACCTACTTCTCTTCTTATGTCCCAGCAAGCTGTCAAGAACTATCAGAGCATTGGGAGCTGAAATAAACACTCACCAAGGGGAAAAGCATGCCATTCTCTAGTGAATTTAATTAGCTGTGTGCTAACTGGTTTGTTTGCTTTTTAAAAAAGCATCCTTTTTATCTGTTTAAATTCTAAATCATTTTTTTAAAATCTGCAATTAAACAAAATAAACTAAAATAAGTGTTGAGGGGTTAGGCAAGCATGTACAGCACTGTGCTAGAACTTTTCTTTGTGGGAGGATGAGAAATTAACCTGAGATTTATGTATTTATTGTAGCCAGAATATCTTTCATCATAGACTTGACATCTTCAGTGTTTGTTTTCATTTTAGGTTTAAGAATTCATTTGAGCTGATGATTCATAACATACAACGTAGCTGGTATTACACCTTTGCTAAACAGGTTCAGAATGGTAAACCTCCACCAAGTTTGCCTAATTCTTTTCATTGTTTGCTGTTACAAAGCCTTAAGATGCCACCTAATGGTTGATAACCTAATATTATAATAGCACATCATGAACAAGATGGCTTCTTCCCATATTTCCTGTCCATCACTCAATTTTAATACAGTGGGTATCACAGTGGAAGTGAAGACCTCGGACCCTCCAAATTTTTGCTCCTAATTCTACATATGAGAAAATATTAGTGGTTCTCAAGTGGTGGAAGATGGAACTTTCTGGAATGCTAAAAGGCAAATTCATGTTATAATTATTATAATTATTAAGCATATTCCAAGGGTGCAGCTGAACTCTGAAAACCTGCTCTGTGGCTATGGTGTTTGGCAAGTCTATAGTCAGTGTTATATCTTGCTGACCCTTTCTCCATGAATTAAAAGATATTAAGGCCCTGACCTGGGTAGCCCAGGCTAGCCCACTGTCGTCAGAACCTTGGGAATGAGACGTGGTCAGACTTGCCTGTAATTTAGATGGGAGATCTCCATGGAACAGTAGGGTTGCAATAGTGAACCACCTTTGAATGGCTCTTCCTTTGAAAACCCCTTGGGGTCACCATAAGTCACCTGGGACTTGATGACAAAAAAAAGATAAAGTAATACTTGTAGAATGTAGATAGAAGAAAGGTGTGACAAACATTTGGACCTCTCCCTTTACCCAGATGCCCCCGTGCTAATTTGTTGCTCAGGGGAACTGCCAAGTTTATGCAAAAAGAGTTACACATGAATGTAAATATGCATCTGTTTTAGTTGCCGTGCAGTGCTGACTGACTGCCTATGGTGTTCAGTCTTTGTGAGGTTCTAGTCCTCATGATTATAAAGAAAAGTTTATCAGTGTGTACAAGTGTTATCTGATACTTCAGAGATCAAAAGTTCCCTTGAATGGAGCTTCTATGGTGCTGGAGTTCTCTGTTCTTCTTACACCCTGTCTCTTTCCACTGCCTAGCCATCTTTTGCAAAACCCAGCACTGCACATATATTTGAAATGCATTCACTATGCATAGCATGGACTTTTCACTGGCAGGAATGTGCGATGCATCTGGCAGCAGGATGTTCCCAGACCTATTTTCTAATAGAATTTGGTTGGTCCTATTTTGTTAACCTATGTTTCCTCAGAGGACACAAACGTGGAATAGCCATGGAAGCTCTCGGCGTTTAACTTAAATCAATCACCTCCTACCCACTATTGATACTTCTCAAGAACCAATGAGGCATGTTTAATTGCACATGTGTGGACTTAGCAATCAATGTGCAGATGGCGGGAGGCTGTCTCTCTCTCCCCCTCTTTGTGTGTGTGTGTGTGTGTGTGTTAACATTGTGAGAAAAGCTTTGAGAGGTCACATTAGCCCTAATGTGAGCGATTTTGTCATTTCTAAAATTTAAGCGGAGTGGGTTTTGCTTCTAGGTCAAGCAAATTTAATTGGATGCTTTGGCATTAGAGGGACTCCAGGCTTGTCTCTGTCCTTCCGCTTGTAATGAGAGCCAAAAGGAGGACTTGCTGTGTGATAAATGGGTGAATTTTATTTGCAAAGCAGGTAAAATGGGCTCTTGATAGATAAAGGGGTGTGTGTATATGTCTAATTAACATATTATTGTTGGTTTCTGCTTCTTTGGAAGCTGTGAGTCAAAAGCTTCTGTTACCTTCTTACAGCCTATTTATCATATAATGTAGCACACTGCTGTTTATATTAAATCATATTCATGTTTCATGCCTCCCCCCACCCCCCTCCACCTTTTCTTTTCACTGAATGTGTTCCTGAAGCTATTTTCTGCCCTTTCCCCTTTGCGTGTCACTTTCACTGCTGGAATCTTGCTACTGTATGGAACACCCAGGAATTTTACTGGTGTGTGTGTGTGTGTGTGTGTGTGTGTGTGTGTGTGTGTGTGTGTGTGTGTGTGTGTGTGTGTGAGAGAGAGAGAGAGAGAGAGAGAGAGAGAGAGAGAGAGAGAGAGAACTGCATTTTTGAAGAAAAAGTATTGGATGGTTTTTAAAGGCTTCTTTATTAAAAAGTCACTGGCCATTTCCTAACCTTTTATTATTAGATTAGAAGATTAGATGATAATTCTGCTGTTGTGCTTTCTGTGTGTAAATAGTGTTAAGTGCTTGGCAATACACTCCTACCAATTATTTCCTGGGAGTAAGCCCCACTGAATAGATCCGAGTAGGATCCTGAGTAGACCATCTTAAGAGTGCTCTCTTGGTCTCTTGATATGGGATGGAGATTTCCTGAACAAGAACTCCAGTCAACAAGAAGAATGGTCTCTGTTCTTAGGGGGGGGGGGAGGACAAGAGGTCAGCCTTTAGTATTTGCTACCTAACCCTCTGCCCCCCCCCCCCCGCCCTGCTTTGTGTTTCATCAGTAAGCAGACTACAGTACCAGAGGGAAATATATATGAAGCAGTATGCTTGGTATCACATTGTCACCTGCTGAATAACATTTATAGCATTTCTATAGTACTACCTGAGTGTTCATAATCAAACTTTGCCAGGTAGGTCAGTACTGTAATCTTGATATTGCAAACGGGACAACTGAATGAACGACTTCCCAGCTCTTAGCCACTCTTCCATCCTAACTGTTATGAAACATTTTAGACCAAGAAAGAACATCCTTTCTCTCCTTTTGGATCACAGTACAAGCTTTGAGTCTCTTGGTTCCCAGCAAAGCAGTTGGAGCCGGCTATAAATTTCTCCTTTTCTTTCCTCCCCGTTCGGATGGTTTCTCTTCTCAGTGTTTCGCTCAGACTGAGCTAGGCACATATACAAGTCACTTCCACATCTATTTTTAGTTCCCCTCTAATCATTTTCACTTCTAATTTCTCATCCATTAAGCTCAGTACTTGAGCTGTAAACACTGGAAAAGAAATCTTGCTTTTTCTTCACAATTGATAATGTGTTCTTTTCATGTGTTGCATTTGGTTTTTAGCATTAAGATCCACAATGAGACATGGACCAGAAAATAAAGTATCTCCTACATGTCTTTTACCTCTTAAAGGTAAAGGAAGTCCCCTGGTCAATCACCGGGTCATTACTGGCCCACGGGGTGATGTCACATAGTGGTGTTTCTGGGGTGGTTTGCCATTGCCTTCCCCAGTCATCTACACTTCACCCTCAACAGGGGGGTACTCATTGTACTGACCTCAGAAGGCTCAGTCAGACTTAAACGGGCTAGCTGAAACTGACTTATGTCAGGATTGAACTGAGATTGTGAATGGAGCTTTGATCTCAGTACTACAGTTTACCACTCTGCACCTCAGACTTCCTTCTTTACCTCTTACCTCCCACTTTGTAATGCCAATCTTAGCCTGCAGTGCCGTTAAAATTTTGATATGGCATCTCATTTATCGAACGAGACTACTATCAGTAGTAAAACTTCCGTGTAAAACTGCTCGGATTGGTTTTCACTTTATGTTCTTATCTGACTGTATCAAACCCATCTCCTCCGACCCACTGTCTCCCCCATAGTTTGATGCTCCAGGATGCTGAAACATGCCCTGCTTTGTTCTGTGACCAGAGGTGACACTCTTCTGAACCCTCAAATACTGGAAAATTTCATTTATCTTTCATACAGTTCAAAAGCCTTGTTGAATAGGCCCGTCCTCCATTCAAGGCATGTGTGAATTTTCAGTGGCCATCTAAACATTGTCACAAGGCGGAGTGAGAGAGAATAAAAAGCAGGTGATCCTCAAAGTCTGGAATTTCAAACAACAATGTTCTTGTCTATGTGATCAGAAGGGACTGTTTTGCCTGCCAGCAGCTCACAAATGCTGGCATGACTTGGTCTGATAATCATTACCTGGAAAGTCTTTTTTTCCTCTTCTCATAGCCTTTTTTTTTACATTTTGTAATTTGGCACAACAAAGAGTTCTGTTGAGATTCAAGGCTTGCACTCTGTTGTGTGTCATTGGGTTAGTCCTAATGAAAGGTATTGTGTTTAGTCATTTGGGCTTTCCTTTTGGTCCAATATGACTGTCAATAAGAATGCAGATGGACATGATACCAAGCAATACAAGCCACCATGGCATTATATGCATTCTTTCTCCTGCTGAGCACTGAAAACAATTTTGCCAGTCCTCTGCTTCTACAGAGGAGTGTGGTAAACTTGCTCTTGGTAACATGTTGCCTGTGTTACCATAGAATTGCTTCCTGCTCTTTACTTTATCCTGATAGTATAGGGTATGTGAGGACCCAGGTGAAGAATTTATTTGCTCTCTGACATGCTTGAAAAACCAGCTTTTGAGGCAAATTATAGGGTACAGTAGATCTCTTCTCCAGAGAAAGCTCTTAAACAGAGCAGACATTCAGTGTAAAGCACAACTTCATAATGGTGGGGGGGGGGGGGAGTTTATTGTACATTGTAGCGCTTTGTAATAAAGAGCGTCATTATGTTCTTTAGGAACAATTATCAAAGAACAACTTCAACATTAAGAACACCCTTTAAAGCATGTACTATTAATCAAATTGAGTTATTTTGAATAAGATTTCTGACCTAGCATTGCCAACTGCTAGGTGGGGCCTGAAATTCCGGAATTTCAATTTTTCTCCAGAGATTAGTTCCCCTGGAGGAGATGTGGGCTGGTGACAGTAGACTATGGAAGTGATCAGAAACCTTTCTGGTTTGGTGACCCAAAAAAACCCCAGCATGTGCAAACCAATAAAACCAGAGAAGCTTAGGACTTCTTGCATTGGCATCGCAATCCACTTGGGGGTCAGGACCCACAGGTGAGGAAATGCTGCTCTAAGGTGGATTCTGCACTGGCCAAAAACAGCACCCCAGGGATGGTAAAAACACCATCACCGGGACGCTGTTCACATGGCTGCCACCTCTACAACGTCTTCCCCCGGAGCGGAAATGGTGTTTTCCTTTTGGGAAACCGTGCTTCCCTGCCGGCACTGTGCAAACGGCACCGGGTTGGAGGCGCTGCTTTTCGGCGCCTCCATTTCCCCCAACATTTACCGAGGATGGAGAGGCGCACCCACACTGCCCTTCAACCCCCAGGGGTCAGAGGGCAGTGGGGGCATGCAGGGAGAGAAGGTAAGTGTGGGGAAACAAAACAGGGGCGCCACCTTGGGCCGCAGCTGCTCTGGGGCCACTCACACTTCAGCAACCCCAGAACTCTACCGGCATCATATATGCCAGTGGGAAGCCGCTGTACTGGCCCCGTGAGGAATCCACCTACTATGGCATCATATCCTTTCCACACTCCCTCCAGCAGTTTTTCAACCTCTGGCTACTCTCATTCAAAAGTTAAAGCAAAAACTAGAGGCCACACATTCAAAAGCAAAATGTTTGGCAGCTGGATGTGGAACACTGAAGGGGGGGGGACAGTGTTTGATCTGAAGACCCTCACCCAATCTCATCCTTCAAGGGGGTGGGAGGCTAAGAAAACAAGCTGGTACACAGGAAAATAGTAGTTAGAGGAAACACTAAAAAGAAAGGCAAAACTCTGCTTGAAACATTTCTATTCAAATAGGTTGTCGGCTGTTTATTGACTGCACAGTTCACTGGTGAAAGGTCGACAACTCTGCTGTGTCGGCAGATAAAGACAGAGGAAAGGCATGTTTGAGGTCACATTGCAGTGGAGTTCAGTCATGCTAAAGGAGGCACATTTGGATTCTTTATTTACTCAAAAGGGGGAGGATGCTAAGGCATTAAATCTGCACATTTACAGCCCTTCACTGCTTAGATTAAGGACTCTAATTGATCACAAATATGTTCTGTTCCTCCATCTTTTTCTACCTTAATAAGCTCTTTAGAGCCTAAGTGTTTAATCACTGACATCTGTAATTATTTATCTACCTTTTTGTTTCTACACAGATTGATTTGGCCATTTATTATAAATTATTAAATCTGGGACTCCAGTGTAATCTGTCGAATGCATTTCTGCCCTTCCTTTCTTTCATCGTGCATTTAAGGATTCTGCAGTTTATGATGTTACACACATATTTTGTTATTTACCCTAAACAATGGGTCTTTAACCTAGATGAGGCAGAATTGTCATTATTTAACACTTTTTCTTGGGAGCTTTCATTGTGCTTCTGGGTCCCAGTAGGGAAGGTATCTATGCAGAGACGCTTAGAACACTGCCAAGGCAGAGTAATTTCAACACATGCTTATGGCAAAAAATATCACCTTAATTAGTTTCCGGAATTGGAAGCTAATTTATTCTTTGCTTGAATTATCATCCAACAACAAAAGTCAAGCATTGTCCAGTAGAGATGACCTGAATTTGGATACTGGCTCAAGGGTTGGCTACGGAAGAATGAGTTTCAGCTCTAAAATGGGAATAATGAACTTTTTTTCTGGCTTTTGCCAGTATGAATGAGATGAAAGTGCTTTTGGCACAATGTGAAACTCAGCTTTGCATAACACCAGTATAGCTACCTTTACGGTGTAGAGAATTAACTTGGTTTTAAATTGCAATCCAATTTGTTTTGTTAATTTATGGAATTAATTTTGCATCGTTCCCATTCTAGTGCACAAATAATCCAAAGTACAGGAGACTGAAATATAAATATGCATTGTTAGACATTGTTAATGTCCACATCTTCCTCCGTTGTGTTTTTTGCCATCTCAACGCAGAGACTGTGAGCTCCTTGATACAGGGACTCGACTCATACTTTCAAGCACCATTCACATACGTGGTGGCAGGTAAATAATGTTGTTCAGAATTGTCGTATCTTCCTTTCCTTTCCTTGAAAGGGGACTATATCCAAGGGGAGTTATAGATTAATGAACTGCCTCTGTTTCTGCAGATCTCTAGATAGTTGTCAGAGCAGAGCCCTGGAGCACCACTTGAAGTCTTCTTTTGAGCAGAAATCAATCTCAGTAGTTGACTTACATTCCATGATACCTTTCATCACGAATAGTTTCTTTGTAGTGGATTTTGAACCATTTTCTCTGTTCTTTTGCAAGTTAAAGAGTTCTTCCTCTATTTGTCATAGATTGTATTTCAGTTAAATTGATTGTTGCCCTGTGCTGGCTAGTTTGATCTTGTCAGATCTCAGAAGTAAAGCAAGGTCGGCCCTGGCAAGTATTTGAATGGGAGACCTCCAAGGAATACTAGAGGCCTGATGCGGGGGCAGGTAAAGACAAACTACCTCTGAAGGTCTCTTGCCTTGGAAACCCCACCAGGGGTCGCCGTAAATCAGATGTGACTTGATAAGAAAAATTTTTTTTAATTCCTGGGTGCTTTGAAGGAAAATGGTTCCAAATGATCATGTTGGTTCTAAATGAGGAATTCAGATTAGCTTAAATGAGGAATTCAGATTAGCCTAAATGAGGAATTCAGATTAGCCTGTTCACTCCCACACACGCCAGCTTGGACTAGTCACAGTTCTTCTGAGCTCTCTCAGCCCCACCTACCTCACAGGGTGTTTGTTGGGGGGGGGGGAAGGGAAAGGATATTGTAAGCCCCTTTGAGTCTCCTACAGGAGAGAAAGGGGGGATACAGATCCAAACTCGTCGTCTTCTTCTAAATGGTCATGTTAATGAAGAAGGGTGGAGCTACAAGATCAAGATCCACTGATATTTGTGTGCACACATTTCTCTTTGTACCCTTGGTGGACACGCTGCTGTATGAAGCCTGAGGTAACTTCCTCATGATGGCTCTTCTGGAATGAAATCCAGAAGCAGTGTTCTGTTTATCACATTCTGTTCCATCCGGAAAATCCATGTTTTCTGTACAGTTGCAATACAATATGCATATTGATCTAAAACATACATACAAGTTGGGTAGCTTGCCATGTCCAAAGGATTCGAGAGCAGCCCCCTTTTCAGTATATAATGGGAACATCCCAGGATCCTCCCATTCTGGCAAAAATACACATTCTCTCAGAGGTCGGTCTTTACCTTCCATTTCTGTTTCGTCCCTTCCTTCTTTGCCTTATTCCCATACTGTCCTGTGAAGGACTTAATCTACTGTTGCTAACCTTTCAGTTCAGTTTTGACATGTCTGCAAAATAATGAAAGGGAGGGGAAGTCAGTGGTCTAGAAATTTACTCATTTCCTCTGTCGTTAATGAGTGCTTTTAAAAAAGCCCTCCTTTACTGTTAGTTAGAGTGGAAAATCAAGAGAAAGTTCAGACTGTGCACAGCCAACAGTTGAATGTTGGAAAGAGAATTTTAAAATGTACCACTAGAGCAAGGACCATCTTAGGCAGATTCTGCATGGGCAGGAAATGGACACGGTTAGCATTAGTTTGGACATGGCCCACCCACCCTGGGGGAGGAAGATGGAAGGGAGGGAGTGAGGGGTGGCATGCAAGGGAGGGGAGAGGGTGAGGGGTGGCATGCAGCAGTCCTGTTATACCACTCTCCGCATGGGCCAAAAACAGCGGTGTGAAAAGGGTTACAGTGTAACCCTTTTAAACCATTTTACATGGTTTTCACGCCGTTTTCACACTGCTGTTTGTGGCCCATGCGGAGAGCGGTATAACTGAGGACTGACCCAAATCATTTTTTAAAGGAAGGGCATCATCATGAGATGAGTCTCACTTTCAGGGTTTACATATTATCCAGTGTCCTTTTTGTAAGTGACTCCCTCCCCTGGGTGTGGAAAATTCACAAGATCGTTATGATGATGAGGGTGGGAGAGAGCTGTTTTGTGGTGAGCTATTTAGTTTGAGGGGATTAAAAGATTCTGCAGCACTTCCCATTGCAAAGAGATGAAAACCAAGCCATTGTCTTAACAGAGGCTCCTGTCTTGCTCTGTTACTCTGCGAAGGAGTGGCTTGCTTGACTCCAGAATTAATAGAGCAGAGAGGAAACAGCTCTTAAAGAGATGTGTGCTGGTTTCCTTCCTGTTCAGAGAATTGGAAGGCCTCGGGCAGTGAGGTAATGTCATTTCACATAACTTAGAAGGCTGTTCTCATAAAGGACAGTTGCAGTAAATGAAGTGAGCCTGGAATTTTTCTCTTCAGACTTAAATAAAAGGCGCTGCTTCTTTCCTTTCTTCTTTCTTTTTCTTCTTCTTTTCCCTCTTTCTTTATTAAAACTTCTGCCAGCACATCAGATGTCAGTGAGGAAATAAATACCCAATAATTAGTTTATTATATTCAGGGATAATTTAGCAAGGCCTGAAAAATCTCAGGCACACCCAGATTTTTGGAAGGGTGCTTAAGCAATGTCGTGAGCCCAGCCCCTGAGAATAGCCCTTTGTGAGACCTGTTCCGTCGTTTGGTTACAGTTATACTGGACAGCTTTTGAAATGTTAAAAATATTCAGGGCACCATAAACCAAGAAGCTTTCCTATTTGGACTAATATGGAAGTGGAGACGAGCTGGGCAGGAGAAGGTTGATGGACTTGATGGCCCTTGAGGCCTCTTCCAATTGTATGATTCGAAGTTTGCTGGGGTTTGTGGTCTTTCCTCTTCTCTTGCTGGCTCTTGGCGCTCCTGTCTCTCAAAATGAAACTAGAGCCGAAGACTGCCAAGGTAGATAATATTTAATATTTACATTAATATTGCACGGGAAACCAGCCTGCCAAAATGTTTACTTATGCAACAGCACTCTGTCATATAACCAGTAGTGGGGTCTGACCACGCTTCTCCACGGTTCCAGTCCTGCTCTGGAACTGCTGCTAATGCAACTGGCTACACTGTGGCCCTATTCTCTGGCCCTGCCCAGTGAATCAGTTTTCAGAAGTTGGTAACCTTGTGTGCTATGCGCTTTCAAGTCACTTGCGACTTGTTGCAACCCTGTACACAAATGACCCCCAAAAGGATGTGGCTTCCCTTATTGAGTCACTATTGTATGTTAGGTCTTCCACTTTTCCTATTGTTTATTCCATTTTTCGTGGTATAATTGCAAGAGTCTTTGCCTTCCCATGATGTGACCAAACCTTGATAGCCTCAGTTGAATCAATACACAGATGGCAACTCTACAACATTTGTAAAGTATGCAGACAAAAAACCCATCCAGTTCTATTATATATTGTGTTGCCCTGTTTTTCAGTCAGTTATCTTGTGCTCTGTTTTCAAATTCAGTGCTGTCCTCAGCATAGTTATGCCCTTCTAAGTCCATTTAACTCAATAAATTTAGAAGGGTAGAACACGGTTAAAAATTGCACTGCTTGAGGGGGTCATTGCACTTGGGAGGTGGGGGAGTTGTTCCCTAATGTGCACGGTTATGTTTGTCTTTCTTTTCATCTCGTTCATTAAAAGGTCCCAGAACTGCCCACCTAGACAGAACTAACAAGGCTGATACAAATTCATAAGTCTTCCCCCAGTCCAATTTGACACTTGGGCACCTGGCCCAGGGCTGTCCAGTGCTCATGATGACACCAGAGCCCATCCAGTCCTTGCTATGCAACTCGCAACTGCTGGGCTGTGCATACAGAGTATTTCTTGGGCTATGTGTGCCATAACCCTGAGATCTCATTGTACCCGGCTCATCATTCAACACCCTGACTCATCAGCTTTGTGTTTTCTAGCTCCCTAAGCTTGCACCAATAAGGTTTGAAGCATGTGAACAATGCCTGGTAAACTCTCAGAAAACAAAGGGCAGGCATTGGGGGAAGGCAGGCTTCAATGTCCACATGGAGATGTCCCTTTTCAACCACTCCTGCCTTTCTTCTGAGTGCAGGGAGCGCTCTCTGAAGAGCAGCACCCTCAGCTTTGACTTAATCAAGCTGAATCCGTGTATTATTATTATTTTTGCTTGTGTTTGTTTTCTGAGTCACCCACCGGGGCAAATCTCTAATAAAATACTTCTCTATCAGCGAAACGCAAGAGCAATTTTTCCTGAACAGCAGCGTGATGGTGTACTTTACATATTGAACAATAGTGCAATGCTTTGCAGAAAATGTGTTCTTGATATAAAGATTACGCCACCCCCGCCTCCCACATTTATTATCTGATTCATCGTAGCAGAATCACAGGCCTACAAGGGCTGTTTTCCAGCATTCATTCATCTGCATGATTTGTAATGACGGTTGTAATCCGGTGAAAAGAGGAAGTTTAAATTTTGAGCAGTTGTGCATCTCCCCGCAGTTAACGAGGCATCTAATTTCTGGGTAAATTCAATCCAGCCTCCCTTTCATCCTGGATCTTGCAGATGTTGTGTTTTTGCATATTCTGTTTCCATACCTTTTGCTGTTGATCTGTGCGTTGGTGCCAAGATCAGACTATTTTTCCTTCCTTTCTTTGAAGAGTGTAAAAAGCCTGCTTTGGCCCCTGATCTGCTCAGCAACAATTGGAAAAGACTTCTCCGTTTTAAAATTGCTTGTGAGTTTGCAAAGGGAGACATTTAATGCTGTTCAGTCTTCAGCTTCAGCTGTATCTCAACGTGGTCTTTTAAACCTAGTAATTAAGAATATGAATGTTGCCCTTTCCAGTTAACACCGTCCAGCACTTTAGGAGAAGAAAGGCCTTTTATGGCCTCTTGGAGGAGGTTAATAATCCAGTTTTCCCAGCTAATGGTAAAATACATTAGAAGAACACCAAACCACTAGCTGGTTTGGTAAGTAGAACACCACGTTTGAGCCCGGAAGACTGTTTTCAGATACTGAGTAACCCTTGGCCAGTATCTTTCATAGCATAATTTACCTTCCAGAGCTGTTATGAAGCTCCTTTATTCCAGGTTCCATTGATCTGTCCAGCTTGGCTATGGTTGCAAACTCCTGTTTGGGAAATTTCTGGAAATTTGGGGGTGGATTGGAGGATGGAGTTTGAGAAGTTCTCTCCCATGAGAACCCAATGCAGCTTCCATCTTTCTTCCTCTGTTTTATCCTTGCAACAGTCCTGTGAGGTTTTATCCTTGCAACAGTCCTGTGTGGCTGTTCCAAGGCTCCCTAGCAAGCTTCCATGGGAGTGTCGACTGTGCACCCCCCCCCCCCCCAGTGCAATGACCCCCTGGCACTCTGATCACTGCAAATAAGAGGGGAGTTTGTGGTGTAGTAGGGGCGGAATCTGCTATTCAAATGAGAAAAAGTCTCAAATCCTTCTGTGTGTGTACAGTTGTTGGGTATGCCAGTGTGGTGTGGTGGTTAAGAGCAGATGGATTCTAATCTGGAGAACTGGGTTTGATTCCCCAACTGAGTGGAAGAGGCTTATCTGGTAAACCACATGTGTTTCCGCACTCCTACATTCCTGCTGGGTGATGACCTTGGGCTAATCACAGTTCTTTGGAACTCTGTCAGTCCCACCTACCTCACAAGATGTCTGTTGTCGGGAGAGGAAGGGAAAGGAGCTTGTAAGCCACCTTTCCTTACAGGAGAGAAAGGTGGGTATAAATCTAAACTCCCTCCTCCTCCTCCTTCACCACCACCACCACCACCACCACTACTACCACCACTACTACTACTACTACTACTACTACTACTACTACTACTACTACTACTACTACTACTACTACTACTACTACTACTACTACTACTACTTCTTCTTCTTCTTCTTCTTCTTCTTCTTCTTCTTCTTCTTCTTCTTCTTCTTCTTCATTATTTGTGTTGTGCTTGACAGACACCCATAAGCAAAAAGAGATTCCTGCCCTAAAGAACAAGACATCTCTTGCAACTGACCTGATATCAGAATAGCTCTTTAGGTTCTCACCTGCCGGGGGGGTTCGATCTTTGTTTTTAGTTCTGTTTGTGATCTTTAATAGACTCTGTGGGAACAGTAAAAAATAATCAAGTGCATTTTTAAATTTCCTGTCCAACTTTTTGTTTGAGTTTGATCTAGATTAGATATATTTTATTGAAAAATGAGCAAAAAAGCAGCATGGAAGTGGCTTGACACTTCCCATTGAGTTCCTTTCCTCCTGGACAATGGTTCTACAACAATGAAGAAAGACCCTCCAACTTGGGAAACAATATGAGATGCTGAAAGGGTAGCTTCCTTATTGCAGGTCTTCACCTGTGATGTCATCACTGTTTCCCCCCACAAATGCTGATCTTCTAGTTAGAACCAGAGGCTTTCGCAGAAAATATTTCACAGGGGCTGAGCAAGAGAAAGTCAGGAGCTGGAAAGAAACATCTGAAATCTGATGATGGAGTGGCTATAACCAGTTTGTTGTGGTTTTTAAAGCCTGCTGGTGATCTGTGAGAGGGAGCCTTGGCTGTGGTGGAACATCAGCTTTGCATGCCAACAAGGACCCAGGTTCAGTTCCGGCATTGCCCATAAAAGGATCAGGTAGCGGGTGCTGTGAAACACCTTAACTTGGGGCCTTGGGCCAGTGTCTGCCCATCAGACAATCCTGACCAGTACTGTGGCCTGCTTAGTATAAGGCAGTTCCATGCGTTCAACAAGCCATCTAATTGGTCACAAAATCCCTGTTGGAAGACAGCCCAAACTGCTTGGTCAGAGGCTGGGGTTAAGCTGGTGAACTATTATGAACTGCATGTCCTCAAGTGTCAGTTGTCTTTAGCAACAGACAGAAATAGAGTTGTACATTGTTTGTCCCTTGCTGGCAATGTGGAACTGGTGTAGTCTGGTGTGAATGGTGGGAGTGTGGCTGCCTGTCCTTGCCTAGTTGTTGGAACAGTCTCTCATACATACTTAGGCTTCAGTTTCTAGTCCTCCAAATTGACTGCTGCCCTTGGTATCAACGGCTAGTTTGGGGTGCCGGACTGATGTGGTCTGGTCCCAACAATAGTAAGAGTCTATAACTGGGCCATTCAGCTTCACAGAGACTGGTGGAGTGGACCAAAAGCCATTTTGCCCAAAGATTCCCTGCTGTATTGAAAGTCCTTGCATCTGCAGTCCTGCCATGGGCCAATCAGTGCTAAACAGCATGTCCAAACATGAGCAGAGAGCATGCGCGTGACAAATAGATCCAGGTGGCTCAAGCAAGTGAGCCGTCTGCATAGTAGCAGCATCCCTCACATATTTTGAACTGGGGAAGGCGAGAGCTCTTTCCATCTCCAGCCATCCACATTCCAGTTATCTGTTTGGCAAAGCACTGAGACTCTGTGTGCAGAGCCCAAGATTTGTGCACCAGGACAAATACCCAATTCCTTCTCTTCCCCTCCCACCATCATTTCCCCACTTGTTCTTGTGGCAGTCAGGTCCACTGTCTGCTTCACGCCTTGCCATAAGTTTCCAGCTCAACATTCAGGTTGTTGGGGTGTGGCGGGACCAAGAGGGCCCTTGCCATTGCTTGTATTGCTCCACAGGGAATAGCTACCATCTTAGAGCTCTCTTTCATACATGAACTCCCCAGGACACTGTACGTAGAGAAAAAGAAGTCTTGGTCCCCTGGTTGAGGAGCAGTGGGGAATTCCTTGAGCCTCTGCATCCTTTCCGTGTGCCTCTTTCCAGCTGTGATGCTGTTGCTTCTCCCTGGTGGGGGAGGCAGTGGCATATTCAGGAAGGTGAACCCAGTAAGAAGTTTGCTGCCACCACTTTTAAGGAAACCATTTAGAAGGGAGGATCGTTCCGCCATACTCTTAAGAAGGAGACTGCAAGTTCTGTTGATACAGCTACTACTCTATTTGCCACTCTTGCCTCTGAATTGACCAGCTGTTGGACCAGCTACTCCTTGGGCGGGGTAGTTTTGGGCTTTGTAGTTGCTAGCCACCATTCCTTACCCCCTGGGACTTTAAGGTTTCTCAGACTGCAGTGGTATAGGCAGCCAAAAGAAAGAATAACAAACCCTATATTTTTCAACCAGCATCTTTTTCAACACACCACTTTAGATTAATACTTCAACGCCGGCCGTTTAGCATTCTGATCACTTTGTGCTTGCAATAACTGGAAGAATTGAATTGGTACTAGAGATGCATTATGCATAAATAGGGAGAAGTAGATGGGAGCTGTTTCCATTACATTACATATTCTCACATGTTGTGTATATAGGCAACCTCAGTGTGGGGCGGCATTCAGGAAATCCTTTTTTGAAGGGCTCTTTTGATTTTTCCAAGTTGTCCAAAGCATCTGGGGGCAGGGGGGTCAAACATGCAGCCTGGAAGCCACATCCAGTCTACAGGTTTTCCTCAGCTGATAAGGCCCAAGGTAGCCACCCTCCCCGTGCCAATCTGGGCTGGGGAGCCTGCTGGGGGCTCACCAGCTGAGGCAGCAATTCTCTCTCTCTCTCTCTCTCTCTCTCTCTCTCTCTCCCTCCCTCCCTCCCTCCCTCCCTCCCTCCCTCCAGGACCTGGCCCAACCAAGTCACATTTATGTCCTATCTGGCCCTCATAACAAATGAGTTCAACGCCCTTGATCTAAGGCACACTTCCCCCTTCCGCCCACCTTGGCAGCTTTTGATGGTAGCATAAGCTTTTTGTAAGCCGAATCCCGCCTTCCTTGATATATGTACAGCCTTGTTGTTGACGGCTATGACAAGTTAATGTACATAAGGAATACTGTATTAAAGAGTGTCACTTTCATTGTTTTGTGCCCTCTTGAGCAGAATGTGATATTTGGTCTCTCAATTGTGTCCAAGGGATACAAAGGCATTCCTATGGGGGAAAAGATGAAATGTCATAACTAAGAGTTGACAGCAGTTCTTTCATCCTAAACTAAGTATGTGGAGCTTAAATGGTCTGACCTTTTAGCAGTCTGTTTGCTTAGCTCTAGGCATAATCTCTGCATTAGAAATGGAAGGGTAACTTCCTAGTCTTGCAGACAAAGATTCAGAAAATATGTCTGAAGTCAACAACCGCAACAACAGTAACACAAACACACTTTTAAAGCTTGCTGAATAAAAATGCTATTTGGAAACCTGGTGGTAGATCACCAGATTTGTGTTTTGGGCTCCCTCAGAAATTCTCAGTTGGTTTTTGACGGCTGGAGAGAATTTGGATGGCTGCTTTGCTATGGATTAGGAAGAGCAGAAATAGACACGGATGGATTCAGACACCGCTTGGGCTATAACAGGCACTGGCAGAGCTGAGAGGCTTTTAACAGTCATTGTAAATATATCAGCTTTATACAATGTTTTGTGGTTCACAATCAAACTGAACTATACAAAACACCCCTGAGAAGAAGAGGGGGATTGGATGTGGCTCTTCTTTTGTGCCCCTCACCCTGTGACCGTCGTTTCAATGAGAGTGCGAAAGTTGCTCTAATGTATAAATTCATTAGACTGATGGATACAATCCTGAGTTGGATGGCCAAGGCTAGCCCAATCTCATCAGATCTCAGAAGCCAAGCAGGGTTGGCCCTGGTTAGTACTTGGATGGGAGGCCACCAGGGAACTCTAGGGTCACTACACAGAGGCAGGCAATGACAAACCACCTCAGTTCATCTTTTTCCTTTAAAACTTATGAGGTCGGCTGTGACTTGGTAGCACCTTCCACTCCCACCCATGGATATCCACTCCAGCACATTGGATGAAATGCACTCTGACTTGCAAAAGCTTAGGCTGGAATCCAGTTCTGTTAGTCTCTCCCGTACCAGTGGCTTCCTGTTTTATTTTGCTGCTAGAATGTTATGTAGCCTGCTGCCCATCGTGATACCAGTGCAAAGATTTCCAATTGCTGACAAGCAGAGGAAAGTGGATCCATTTTATATCAGAAAGTTTTTAACAAGACAGTCTTTTCAAGAGGATTGTAGTAAGAAATTCGTTTTGAGTTCCAGTAATTACATTGTCTGATAATATCTGTATTTTAAAAAAAATTCCCATCAACACTCCAGGCTGTAAACAGCCTTCTTGTTCACGTCCACTTAAGATGTTTAATAAACAGCATTGGGGTAGTCATGGTGGCAAGCAGTACTTCACATCTGACCCCTTTCCAGTTCAGAACAAAAGCTTTATAAATGAGGGATTCCATAAAAAACCTACAAGGGTAAGAAGCACACAGTGCTGTCAACTTCATTTATCTACCAGGATCACCGTTTTCTCTGGTGGTCTTTTCCCCCCACAAGTCAGCATTTAGGTTGTCAACTTACAGTGATGAATGTGCGATTAACATAGTATCTCTCAGTAGTTGGAGAAATGCTAAAATTAAAAGCAAAATAGCTAAGAGCTCAAGCTGTGAGCCAGAAAGCTCCCAGCTTAGATTTCACATTCTGAGGCTGTTATTCCCACACTCCTATAGACAGATAACAATAACACATTCACAGATTACAAAATACACGGGTTGGGTCTGGATTTCCATCATGTCCAATGGGCCACAATTTCTTGCGAGTTGTGGGTTCTCTTCTATTTATGTGTGGTGCCCTGTTAGGTTCAGGACCCTAGTATGCACAGAGAGAGGGTTTCAGTCTTCTCCCTTGTGCCATTTTCCTAATCTGAAACTGAACTAGAGGGTGCAGTTTGGGGAAACTGATGTGTTCCTTGTTTTACGCATGGATTTTCTGAACAGGCCAATAGCAGAGCGCTTTGCCTACTCAAAGCCACTGGATAAGTGCAAATTATTATTATATCTGAAGCTGTCTTTTTATTCTGTTAATTCACAGACTATCAATTAGATGTTAGAGTATAAAGCTAGCAATCTGGCACTTGCTAGCACAACAGACATCTGTCTGTATAAGTTTAGTACATTTCTCCTACTCTTGGCCAAAGTGTAGAGTGGGAGGCAATCCCATAACTGTGTGATCTTGATCAAGGTAAGTATGTGCATTCCCAGAGGAGAAAATAATGGCAAAACTGGCTTCAAATGGTTCTTTAAGTATCTGCAACTGGAATGCGAGGGCAGATAGAAAGATCAGTGGGGCTACAAGAACAGAACGGGAGTGATTCAGAGATTTGGACAGTACATATAAGGATAGGAAAGAAATCTGTTTCAGAAAACATTTCTATTAACCAAAATGAAAAATATTCAGCAAAAAAAAGTAAGCAACTAAATCTGGGAAATACTTTTTTCATCTCTCGTTGCAAGTGAGTTGTGGTGGTTAACGACACATTACAAGAAAATTGCTCATAATCGAGTCTTACAGCAAGCGAAGTAGGAATTTTCAAGCAATGAATTGGGCAGAGGGGCTTAATTGCTTTCCCTTCCTACTGTTTCCCAATTCTTCTTGCTGTTTAGGTCTTTTACAAAGTTAAAACCTTGCATCAGGATTCTGTGTTTTGCATTTGCATGTAATGTGCAGTTCTTTGTTTCTTTGCAGTTTGAACGTTGCTGTAGAGTACGTCGCTTCCCTTCACATTTTAGGTTTGTGTGCATCGTAAAGCATGAAGCAGCTTTCAAGGTGTTGGTTTGAGTGGAAGAAATAGTTTTTCAGGGTCTCCGTTGCACTCATTTGCCAGGACCTATAGTAGCTTTAGATATATGGAACTTTAGTCTCAGGCAGAGAATGGTCTTTTCCATTGGCCCTGAGACCATCTGCTTTGCCACTGGAGGGTGGGACATATGGATAACAATGGGAGGTGGTCGGAGGGTAAAGTGAAGCTTACATTTTGCCTGTTTAGAACTAGCCAGATGTATGAAATGATGGGTTTTGGTAGGGTGTGCAAGTATGTGTTACTTGACCTGCAATGAAGCTCTGCCTAAGCTGACTTGCAAGGCTCTTGTTGATTTTGAGTGGGACTAGAATTTCACAGTAATAAACAGTTGGAAGGCTGCAAAATAATCCACCATAAGACCACTCAGCATTGACTTTCCAAGAACAATCAAGGTTACAGCTATTTTTCTTTTCCATAGACCAGTGTGTCTGCTTCAGGCCAAGATCCAAGAATGCTTTGTTCTCTACATCCTGATGCCAAAGCTCTGGGTTGGAAGCCCCAAGGTCTGGCAGAAATTTTGGGCACAACTGGAGTATTTGTTTCCAGGACATTAAAGTCTCAGCCCCCAGCTTCTAGGGGCTTGTCTCTGGCAGAGAACTTGGTACTGCAGGCTTCATTGAATAGTCTGTTTTGCCAATGTTTGGAATTCATGCTAGGGTTGCCAACTCTTGCCCTAACTTATTTATTTATTTATTTATTTATTTATTTATTTATTTATTTATTTATTTATTTTTAGTATTATTATTATTATTATTATTATTATTATTATTATTATTATTATAAATTATTATTATTATTATTATTTATAAGCCGCCCTCCCCCGAAGGGCTCAGGGCGGCGAACAGCAGACAATAGAGCACAGTAAAATCAGTAATATCAACTATAAAATCAATTAGGAACAGCTCTATATATTAAAACCCAACCCCATTAAAAGCAGCGTTCTAACATCAAATATATTGATGGCGTCTCTCTAATCAGTCCCCTGAAAGGAAATGGGAAAGAAAGGGCGGTAGGTTCACAGATGTTATGGAGAAAGCGGGGAGGCGGGGGGAACCATCAGCGGCCCGACCCCTCAAAGGCCCGGTGGAACAGCTCTGTCTTGCAGGCCCTGCGGAAATCATTTAGATCCCGCAGGGCCCGCGTAGCTGGGGACAGAGCGTTCCACCAGGCAGGGGCCAGAGCTGTAAAAGCTCTGGCCCGGGTGGAGGCCAGCCGCGTCATTGAGGGACCAGGGATCACCAGTAAGTTGGCCTCTGCTGACCGCAGAGGCCGAGTTGGGACGTATGGGGCAAGACGGTCCCGCAGGTACGGAGGCCCCAGGCCGCGCAAGGCCTTAAAGGTCAGTACCAACACCTTGAAAATGATTCAGAATTCAACCGGGAGCCAGTGCAGGCGGCGCAACACAGGTAAAACATGGTCTCTGGCGGCACCCCCTGTGAGCAAACGGGCCGCCGCGTTCTGGACCAGTTTTAGTTTCCGAATCAGACGCAAGGGAAGGCCTGCGTAGAGCGAGTTGCAATAGTCTAGCCTGGAGGTGACCATTGCATGGATCAAAGTGGCTAGGTCCGTTTGAGAGAGGAAGGGGGCCAGCCGCCGGGCTTGGCGAAGATGGAAGAACGCAACCCGGGTTACATGGGCCACCTGGGTCTCCATTGAAAGAGACGAATCCAGGTGGACCCCCAGGCTACGGACGGAGGAGGCCGGTGCCAATGTAGCCCCCTCCCACACCGGCGGCTGAAAATCCCCAGCCTCACCCCCCCGACCCAGCCAAAGGATCTCCGTCTTCGATGGATTCAGTTTTAACCTGCTCTGCTTCAACCAACCAGCGACCGCCTCCAAACAATGCTGGAGAGCTACAGGGTCGATGACCGTTCCCCCCTCCATCAGCAGAATGAGCTGAGTGTCATCAGCATATTGGTGACAGATCAGCCCAAAGCTCCGTACCAACTGAGCAAGGGGTCGCATATAGATGTTAAATAATAGCGGGGACAGCAGCGCTCCCTGAGGTACACCACACTGAAGTGGGCACTTTCGGGAGGCTTGGTCCCCGCACCACACTTGCTGGGTCCGGTCCCGGAGAAACGAGGCAATCCACTGAAGGACAGTGCCTCGCACCCCGGAAGCGGCCAGGCGGTGGGTCAAAAGGTCGTGGTCAACCACATCAAACGCTGCGGTGAGATCTAACAACACCAGCAGCGCCGATCCGCCTCGGTCTAGTTGCATACGGAGCGTGTCTGTGACGGCGACAAGAACAGTCTCCGTCCCATGCCCAGCACGGAAACCGGACTGGAAGGGATCGAAGGCCGATGTGTCCTCCAGAAAGCCCTGAAGCTGCTCCAACACCACTCTCTCAATTACCTTCCCCAGAAACGAAAGATTCGAAACGGGGCGGTAATTGGCCAGATCTCCAGGATCTAACGATGGTCTTTTCAAGAGTGGGCGGACCACTGCCTCCTTCAACCCACCAGGAAAAACTCCTTGCTCAAGGGAGCTATTGATAATATTCAACAGGTGGGGTCATAGCTCCACCCGGCATGCTTTAATAAGCCAGGAGGGGCACGGATCCAGAGGACAGGTAGTAGGTCTAACAGCAGCCAGGACCCTGTGGACAGCGGCTTCAGAGAGCAGGGAAAACTGGGCCAAACAAGGGCCCGAAGACGGCAAGGGAGCCTCCAGTTCACTTATTGTCTCTAAGGTGGAGGGAAGGTCTTGGCGGAGCGACGCGACTTTATCTGCAAAAAAGCTCATAAATGCCTCATAGCTGATAGCCAATTGACAATTTGTAGAACCCTCAGACAATGAGGTGAGTGACCGAATAATACGAAATAATTGTGCTGGGCGAGAGCTAGCAGATGCAAGAGAGGAGGAGAAGAACGCTCTCTTCGCCTCCTTAGTCGCCATCTCATAGGCTTTCATAAACGTCCTATAAGATGTTCGCGCAGCCTCGTCACGAGATTTCCTCCACACTCGCTCTAGTCGTCTGAGCTCCCGCTTCATACTGCGTAGCTCCTCATTATACCAATAGTACTTGTGGACCTCAAGCTTTAATGATAGCTGTGTTTACAAGGTGATCAGATTAATGATGGATAGCCATGATATCCATCTGTTAGCCATGATAGCTAGAGGAAGTTCCCATGATCAGAAGGAACTGATGACCAAACAGGCCATCATGCCTGTTCATGATACCTAGCTGGCCACAGGTAGAAGCAGGATGTTTGGTAGTCCACGTAGCTCCTTGCTCAGATCCAGGGAGTTTTAAAACTTTGGTAGTTGATGTGATATGCTGGGATCTTTGGATCATGTGGCAAGAAGTGAAGCCACACAGGACTATCAAGCCTTTATTGAGAATTGGGATGGACCAATGCCAGAATCTCTCCTGTTCCCAAGTCACTAAAGGATACATAAGGAGCATGGAAATGCTGGAGTGAAGGAAGGTGAATCGGTATTAGATTACACTTTGCCGGGTTGAAAAGCAGTGTGAATTAATGACTGGACAAGAACCGGTATGAGGTCAGTTTATGTCCTGTAATAGATCTTGGCCAGTTGGTATCTCTGTGTAACCTACCTCACAAGTTGATGAAGACAAAATGACATGTATACCATCCTGAGCTCCTTGTGGAGAAGGGGTGGGGTGAAAGAATATAATAAATGTGACAGACGAAAGCTTTTTGTGCCATGTGAATGCAAGTCCACCCAATGCTTTCTGCAGAGCCCCCCATAGCACTCCCTTGTGGTTGTAGCATCAAGTCAGCAAAACTGCTGAAGAAAGAAAATAATTGAGAAATCCCACTTGGTCTCTTTTAAAACAAAAAACAAAAAAACCCACACACAGCAAAAATCTGTCCACTTTCTTTATTTCCCAGTGGAGGAGATCCACTATTCACCATCCCTGTGACATCACATGAAATTAATGTTGTCTGAGAAATTACTGTAAAGGGATGCAGAGGACTTTGAAATTAATGGACTATAAAAGAAAATGACATAAAATGATACGGCAAGCGTTAGAAGAAGGGTAAAGTGAGGCAGTGGCAATAGAGAAGCATCGAGTTGGAGATTGATCATGATTTACAGCCAGAAATGAAAGAACTGTGCAGTGCAGCTAGAGAAAATGGGGAAAGCAAAAAAAAAGCACTACTTCTTTCTTCAGCTGTCAACTTAATAACACTTGTCAGTAAATGAAATGTGAAAGTTACAACCAAACAATATGCCCAGTGTGGCTGCTGTTAAATCTTTGGGTGACTAATTAAGACCCATCATTTGCTAGGAGGATGGTATGGGGAGGAAACAGTATTGTCTGGCTCCTTATAAATGCATTTGTCAAAATGCAGATTTTTGCTGTACAAGATTCTGTTTAGTAACCAAGGTGTCACACCTGGTTCTCATACATGTTGCAAGCGAATACAGTCATCGAATCTGATTTTCTGTCTTGACGGCAAGCAGTCATTTTTCCCCTGCCCTCATGTCAAATAACTTTTAATGACCCTTTCCTCCTTCAACCCTACCTAGTTCATGAGGTACCAATGTATTCCCAAGTATTAATACTTGTTAGGTTTGTCTTGGCAAATTCTTAGAGTTACACAAAACTCTTCATGCTTCAGTTCAGTCTCAGTATGGTATAGATTGTGTGGGCTAATTTGTGGGTTCCCATACCTTGAGACTGATCTGTACTCTTGTCGGTGGCCTGAAGAATTCTCCCTCCAGCGGGTTCCTGCTCCTCTCCCGCCCGCCGAGTCATGTTTAAATATGTGCAGAATAATGGTTTTGACAAAGGCAATGCTTAAAAATGAATGATAATTCTCATGACCCTGCTTGACCTGCTACTGTTGGAGCTTCCGCGTGTATTCTGCAGTGACTTGCTTCTCTTCTGTATGTGTGCCATATAGCTTGGAGGCTTTTCCATCCGGTATTACACACCGTGTTAGTGTCCTCTTCCCCTCCCCCCCTTTCATTTTGTAAAAGTTATGCAAGGCAGGAAGTGAATTAGACCGGAGGAAGTGACACAACTTGTGGTCATAGGTTAAAAAGGCACCTGTCATTAACAGTTCCGAAGGACGAGCTTCTAAAACTTCGTAGCAGCTCATGTCAGGAGGGAGGTGGTGACCATCCTGTCAGGAGGGAATGCTTTCAGTGCAGTCAACCTGCCTGCCATAGACTTTCCAAGTATAGACTTCATGTTGCTGTCATGTCAGCCCAGAATTGAAGCCATGCTGACAGGCAGGTCAGATTAGGCATTCCTTGTTAAGTGAGCGGTGTGGGGGAGTTATATTTTAGTACACAGCAAACATAAAACAACAAAAATGTTGGCAATACTGCAGTGCCTCATAAGAGTTGAGTGAGTGAGTAGAGGGGCATGTTTATAGACAGTTATTGTGTTTTTTAAATATCTACCTTGTTAGGCAAAAACCAAACTGTAGGCCTGGAAGAAATGCTGCATTACAGCCAGTGTGGTAAAGTTAAGACAAGGTCGCCTTAGAGACAGAAAGACCCAGGTTCAGTGCATTAATCCACTATGAAACTGCCTGAGAACATACCTGCATCAAGAATCCCTAGTGATGTAACAGATATAACTATTGAGAAAGTCTGCAAAGAGTATCTTGTGTCTATTTTGCCATGGTATGTAGCCTGGGTGAGAATAGAAGTACCAGACAGAGGGTTCTTGGTCTTTGGACCACGGCTCACAGTCCCATCTCTGTGAGGGTCAGCTTGGCAGAGCCAGACCAGACCAGACCAGATTTGTTTTGTTTTGTTTTGTTAGCCTATTTGTTTTTCCCTGTGTGGAACTCTCTTTTTCGTCGACCACTCTGGGGATAAGAGTGGCCTAAAAATGCAAAGAAGAACAGAGAAAGATGGGGAAGTTTTGAATCCAGGTTTCACACATCAGAGGCCAACATCCCATCCTCAGGTTATTTTGTCTTTATAAACTGGATTCCACTAGCACTGTGCACAAATGTACATATTCTCAACTTCTACCTCTCATAAAGCAGCAGCTCAACCGATATCATTCAGAGTATTTCAACTACACAGGGGTAGATTAAAAACAGCCAAATGTAAACTGCCTGCAAAGATTGGGGCCTTCTGCAATAACCGGAATAAGACATGTGATGGACATGTGATGGACTTCCTTGTAACCTGGACTTCTCTTGTAATACATGAAGAAACCGTGGGTAAAGTAACACGGTGGAGGAATAGACTACTGAGCAGCAAACTCTGGATAATCATAGAAACAACCTAATAAGCCATATTCTGACAGGTAGTTTCATTCTGCAGCTCCAGATCAGAAATCTGGAGAAGCTCAGAGTGTTATGACAGAAAAGTATAGAAATATTTTAGTTAAATAAAGCAGGAGAACAACAAAATATATTTATGACTCGGCACATCGCCAGAGGAGGACTTCACTCTTCTGCTTCCCCAGATCTCTTGTTTGGAATGCAAGTTCAGTGACATTCTCTTCACTGCTTTGCAACCATCTTGCCTTATACCTGCTCTGGAGATGTGGCAAAGTCACCATTTGGCCAAATTATTCTGAACAACCAAGTTGCAAATAATTGGCAAACTCAGTTTGAGGTAGTTCAGTTGTGTCTCTGGCCTTGGTGGACCAGCTTACCGAAGAGCTGCATGTACACCAGGGCGTGTTAAAATGGCAGCCTGCGTTCCTTTTACAATGGCAGAATATGAGACCTTAGACCTGTGGCAAAAATGAATGGAAATGGAACCCAGCATTCCCATCTCTTTTGTGCTTGTGGACGTATCCAAATTTGCAGATGTCGGTAGAATAGGATTACCTTTGCACCAGTTATTGAGTTTCTTTTTTGTTTTGTATGATTAGAATAGTTTATTTGCGTATAGAGGCTAAGTTTGTTAGAAGTCAAACATACTTTGAAGTGCTGTACAAATAACAACTAGCGGGAAAGACTAACGTTTCCTTAGGACAGTGATGGCGAACCTTTGGCACTCCAGATGTTATGGACTACAATTCCCATCAGCCCCTGCCAGCATAGCCAATTGGCATCTGGAGTGCCAAAGGTTCGCCACCACGGCCTTAGGATGTTGTGGGTTTTCCGGGTTGTATGGCCGTGTCCCAGTAATTTTCTCCTGACTTTTCACCTGCATCTGTGGCTGGCATCTTCAGAGGATCCCTACAACCTGGAGAACCCACAACATCCTAGTGATTCTGGCTGTGAAAGCCTTCGACGATACATTAAAGTTTTCCTTGCTATTTTTCCAAATAACCTGGAGAAAATAAACTGATACTGTTTAAAAATGATCTCATTCTTGGTAAATAAGAGCACAGTTTTAATGCCTTTAAATGGCTGATTAATCCTGTTGACACCTGGTCCTGGTTATTAAAATGAGGGCAATAGATAATTGCATGTTGAAGAGATTGGCAAGTCCTCTCAAGTGGCCATGAGAGAGCCATTGTCTGCTGCTCAGAATCTTTAGAGAGCGTAGAAAATGTAACTTATCTTTTTTGCTGTGATTTGTGGTTTCTGAATGAGCTTGATTAAGGAGGATCGTCTTTATTTTGGAGAGTTATTGTCACCTAACAATTTTTTGTACATTTTTGTGAAGCATTTACCAAACCCCCTGAAGGAACAACAGGTTGACTGACATGAATTACAAAGAACTGTAACATATTAAGATTTAGCCTGTCAGTTGCTGTTTTTGCAGTGTCTGAGACATCTGTGGTTAGGTAGCTTGAAAGATTATAGTCTGTTCAGAGAGTGGAGACTTTTTTGTTTTGCTTCATTTAGAAAGTATGCAGATTATTTCAAATGATCTGCCTGTAAGGAATGCAAAATAGTGGAGCTGTCTCTGTATGAGTTTTAATGCCTCTTGTTGCCAGTTTTAGTTCATGGTTCCTTTTAAACTTGCTATTGTTCAGAGGAAAAATAATTTCTGTAGAATAAACTTGGCATGTTTACTAGGAGCATAGAGTACAGCATCATAATTGAAATAGCATTCTGTCCTTTTGGGAGGGATGGTGGTGGAATCTTATGTTCATGTTGGCAAATGTCAGGTATTTGGAGAAATTCTTATATGCAGAGCAAGCCCAGTGTCAAAATTTGGCACCGATAGGTATTTGATAAGGCCCATGCCCTGGTAAAGGCCCCAGTGTCTGTCAGAGATGCTTGGCCTACCTGTTCCCCTCAGGAACAGTAGCATCTAATGCTCCTCTTGACAGAAAATAGGAGCTCTCCCTACAACCCTCTGTAACATCATGGATACCTCTGGAATGATCTCCAACTTCTGGTGGAAGGAAAAACAACTCTCACAGGCTCTTAATGCCAAGTAGCCAAAAGAGCATGGAAGGCTAGTACTCTGGTGCCCACACATGAAAAGACATAAAGATGTTTTAAACTCTTAGCCTTGTAGGGGGTGCTTAAAAGAACATGACAGTTGTGCTGTTCTCCCTCCTCCAGAAAGCTGCCTGTATACAAAAGAACAGCATACTTAGTTGGGTGGGCACTTGAAGGCACCAAAATCTGGAGCCAGTCCTCCAGAAAACCATCAGTTTATATTACTTTGCAGCAGAAGCAATAGAGATGGGTCTCAGCTTCCAAAGACTTCATAGCCTCTATGATGAGAAGGCTAAGATGGGTTAGGGGTTAGGGTTATTGTTCAATTTAATTTATTACTCAAGTGATCATAATACACAAGCCAAACATCATAGATTTGAAAAATACACAAAAATACTTGCTTACTTAGGCTTGACCTATTTGCACAACTGGGCTGGAATTGAGAATAGATTTTGAGGAGGCAAGTGAACCAGGTTAAATGTAGCTTTGCTGTAACGCTATCAATGTATTCAAAATAAGGGTCGTTTGCTTTCTTGCCTGATGTCTTCATTAATTTGCTTGGTATGTTCGAAGATTATAATAAGATTAATAAAGCACTGTTTTCTTTGCAGTTACAGGGATCCATTAAGAGAAAGCTGGAAGATGACAGTTCCCCTGCTTCCCACACCATGCCTGATGTCATTTTCTCAAGCGACCACAAGAGACTCTGCCTCGATGATGTCACGCTTTCAATGGGACAAGGAGCCAATCCCGTTTCCTGTCAAGATATGCAGCAGTCACCCTTCTCCACCAATCACAGTGCATCCTCTATAGGGGTGCCAAGTCATGCCATGCTGCTGGAAAATAATCATATGAATGGTAGCAGTATAGGGTCTCCATTTTCAGTACCACCCAATGCTGAAGTGGGTCAGAAGGGGTCCATTGGCAACCAGAACAGTATGGGCCATTATGATGAGAAAGGCAGCAACATACAATCTGTAGACCAGGAACTACAAGACTTGTTAGAGGAACTGACTAAAATGCCTGAACCTTCTCCCAACGACTTAGACCTTGAGAAGATTTTGGGAAGCAAACCTGAGGAGCCGCTTGGAAGTCTGGGCCACCCACAGCCAACCATCAACAGCACTCCAAAGTCCTCCCCACAGACACCGCACTTGGAGAACCATGGGCCCAGTAAAGAGTTTTCTCCAGGGTGTAACCCTGCAAGTGGAGGCTCACCCCAAATGAGGCCCTCCTCAGCTGGCGCGATCTATCCAGTTCCATCCCAAAACAAACCTGTTGCGTCACCCATTTCGTCAACTGCACCAAGTAAGAACCAGGCTCAGTCTATGCTCTCAGTACCTTTACCCAACATGACTAGCTCTAACTGGCATGCACAGCAACTAAAACAACTGGCAGCAAGCAAACAGGTCCCTGCTACCAAGCATCAAGCTCCAAACTGGTCCAACATATCATCCCAAGGCCTGTCTCCCCCTTACCGGCAAGGGTCTTCCCCTCACCATCAGCCGTTCAGTCCCCAAAACGTCATGGTGTCCAGCATGGGTTCTAATGGCTTGCCGGGAAGCAATATTCAGAGTCCTCAGAGCTCTTTGCTTTCGAGCATTACATCCAGTAGCAATGCATCCAGTGGTCCATCTCCTCCTTTTGGTTCTGAGAAGCTTTCCAGTCCTGTTCTCAACCAGCAACCTTTCAGCCCTCCAAATCCCATCCTTTCCAATATATCTGCCACCAGCATTCCGGCCAACAGCATCAAAAGCCCACAAAGCAACATGGTGTCTACCAATACTGGGCCCTCCCCACCATATAGGCCAGAGAAGCTTTCCAGCCCTGCTCTGCACCAGCCCCCGTTCAGCCCTCAGAACACCTTGATTCCAAACATAACTCCGACCAGCAATCCAACCAGCATGCAGAACTCTCTCTTCAAACCAATGTCTGCAGCTCAGTCCAAAAACATGAACCTTATCATGCAGCAGCCATCCAATGGTTTGCAGCCGGGCTTGGTGACTGAAGGGCCCGTTGGACAAGACCAGTTTTCATTCACTAATACCAAGCCGCTGTCCCATTTCACTTCGGAGTCCACTGCTCCTCAGAAGATGTCGCCCATGACTGCGAGCCCTGGGCAGCAATCACTTATTCACTATCTCCAGCAGCAGCAGCAGCAACAACAACAACAACAGCAGCAGCAGCAGGTCGCCACGTCTCAACAGTCCCAGCAAGTCAACAACAACCAGTTCATTCATCAGCAGTTGAGGCAGCTGATGCAGCCTTCTCGGATGCAGCGGCACATGCAGCCGTCTCAAACCCGACAGGTAAGAGGAACTTTTCTTCTGCCATATAGGTGCTTTTGGTTCTTCAATCATGCACTGTTTGTTCCTAGCTACACTCTATTCCACAGAAAGATAATGGCCCCTTCCGCACACGCAAAATAATGCGTTTTCAAACCACTTTCACAACGGTTTGCAAGTGGATTTTGCCACTAAACACGTGCCCGCGTTACTGTATGCTGACGACACCGTTCTTCTTTCCCACACTAAAGTTGGTCTCACTCGTCTCTTAAATTGCTGTGCTGAATATTGTAAGAGGAACGAACTGGTAATTAACTATGAAAAAACCAAAATAATGGTCTTCGCTAGAAGACCCCCTAGTCATACATGGACCATCAATAACAGACCCATAGAACAAGTTAACCAGTTCAAATATTTGGGCATAACTCTTACTAGCAACCTTAATTGGGCAGTACATAGGAAATTAGCACTCGCTGCAGCTAACAACAGTGCCCTAGCAATTCAGCATTTCTTTTTCACTGTGGGCCACCAGTATATACCATCCGCATTGAAGGTGTTCAATGCTAAATGCGGCTCTCAGCTCCTCTATGGAGCACCTATTTGGATCGGAGCTATAAACAAAAATATAAACACAGCCCAGTCCCGTTTCTTCCACAAAATTATGGGCTTACCAAATTGTGCTTCATATGCAGCCCTATGTTTAGAACTCGGGCAAACATCACATGCCACGATGGCCTGGCTGAGAAATGTCAGATACTGGCTACGTATCCACTATTTGCAGGATCACTCCAGTTTGTTACACCTCATGCTTTCCGACTATGCAAATTCTAGGTGGCTGAAACTAGTTGAGGGAAAAATTGAAGCACTCTTGGCTTTTCATTAGAGTCGTTGGAGTCCCTCTTTCCCTATCAGAAGCATATAGCTGCTTGAAAACTAAGCTATTAGAACAAGAGTATCAGGATATGATAACAGCTGTGAGGAAAAGCGTGTTCCCTGACCCTGCTTATTCCAGTTGAACAAGGACACATGGCCAATTATTTACAGTGGATCACCAACCCTAAATTAAGAAGAGCTTTAACACTGGCCAGATTCAATCTAATGCCTTCTATGCTGCTCTATGGCGAGATATCAACAAATTGATAAACAGAGGAGGCTATGTCCATGCAATATGGGTCAGGTGGAGACACTTTCGATCATACCCTCTTTCATTGTGTAAGGTTTGCAAAATCAGAATGTCACAATCTGCACTTATCCCATTTCTGTATAACAATCTAACTGATGCTCTTAAGATACCTATGCTTTTGAACAACATGGATCCCACAGTGTGTGAGAATGTAGCAAAATTTCTGCTAACAATAATAGACGTAAGTCTAGATGAATACCAACCAATGTCTATGTATTATGACCACATATAGCCAGCAGTAATTTTGCTAGCTTCTGTCAGTATCCGATGACGTTTAAGTGAGTTAACTTAGCTGAAGGAATGTCCTATAGTTACAGAAGGACCATGTATATATTTTAGTATTTAGTATTTTAGTACCAGTGTCTATAATTGTGAGCAATAATGGGCAAATTTTGTATGCTGATTTTGTATGTTTATTTTATGCCAATAAAGGCTTGTGACAAGTGGATTTTGCCATTCCGCACAGCTTCAAAGAGCAGTGAAAGCAGTTTGAAAGTGCATTATTCTGCATGTGCGGAATGAGCCGATAATTCAGTCACCTGAGGTGTAGCATTGAGGAAGTCGTATGCTTCTACATTAGAATGTAGTTCTGAACAAATATAATTCTCATTCCTTTTTACTCACTGCCTTTTCCAAACTCACTGTTTTGTGCACTGTTGAACATAGTACTTTGATACAATAGCATTTATGCCAAAATGTATTTTTACTTTCAAATGGACCGGGAGAGGGGGGAGAGAGCAGGGCTAGGTAAGCCCTAGGACCAGGCAGTGCATTCTCCAACAAAGAAGGTCTGGCATGCTTTGTTTCGTGGTGGAGGAATATACAATCTACTATCATCTTTATGTGGAATAGAGTATACAAACGATACTCCTGATCAAACTTCTTTCTAGCCAGCATGAGATAGGGATTTTGATATTGGACTTCGATGCAAGAGATCTGGATGGAAAGTCTCATTGTGCCATGGACACTCTCCAGGTGATGGTGGGCCAGACTCTTTCTCATGCTCTGACAAGAGAATGCACCATCCTGAGCTCCTGGGGGGGTGGGGGGGGGAATGGAACAAACATGTACTGACTAAATATCTGGTAGGTGAGAGGGGATCAGTGCTCAGACTGGAACCTAGTGACAGGGGTGCCAAAATGCACAGGGGTTTTGTTTGGGGGTGGATAGCTATTTTCAGTGTGGTGTAGTGGTTAAGAGCAGCAGCCTCTAATCTAGAGAACAGGGTTTGATTCCCCACTCCTCCACATGAGAGGCGGAATCTAATCTGGTGAACCAGTTTGAAAACAAGAGTGAAAACAACAGCAAAATTGTCACACAAATTGCTTTGTTTTTAGTAAATGCTTTGGGGGGGGGGGGGATTTCATGATCAGCCTTAACATCAGCGTAAGTTGTGGAGTGAAGCCAAGTTGATGAGAATGTTCTGTGTTGCAACAAGCAGGTCTTGAAATACCTGTTGCAACCTTTCTCCCAGAATGACTTGCTTTTGACAAGCAGTGACCTGGTTACAAAACAGCCCATTGCCCCAGGCAGGTTTGCTTCAGGGACCATCTTACAAGGAGTTTTCTCGTGACCAGTTGCTGAGGAAGGAATTCAGTGGAGCAGCTCTTGAGCAGAGCTGGTGTCTGCTCTGAGCGTCTTGTGACAAAGAAATGGGAATTTTGTTAGAGAAACAGTGGTGTTTTGTTTTGCGAACAAACCAATTTTACCTTCAGTGCGATCTCTCAGACATTTCGAAATTCAGTGCCTGCTAGCAGAGCTGGGAGAGCTGTTTCCAAGCCCAAGGGATAGGGGTGGAGCTACCAAATAGGTCTAGTAGGGAAATAAGCTCTGACGTTGGGTATATACACTTGCTACCAGAAAACTGCCCTTATTTAAAATGGGCATGTTGTATATGCTTACTGTTTCTCAGGCACATACAGAGTGCTCCGAGACAGAGCCATTATCAGCATAGCCCAAAGTGAGGCATCAGGAGCAGCAGTGGCGTAGGAGGTTAAGAGCTTGTGTATCTAATCTGGAGGAACCGGGTTTGATTCCCAGCTCTGCCACCTGAGCTGTGGAGGCTTATCTGGGGAATTCTGATTAGCCTGTACACTCCCACACACGCCAGCTGGGTGACCTTGGGCTAGTCACAGCTTCTCGGAGCTCTCTCAGCCCCACCTACCTCACAGGGTGTTTGTTGTGAGGGGGGAAGGGCAAGGAGATTGTAAGCCCCTTTGAGTCTCCTGCAGGAGAGAAAGGGGGGATATAAATCCAAACTCTTCTTCTTCTTCTTCATCTGCCAGGACCCAAAGTTTCTGGCAGGGCCCACAGCCACCTACCCCTGTCCGTTACGTTTCCTCAGCCCACCTGCTTGTTTGCAAGCGCTCTCCTTCCCGTGCCCCTGGCTGCCCAGCACCACCAGGGAAGACTGTGTTGATGGCGCACTAGCACAATTGGTGGTCACAGCAACAGCATTTCCAGTCACACACAGTGCCTTATGCTGTTGACTAAAGGACATACGGATGGCTATGAGTGTAGGGGGGGGGCATGAACAGACAGGAAAAGGGCACAGAGGCAGGTGGGGGGCAGGACGAGAAGTGTGAGTGGGGCTCCTGGTGGTGGGCAGAGGAAAGCAATACTAAGAAAAAAGTGCCTTTCAATGTGTCTTCCTCATACTCTTAAATAACCTTCTTATGCAGTACAGGGAGGGGTATCCCAGTGTACTTGACTTCCTGCCATTTGGGTTTCAGCAATAAAGCACCCATTCCATTCACCCATGTCTTTATTTTCCCCCTTGGGCTGCTCCCTCCCCCCCCCCCCCTGTTTCTAAGGACGTGTCTGAAATCAGCCACCTGGGAGCAGGGAAATCTCCTGTACTGATGAGCCATAAGAATTCACGTCTGTTGTGACAATAACTGTGAGCAAAGAAAATTTCACATTTTCAAATCGGTTAGGTAAGCTCATGATGCCTGACTGGTTTTACTAGGAGAGACTTAGAACATTAATTATGTACTAAACGACAGCTCTGTTCTGGATTTTATATCGCTTGTTAAGCTTCCTCTGAATAACAAGTGAGTAGAGGATCAGGGCATTTCTTTTTATGAGCTTAATGGCTTTTTATCACAAACCATGGATTCTGACTGCAAACCTACTCACAGCCCGTAGAGACATAAATGGATTATCGCAATTCTAGTATTGCTAATCAAGGGTTTTTTCTTTTCTTTTTTCATTGTGGCATTTCTGTTTCTATTGAGCTGCGGATAGAAGCGTCAGTTGATTATTCTGTGCTATTAATCAACTAATTAATCATATTGGTATAGATTCTTAATAACGTTTTAAGCAAAAATCCTAGTGCAACTGTGTTCAAAGCTTGGACAGGGATTCTGCTTTTTAGATGGAAAATCTTCATACCTAGATTGCCTTCGTAGCCATTTCCAAGCCTTCAAAATCCACACAGAAGTTAAGACCGCCTTCTTTAAAATCATGCAGTGATCTCCTGAATTGTAAGGTTCACGTCTTCCTGCTTGCATAATGTGAGCATGTGCAGTTATCATTCACTGAGAAGGTGAAGTGGAGAAACTCTGGGAAATCCTCAATTAATTAATCCTGACTAATGGAGCGGAGGAGAAGGGAAAAACTTGGACCTTGTTCATTTGCATAAACAATCTTTGACTATAACAAAACTACTTCTCGTCGATGGCCATACATTTTCTTGACATTACTGGTGCAACAGCTTAGCACAAAATAATTTAACTTCTAGCTGTTAGTTGCATATTGCAGGTGACAGTGGAGCGTTCACCCTCTCCTCAAATAGAGCATGTGAAATACTTTCAAAAGTGGCCCTAGAAGGCAAATGTGGAGGCCTCTTAGAAGTCCCTACAAAATAAATTACACTTTAGGGAAAAAAAATAGCCTTCAACTTTACCCCTGACCAGCGGTGGGATTCAGCAAGTTCGCACCACTTCGGCAGAACCGGTTGTTAAAATGGTGCTTGTAAACAACCAGTTGTTAAATTATTTGAATCCCACCACTGGAACCGGTTGTTAAATTTATTTGAATCCCACCACTGCCCCAGACCCCAACGGTGCCCAATAACCCCTAACATGTGGTTTTTTTACCAATAAGCAGAAAAGGCATAAGAAGTGTCATCATTTAATGGATTTCCTTAACCCCATGACTCATTAAACAACCATCAACTAATCAAAATTATCACCATACCATGTATATACTGGGCTCATCTTCTGTGTTCATTATCATGGATCCCATGATTTTGTTAGGCAGAGGGAATGAAACAGAATGTGAATAACTACTTCCCCTGTGTTAAAAGCAGGTGTCCCAAGTGCAGATGTTCTGGACTCCAAAAGAGGCTTAAGGAGAAGTTTAGGTCCCTGATGAGCAGAGACTGGAGATTTCCAGACCAAAATTATACATAGCTGTATTGGGCCATAGCAAAGACACAAGCAATGTAATACATTTGATTAAGCACAACTGACACGATGAAACACTGTTCAAGCTTTTGAGCTTCCAAGAACTTTTCACCAGTCTGGGTGGTTAAAAACGGGTGGGACTTCCAAGCCATGATCTCAGGGCCATTTTTAGCATGCTTTGTCACAGGGTCCAGGTGTGGCCAGCTGGTATCAGGTTGTGCGCTTGGCATGCTGGCAACAAGAAACAATCAAAAGAGAAAACCTCCAGTTGAAAAATATAACAGCCAAGCATTGATCAAATGTCTTTGAGGCCAGATAGCACACAAGCCACTATTTGAAACTTACTGGAGATCCCTGGCCTGAAGGATGTCCGTCTGGCTTCTGCAAGATCCAGGGCTTTCTCAGCCCTGGCCCCTGCCTGGTGGAATAAGTTCCCCAGGGAGATCAGGGCCCTGCAGGACTTGAATGAGTTCCTCAGGGCCTGTAAGAAGGATCTTTTCCACCAGGCATTTCCATCTAGCCAGCCGGCCTGACCAGTACTATCATTGACCTCCCATGGGTGCAGTAAGGGGGGGGATTTTTCTCCATCTATGGTCAGTCTTGCTATTTTAAATACTGTACTGTTGGTTATTTTATTATTGTACTTGGATTCTGTGTTGTTGCCTCCCTGAGCCCTGTTGGGTGGGTGGGTGGGTGGGTGGGTGGGTAGGTAGGTAGGTAGGTAGGTAGGTAGGTAGGTAGGATGGATGGATGGATGGATGGATGGATGGATGGATGGATGGATGGATGGATGGATGGATGGATGGATGGATGGATGGATGGATGGATGGATGGATGGATGGATGGATGGATGAGATCAGCAGGAAACCTTTGATTCCCCCCTCCCAGAGTTGTTTTCATGACCTACAATTTGGGGTGGGGGGAGTCAGTGCACTAGACTTGTTCAGGTGGAAGATTGTGAGGATGAGGAAAAGCATACAATGACTATGCACAGGCATGACAAGGAGTAAAATGGCCAGTGGTACGGGGGTGTGGGAAGAGAGGCTGAGGAAAATGTGAGTAAAATATAATCAAGCAAATCAGGCTGTCCTTTGAATGTATAACTTTAACTGGTCATATTAAAATGAGGGAGGAAAAAACAGAACACTTGCATTTCTGATCGTGGGCAGGAGAGTAGATGAAATCGACAGTGTTGGGAACAGGGGAAGTAAACACGAGGATGTGCTCATAAAATAACAGCAGGGAAGTTTAGTCAGGGCTCGGGAAGATGAAGGTGCTTTCTCAGTGTGGTTCTGGAAGGCACCACACCAAGAACATTAGAAGGATGCAACAGCTTGCGCCTAATGCAGGTTTTTAAAAGACACACAGATAGAGATGAAGGCGCTATGAAGTAAGGGAGGGGGGAGTTAAGAATTTTTTTTAATTAAAAAAATTAGTTACATTCCAGAATTCTGATATAGGAGCTCAATATAACAATTGAAACCACATGAAAATCAGAATAATGTCAACATTGTACTATATACTGTATACAATATTTATTCAAAGGGTGTCAAACATTGTGGCCCAGGGGCCAAATCTGGCTCGTGGAGAGAACTTCTCTGGCCTGTGAGCCAGTCCAGGCACCCCACCCCCACCCCACTTCCGATCTTGTCCGGTGAGCCTGCTGTGGGCTCGCCAGTCAGGCAGCCACCGATCCCACTCCCGATGTAGCCTGGCGAGCCCCAGACAGCCACACACACGCCTGGGCCCAGCCTGACCAAGTCATATTTACGTCATATCTGGCCCTTGTAACATATGAATCCTGTACCACTGCAATTTACTGTAAACGTTTACAAACAACAAAATATAAATGTAAAACTTTTGTTCAGTTTTCAGATTAAAATAATGTTAGGGTTATTGCAACTGTTTAGATGTTTGCCCTTTTTTAAATGTTTGAATGTGTGTGAAGCCAATATAAGTACAGGGTAGCAGATAGCATATAACGCCTTTCCACATGCAACTTATTATACATGTAGAGTACAAGTTAACACATCAGAATGTGCGTCCAAGTCCTGCTGCCACAATCCAGTGTTCATTTTACATGCATATGAACCCTTGAAAAGGTCTTCCACCTAACTAGGCAAAGGGTGCTGGACACCCTCTCTGAGTGGCTGAAGCTCTAGGCCTGGATTGTGATGTGTAAAAGGTTGGTCAGTGTCAGACTAGAACAAGTGAGAAGGAGCTGGGTTCAACTTCACAGTCAGCCATATAGCTCACTGGTTGACCTTAAGCCAGTTGCTCCCTCTGTCTAGCCTACCTTGCAGGGAAGTTGTGAAGATAAAATGGAGTAGGGAAAGCCAGGAGCACCGCCCTGAACTTCTGTGGAGCATCCCCTTGGTAATGCCCATCTTGGTATTACAGCTACCTAGTGACTGGCTGGTGATTGCCTATTGCCATCTTGACCTGCCACCATGGTAGGGAATATTTTTCCCCTTTAGGTGGTAGGGTAATTGAAACATGTTTCAGGCTAGGTTATATAATATTATCTTAGATTAGAGTTTATGGTTTTAATTGTACAGTCCCTTAATTTTTTAACTTTTTAGTATTTGTTTCATAGGTTGTTAGCTGCCCTACGCCTTGCTCTGCTGGGAGAGGGTCATAAATAAATAAATAATAGTGTGTGCAGAGCAGGAGGGGAACATTGCATCATCGTCAGGGTAGTTGGCAAGATTCCCACGTGTCACTGCATCAACATTGTATAGATGGTTTCTGTGCAGTAAGCAAGCCTCGGCTCCACTCCTGCTTTTATAATCTGTGTGCTTGGTTAGGTGGCATTCTGGAACAACCTGTTCATGCAGAATAAGAGTGCAACACTTGGCTGTCTTAATTACCTACCGCCAGTGATCCTACTAGTGAGCAACTGATGAATGACCTGGAATGCTTCGTCAATGGTCTGGAATCTCGCTTCAGCCTCAGAAGGTGACACCCATCAGCTAGTGGGAAGGCTGGAGAAACAATTGGGGAGCACGTGTAAACTTGGAGAGGGCCAGAGAATATCACAAGCTGCGATGATCCATCCAGCTTGGCAGGTTGGCTGGAGGTTGAGCATCCTTAAAGGGAGGTTTCTCTTTTTTTGGAGAATCCAACGCAGGATTAGTGGTTGTGCCGACAGCTGTAAGAGTCTGGTCTTTCAAAGTGTTATGTTTACAAATAGCATATATTCCGTAAACGCTGCAAGCCTTTGGATTCACTCTAATCCAAAATGAAATTAAGCCCTGTAGCATTACCTTTTTGAATCTCGCCTCTTGAGGAAGATAGCGGTTCAACAATATACTTCCATCTCTTGAGTGAGGATTCTTGTCTCTCCTAATCAAATGCAGAATCAGATTCAGCATCTGGCAAGGAACGACAATTTGTTAAGCGGATGGAGACCACTTACACATTTAAGAATTATTGTTGGTGTAGTTGCCAGCTTGTCTCGTTTCCGAAGGAGTGCTGTAATAATCTGTTGTGTTTTAAACGTTGCTGCCCTTTTGTCTCTGCGCATGCATGTTTTGAACGTGGTTCAGTCTGTGAGAGAGGGGGGTTTTGCCTCCCTTTTGAGCAAAAAGTGGTGCATTGTGGATGAACAGTCATGTAGATGTTAGAGCCAGTTTAAGGGTAAACAACAGTATATATAAAATGGGGTTAGGAGGCCTAGGGTGGGGGCGAAGGGAGCAGCTGCTGGGAGTGGGGTGGGAGTGTGTGCTTTTGTGACTTTTAAATGGCATTTTTAAAAGGAAGACTTTGCATTCCAAAGAGTAACCTTGTGGTTGTGCTTCTTTTTTAACAACCCTGCTATCTTAGATCTCCAGCCCTTCCAGACAATTCATAAAGCCCCGGATTGCCTGCAGGAGTGGTAAATCTGATAATGCTTAATCTTTCCCCATCTGATGTTCAATGCTTTTATTGTTACACATTGACAGATATTGATTTGGCCACTGAAGGTTTGCATTTCACGATAGTGGAAATCTGAGTCCTGTAGAATGCGTTCTGTGTAATGTAACCACTTGAGTGAAACGGCCTTCAAAGGAACTGTGTGCTAGACAAAACAGCTAATGCAGAATACTCGGGAGGTTCACAGGGTAACTTATTTGTGACAATCCCATGAACTCCCCTTGAACCAAATCCACATATTGTGGACAGGTATCTAGGATCCTATTCAGAGAATCTCCCTCCCTCCCTCCCCCCACCCCAATAACCAGTTGCAGTGTATCATTTCCAGACAGAAGTGTTCACAGAGGGCTGAAAGAGGCTATGTAGTAAGGAAGGCTTCAGTTTTAAAAACGTGTAATGTATAAAAAGGACCTAAGATGCTTTAAGTGTGACCTAAATAAGGTTTGACTGCAACCCCATTCCCAACTATGTGAATTAATACAGGTATGCTCATTAAAGAGTGGAAGTGGTGAGGAGTCCCAGATGAGTGTCCCTGATGGCAGCTTTAGATGTGTTGCTCCGTATCTTGTGAAATAGTCATAAAAAGTCATGTATTATGCTAACTTCCTTGAGTACGGCTTGTTCAGTTAAGGACCCAAAACTCTTTTTGGTCTCAGAACATCCCACAGATTTTTTTTAATGTGTGTTTGTTTTTCCAGCTGTTACCTCAGAGAAGTTAGAAACATTGCTTTTTTCAACATTAAAGCAGAAGTTCTCGAGATCTTGGAAAAGCGGAGTCACTCCTCATAAACTGTGTGATTATATCTGAGGAAGCTTATTTTTAAACTGGTTATGATATTCAGTGACAGGATGTTTTCGTTAGGTTTCCAGATCTTCAAAACAAGCTGCTGGTTTGCAATGTATCTGCTGGAGAGCATGTTTTCAGAAACCGAGAGATGTCCAGAGAATCTCTTGCAGCTCATTTTACGGTCATTCTGCATCGCAAAATCAGGCTTAGAAAATAAAGCAAAAAAACCCCCTGTTTGGTCCACGTGTGATGCCTTTATTATGATCCAAGATCAGACAGTGTTTAAACAATTATTAATTTGCAAGGCAGATGTAACATTGGAGGCCCTGAAGCATGGTGAAGTTCTGCATGAGAAGGGAGGATTGCGCAATCCTATAGGACTTTCTTGTTGCTCATTCTGTGGATTTGTGTCTTTTGTTATATGTTTTTAAGAGTGTTGTGTGTGTGTCTGTGTTTCCCTTAATGACACAGAAGGGTGGGGAAGTCTACCTCTGATTTCAAAGTTTCTCAGTAGTGATAGCACAGATGCAGAAACTTGCAGGGGAGAGGGGCTTTTGAACAGAAAGGAGACTTCAGCTAATTAAGTGCCTTTTGAGTTGACAGAAGATGGTTTTCATGACAAATTTTAATGATAGAAAGCAGGAAGTCTGATCCAGGAGCCTGACCTGTCTACAGATGTGGAAACTTTGTCTGGAATGGTAACTTCAACCGTGTGTGCGTGTTGATTTCTGTCACAACTGGTTATTCCCCAGCCTGTCCCTTTTTTAACTTTGAGGCAAATTTCAAAAAGGAGCCTTCATGAAATTAAAGAAGTTATAGGACAGCAAGTGTTACATCAGCCTTCCTGATGTTTAAGAGATCTGGGTGTCTGTTCAGTGGAGATATTAAGGCATCTTCTGGAAGCCCTCTGTGCTCTTCCTTGAGATCCTGGTAGAAGAAAGATGGGGGAGACACAAATATGGTCTTATGGCAACAAAACAAGATCTGACCATATTTGGTCACTATGTTTTGTCTGGCTCTCTAGGTTAATTGGTAGGCTACTGTATTTAACAGGATGCTGATGGGCTGGCTGGGCTACTGGATTACTGGGCTACTAGAAGGGCTGATGGACTGGCTGAGCTACTGGGGGGGCATATTCAGGTAGGCAGGGCGCAAGCTGTTTAGCACCTGGGAGCGAATTGGGAGCCAGTACAGTTCCCTAATGACTGGCGTTATGTGCGTCTGGCCAGATGTACCAGCTAAGACTAATTGTACACTGGTGCTTTGCCCCGCAGCGAGGGTACGTTTCCTTTGGGGCAGAGTTGCAGACACACTAACACTTGTAGTGCCACAGATTCCAGAACCCCTGCCGTTCCTGAGAGCAGGCAAACCTCAGTGTTTCCCCTTGCTTCAGGGTTTCCACTCCTTCTGGTCCTCACCCCACTCCTCACAGGCATTTCCAGGGGACTGACAGTCAGCTTTTGCTGGCTGTGGTAGGAAAAGCACAAAAATAAGGGGTGGTAGGAAAAGCACAAAAATGAGTAATAACAAGCCATCAAAATACCGCTATAAGAAATATAGATATAAAAATGTAAAGGGCTTTAAAAACAAAGCAAGCGATCTTGCAACCTACTGGGAGTGACTAAAAAATGGAGGCAGGCATGCCGCACAGCAGGCAGCGGGGCACCTTCTCACATGTAAACAGAGAAACACTTGGAGACCCCACTATGACCCCACTGTGGAGCAAAGAGCCCCAAGGAAAGCTCTCCATGCATAATGGACCTAAGTCTCCTGACCTTAATAGGAGGAGGGGAAGTTACAGGAATTTGCTTTTTCCCTCTTTATGCTGTTGTCGTCATCGTTGTGTTCTGCTTTGGAAGAATATTGCCAGAATGTTTTGCAGTGCACTACCTCAAAATAACTTTCTTGGTAAAATTGTTTTTCTCTTTGTATCTCTTCCCCCCTCCCCTGCTTTTTTTTCCCTGGGCATTTTGGAGAAATTTCAGCATGTGGGTGGGGGAAAAAACAAAGAAGTGTCTGTGAACAGGAACTCGCATTGTCTGTCTTTCTGAATGAGACTGAGCTAGTTTCATTTGGTTCTCTCGCACATCTGCAACTCTAGGAACAGAGGGATGATTCACAGTTTGCCCAATGACACGAGAGCAAGCCAAAGCTTGTGAATTAATATCCACTCTGAGTCTGTGTTGTAAATGTGCTGCAAGGAACGGAATCAACCTTCTCGGCAAATTATTTAAAATAATAGTAATAAAAAGAGCATGAGACACAAATTAAGAATACCTTCAAATCTAAGTTTGAAAGCAAAGGATACTTGTAAGCAGTTTTTACCAGTTTTGTCCATGAAGAAATCTACCATGTAAATGTGATGGGCTCAGCCCCTTAATTTGGTTCCTGGGACAACTGTTCCGTCTCTGTAATGGACTGGGTGGCCCTGTTAAGTATATTATCTTGCTTTCCAACTAATTATGGCTTAACAAGATGCTAAGATAGGATATTGTCCCTTTGATGTTGCTTAGGTGATCTTAAGTCTGTTTTTCTGCATGTTTTCTTAAATCCTCCGATATATTTCTGTGTGGTTTTCAATATAAAAATGTGTTAACAGAATAATTGCCTAAGGAGGCTGATTTACATTTTTCTTTCTCTTCTCACTCCCGAGAGATGTCCTGTGACTTCCTCTATTAGTCCATTAATCACTGCAACTCAGAAATGATTCTGATCAAAGAAGCAGAATGAGGTTGAAGAGGTACAGAGTCTGGCAATTGACTTGGCTGTTTAGATTCCCCGCTGAGCTCATTTAGATCTGGAATTAAGCTGTTCTGCAGTATTTTTCCTCTCTGGCTCACTGGCAGCCATGCTGTAGCTAGCATCATCCTCACCCTGGAGGGCTGGGAGGAAGAGCTACCATTGAGCCAAACTCTGCTGATTTACCTGCAGATCCTCTCAGGCTCAGTAGGAGGTATAAAAACATAATTCTTGCTCCAGTATAAAAGGAGTACAAAAATCTGCATTTGAATTATACAGCCCTAAATTGGTTGTCTCCCTCCCCATTTTAAATCTCATTTTTCTGCACTCGGGGAAATAGGAGAAAGGAATCAGAGTGCATAGCGTTTCTCAAAAATCAAGCGTGTCAAATACAATTACACTTGACAGCGCTGTCCTGTGAACAGTTTCCTGGAGAGTAAGCCCCACTGACTAGACCAGAGCAGGATTCTGAGTAGACGTGCTTAGGAATGTTCTCCACATGTTTCATTTGAGGTGGAAATTACCATGAGGCGAGCTTCCTCCTCCACGATTTATGTTACTTGGTGAAAAGTGTGAGAATATTAAGAAGGAAAAATTGCTTCAGCTTCTGGAGGTGGGGGGGGAGGGAGTCTTTGAAGTCAAGCAGAGGATCTGTGGAAAGCCTTTTGTGCAGAATTGACCGACTCAGTTGAAGAATGCAGTAGGCTTTTAACTTGTGTTTCCTCTTGAGGTTTTTACAGCCTGACCAGAGAGAGAGAGGTGCACCTAAACTTGTTGATTTCTCTGGGTTCACTGATTTCACATGCCTCACTTCGCATAAGTTTGCAGCGTCAAAAGCTGTTAATGACTCAAAAATATTTTGGATTTGACAGTGAGGAACTTGGCAAGAATTAGCACTGTGTGCTCTCCAAAAGCTGGCATTTAAAAGCCAAGTCGCTCTTATTTGTTTACCGTTGCACATTAGTGGTGCTTAAGCGGTTAAAAAAAAAAAGAGGATCTGAGACTGGAGTCTGGCGGGCAGCCACATCCTCTGACTGGAAGTCCAGCCACCTAATCCCAACATATGAAAATGCCGTGCACAGAGTCAGATGGTTGGTCTGTTTGGCTCAGCGGTCTTGCTCTGGCTGCTCCAGGTTCTGCAAAGCTCCTAGCAAGGAGAGCTTGTCCAGACCCAACGTCGTTATCAGCCGAACCTGCTAGAAACCTGGGAAGTTACATGCTGAAAGTGTGAGCTTAGTGCATACAAACAAAAGAATGGCTTTTCTTTAGTCGTCGGTGATGGAAAAGAACTTTTCACGTGACCTGCAGTGCTCTTTTCTCCAAAGAGCAGGTGGATTATTGTGCGTGCAATCATAAACTATCCAACTTCCTTAATTCAGTTATGTGGCTAGAGCTGTCTCTTTGGAGCCCCTCCCAAAAATAGACACTCTCATTCTTGCACATGTTGAGTCATTTTAAGGTGTGCTCCTTTAAATAAAATTGATCCTGGGTACCGTTGGGAGTGGAACTATAAAACAGGAATGGGCAAAACTTCAAACTCAGCAAGGTGACAAATGCAGCCAGGACGGCTAAACAGTATTCTAAATTCTTAGCCACAGAGACTGGATGAAGGGAGAATCAAGTGCCCCCCCCCCCCTTATCTCTCTCTAATCTTGTTCTCAAAAAACTGTGCTGCTGCCTCAAAGACCAGATACTAATTGATTCAACATGGTGTGGCTGAGGAGTCATTATAGGCATTGCCTTCCTTCCAGATTCATTTGGCTGTAAGGGCGGGAAGATTTGTGGCTCATTCCGCGACCCCCTCCCCCAAACCCTAGGAAGACAATTCACGGAGTTCTGCTTTTTCCCTTGAACGCCAGAGTTGGGAAGGACTCCTCTGTCCTGCGAGACAAAGTGGGCAGTCAGACGGCCCCTTTCCTGAAATCCCAGCCAGGCACCAGACGGCCAAAGGAAGAGCGGCACCAGGCTGAATTAGATTGACTGCTTCGGACAGTGAAACAGATTTGGGCTTAATTTGCTCACAGCTTTGTTCTCTGAATCTCTCACACATATGCTCTCTCTCTCCCCCTCCCCCCCTTTAAACCTCTAAAAACTTAAAGTTCCAGGGGCAGCCATTACAGGATCAGATTCTTTGTGAGTAGAGTATTGGAGACTTAGGGTGATGTTGTGACATAATTAGAAGCAGAATATTTAGCAAGTTGAGCAGGCAGACACAGTACTAGGCTCATTCAGATTCCCAGGTGCCTTTTGCCCTTGAGTTGTAATTTAATTTTCCCCATATGCTGGACGTGGCCTCCAAACTTTCTGGGCTACACATGGGTCTCAGATCCCATCTTCGCAGGTAGATCTGACCTCAGTTCCCCGCCAGCCTTGATTTCTCATTAAATCTGTGTTGATTGCTGCTGGCCAAACTGTTATGCAAGATCGCATGTTGTTTCAACTGCAGTCTTCATTCTGTGCTGCAGAAATATTTTAAAGGAGACCGTTAGATACGAAAAAGATCGGCATTCTTTTTGCACAAGATCTGTTTATGGAAAGAGGCCTGTGTGGTGATCGGCTGGGTTGCCCTAATGTTTACACAGAGATAGAGCCAGAAGAAGGATCTCTGGCTGTCATTGGTTGAGTAGATCAGATAGTAGAGGAGCAGGGCGGGAAGACAGTTATAGGGATGGAGGGGTGGTCGGAAAGGTCAGGAAACTTATATGGGCAGCCTTCCGGTCTTTGGAGCCCCTAGTGAAACTTAATTGCAACAAGAGCCCTGTGGCTAAAGCAGCTTCCTATTAAGGAGTGTATTTTGGAGTAGTCAAAGACGTGAAGTCTTTCCGAGACTCAAGGTCTTAGAAGGCTAGATTCTTACCACACGGGTGCCAAAGTATGTGTGAGGAATCATCTCCCTTCTCTGCTTCTTCCTGCTCGTTTGGTTGCTAAAGGAGAGTCTTGTTCACGTGTTTCCCATAAGGAAGGGCCCCTGCTTTGCCAGCACTCATCTTAACTGTGCCTCTCTCCGCATGGCTGCTTTCTTTTCTCAGTGTGTCCATCTCCATCGGCAAAGTCAGGCTAACCTTTTTTTTCCCTTCCCCAGCTGGTGTCATGCGCCAGAGGCAGAATTTGTGGGTGTCTTTCCTTTCTGCTATCTATAGCAATTGGTAGTTTTCTGTTTTTCCTTTTCAAACAAAAAAAGAGAGGCTGTTGTCCCTGCTTTTGAAAAAATATTTTGATCAGATTTACAAGCATTGTCTTCTTCTGCAGGTAGGAGCTGTAAAATGTGATGTGTGTGATGAAGTTCTGGGAGAAAAATAATTGTTCGTAATTTCTGAATCCAATTAATAATTTCCTGTGGGGATGCTTCAGCTGCTACCCTGGTAAGAACAGCTTTGGCGTCGCTGAAATGGCTTTCTAGGCCAGGCAATGGGTTATAAGTACTCTGTGCTCCAAAAAAAAGAAGATGATGAAAAGGAAGAAACAAGAAATTATGAGTCAAGAAAAACAAAACTGCATGCACTCTTGGCTGATTTTTGCCCCAGTGCCACATGGTGAGGCGGCGTGGCTGCTTATTTTCATTCAATGCACTAACACTACATTCCTAAAAAATGTTTACAGTCTTCTAGGTCCCTTGAAAGCAAAAGGATTTAGAAGGGTATAACTCTGCTCAAGATTGCATGATAGTCCTGTCCATGACTTACTGCTTGCTGATGCTCTCCCCAAATCTCCCTTCCTGAAGAAAACCTAATTGCATTTTTGATCTTGGATAGCAAATCCCAGACAACATTGAGATGGTCCTTCTGGAACCCGCTCAAACAACCAGCCTTCCCTCCCTCTCGCTGAGTCAACCTCACAAGAACTTCCTTGCTGTACCAACTGGGTTGCGACTTTGGGCTAGGACTAGGGCACAGGGTCAAACTATCCTTGAAGCACAGTCGCTCATAGAATCATTCTTACTCACTGCCCCAGCCTGTCTACACCCTCTTCTGTCTTCTGGACCTAATAACAGCAACACCACTGGAAACTAGATCACCATTGGTCGTATTAGCTTTCATGGTCGGATTCAATTATTCAGTGAAGTGGATTCTTCTATGAGGCTTGTGGTGGTTAGGGTCTGTTTCCTAAGGTGGTTAGCGAAAGCTAGTTTCAGTGGTTGAGATCTTTAGAGATGTATCACAGAGAAAAGTCTGTCTAGACACAGTGTGAAACAGACTTTTCTCCGTGATACACCTCTGAAGATGCCAGCCACAGATGCAGGCAAAACGTTAGGAACAAGTTCTACCAGACCACGGCCACAGAGCCCGGAAAACCCACCATAACTAGATCACCATTGTTCCTACTGCACAGTGGAGAACTTTGGTAAGAAATGTGTGTCCGTTTGAGCACGAAGCCACTCAGTTGTAATGGCACTTACATTAAATACTATTGTTTTTCAAGGAAAGAGGCGAGACCTCTTCAAATGGAGGGTGGTATATTTATTTATTTTGTGTGTGTGTTATCAAAGTGAAAGCTGGAGGGAGGGGATTCTTGATTGGAGCCAGATCCAGACATGATAAAGGGGTGCCTGATTGCTTCTTTTGTGTGTGTGCGCGCGCGCATTCGCGCACATGTGCCATTAAATCACAGCTGACTTGTGACCCAGTAAGATTTGCCCTTGCCTGCCTAGTCAAAGTGGATTTAATTAAGGGATGTGAGAACTGTGACTGACCTAAGGTCACCTAGCAGGTTTCACGTGGAGGAGTGGGGAATCAAACCCAGTCCCTCCTTGGATTAGTTTCTAGCCAATCTCACCACTCTTAACCACTGCTAAATCGTACACTGCCTCTTCCTGTTTGTCTTCTAAATGGCCTTTTGTAGTAGCCTAGGCTCAACCTCTTCATGCTGGTGGGATGGAGAAGAAGTAAAATCTCGAGAGGTAGCCATGCTTGCAGGACTTGATTTGCCTTACATTTAGGCCTCTGTATTCCTTCATTGGCACACACCCCACACTACATTTTTTCCCGATCAGATTCTTTGGCTTTTTGGGGGCCTTATTCCTCAGGTATCTCTTAACAGAGCCCTACGGGGATGGGGCGGTATAATAAATCGAAAATAAATAAATAAATAAATAAAATAAACTGAGACTTCAGAGTCTTGATAACAGGAGGAAGGAAAAACCCAAGTTTGCAGAGGCTTGTTTCAAAGGCAAATTAATCTTTGTGGGTATCCTAATCTGCTTGTGCAAGAAAGAACCGGCTGGAGGTTTATTTGCGCAATAGCTGTGCCAGTGGAAGCCAGAACTTGACATTTATTTATTTGATCAAGAAATCCATACTCATTCAGGTACTCAATACCTGAAAAGCCAGTAAATGCCAAGCAAGTTCCACCCTGGCTCCTCATCCAGACCCAGACAGATTCTGTGCTGGCTCTGCTTGTTCCTCTGGGAACTGCCCAAGTGGAGATTTTTGAAATGAAAATTTAGCTGCCCTGCTTAAAGTTGCTGACCGCTCAGAATCCCAGGAACACATCTACTGTATTCAGACAAGGTGAATGGCACGCTGTGGATTACACAATGGGTAAACTATGGGCTAGAGTTGCCAGGTACCTCCTGGCAACCAGCCGGCAGTGGAGAAGTGGAACTTAAGGCAGCAAACTTTCTCTAAGGTTTCAAGGATCTAGCTGGTAGCACTAACTAGCAATGGTCAGTACATCATGTGGAAGAGTATCCGTGAGAGAATTAAGGGATGTGGGAAATACTTTTGAGACCAGACAAGGAAACCTCAAAGCTTACACTACCTTTCAAAGGCTTATTCACACCACCATTTTTAGTAGTCTTTGTAGGACATGTGGCTCACCTAGTACTTGTCTGTCCACATCTTGATCATCCCGCTTTTTGAATTCTACCTGTTTTAATTTCAGTTGTTATAAGCAGCCCTGCCTCTAAACCCTAGGGCAAGCAGCAGTGTTTTTCAAATAAACATATAGTTCATTAATTGTAAATTGACTAACCTGTGTATCCAAAAAAAAGCTTGTCATAAGTAGTGGTTTTTATCTGACAAGCTTTGTTAAAACTGCCTCTTCTGTGACATGCTCTGCAGTTGTCATGTTTTCTAAACCCTGTAATAGCCCTTCTAATAATTGGGGTGAGCGAAAGGTTCTGTTTTGCCCTAAAATGATGGTGGATATCTAGTTGAAAGATAATCCCATCATTAAAACAAAAAGTCAAACTATTGAAGAATTTGGCACCGTGATCTTACATCTCGGCAGGATCCGCTCACTCCAGTCTGTGATGTTATGTTCTGAAAGCAAATGCTTTGTTTAAAAAAAACCAAGACTTTCCATTCCACCCAAAGAGAAGTTGTGGCTTTAATTGTTACACGTCTTGGTGAGGGAAGGGCCTTTCTTAGGGGTTTGGCAGGGCTTATTTATGTGGAAGGGATGGGTTGTGAGGGTAAGCAGGTGAGGGTAAACATCAGAACGTGAAAAGGTATGGAATGAGGAGGCGATTCTACTGTTCTTTCACTGGTGCAATTAATTTTAGGAAATATAGTTAAGAGAGAACGTCTGAGGGGAGGCTCAGCTTCAGGGGATGGTGAGTTGAGGTGTATGCCAAAGACCTTAGGGCTGTGAGCCTCTAGGTGAGGGCCGGAATTCTTCTGGAATTATAAGATATTTTCAGACTCTAGATATAGCTCCCCTGGAGAAAATGGCAACTTCAGAGGGTGGGCTGTCTGGTCTCTCATCCCTGCTGGGCTCTCTCCCCTCCCCAAACTGTGACCTATCCAGGCTTTGCCCCCAGATCTCTAGGAATTTCCCAAGTAGGAGTTGGCAACCATAGGGAGGGTTCTAAGACCACCATGCCTCCAGCAGTACCATCCCATCCTCTTTGTGACCAGGTTATCCAGGCAGGTTGGTAATGGTGTCACAGAATCACATGCCTTGCCTCTTGCAGGCTAAGGAGGGCCATAGAGTGGGACATGCCCAGGAGTCTCTCAGATCCTGGAATCTGCACTGCCTGCTAACACCAGCCTTATATAACTTTTGCATTAAAAAGTTGGGAGGCTGCAGAGCGCAGTGCCAAAATTGCCATTACCGCTTAGCCAGATTGCTCCAAAAAGGCATTGTTCCAAAAGGCATCTGTCGTTCAGAACAGCTCAGCAGCTGCTAAAAGTGGCAAACAGGCTTCCTATCAGTGGAGAGGCATAGAGGTTTGTGAAAAGTACACATCTGAACATTTGTCCCCTAGGCTTTTGGCCAGTCAAAGTCCAAACAATGTGTGAAAGGGGGCAGAGCGTGGGACACCAGTGTCCCATCACTAGGTGACCTTCCAGATAGTCATTTTTGTAGGATGTCTGTGACCAACAAGCCAACAGAAGAGCTGAAGATCTAGACATGGAGTTGGGTCCAGCCAACTTTTAAATCCAATCTTGCCCAGCTCTCCTCCTTACTACTGCCCCAATTCTGTATAGTTTTGTCACTGCAGGTCCTATGATCCCCAGCACAGACATTTCGAGGAGTCATAGGGGTTTCCCCCTCCCTCTCTCACCAATGGAATAATTGGCTGGATTCAGCCCATTATACAGGGAAGACTGACATACTTTCAGAGCCTGGTCACCAGACTCAGATGTTTCTGTTTCTTTCTGGCTTAAGGCACTTGCAATTACTATTTTAGCTTCCAGGTTTAGGTTTTCTGATTTGCCATATAATTTCTGTACAGTAATCTTAGACTACTGTACAGGAAATGTCTGCTGGTTGATTCATGAATGGCGAAAACACAATGCAAAAAATCTAGTTTGTCATTGTTTAATGAAAATGAATTGACAAGCTGATGCCATTAGTTAAGATTGGTTTGTGTTGATTATTCTGGCACCTGGCTGTCTGGCTTGGTTCAGGCAGGTCAGAAGGAGGAGGAGAATTGTGGGGAGGGGAGGGGAGGGGTAATGAAACTTTCTACTCTTCGGGTCAAACAGATCTCTCAGCAGAGGAGGATTGTGCTGATGGGCCTTTGTGTTTACCATCCATCAATGATTCAGGGAGATAAGCAATTGGCTCTGTCTGCCTTGATCATTTCTGTGCTCACCATTTGTAACCGTAGCCGCTGTTTGGGTAAATTAAGTTTTTCCGTGCTCCCTGTCCCTAAGGAATTAGCACTAGGTTAAGCTGCCCCATCAACAGCTGCAAAGAGCAACATTCTACAGCTCTCTTTGGGTAGCAGGCAGCACCTTTATCATTCTTGCAGCCCAGGCGGTGACACAGAACGTACAGACTTTTGCCACTGAGGGCGAAGAACAGGAGGCAAGACCTGCTTACCGGTGTTGCTCACTGGCCAGAGGGGATGAAGTAATGACTGCTCCAACTTTAGCTCCAATGACTTGTGCCCACAAAACCTGCCTTGCAGAAGTTGCATGGCTGCTGAGGATGTCCACAGTGCTCTTGTGAATGTGGTGGAGCTGCTAAATTCCCTCATCTGCTACTGCAAGGAATGGGATTTCTTGCTTCCCCCCTGCCCAAACTGTGATTAACTTTCAGGGGGGGGGGTGTCTGTAAAGGGTCCCAACAAGACTACCTCCTTAACCACTGTGCCTTCATGAACCAGATTCTGTCCAGGTGCTCTGGATCTCCCCCGCCCCCACTGTCTCTCTGCTTTCCCTGGGAGATCAGTTCTCATTCATTTCATTTCATTTATTGAACTTGTACACCATCCTTTCAAACCTTAGGAATGTTTGCAATACAGTAAATATCCAATAGTATAAAATTAAAAACCAACGCTTCTTCCAACGTTGCAGTATTCAGCTCTATGAGTCAGAGGCATCAAATTATGTCTGGTGGACCAAGCATTAGCAGCAAAAGGGTGAATAGCCAGAGAGGTACATCAAGATAGACTCATAGCCCACCCCATCCTCTCTGTGGCTGTCAAAATTCAAGCCTCTCTTCTTTCTGTGGCAACTCTGCCTGCAGAAAGTCCCCCCCCCCCCCCACCGTGACTGTTTTCTTGGGTTGCCAAATCTGCTTCCTCGTGCTTTTCAAGTGAGAAATTTAATTGTCTATCAAATTGGAACCCTTCCTCCCTGTCTGTTTTGAAATTCAGCAGAGACGATCCCTTGGGTGATTGATACGGTCCCTGAAAATTTCACCTCAGTTGGATGAAAAACAAAGTTAAATGAATGTTGCCTCCTGTTAAACAGAACTGTCATGCCTGTTCTGTTTGAAAGCAGCCTGAATGGTGCCCAGCAACAAATGAAACTCACTTGCACCATGTGTCTACCTCCAGGTACTAGCAAACTTTTTTTTTTGCGCCGTGCATGTGTTTCAGATTAGTTGCAACAGAGAAATAAGTGAGTGCGTCCCTTTTAAGGAATAACCTGCTTGATTCTGGTGTGTTTGTTCTTTTAGTGACAGGGAAAAATTTGGAAAGGAGTCTATCTTTCTCTGCTCTTTGTCCCCTATCGGAGGGGCTTCTTTCCTGCACCCCATATAGCAACACATTCTAGAGCGTGTGCAGTGTTTCCTTGCTTGCTTTTGTTTCGATTGTGTGTGTGTGTGGTTGGAAACTATCAAAAGAATGGAATGAATGTAATGATTTGCTGGCTGCAGTGCCCAGTATGATTTGAGTCAATAAAGCTGCAGACAGACAGTGCAGTTGCCTGAGACGACTTTAACCTTGTTTAATGCAACCTTGCCGGCCTCCTTGCCCACCCCATCACCATGCCTTGCATAAAGAAAACCTTGGCCAGACTTTAACCCATTAAATAATTCATCAAGAGAGAGCAGGCATCAGCCCCCTTGCAAGGCGGATTGGTCGCCCCGGGATCAGCAGTAAACTTTGGGCTCCCTGGATCATCTCCAGAGTGCTTAAACCACAGGGATGTCTCTGAACAGGCAGGCTAACCTTAATTTGTTTGGCTCAGGGAAGTTAACTGTTGATGTGCTGGCTCTCTGTAGAATTGACTGTTTGTGTAATGCTCAGGACTAAAAATGTCTCCCTGCTACTTTTGTCCCTCAGCACCATCAGAGTGGAAGAACTCTGAGCTGTCAAGTTCTTTTTACACAGTCGGTTTCTCTTGTGTGGTTTCCTACTGTGTGTTCTTAATTTTCCTCTATACATCTGGGTAGGGAGTTGCTATCTGTAGTATTGTCTTTAAAAGGTGCCGTGGGTAGCATAGCACTATTGCCAATCGTAAACCATCTCTTCTGTCTGTTGTATTCTTCCTCACGTGCCCACTGTTTATATCCGCTTGAGCCCCCCTTTGATTTCTAGCTCTGTGTAAATCATCAGCTGGTATCAGACTAGGAAATGCTAATGTCCGAAGAACAAACCAAGCTGAGAACCACTGAGTTTATGGATGTCCATCCTTGATTAGCAACTTATGGGAGACTTGCTGGGCTCGGGCAAAGGGGATGGGACAGAAATGGTGTTATGCGGTGCACTGTGTCACTTCCTGCTGAATTACAGAAATGATGTCACTACAATGCAGGTTATCACTTCATGTTTGGGGGGCTGGGATTTTTGTCACACAATGCCGTTTTTCCATCCCCATTTCCCCTTGCTGCTTATTCAAGCCATTGTGGGGAACCCGGAAGGATTAGAGGGAGCCCTCCCACTGGAAGTAGATAAGTAGTATCCCTAACTATAATGCTGCAAGCCAGCATTGTGGACAGGTCAGCTGTGCAGCAACAACAATGGTCATTGACCATAATTTGCCCTGGAAAACATCCTTGTGAGCTAAATAGCCAAATCCACTCTTTTTGGCATTTCCATCACACTAAGTCAGCGATTCCCAACTAGGGTTCCGTGGTACCTTGGGGTGCCGTGACCATGTCCCAGGGGTACCGTGGCAACACTACCACCCTCCCTCACTTTTGTGGTGTCTCCCGCCGGCGCCAGCAAGGACATGGAGCTGGCCCAGGAGACAGGGCCAATTCCCGCACCCTCCCAGTGCTTCCCTTCACCCTGGCAGGGGAAGGGGGTGGTGGCAAGCAGCAGCACTGGGAGGGGAAGGTGGGGGGGATGGCAGGGGTACCGGGAGATATGAAGAGTGTGGTCAAGGGTACCGTGATGTCGAAAAGGTTGGGAAACACTGCACTAAGCAAAGAAAAAAGCTAGAAAACCTACATACTGAAGTACATCAGAAAGATGGTTGTGCCTGCTGTGTTTTGAGATGGTGTTCACTTGTCATGCAAGAGATGTGAAATATTCATGGAATGATTTACCCAAATGTCATGTCAAAAGGAACCTTCTACAGGGCTTCAGTAAATAGATTTTCCGGTATTTGAAAAAAAGGTGTTGCCATATTTTCCCTTTGATTTCTTCTGTAGAAATCCAGTGCTGGAGAAGGCATAATGTTAAAATTGTGTTTTAAAAGTGCTGTCTGTTGGGAAGACAGAGTGTTAATTTCAGATACTTTTGCTTAAAACTCAAGAGCCCAGACCTTTAAGTAACCGTTAAGCTGGGCTGCAGGAATCTGGATGCAATCTGTCTTAATTACCATGCAACAACTAGCTGCAAAGACAAGCATGGTTTACAGTGGGATCCATCAGGGTTTTGCTATGATCCAGCAAGCTCATCTCTTTGACTAAGCATAAAACCACCTTTGAAAGTGAAACTTGCCAGACCATAGGTAAAATGAGGCAATTTCTTTTTAAAAGCAGGAAGAGCGGAGGTTAACTTCATCAACTACTGTACTAATTTGTAAATTGAGTGCTAGGGCACGCTAATGTGCTACAAGAGTGCTGCTCGTGTGTGGCAAGAAATACATTAATTGTATTAAAAGCTGTTGTGAGCTGGAAGTACATTCCCAAAGAGGAGGTACATACAGAACCACGAGTCATGTGGGGATGGGCTCCAGCCTGGCAACGTGGACGTATGGGTGTAATTCTTGGAACTCAACACTTTAAAAGCTTACCCTTTTAAGATGGAAGAGTGAAACATGGTTCTAATTTTAATTTAGGGAAGAAAAATCTGTCCCCAGAAATTTAGGAAATGCTGACCTGGTATCCCATGTAAACTGGTCGCCAGACTAAAGAGATCAGTTACCCTGAAAAAAAAATTGGCAGTTTCAGAGGACAGTCTCTATGGTATACCATAAATTCTAGGTTAAAAAAACCCCCAGACTTCCCTCTTTATAGGCACCATTCCCTAAGTCTCTAGTAATTTCCCAGGCTACAGTTGGCAACCCTTGCATAATATCACTCTTGTTTTTAACGGTACTGTATAGTTAAGAGATTCATAATGAAAAAGTTAGCATACTATTCTCAATATCTTCATTTTCAAAGTTATTTGAGTGTTTCGGCAGCTCCTTGGGGAAAAGGGACATGTGTGCTAGAAGAAAAGGGGAAGAGAGAGGAAGAGGACGGGAAAGGAAGGTCTTGGGCCAAATAACTGAGCTGCAGCCAGCTTGTCTCATAGGGATGTATCTGGAAGGCAGGATTGTTCATCCACTCATGTCATGATTCATCGCACCCGCTGGTGTTGAGAAAGAATGGTCCTGCAGCTACAGAACAAGGCACCTCTCCAAAAGATGTCAGATCTATGCCAAACGATGCCACAGTCATCTTGAGCAATCTGAAGTGAGTTGCTTAAGCGCATTCTAGATCAGTTTTTCTCCTGACCTATCTATATTAGTAATGTTTTGAGCTGGTGGAGAGTTGCGTTGTATAGTGGCTAGGGTCCAGCCCAAGCACTTCTCCAGCGTTCAGTGTTTTTTCATACATGTCTTCACACCCTCCCGTGCACATGTGCAATCTCCATGAAAGCCAGAAGCAAGGAAGGGCTTATGTGCATGTGTTTTGGAGTTGAACTTGGTGTGTTCATCTCGTGTGCAGACGTTCTTCTTTTGTCCGGCTGTTCCTTTCGGTCGGATTGGTTTTGGCAGGGTTGTTTTTGTTTTACAGAATTACAAGCTCCACCCCACCCAGCCACCACATTCCCTGTCTTGGATAACAGCCGTAAACTTTGTGTGCTTCTCACCCCACCCCACCCATATTGCTTCCCCAGCCCAGTATTGACACGCTTTGACATGATGCACCAGGAGTACAGTCTTTAAAGGGCCACTGAGTTTGGCAAATGAGCCTGTGTTCTTGTGATGTTTTATTAGCACTGCATTCAGCACTGTAAGGTCATATTGTGCATCTGGCCATTTTGGTGCATCGTTCATGGGCATCGTACAAGTTCCCTCTCTCCCTTGGGATGGGGCTCTTGAGGTGTTCGGAGCATGTGTTAATGTGGAAGGAAGAGAGGGGGGGGGAGCCTAATTTTTGAGCCATGACTAATATTGTCGAAGTTCTAAGCAGTTCTCCAGGACTTGGAGTGCTACAGTTTTTGAAATGCTTCAGTTATCTACAAATAAACACTGCTAATTGCTTTGTAGAGTGTGTTATCATGCAGTGGTTAAATAATGAGCTTCTTGCTAATGTATTTGCATCAAGCTTCTGTTGGCTCTTTTTAATTCGAAAGAATCTGAAGTAGTAAATACAGATATAATATATATATATATAAAATGTCTGTGTGGGGCGGAAGGATATTTACAGTGAGGCATAAAGAACTGTCAGTGGTAGAAAGCTGCTTTTTTATGTTCTTGTCCCAGATGACATTGCTACAAGGACAAATCGGAGCTTGATGAAATGAAGCTGCAGATGGCTAGTGATCTCAACTCCGTAATAATGAAATGACACGAGGAAAAAAAATGAGCCGGCTACAGTTTGTAAATACAATCTCTATGGAGGTAGAGCAGGGGGGCTGCCTTCGTGTTTTTTTTAAGCACCCCCTTCCCCTCCCTTTTGGTGGCAATACTGTCTGCATTGATTCTGAAATGGCATTTCACCTTTTAAGAGTACAGTCCCTTTTCTTTGTTGTCTTCAGAGATGATCTTTGTATGGAGAATTGCACTGTGTGTGGAGCAGTGATTCTCAACCTTCCTAATGCCGCGACCCTTTAATACAGTTCCTCATGTTGTGGTGACCCCCAACCCTAACATTTATCCATTTTACAGATGGAGAACACTGATGCAGAGAGTCTTAGGCGACCCCTGTGAAAGGGTCGTCCCGACCCCACAGGTTGAGAACCACTGGTGTAGAGGGAGTAAGGGTTCCCCAACATGGAACCCAACAGTGTGTTTCCTAGCATCAACTGCAGGGAGCACCCATTTGGAAACAGTTGCCTCCATTGTAAAAAGATGCTCCATTTGGAATCTGCTGATGGGACCTTCCAGTGTTTTGTGATTGGATCTAGCCTTCATCATGGTCTTTTTATGGTAGTTCTCACCTAAACTGAAGTGGCCATTTTGCTGTGGTGCCTACTCCATGTTCTCATCTTTCCAAAAAAAAAACCCCTCCCCCACAGGCTCAACAAGTGGCATCTGGTTGTTGTTTTTTGCTGGTTCATACTACACTAGAGTAGCATAGTGGCTCAAGGGATTGAAGGATTGAGCTGGTTCAAATCTCAGGTCTACATGAAATCACTAGATAACTTTCAGTGAGCTGCTCTTGACTCCCTCTTAAATATGCAATATGGAGTTAATGCTATCCTGTGTTATACAATTGTTATGAGGCTTAATGAAGACATTAATGGAAAGTAGGGTTGCCAGCATGATTTTGGCAAGTGCTGGGAGGTTTGGAGAGTGGAGTTTGGTGAGGGTGTGATCTCACTTCCCGGTGATGCTGTAGGAATTTCTCCCTAATTTCTGTGGTACAGACCATAGAGACATGGGGAAATTTCTAGAGTGTCACAATTGACCCCGCTTCCTAGCCAGCTTTTCCTCTCACTCTGCATTTTCTCATGGTCTGAAAATTAGGGCAAAGTTAAGCAGTTTACCTGCCAGTGGTAGCCAAATAGTAAGCCTAATGGGAAGTGCTTGGGACCCCGAAAATCAGGACGTGGTAATTGTTGCTGTCAGACACGGTTTTAGTTGTTGACATGGTGGAAAGAATGAAGATGGAAATCTGTTGTTGTTTGCAGTGAGGATACTGTGGCCATTTCCTGGTTGTGAACTATTTCTGAGTGTGCACAGATAAGAGATATTAGGATATTTGCCCTTTCACACACAGCATCCATGACAACTGGGAGTCATTGCTTCACGAAGAAGATATTGTGGCAAAATATCTGATCTCATTAAAGCAATGTGTATTTGCATTCACCACTATAAAAGAAACCTGCCATTGTGCTGGTTTTCTGCATTCATAGGTCTCATGGCACATCAAAAGACAGGATGTTTCTTGGATCCTTAAAAAAAGGCCTCTTAACAGCAGATGCATTAGCTACCTTATATGAACATGATATATCTCATTCATGAACTGAGCTAACCAGATTCAATTAACACAACTTGCCAGAGCCATAGACCTAGATGGGCCAGGATCTAGCAGCCATCCATATCTGAGTGGAGGCTTCGAGGTAATTTGGGGTGGGCCCAATCTATGCTTTGGCCTGTTACTTTTGCATATGTTGAGCTTTGCAGGTCTGTAGCCTCATACTGGTTAATGCACTGCATTCATTTTTTAAAGACTGGAGTATTTGGCGTTTCTGAAATCAAAACAGCTTACACATTTGTGCACAACTCTTATTTAGCCTCTTTTTTCTTGTGAAGGGCAACATCCTCCTATCCCTGATGATGGCTTAATAATCTGTGTGGTGATGTTGAGGTAAACGTGCTACAGGGTGTGTTGGGAAATCTGTAAATCACTTGATAAGCCTTTTGAGCCTTTCTGTTTAAAATCTCTGCCTTAAGTACATTTCTTCATTTTCTACCCCTCCCAATCCCAAGCCTGCCCATTCCCCGGCTCTACCTCTACTACTTTAGCATACTCCTTTTGTGGAGAGGTTGCAACAATCTCCCAGACCTCTTAGACAGAACTCAAAAGGCAGTTTCTGCTGCATGTTCAATTACCGAACTCCTCTGAACCTCATCCCACCCCTCTGTAAGCGTGTGCCTGCCTGGATGCAACAAATGGATTGTGCGAGTCAACCACTGCTTTGTAAGCAGGCATGAGGTGGGGCAGTTTGTCATTGGGTTTGGGGCAACCTTATAGAGATGATGAGAAAGATTGCTGACCAAAAAGCCTGTGTGAAATGAATGAAGCGTTTAGGTCGTGCTGGAATTATATGAGGGCTGCTCTCAGCATCAATAAGGTTGTAGTGTTGTGTGGACAGTGTTGATGGTAGAATCAAACTGAAATAGGGGTGGTTTTTTTGGCAAAGGATTCCATTTTTGAGCTTTGGTCATGTGGATGGATGAGCAGAAGAAATGCCCATCTATGTAATGAGTCGAATGCTGCAGACAGTGTTTGTTATCAAAGATGGAATCCAGAAGGTCAGGTCTGTTAGCATCTTTCAAGGTTAGGATCAAATAGACAGAATCAGCACTGAATTTATTCACAAAGACCTGCTGCATTTGTAATTCCATTAATTATCAACCGACAGTCTGTAGTCTACAACAGGAAAAGTCTGACATTACCCTGGCTTTTTTTCTTCCACTAGAATTTCTGGGGCCCAAAGATCCCCCCCCCCCCCAAATTGACTTGAGTGAATGTGCTCAGGTGATCCTGAGCAAGTAAAGTATAATGGCTAGCGTGCTGGACAACAATATGGGAGACCTAAGTTTGAATCCCCATTAAAGCACGGAAACTCACTGAGCAATCTTGGGTTAACCCTCCCCCTCCCCCCAGGCTAACAGCATAATAGTTATAAGGATAAAATGGAAAAGAGGAAAATGGTTGATAAGAAGGAGAGTTGGATTTATATCCCTCCTTCCTTTCCTATAGGAGACTCAAAGGGGCTTACAAACTCCTTACACTTCCCCCCTCACAACAAACACCCTGTGTGGTAGGTGGGCTTCTTTAGGCCCCATTGGGAAGAAAAGCAGGGTATAAATATCTAAATTATAGCCTCGCTAGATCTCACCAGCTTTCCTGGTAAGCATTTCAGCACCCGTAGGCTCTGGATGTTCCACCAGTGGACTGCAGTCTGCTTTCTGCACGTCTTGATTTATGACAACTAGTGGTCTCAAGTTTTGTTGGAGCAAGCTTCAAGTGAAGAAACAGATGGCTCAAGCTATTATTGTAACTAATGGCTTGCCCAGAGGATATTTCTGTTCCCTTCCTTGTGGATGGTAACACTGGATTTCAGCAAGTTGAAGGGTAAGAAGTACCCTATGAGCAGATCCAAAGGCAAGAGTGTTTGGAGTTTTAAGGACTTTTCCCCAAGGTCAGGTTTGGCCAATGGCCTACATGCTTTATGTGGCCGTGTCTTTGTTAATTGTCTTGTCTTTTTAAGAGTTTGGGGTAATTTATTTGCCTGAGGCCGCTGCAGTGGTCAGTTCTGCAGTCCCCTATTCTGCAGCTCCTCTAAGGAGTAGGAGCTGGTAGGGAAAAAAATCCTGAGGATGGAAAGCTGGATGTGAGTTATTTTCTAGTTCCTTCCAATTGTATGAATCTGTAGGAAAAACCATTAGGAACAGGAAACTCCTCCCCACAAATCAGAAGGAGACCAGTTCAGTCCTGCAGATGAAGAACTCACCACAGAGAGTGCTATGACCTCTGGCCTTTTGCTGTGCTAGCAAATTGCCAGAACATTTATGACAATTCTACTAGAAATTTGAGACCAGGTCGGTACTGGATGCCCAGGAAAGAGTGATAACGCTTTCCTGACAGTGTGAAATCTAAGAGCTTCCAACAGACTTGATACCTCCTGGGAGGTTATTGGGGTCCAAATCTCCTTTTTTGATTGGTTTGGGGGCAGGTTATTGTTAGTTTTGCAGCTGGACACTTTCCCAAATGGGTGCACCACGTCTGAGTTTGTGAATCACTGTATTAGACAGAGTCAGTGGACAATATGAGAATGCCTGCATGGATTTTTCAATTTCTGGGCAGGAGAGGAGTGAAATGGTGAATAAAACAAACTAGCAAACATTGTTTGAGGAATTTTTGGGTAACCATTGTGAGCAATTGTACTAGAGCAGTGGTGTCCAACTCTGGCGCTTCAGATGTTCATGGACTGCAGTTCCAATCAGCCCCTGCTGGTCATGCCAGTTGTTCATGGACTACAATTCCCTTCAGCCCCTGCTAGCCATGCCAGTAGGGGCTGGTGGAAATTGTAGTCCATGAACATCTGAAGCGCCAGAGTTGGACACCCCTGTACTGGAGACTGAACTCTATACCCTATTCAGGAACTGACTTTTTAATTATTATTATTTTTTGCATAAACAGAATAGAAACAGAGACTTGCTCCTTACTATGTATGCCAAAGTACCGTATGTTCAAGATGCTTCTGTGCCATAAAATCTAATCTTCCTACCCAGCCTATTAGGAACTTAGATGACTTTGAAGATACTGTTGTACTATCGATCTTTATCTCTCTCTTGAATGGGGCACAATCTAATGGTAGTTTTATGGAGATTAGTGTCTCTTTTTTAAAAAGAGAATGAAGTGGAACAGCCCTTGATACAGATGCCAACCAGGTGTTGTGCTCCTGTTGCCGTCGTTTCCATCAAAGAAGACACGTTAGCTTTGTGTGAGGCACATCAGACCAGCCCTTGTAACAACGTAAGAAAGAAGAACTTGAAAGCGCTCCCTCCTAACAAAACTGTCTACCCCATCAGATCGCTTACAGACTTCAAACAAAGCCTTCCCTTGACTGGCAGCCTTGGAGATAAGCTAAGAAAACCTAAGTCTGACAGTATTTCACATGGTTATATATCAAGTAAATGGGTGGGGAAAGTGGGGACCCCTGCTGAGTTTACATGGTTTTTATCAATGCTACTGTTTAAAATACACACACACACACACACACACACACACACACACACACACACACACACACACGAGAGAAGCTTCAAGAGATTTCTGAATAATGACTCAATTTTATCTTTAAAAGCATCTCTAAACTGGAGGGGAAGAAAAATAAAAGCAGAAATCTCTAGCAAACAAGGGAAGGAACGCAAAAGGAAGGTTGTTTAAGACCACCTGTCCTGAGAAGCAGAGGAAGAGGGACAGGTAGGCAGAGGCACCGTTGCCGTGCCTGCTGGGATCACCCTTCCGCTCAACGGTAATAAATCCAACAATAAAAGAAAAAAATCTGTACCAACTGAAGGGCAAGGGCCTTGAGATATTCCTGAAACAGGTCAAGAGCCTCTCCATGCTTGATGCAACCCAAGCTGGATATCTACTTTTAAAATGAAAGGTGGCCCTTTATCCATTTCATGAACACCCCAAGTACTGATCTCTTGCAGTCTGGGAATTCTTTAGGACGACATTAGGATGTGGACCTGCCACTTATATTTCAATTACAAGTCAAGATCTTTCTTTGGTCACATCTCTGCTTATCGTTTTTAGCAGTTGCTTCCCTTCTTTAATTAGCAGTGTCAGGTAACTGTCTTGCTAGATATCACTGTTGGTCTACTGAGAGAAGAATCCAAAGTCCCCGATTAACACAGTGATTAGAAATCTGATGGTGGGAGATGATAAATATTATACCAATGCAGAGGTGAAACCTAAAAATGTCTCTGCTCCCCAAGCACTGAGACTGGGGCCCAAAGGAGGAAAAATCAGCCTAAGACTGTGCACATGGTGAGTTGATTGTATAGTTTCACTTTCTTGAAATGGTTGTCCCGACTTCATGCTTTCTAGAGTACTTTTTAAAAGAAGAAACCTCCCCTAATCTTTAAAGACTTCACTGTTGCTCAGAATTTCATGCCCTTTTAATTTTATTTTATTTACAACTTTTCAATGCTGCCTTTCTACCCAGTCAGGTGGCACACATAAAAACATTTAAAATTACAAAATAATTCAACAAAACAAACAATATCATGACCACAGAGGAGGGTCAATAACAATTGCTTTGTTTATGCCAAACAAAACACAAAAATCTTCACCTGCTGATTGAAGACACCCCAAGAGTAAGACGGACAAATCTTTCTAGGGAGGGAGTTCCAAAATGTTGGTGTCATGACTGAGAAAGTAGTTGCCGCCTCCTGGTATTCTTTGGAAGACTCTCATGTAAATAAACACTTGCCAGAATCAAAGCTGAGAGTATGTGACACTCTGCCACACCGGCTGTCTACATGATGCCGCAAGTCCAGTCTCCAAAGCTGCCGTTTCCTCCAGGGGGACTGATCTCTGTAGTTTGGAGATTATAATTCCAGTGGTTTTTAAAATCAAAATTCGATCACAAGGGCGGAGTGCTCCCGGGGACATGCAGGGTCACATGTCCCCAGGTGCACGGCGGCTGGTCATGTGGGGAGGCGGAGAATTACCCACCCTGCCAGGCTGCTCCTGTAGCCGGCGGAGGCTCCGCTGGCCGAAGGAGAAGCCTGGCTGGACCACCTCTGGGCTCCCCTCAACCCGGGCCCACCAGGCTGCTGCTTCAGCCAGTGGAGCCTCCACTGCCTGAAGGAGCAGGCTGGTGGGCCTGGGCCAAGGGGTGGCCTGTGGCAGGCTCCCACCGGCTAAAGTCAGTGGGGTGGGGGTGCCTGGAGCAGGTGTTATCCTGGGCACCATTTTATTTATTTATTTATTTATAATCAATTTTATATACCGCCCCTCCCCTGAAGGGCTCTGGGCAGTGAACAACATAATCATAACAGCAATAACATTAAAATCCCAATTAAAACAGCGAATTAAATAAAATTACAGCGGCATCCGACAAAACTTCATAAAACGTTATATACCCACCCTGGAAGCAGACCCAAAAAGCTGAGGGCCCCATAAAAATTAAGGGCCCAGAGCGTAAAAAAGGAGGGGAGGAGGGGGAGGGCGCACTTCAGCGGTCGGCCCCTCCAAACGCCCGGTGGAACAATTCGGTCTTACAGGCCCTGCAGAACTCTCCAAGATCCCGCAGGGCCCGGATAGCTGGTGGTAAAGTGTTCCACCAGGCAGGGGCCAGGGCTGTAAAGGCCCTGGCCCGGGTAGAGGCCAACCGCATCATTGAGGGGCTAGGGACCATCAGCAAGTTGGCCTCTGCCGAATGCAGAGGCCGCAGAGGGACATATGGGGTAAGACGGTCCCCCCACCCCTACCCCCCCTGTTCTATCATGTGTGTCACCTTCCTATAACTTCAGTGTGGGACAGTTCAGACAATGGCTGCAAGTTTGGCTAATCAAAAAGGATTTAGATGATGGAGACAATTTACATTAAAAGAGAGAACATGGTAATCGGAGCTTCAAGTTCAGGCCTGCTTCCTTGTTGTGGAGATCCTCTTATTTCTGGTATCCTTAATTGTAATAGGGTGCAATATTGGGGGTGGCCTTTCCTGCTAAGACTAATTCTGGGTGTGTGTTGGTTATGCTAGAAGATGTTCCGCTTTCTTCAGTGTGTCAGAGAGGCACTACTGAGATGCTGAGGAATGTGCCAGGATATTTGCTTAAAGTGTAATTAACTAATTCAATAATCAGGTGACGAAAGAAATTGTTAATTGGCAAACAATTTCATAGCCGTGGTATGAGTATTATGGCTTGGCTTGCGTGGCTGGGCCTGCAAGTGAGAAGGCAATTGGGCTTCCTTAGCAGTGATAAAAAGGGGAGAAAATCAGGTTCATTAACCTTTGATGCAGATAGCAATGTCGCTTTGGTCATGTGCAAGAGCTATTCTTAGTTGTTACACTTGCGAGCTTCCCCCCCCCCCCCCCTCCGTTGAATGAAATACTGCAGTTCCCACTAGTGGTGAAAATACAGAACTTTCTGATGTTTGTTTATCCTGAATGTAATGTTGTAGAATGCAAATTGCCATTTCCTCCTATTGTGTTTTTGTTCTCATTCCTCCCACAAGATTTAGGGGGATAAAAACAAAAACCAAAAAAAATCCCTCCTAGGTTTGAGGAGCTAATTAAATTTCCTTTCTCAAACTTCGCTTTGAACCAGTTGCAGCTTATCCCACAGACTTGCAAGCAAATGAATCCAATTGCCTTTATTGCAGCGGGGCAAGTACAGGAGCACCTTACATAATTAAAGCTGTTTTGTTACTGCAATTAGTGTTGGGCGGCACACTTACCTCCCCCCTAATAATATGGTGAGGTAGCGGGGAGATTGGCATTCTCTTTCCAATGAAGTTGGAAAGACTTGAAGTAGAAAAGGGGAGTTGCTGTCAGCAAGGAGACACCTTCATGATGGGATTCATTAACGTTGTTGCCTGGAGCAAAAGAATCCACATGATTGTCATAGTGATCAAGCTGCTACATAGCCAGTTAGGTTGGGAGGAAATCGGAGGGGGCACTTGGGAGTCTTTCGGGTGTAGGCCAAGCAAATCGACTCCCTGCTCCATTTGCAGATCTGTTTCCCCTGGAGGCAACCCAGCGTAGAGCTACATGGTCACCCTACAACACGTGACACATGAAATGGGCAGAAGCTTCCAGAGGACTTTTTTTTCCTTACTAACATCACTTCTGTTTGTTTATGTCAGTGCTGCTGCGTCATTCAGGAATGCCTAGGGGAAGACATCTTCCGCAGGCCTGTTAACCTCTAGGAGAGTGGAGAACTTTCTCAGGCTGTTTTTGACCTCCTTTGATGGAGAGAGTTGGCACTTCTGGGCCCTTTGCTGAGCCGGGGGCCCTGGCAAATGTCTGGGCTTGCCACCCTCTGGAGCGGCCTGGTTTTTGCATGGATTGGAGTGGGGGGAGAGAGTTAGGAAACAGGAGCCAGAGAAGCAGAGCTGGGTGGTTTCATAAATACAGCTGGTGCTCATAATATATTGCCACCAGAGAGCATTCAACAAATATGAGAATGAGATGCAGTGGAAGGTACAGATTTACATCTACTAGTGAACTGCCCAGTGAGCATTTGTGTTTCAGCCTTTGTGGCTTTGTGGAACAGATAAATGCTATGACAAATAGTAAAACACCATAAAAGTGAGAGATTTCAGTGGCTTTCTTTTGGCTGAAGCTTCTGTAAATGGAGAGGAAGAATTCCCCCAGGTGAAGCAGTGATTTTTCTTCCCATGATGCAACCCACCTCCTCTTCCACCCACACCCCACCTCTTCCACTCGGCTTTGCTCTCCATAAACATCGCACAACGTTTCCTTGCTGATTTCCTGTTTTCTCCATTATGGCACAATCCTAATTGTCAGATGTCAAAAGGTACCTACCCTTTTCTTGGTTGCTTATCTTCTGGTAACACTGATGTTTGAACAAAGGATGTGGGCTTCCATTTGGCAAACAAAGGAAGCGTAGCCCAGTTTTTAAGTGCGCCGACTGTATAATATACAGGGACCTCTCTGCCAATAATAACAAAGTGCCATCAATAATGTAAAATTGTACTAGAAGCTGAAATAGGTTATGAGGCAGATGGTGGCAAAGGAACAGACTGTATAATGTCTTTCCTCCCTTGTTTGCCTGTTTCCTATTTTGTCACTCTGGTTACTTAGCAGATCCCACCAATAGAAACACTGGTTTTCAGGATCGATGTGTCGTCCTAAAACTCTAGCCTCTGCTCTTTTCCCCAAAGGCAGACCTACAGCACCTTACAATATCATTCCCTCCTCTTCCATTTTATCCTAACAGCAACCCTTGTGATGTAAGTTAAGATGCAGGTGAGTGACTGGCCCAAGATTACCCAATAAAATGCCACAGTGGAATGGGGATTTGAACCTGGGCCTCACAAATCCTGGTCCAGCACTCTAGCCAACACGACAGTGGCTTTTCATTCCAGGTCTAGGATTGTTGAGTAACCTCAGATTCAGCCATTCCAATCTGGTACAAGCCTCAGCTCTTCCAGGCTATCTAAGAATTCCCTCATATTGCCTCTGAATTGTTTGGGTTCCCCTTTGAAAGTGAGAGTGGTGGTTCTGTGAGGCTGGGGAACCCTTGCAAGAGATGAAGCCCTGACAAATACCTGAGCATATCATCCTCTGAAGTAATTTCTCAACCAAACAGTCAGCTGACCTAAACTAACTTCCCCATTTGCCAATTGCCATCACACGACTGGGCACCCTTCTGTTGTGCCTGGTTCCCTTTCTAGCTGAGACCCTCCCCTTCCTTACCACTATAAAGTGCTAAGCAGGAGGGAGAGGAGGCAGCAGCCTTTGCCTGGATCAAGACCTCACTGAGAAACCCTTTCCAAGGACCTTTTCATTATACTTTAATAGGCATTTTTATTGGTTTTAATTTGTGGGCACTGCTTTTGGTAGAAAAGCACAGTAAAAATATCATAAATTTAGTGCAACTACGTTGCTTACCGTAGAAGAAATAATTAAGATCATAGCTCAAGATATTGAGCTTCCCATGGTTTCCTCTCCTTGGTAAGATTCAGGGATGTTTCTTCCCTGAAACATCCCTGAAACAGCAGTGGCATAGTGGTTAAGAGTAAGTGCATTCTAATCTGGAGGAACTGGGCGCTCTGCCACCTGAGATGTGGAGGCTTATCTGGGGAATTCAGATTAGGCTGTGCACTCCCACACATGCCAGCTGGGTGACTTTGGGCTAGTCACAGCTTTTCGGAGCTCTCTCAGCCCCACCCAGCTCACAGGGTGTTTGTTGTGAGGAGGGAAGGGAAAGGAGATTGTAAACCCCTTTGGGTCTCCTACAGGAGAGAAGGGGGGGCGGTATAAATCCAAACTCTTCTTCTCTTCTTCTTCTTCCCACTGCATGAATTAGATGGACAAGCCAGGGAAGTTTAACACCTATGATAATAAATAACCTTTTTCTTGTGAACTGGGATTCTCCTAGAGCAGGGGTCTGCAACCTGCGGCTCTCCAGATGTTCATGGACTACAATTCCCATCAGCCCCTGCCACCATGGCCCATGCTGGCAGGGGCTGATGGGAATTCAGAATCACACATCTTAGGCTATCTGAAGACCCCTGTCCTAGAGAAATCGCCATTATTTGTATACTCCTTACTAGTAGCCTTTTGTGTATTGAATTACACGGTGTGTTTGTTTATTAAATGGGTACAAACTACATTTTTATTTTATGTTGGTATTTGGAAAGAGCTTCATGTTGGTGTTTAGAAAGAGATCGACAGAAGCAGTTATGATTATATGGTATATATAAATGATAAATCAATCTCGAACTTTAATGGGGAGGTACAGTTTATATTAATTCCTATAAAAATAGAATGAGGAGATGGTATTTTATTCCTGGCTCTTGAAGATTCAAAGAGGAAGGATTTTAGAGCAGGTGTTTCTTCAAACATCCCCCCCCCCACCCCCCACAAGTGATACTATGAAAAGAATCTTTAAGCTGCCCAGAAGGTTTTTAATATTTCCCATGTGGATTTGGGCATATGTGAATATGTTGGGATGACACATTCCTTTTTTCAGCCTGATGCATAGCATGGTGTGGTGAAGACCTGGGCTCATATCCCTATTTTGCCATAAAGCTTGCTCGGTGACTCTGGGGCTCTCTGGGAAGTGCTGATCAGAAATAAAGTGAACACAAAGTAAGCTTTCTTAACCATAGAGTACATGTACATTTAGAAGCTTAAACCTCAGTTTGTGTACTGAACTGAACTCAAGTTCATGCAAGCTGCAGTTTGAAGGGGGCTGTCTGAACTGAGCCACTTTGTCATCTGTGATTCTGGTTGGAGGTTTTGTGAACTAGTGCTGCAGAGGTCTCAGCAATGTTCTGTGCTGTGAAATTTCAATTCTTTTTTCTTTTCTCTCTCTAAATGACAGGACCAAAACCCGGGGATTGTTGCTACACTTCAGGAGCCAACAGCTGTCCCAAATGCAGGTCCAGCGCCTGCTCCGGCTCGGCCGATGGTGAATGGTTATACCATGAGGAACCATATACTAAAGCAGCAGATAATAAGGCGGCAGCAGCTACAGGTTGGTGCTCGGCCTTTCTGTGAGAAGCTGTGTGATGGCTTATGGGGCTGGTGTTGAAGTGACAGGGCCTTTCAGATGCATCTCCCATTTTAGCCCACCTATCATAGAATCATAGAGCTGGAAGAGACCACGAGGGTCATTAAGTCCAACCTCCTGCAGTGCTGGGCAGCATATATGCTTCTCGTCTTCCCATTTCATTCGTGTGGCAACCTTGTGAAGTAAGGTTAGGCTGCAGAAGTGACCAGCCCAAGGCCCTTCATAGTTTGGATTAAAAATTATTTATTAAAACAAACCAAACAAAAACAAGGGTCTGAAAACACAAATGACTGAATGCATTGACATCAAAATACACAAGCTCGAGCTTAATTGCTCCTTCTGGACATGAAAACATTCCATTGTGTAAACTTTTCAGACTTTTGGCCATGTCATAGATAGGTTAGCTTACACAGATGAATGCCCTCCACCAGCTTCTCCACCATTCTTCTTTGTATAGCGAATTTAAACGTGGGTCACTGCAATCTCAGTTAAGCACTCTAACCATAGCAGCACGCCATTGATTTTATTTATTTGCCTTTATATCCCACGTTTCTCTCTCAAGGGACCCAAAGCAGCTTACAATAACAATAAAGAAAATACAACAGAAATGTAATAGCAGCACTGTGTTGTGGGCTGGTTGGGATTCAGTACATGGTTCCCTTAAAAACACTGGTTCCAAGCTGTCAGCCCTTTGCCTCCTATCTTTCAGCTCACGCCTCTGTCCATGCCCAAACTTTATACTACATCAATAACGAACTGAACATACCTAGTCAACAGAAGTGCCAGACTATCTATCCATCTATAAATAAACTTATCTAAGCTCACAAGCCCACCAGAACAGAATGGCTTATACCTTCTCCTAATAGCCATCACTGAAGAATTCAGACCTTCTCCAGAACTTCCGAGACACCACTGAAGAGGCACTGTCTCCAGTGCTATGAGGCAAAATCTGAGGGAGGCCTTGGGCTGTTGACCCTGTTTGTTGGTGTTCCAGAGTAACTGGTTGACCACCATGTAAAATAGGGTGCTGGACTAGCTGGCCCACGGGTCCAATTCAGCAGGCAACATATTCTTGTAAGCACATTTTAGAAAGCGAAATACTTATTTTCTTTCATGTTCAATCCATATGCTAATTTCGTTCAGCCCAGCAACTCGTCCTTTCTATGTCATTGTGGAATTGAGCATGTATTTGTGAAGATAACCTGGTCATTTTCAATTGGTGCTTCCATCCCGTGGGCTTCCGTATTACCTCAGAAGGCCTTGTCTCTCCCAACTGTTAAGGCGTTCTATTAAGTTTGTGGATATAATCTGTTCTATTGGAAGCTGCCCTGAGCTTTATGGAAACATGTGGTGTAAAAGTCTTAATAATGTACCCCTGTCCTTCTTGGAAGCCTAATAAAGCCAGTCCATTAGGTTAATGGATAGTTTTGGTGATCTTTTTATACCACTAGTATTTTGCTCCAGGGCTTGCTGTCCCGTTTGTTACAATTAATTAAGGGTACTAGAGTAGACCCTTAGCCAGGGTATCATAGCAATAAAAATTAATGCCACAATGAAAATCTCAGCACTTTCCCTTTGCTCAAATATTTCAGCAAAGGGTGACGAAGAAGGCAGCATTTTAACATTATTTGGATGTAGGCTGGGGGTTACGGTCAGTGTAGCATTGCCAGGTCCGGCTCAGAAAATTCCTGGGGATTTGAGGGTGGTATATGGTGGGAGGGGTTGAGTTTGGGGAAGGGAAGCTCAGTGGGGATGTGTTCGGTTTCTTCTAGAGTTTATGGTGAACTATACAATTTGCCCTTTGACGTTACCATTCTTTCCAGGGGAACTGACCTCTCTAGTTTGGTGATCAGTTGTAATTTATGGAGAACTCTAGACTTCGCATTGAGTTTGGTAACTGTGATTAGCTAGAAGAGAGAATGTGTGTCTTTCTTATACCCACTCTTCATCATGCACTCCTGCCCACTGAATTTATTGAGCAGATAATTCATGTTGGCAGTGAGAGATTCCATTGATGGGACCCTCTCCCCCTTTTTTCCTTTCCTAGGAAAAACAAAGACACGGCATGATGGCAGTGGCGTCTGATCAGCGGAGCGCTTTTGTGGGCCAGCAGATGAATCAGTTTTCTGGTAAGAAGCAAGCGAGTGTGTTCGCAAAAGCTTGAAGTTTTGTGCCCTGTCTTAATTCCAAGGAAACACAGAAATAAGAGATCCTGTTTGTACAGTTTAAGGTTACGAATTCAGCATTCCCTCTACTACTAAGTTGCTTAAGCTAGACTGCTCCCTAAGAAAAGCTGCTTTAAAAAGAAGAGATACACCAAAGCCTGCTTTGAAATGTATCGTGTTCTTGCTTGATCTTTCCCCAACAATCTGTATATATATATTTTTTAATGGGAAACTGTTCAACCGCAGATTTTTCCACCTGAAGTGGTACACTTTTGGGGGGCAGCCATGGCTCAATGGAAGAGTATCTGTGTTGCAAGCACAAGATTCAATCCCCAGCCTCTCCACTTAACAAAGGGTCAGGTTGTATGTGATGTGAAAGCCCTCTGCCTAAGACCCTAGAAAGTCACTGCCTGTCAGAGTAGAAGGACTGCTCTCAATAGATAAATGGACTGACTCAATTTGAGGCAGCTTCATGTGTCCTTCAGCAGGAATTGATTCTGCTGGTCATTTAACTTGGCTGCAAAGCATTTCTACATGTTTATGCTTGGAGCCTGTTGGCACTACTTTGCCTTCAGCAAAGAGGCAAAGTAACTTGAGTCAACTTTTTTTTTTGGGGGGGGGGGGGGGTGGTTGAAAGTAGCTCCAAGGAAAGTCTTCACATAGTGCATGCTTATTTATATAATGTATTGTGCTCAGAAGAAAACCTTAAATGCGTGGGGATATCGTCCTCAAGTCACTCCGGAATCCATGCGCTTGCTAATGTAACACTTTCCTCATTTCTGCACAGCTGTCTCCCAGCCCATGCCGACCGACTGCAGCCAGTCCATGCAGACTCCTCCCCCAAACCACCGCATAATGCCATCGGCTCAGGGGATCTTACAGAACGCCTTGGGCTCTGGGATCTCTCCGGCTGCTATGAGCCAGAACAGCGGGGGGATGGTGATGATGTCTCATAACCCCAACAAACAGCCAGGAATGTTTCCATCCAGTTCTGATTTCAATCTCCGGCCAGGCCAAAACTCTCTGGGCATGAATTCCGGTTGCCAAACGGTTCACAGCCATCCCGCAGCTCGGCCAGGCTTGGCATTGTCTGCCTTCAGCACCGGCTCCTTGGTGAATCCTCCTCCTGCTCAGCAGCACTTGAGGCAGCCATCTATGCCAAGAATTCCTAACATCTATTCCAACTCATCTGCACAGATGTGGACACCGGCAGGGGTACCACGGATGCCAAATCAAAGCCAAATGGATGCCAGCATGCAGCAGTACACCAGTAGTCCCCTCTTCTCGAAACAGACCACGAGGCCAAACATCCCAGGGCAACCGTTCTCTCATCAGGCCGTGGTGCCCCCCAATCAGATTGCTCCCGGAGTCCAGGCCAGACAGATGCAGAAAGTCAGTCTTGGACAGTCTGGCCCAAACATGGCGATCCTGAACAATCAGAACTTGAGGCCCAACTTAACCAGAGGACCTTTGCCAGCTGCAATGAATGTTATGAAATCAATGCCTCAAGGTGTGTCTGGTTTTAACCAGCTGAGTCCTGCTCAAGCGGTTGGCCCGCCGACCTATCCTGGTTCCACCGGCCAGCCGACGGGAACATTCAGCCGAATGAGTGCTGCCGCTGAGCTGCCGCCACAGTATGACTTTGTGGCCCAGCCGAACAATTCCATTTTGCCTGGGAATTGCAGCGAGGCAGACTTCATTGACTCTCTGATGAAGAACAGCAGTGGCGGGGGTGGCACTGATGAAGACTGGCTAAATAACTTGACAATGATAGATGACATTTTGGGACAGCATGTTCAAAGCTCTGGTCATGTGTAACTTTCAAGGGGAACAGAGGGAAATGTAAATAGTTTGTGCAGAAACTTTCAATGAAAGAAGTCCCCATCATTCATGGCTGGAAGAAAAAACTTGGCCAACTAATTCTTCCCTCCCTTCTGGGTTTTTCAGACAACTGTACATATATTTGAATATTTTGTAAATTATGTTTTCCTAAACATTAAATATGGAAGTATTTATACTTCTTTGCTGGATTCTTTGTAAATACCCTATAGACTACGCTTCTTTGTTATATTATAGGAAATGAATTACACTTTGTTCTAAATATGCAATTTATTGTTAGTTTCAGTAATACTGTGTATTACAGCATCAAATATTTTATGTTTTTGACATAACACATGAACTAGGGGTGTCGTGGCAAACTGAATCACACAGAAAGCAAGCATGGTAAGAGTCCATATTTCCCCGTTCCCTTTGCACAGATTAATGTGTCTGGTTGACTGAATGACAAATCCATTTTGATCTTGCAAATGAGAATTGATCCCTTCCAGGCCCAGAAATTTACCCCACAAATTAGTTAATCAGCTGTCTCATTCTGGCAAGCTGCGATCTAAGCTGGATGGAAAACTCTTGCTGCCATTGGTCTATGGCTGGTTCACACATCCACAGGTGTCAAGATGCTGGCAGGGGATGATGGGAACTGTAGTCCATAACATCTGGAGGCCCGCGAGTTTGACACCTGTGATTCATGCGCCTTTGGGACAACAGAAGCCATGATGTGCACGTGTGAATGAGCCATTGCAGACCAAATACAACTGACAATACTTGGAAATGGCAGGTTTATTGTTCAAGGAGTGTTCATACACACACACATTGATCTACAAGTGATATATGTGTGTGTGGGAAACTGCTCCCCGGAGTCATGAGGCTGTTGAGCTGGGAGGGTAGAATAATGAAGTTCAGCTTTGTAAAATCCTTAACATCCAAAGAGAACAAGAGTCTGCCTAGACAGCTCTTCTCATTCAGTGGATGGCCCTTCCTGGGTTGCCTTCCTCGACAATGTATGTTTGTAGTGTACAGGTGATTTGTTCCTGGTTTTAAACAATTTTCGTATTTTCTTCTCTGTTTTTAATAGGAGGCTCTTTTTTTCTCCTCCCAGGGGGAAGAAGTCAATAAATGCAAATAGCTTAACTTTGGATGTTTTTTCTGTCATATGTATATTTAAGAGTCTGTTTATAAAAGAAATCCGTTGTACTGTAAACTTCGAAAATGTTCATACTTTGTGTAATCATATTTTAATAGCCACGTCATCCTCCATTTGTAAAATAATGTCCACTTCAAGCACACCAAAATGTTTTTTCCTTCATACCATAATAAACTGCCAGGGGAAAACTGCACTCTTTGCATGTATTCATTTGTTTGGGTAGATGCAGCATTTGAAAAAAAAAAAAAGAGTACCTGCAACATTGACTTGAATGAAATGTAAGGACCCTTTACAGGCAATCGGTTATTTTTAGATGAGAGCTGGGTCACAAGACCTCGCAACTCTTTAGGGGAAATTGCTAGAAAAGTGCAAGAGCGCAATCCCATCATAGCCTTTTTTTGCTTGTGCGTTTATTTTGGGAAGATATTCTGTGAGCACAAGCACTCAAGGGGCTTCCGTCATAATATCTGCAGAATCGTCTCTTCCCCACCCTGCAGAGTAAGAACTTTGGGTCCTGAGGTCTCCCTCCTTTGCAGATCTCCATATACTCGATACTAAATTTCCTGTTTTCCAATGAGCTTCTGTAAGTTATCCTTAAGGTCAGCTTGACCCGGGGACATTAATATTTCTAATTACTTTCACATTATAAAAAGCATTACCTGCTGATTTCCTTCCAGATTCTAATAAAAGCACAGGAGCAGGTCATACCACCCCCTCGCCTGCAGTCAGTTAGTGACTCTACTCTTTGCTTTTGAATTAGGGCAAATGAGTCTTGATTTATACATTAGCTTGCACTTAACAGTATTTATTTATTTAGATATTTATGCCCAGCTGTCTTTCCCAATGGGGACCTAAAGCATTTTACAGAATTGTTGAGACGGTGTGACTGGCCTGTTGTCACCCAGTGAGCTTTCGTGGCAGAAACGGGGATTCAGACAAGAGTTTCTCAGAGCCTCGTCCCATACTCCATGCAGATTCCTGTGGCTTACATGCATTTATAGCTACACAACAAAGTCCCATGGTATGAGAGCGACAACCATCCAACCACATTAATCCATGAATGAGTTCTGACCCTGCACCCAGAAATCATTTCATTATTTTAGATATGCCTTGCTTTTCTCCCCAATGGGCCCACTTACCAGCTTTCAACATCATTTTCCACAGCAGTAGCCCTATGACATAGGTGTCAAACTTGCGGCCCTCCAGATGTTTTGGGCGACAGTTCCCATCATCCCCTGCCAGTATGATGCTGGCAGGGGATGATAGGAACTGTAGTCCATAATATCTGGAGGGCAGCGAGTTTGACATCTGTGCCCTATGAAGTAGGCTAGGCTGAGAGGGTAATCAGCCCAAGTCAACCAGGGAGCTTCCAGGGTCCCTCTAATCCAGGGGTCTGCAACCTGCGGCTCTCCAGATGTCCATGGACTACAAGTCCCATCAGCCCCTGGGAGGGGCTGATGGATTTGTAGTCCATGGACATCTGGAGAGCCGCAGGTTGCAGACCCCTGCTCTAATCAGACCCTCCAACCACTACACCAGGCATGCTGATGAATGACAGGAGGAGAAGGAGCAGAAAACAGGACCTTAAAGGTGAAATTATATATAGGATGTTGACATTAATTCCCCTGGAAGTTCTGCTCAGCACACACGCCCCGCACACCCCGGTTTCTGGATTTTACCAGCAACAGGTCTACACGTTCTCCCCCCACCCTCAGCTTTTCTCCACAGTTCTTTATGGCTAAAAATGTGCCTCCTTTCAAAATTAAAACTGATTCTCAAAGTAAATTGTCCCACTCATCTGGTTCCGTGTCTGTGTATGCAATCATCCCTGTTCGTTATGCTATGTGAACTTTTCTTATTCTTCTGTTGCTCTGGATGTCAGTGGTAGCTGGTGGGTATGAATGTCCTAGGAAGATTACCATAAGTATTCTGATTTCCTGAACCCCAAGGAGAGGTCACTTTGGGATAATAAACTCCATTAAAATATAAATGAAAAGAATTCATGTAATTTTTTTTCCTAGCAAGAATTATCCTCTAAAGAGCTCCAGGGAAGATGGATGTAAGTACAATCAAAATTCTCAGAGGCAACTGCCCAGAGCTTTGCTAATCAACTGGAGAATCCTATTTTGTGAGCCTGGGGGAACACACAAGGCTTCTGAAAAGATCCATTGGTCTCAGGGATAAATGCAGTTCAATTGTATTTATTGTTGAAGGCATAGGGTCATAACATCCCAAAATGCACAACCACTTATATAATGTGTAGCAGAACGTCACCACAAAGGGACTAAAACATTATTACAAAAGAAGCTAAAATTTGAGAAGAGAAAAACATGAAGATATAGTTAACACAGTTTATATTACAGATTGGCTAAAAGTTTTACAGAATTAGCAAATGCTAATTTCTTATATTTATAATATGAAAAAATAAAAGAGGCCACTTTAAAAGTGACAAAAGGAATAGCATCAACCAATACAATTTAATTCATTCCTTGTCTGAGCCAGAAAAGTTTACAAGAAATTGATGCAACATATTGTCGAAGGCTTTCATGGTCAGAATCACTGGGGTGTTGAGGAGTTTCCGAGCTGTATGGCCGTGTTCCAGTAGCATTTTCTCCTGACGTTTTGCCTGCATCTAGATGCCAGTCACAGATGCAGACAAAACGTCAGGAGAAAATGCTACTGAAACACAGCCATACAGCCCGGAAACCCCACAACACCCCAATTGATTCAACAGTTTGATTCGAATGGACACGTAAAAAGGATAATATAGGATGTAGCATATAATATCCTCTACCTCATGAGACCATAAAGGCAAAGATGTTATTCCATAGCAATTCTTTAAAATCTGCCCTATAGACTACTCAGATGGCATAATTTGAAAACATGCACTAGTAAATGTTTTTCTCAAGGTAGCATTAATAAGATCAGTTAAATAATGAGAAAAATAATTGTTTTCTTCAACCGAGGATATCACAGTGAGAATTTGGAATGTCGAACCTTATCAATGTCTTGAAAGAGATATTTTCAAAAAGCTAGGTACAAATTTTCCTTGTGTCTCAAAGCTTAATGACCTCTACAGGAGGCAAGGAATACGGGCCAACAAAATAGTGCCAAAAACAATAGTTTATTTATCAAATGGTCAGCAGAAATGCTATCAAGTTTATTGTAACATGTTATTAATTTCAAATGAGCTCTTACTGTAATAGAGGGGAGACTACCTTCTAACCTTAAGTGTGCAGTGGGGGTTCCCTGAAGAAGGCCCCGTTTTTTTCTTTAAAAATTAGTTTGAATAATTTCCAGTTAGTAGAATATGTTCTCATTCCATCCCCAAAATTCAGCCCCATGCAAAAGCAGCATAATATCTTTGTCCTGAAATACTTTAAAGGCCAGGGCTATAAGCTGACCTCCCTATGGCATTTGTTTTTTACGATAGCACCCAATAGCACCCAATGTAGAGCAAGCAGATGACAAGTTGGCTTTGAGATGTGCTTGCCAAGACAGAGACGCATGGAATACTATGCCAAAACATTTGAAAAGAGGGCATTGTTCTATTTCATGGGCTTTAACAATCCCATCTATGCTTAGCTCTATTACCAAAAACTATGATTTTGGTTTTATTGTAAATCTCAATTAATCCACTAGTCTAACTAGCTTTCTTCCAAACACAATTTTGGCAAAATACTTGATTAATGCAGCTGGAAAGGCTATCCAACAGAACAAGCAGTCTGTGTTTTATCCCACCGCCTAATGTGTTTGCTGGAATAATATTTTAGCAAGTATTTTGTTTTAGTTATCATTTGTAATTTTTTTTTTGTTTCTTCTAACACAAAAAGAAAAGCAATGCGCTAAGAATGTGTTTGATCACTGGAGTACTTTCAGGTGCCCGTGAGACACAAAACAAACGAAGCAAACTGCTGCAAATGTTTACCAGAGCAAACAGTGATGGAAGTGTGTAAAGTGCAGCTCCTTTTATACTCCACTAAAGTTGTACTAAACGCACAGGATACAAGGAGGGGATTGCTGGGCAGGGGGGGTAGGGATTAAGTTTGCTTATGTTTCTGAGTCTTTGAGGTGTTTGAGTGCTTTTATTTATTTTACTGCATTTATACCCTGTTTTTTTTCCAAAAGAAACTCAAAGCATTTTCTCTCCCATTTTATTCTCCCAATAGCCTTGTGAAGAATGTTAGGCTGACTAGGCATGACGAGCCCAAAGTCACCTAGCAAGTATCCATGGCAAAGTGTGGATGTGAGCCTGGGCCCCCGAGATTCCAGCCTGACATAACCACTATACCATAGCAGTGTAACAAGCATTTCAGTGACACCCATGCTGCTCATCGGTATCCCTATGTTACAGTGCAGAAGTTCTCATTCAAAAATCTTACAGTTTCCTGGGTCACACGGAAGAGATTCATGGGAGGGGTCATACAGGCAATCTAGTCCAACCCTCCGCTCAGTGCAGGATCAACCTAAAGCATCCCTGATAAATATTCATCCAACGGCTGCTTGAAGATTGCCAGTGAGGGGGAGCTCACTATCTTCCCAGGCAGCCAATTCCACTGCTGAACTACTCTTCCCGCAAAACATTTTTTCCTAATATCCAGCTGGTACCTTTCCGCTTGTAATTTAAACCCGTTATTGTGAGTTCTATCTTCTGCTGCCAACATAAACAGCTCCCTGCCCTCCTCTAAGTGACAGCCTTTTAACTACTTAACAAGAGTGATCATGTCTTCTCCATGGAGGACCCCTCAGCCTCCTCTTTTCTAAGGGTAGACCGCCTCTACTCTTATCACCCTCAAAGACCCCTCCGGTCTGCAGAGGGGAATTTGCTGGTGGTCCCTGGCCCCAGAGATGTTTGGCTGACAACGACACGGGCCTTTATGACCCTGGCCCCAGCCTGATGGAACACTCTCTCTGTGGAGTTCATCCCAGTTCCGCAGGGCCTGTAAAACAGCTGTTCTATCAGGCCTTCTCTGCCAGGCTGGCCGGGCATCTCTTTTCCTTTTTTTAAGGCCCCCAACTGGTTTTCGCTTGCCACCTTTTGTAATCTGTTTTTAAAGTTCATAATGTTTAGTATATATTTTTGTATTATGATATTGCATTGTTTTATATGCTTTTATCTGTATGCCGCCTATGGGAGATGGGCTGGAAATGAATGAATGAATGAATGAATGAATGAATGAATGAATGAATGAATGAATGATAAAAAGGCATTCCTCTCAGACTTGGTCTCCAAGCCCCGGATCATCCTTCTGCACCTGATCTGCCTCCACTCCATTTTGTCCACATCCTTTTTGAAGTTAGGCCTCCAGAGCTGCACACAATACTCCAGGTGCAGCCTGACCAATATGCTATGCAGTGTGGGACAGTTGGGAAGTTATACCTCTGCAGAGTTTGCTCTGCAGTGCAGACACACTCCAAGACTGCACTGCCCCTTTTTGCCCCCGAATCAAGTCACTTGTAATTTATGGTAATGATCTACAACACATCCGAATGGGAAAAGCCTTTTTCAGTTCTTGTGGACAAAGAGGCTTCCTTGATAGAGTCAATCCATTTCATGCTGGGTCTTTCCCTTTTCTCTAGTTGCAACGAATTCTATATATTAAATACATGACTGTGTAGATATAGTTTGACAGCCAGCATGGTGTAGTGTTACAAGCGGTGGACTCCAGTCTGGAGAACCAGGTGTGATTCCCCATTCCGCCACATGAGTGGTGAACTCTAATCTGGTGAACTGGGTTTGTTTCCCCACTCCTCCACATAAAGCCTGCTGGGTAACTTTGGGATAGTCCCAATTCTCTCAGAACTCTCTCAGCCTCACCTGCCTCACAAAGGGTCTGCTGTGGGGAGAGGAAGGGAAGGAGTTTGTCAGCCACTTTTGAGACTCCTTATGGTTGAAGAAAATCGGCGTATAAATCCAAACTCCTCTTCTGTGTTTTCTGTCAGTTGACTGCTGTTATTGGACGCTGAGCACTGTAAGAGTGGGAAGAAAAATTCTCCCCCTTTGCAGGGCAGCTAAGGCCAATGGGGTGCCTGTTTCTATCGCCTCACATGAGCATCTTCCCAAGCGGCGGCGTGTGCATCTCTGGCATTTCTGCAGTTGTTCTGCCTGAGTCTCGACCGGGGGCTCATTTTACTGCTATGCGGCTTTGGAGTCAGCCGGGGCATCTGTGCTGGAAAAGGACAAGGTGGGGGAACGGGCTTTAAATAGGATGAAGCCAGGAGCTGAGAAATTGAGGTCAGCGCAACCTGGAGAGGAAGAGCGGGAGGGGGGAAGAGCGTGCCCGGTTCGACCCCCTGCTTTGCAAATGTCGCCTCGATCCATACACCAAGTGGTATTTTTAAAAGAACAGGCCAGAAGGGGGCTGGGGGTTGCCCGCCGGAAAGCTTTGGTCTGTCGTGGGGGTCCCCGCGTTCAGAGTTGCGTGGAGGCGTGTAATGTGTGAACTGCTGCCGCAGGAAAGCTCTGATGTCACTCCTGTCATTGTTCCAAGGCGGAGAAATGCTGCCGCTGTTAAGGAAAATGTCTGGATCTCATGCAGCTAAATTATCAGGAAATTAACGAATTCCCTAAATTATTCAAATCCACGAATGCCTTAGGTTTTGGGATGCAAAAAAAAAAATGTTCGAGGTCCGTGATGTCTGACATGGTGGGTGCATTCATGAACCACTAAAGACGAGCAAAAGAACAAGTGGTGGAAACTGAGAGCAAGAGCCAAATCGCTTAGCAAAAAGAGCTCCCCTCTCTTAGGGTAACCCGTATACAGAGCAATACCATCTCGCAGCGATTGCAATTTGCCACTTGTGGCTGACTTGCGAGTCTCATGCGCGACATTTCGGACCACAGGCCAGTTTCCCCAACTTCACCATCCGGCCCTACTTATTTTCTTCCCCACCTTTCTCCGCGGCGGGGTGCCCAACTTAGAAACCCAGAAAAGACTACGACTCCCAAAAAGCACCGCGGTGCCTCGTCACCTCCTGCAGACACTGAGAGCTCCCCGAGGCCAAGCGGACTACATTCCCCAGAATGCACTGCTTTCCTACTCCCCCTCCCTTTTCTCCATTAAAAAATATGTGCTGTGGCTGAACGGCGAAGGCAGGCGGCGGTTTCCTGTCAGCTGGTGTCACGTGACAAAAGGGCGGAGCTAAGGGGCGGGGAAAGCAAAAAGGTTGGGAGTCTGTGAGGGGAGGAAGGGGGGTAGCGACGAATTGAGAAGGCGAGGCGGCAGCGACCACCGGTGGGTGAGTGAGGGGTGGGTGGTGTTTCGCCCGAGGGCCCCTGTCCTGGCAGGGGAGGTGGGGCCGAGGCCTGGGCTGTCCCAAAGTTAACTGGTGGACTGGACTCGAACCACTTTAAAGAGCGAAGGAGGGTCGAGATAACTCTCCCTCCCCCCGCAACGTTGCTTTATTTTGAACACGTTCCTTGCATGTAGAAAGCTAGCCTGTCAGGGCAACAGGTGGCACTCGAAGTGGTTCTCTTTCCCGAGGCCCCTCCCTAGAGTTATGTATTTCTGCTCTGAAAGGGGTTGTTGATCTTCCATAAGGAAATTCCTTCTTTATCTTAAGCGAACTTATTCGGATGTTTTTAATTGTATTTATGCCTCCCAACCCCTCACCTTGGGAACAGTGTAGTTTGTTGCCTTGTTTTCAGATGCATGTGCTGAGGAGGCCTGGGACTGGTTGGTGGTGGGTAAGTGCTCTCCCAGAGCGTTTGTGCCTTGGGATGTACTAAAACGAATGGTAGGAATGCCCTCTGAAGGCCCATTGAATATAATGGAGTCAAGAATGACAATTGACTCTCATGGCCTCCATTGGAAAAACGTTGAAGCAAACAAAAGCAGCACAAATGCAGAACAGCTTTAGAGAGACCTGAATTGGGATTGTAGGACAAGCCCCCAGAGTGCAAGATTGTTGTCTGAGTCCAGATAGACTGCTCTTGGAGTGGAATGATAATCCCTGAGACTGGAATCGCTGTTCTGGGACTGCACTGACTGTCCTCTTGAGCAGAATGAAACCTCCCGAGCACAACAGAAATGATCTGTCATTCCAGTCCCAGAATATTTATGCCGCTCCCAGGGACTGTCATTCCACTCTGGGGGCTCTCTTTCTAGTCCCAGAGCAGCTTCTCTGGGCCCAGTGACTGTCATTTTACTCTCAAAGCACTGATTCCAATCACAGAGGCTGTTATTCCACTCTGGGAGTTGTCATTCTAATCTCAGTGTAGTTTCTTTGGTTCCAGGGACCATTTTCTCTCTCTGTGGCCTGTATATTCTAGTCCTTGAATGCTTGCTACGTCTATGGACTGCCACTGCATTTGGGGGGCTGCACTGCAGTCCTAGAACACTTATGCTATTGTCAGGGACTTTCATACCACTCTGTGGGCTGGCATTCCTGTCTTAAAAACATATTTCACTCCCAGAGACCATCATTCTACTTTGGGGTCTGACATTCCAGGCCTGAGGCAGGATTCTGGAAATCTGTTCCACATTTATCCTTTAACTTTTGTGTGCAGTAATGCCTTTCAGTGGAACCCATGCAAATTAGTTGACATTCCTGGCTGCCATTATATTCAGTGGCCTCTCAGGCCTCTCCCATTGTTTCTAGTAGGCATTCTTGTCATTCATTTTACCACATCCCTGTGCCTTTGTGCAACTCTCTCATGTATGTCTGCACACATCTGTTAGTTCAAAATAATTGCGCTCTCCCCCATGCTTTCTCCATTATGTGTCATAGAACTTTTGCCTACTGTGCATCACAGAATTTTCTACTACTTAAAATGTAGCTCTCCCCATATGCATTTTATTAACCTTAGCATGTTCCCGCCACCCAGGCATGGCTGTGTATGTTCACATATTTTTATGTGTAGGGCCTTGGTGCGAGGTGGAAAATGGGTATACTTTACTGGGGCCCAGTCTGAACTGTAAGTATATTTGTTACCTCGATCATCGTTTATTTCTGCCATTTCGGAATGTAAATACTTCTCTAATTTCTTATGGCATTTTGTGTATGAGATGGTGAGGACATATTTTGGTAGGTTTAGCAAAATGTTGCTTAGCATGTGCGTGCACCAGCTTTTCTGTGCCCATGGCATATTTCATATCGAATATATTGCTTGCACATTAAACAATACTTGTTTTCTGATGCTCTTCACTTACAATCTTAAGGTATGTTGTGGTTTTCTTCCCTGCTGTCTTAGCAAGTTGACAGATGAAGGAAGAAAGAGGCAAACTTTAAAGATCTTAAGACCCTGACATGCCAGCCTTTGATGCTAGATGCTGGCGGGCTCACAATTTGACTGCTGTAGATGTTTGCTGTGTATGTGCAATTTATATGTAACTTTGCTTTTTGAGAGGAGTTGTCGTGGCTCGGTCATCAAGTCTATACTGTGCATGCAGGAAGTTCCAGTTTCAGTCTATAGAATCTGTGGTTAAAAGTTCTTAGCTGGCTGGGGGTGGGAAAAGGCCTTCCTTTGCGTTAGGAGCTGGAGAACTGCTGCCCAGTGTAGTAGAAAATTCCAGACCAGAGCTTGAAGTACGTGACAGCTTTATGCTTTCATGTGATGTCACCGTATTCAATTTAAAAAGAGAGTGATACAATGCAGGCTGCTTTTGTGCAAGCATCCCTGAACTCTTACTTCTGAATATATGTTTTTCCTACATGGAGACTTATCCAACTCAGATAAGTACATTTTCATGGTAGCAATCTTTTAATGAGTAAACTTAACCCACAGTTTTAGACCTGTGCATTTTGTTAATTTATAGTCTTGTCTTGCTGAGATTTAAAGTGGATTACAAAAAAGTTTTTTAAAAATGCAGCAAAAGCAGGATGATAAATCCAGGATGCATTTTTTCTCACACATTAAAATGGCCCTATTCCTGTTATGAAAATGCTGCCGTGAACAATTCAATTTTATATATTTTGCAGAACAGTAAAGTTTTCCTTAGCACTTTCTGTGTTCGCTTCAGAGAAGCTTTTTTAAAAGTATTGTTATATCAGGGTAATGCTGTTGTAGAGTTCAGCAGAAAAAAATTCAACATTAATAAGTGGAAGGATACCATTAGTTGCATAACATGTTTTCTCACTGTCTTTTCATCTGTGCCTGTATCATGCATACACATATGTTTATCATGTGTAGCTTTCTCTCCTTGTGTCTTTTGTAAAAGTGGGCACGTTGATAGTAAATCTTTAAAAATCCAATTTTTATCCATTCTTTCCTTTGAGAACCTCAGGGTAGTATAGCTAGTGGTGGGATTCAAATAATTTAACAACTGGTTCTGAAAGGATTCAATGGTGGGATTACCACCAGTTCTCTGAACTAGACAAAAAAATAACTACTGGTTCTACCGAACTGATGTGAATAGGCTGAATCCCACCACTGGGTATAGCATTCATGGTCTCCCTTTCTCTCATATATATATTCCTCGACAAGCCATGAAGTAGCTTCAGCTTTGCTTGGTAGGGAAATGTGGGGCTTTCAAGCTGAAGGGGACTGGTCTCAAAATCCAAATGTGCAGTTGAGATAGAGGTAAAAGGCAGGTAGGGGCCAGTGGGAGCAAGGATGTTCTCAAGGCACTTGCTGCTGCTGCTGTACAGATACCTCAGTAAGCTGCATGGCAAAGAAGAGCATGAACCCTGCCCTCTCCAGTGCTGGTTTGGCATTCTCACCATTGTACTGCACTGACTGCGGTGTGAAGAGTTCAGAAGTTCCTCTGTCGGCTCTTCTTTTACTTTAGGCTGGTTCATATGTTTATCAGGCCCAGCTAAATTCTTCTCTTGCAGGGGCACATATTCCACCTCTGGCACTCATAATGTTGGAAGGGGTTGTGTTTCAAGGGTACATGATTTAAGTGAAGAAGGTTGAAGGTTCAGTTGCTGGTTAAAATGTCTAAGGGAGAAAGTGTTAGGAAAGACCAGACTAGACTCCAGGATAGTTAAGTGGATAAGGAACTGGTTCGAGAACCGCACCCAAAGAACAGTTGTCAGTGGGAATTCATCAGATTGGATTGGAAGGTGTCCCGTGGGGTGCCACAGGGCTCGGTTCTGTTCCCAGTCCTTTTAAATATTTTTATATATGAGCTGGATGAGGGGGTGGAGGGACTACCTATTATATTTGCAGATGACATCTAATTGGGAGGAGTAGCGAATACTTTGGAAGATAAAGATAGACTCCAGTGAGATCTGAATGCTCTGTAAAAGTGGGTGGATATGAACATGATGCAATTCAATGAGGAAAAGTGCAGAGTTCGACGCCTGAGTTACAAAATGAGAGGTACGCAGAATGGACAAGGGATAAATTTCTGTTTGAGGACAAGATCTAGGGGTACAGGTGGACTGTAAGCTGAATACAAGTAGTCAGTGTGATGCAGTGGCCAAAAAGCCTAAGGCAGTCTTGGGGTATATCAACAGGGGCATAATATCCAAACTGCAAGATATCAGAATCTACACTGCATTGGTCTGGCCACACGTGGAGTACTGTGTGCTGTTCTGGAGGCCTCGCTTTAAAAAGAATGTGAATAGACTGGAGCGAGGGCAGAGGAAAGCCACAAGGATGATCAGGGATCTGGGGGCCAAGTTCAGTGGGGAAAGGCTGAGGGACTTTGGGAATGTTCAGTCTAGAGAAGAGAACAGCAGAGAATAGGGCTTTCAGTACTTGGTATAAATTATGGGCAGAAAGGTACCAGTTTAGCATTAAGAAGAATAGTCCAATTGGCCATGCTGGCAAGGACTGATGGGAATTGTAGTTCATGAACATCTGGAGTGCCATAGGTTTGCCACCACTGCTCTAGGCTGATCCTGCATTGTGTAGGGGATTGAACTAGATGGCCTTTGTGGTTCTATGATCCTTCCCTTCCTGAGCCCCTGGATGACTCTGTCAGAGTAAATAGTACTGAGCTGATTGGACCAGTGATCAGACTTAATGATAGGCTGCTTCACAGTTTTGCTTCAGGTGTTCATCCTTTCAAGGGACCAGCTACCACCCCCAAGTCTGTAGAATTTATATCTCCCCAGGAAACACCTATGTGATGTTACAGGTGTGGTGGGTGTGTATCTGTGTGGTATGCACGTGTCAACCTGCTGTACTACCAAAACAAGAGGATTGTCGGGATAGGTGAGCATGTGAACCAGTTCACAGCTGGGAATACGTTGCAATCAGTTACAATTTATTGCCACTAACACATCTGTAGCCAGCGTTGTCATGATGTACACGTGGCATTGTTCAGCCACTGTGGTCTAAAGGTCAGACTGCTGGACTTGGACCTGGAAAAAACATGCTTGCCTTGAAACTTGGTGCTTTTGGTCAGTCACTCTCAGCCCCTGCAAGGTGATTATGAAGATGAAATTATGCACATGACTGTGTATGCTCCTATGAACTCTTTGGAGGAAAGGTGGGACAGAAATGCCCCATTATTGGTTTAACATTGGATACTAAGGTTTAAAAGGAAATATGTTCATTTTTTGCCTCCTAAAATTCAGCTGTGTGATGGCTGAATGAAATAGGTGGTCACGTTTTATTGCTTATCCTCTGCACTTCGAGTTGCTTCGAATCAAACTTTTCAGAGGTTTCTTTCATGCTGTTTTAAATCTGCTTGCCTCAGAGTACAGGAAAGCCTTGAGGACTTGGGCCTTGCATCTCCACTATAGGAGATGCAACGTTTCTTGTGGAAGTTTTGAACCTTGTTACTTTCTCTGCATGATTCAGCTGTATAGCATATGCACCTTCTCTGTTCCGCTTTCTAATGTAGCTTTCAAAGACAGATCAGTGTTTAGTGTAGTGCTTTTAGGACAAAGAAGACCTTTAGCTTCTGTATCTTGAAGGAAGCGTTTCCTTGTTCTTGCAGCTAAAAATATTTGGAGAAATGAAGGCTTTTTTGTTACTAGTTCAGCAGGTATTGACAATGATTTTTAAATGGTGGTCTGGAAAACCAACTGTGGGTAGAAAATTTGTAGTTGTGTTGCCAAGGTGTTGATACTAGGTGTTGAGAAGAACAGTGTAGCTCTGTGTGCTTGAGGCTTTTTCAGGTTGAGGAGAGCTGAAACTGGGCTATGGACAAAACCGGGGTTGTTTGACAGGCTGCCGTGGAAACAAACAAACAGAAAAAGCCCATCTTCAAGCTAGAGCATCCAGTCTAAGGTGAGACATGCCCTAGACTGGCATAACATCACCATCTAGTCTAACCCAGTTAGTCTGAGCAGATATTTTCTTAGAACGGTTAAGAGGTGTAGTAACCTCTTCAGAGAAAGGATGTTAACATTCTTCAGAAAAGGATTGGCTATAGGAATTTGGAAAGGGCATCCTGTTTTTTTGCTGCCAGGTTTAGTTTCTGCTTCACTGTCCAGTGAGAATCCAAGAAATGCAATGGAGATAATGCAAGCCTGCAGTAACTGGAGCGTTAAAACGCACAGCCTTGGTGTGCTTTCGCTGATTCTTACAAAGGCAACTGCTGATAGTGTCTAAAGCTGAAAGAGGAAACATCTGTTTGCCTGCTTCAGGCTCTTTGACATCTCAGTATCATGTGTGGGTATAATTTTCTGAGGAAGATGGTTTGTAGAAATTGTGCAGAGACTTAGGAGGGTTGCAGCCGTTCCCAACAGAGTGAACGTGCAGTTTGATGTTGTACCTTAGGTCACTCAGCGCTTGGTTCATGGTCCCAGGGAGAAAAAATTTTTTCACAGGCATTACTACACTGTTCTCATAAAAGGATGCAGAAAAAAAATAATTAAATAGAGCAGCCCCACATACTTTTTTGCCTTTAGGACCAGAAAAGCATTTGGAAAGAGGCTTTATATTACTTAAGCCTTGACAGAACGAATGAATGGCGGCTTGGTTTAGGATTGATATCTTGTTCCATTTGGGATCCCAGAATATGGTCTTGGTCTCTCCCTGTGTTGCAAAGCCCAGATTTCCCTCTGTTCTATCCTTCCTGTGTGGGAGTTCCTCTTGCTCATTGGTTGGGTTCCAACGCGCTATCTTGTAATCTTTAGTTTGCTGCTGACCTGTATGACTGATTTTGAAACTGGCTTCTGGGAAACACAGTAATTCTTTGGAAACTTAGAGGCTGCTTCAAGGGAAGTATCAGCAATGACCGACGAGCGTCTTTCAGAGAAGCCCCTGTTTGTTTATTACATTTTCCCTTCATTGTAAAACTTACCTGGCCTCAAACCTTCTTATCTTTGACAAGGCTGCTGGTTCCATGTGTTTTTCAATCATTCTACTGGCACTACTGATCTATCTGTTTATATAAAAGACAAGGCATATTGGCCATGACTCACTTTTTATAGCGCACTTGTGGTCTCCAGTCCCCATGATACTGCCATGGGGGAAAGTGAACAGGAGTGCACTCATGGGCCTGGTGCACCAAGCCTGGTGAGAAGCTAGCCCTGGACTTCCTCACTGAAATGCAGCCTGGCTGAGAGGAAGGCAAGTCCTGCCATTCTGGGGGCTGCTATGAGAGGCGAGGTGATGGCACAGATGTGATCCTGACTGTGTTTCAGTAGCCCACATGTGGCCCTGGGGACCCCTGGAGGGTTTCTTTCCAGTCTTCAATGGGGAAGGAGGAACCTCCAGGAATTACAACTGACTGGCAAACTACAGAGATTGCTCCCCGCCCTGAGAAAATGGCTGCTTGGGAGGGTGGAATCAGGGGTCTGCCAGAGCCCAGGAGTCAGGGGAGCCCCAGATCCCCCAGACCCCACATCCCAGCTGAGTTCTCTCCTCTCCCCAGACTGACCTCCCTGCTCTTAGATCTCCAGGAATGTCACAAGTCTGAGCTGGTAACCACCAGAGACTTTCAAGGGCGGGATTAGAATACTGCAGAAGCCTCTAGGTTTTTAATGTTTCGTGGACAATGAAAGAAATGACCAGCAGCAGTTTTCTAGAGCCTGTTGTGTTTTTTTTGCACAACAAGCTTATTGCTAGTCTTATAATATATTCCCACGGAAGAGGTGTATATATGCTCTGTCAGAGGTGAACTCTCAGTTTACATAGGGAAGTGTTGAATTCCAGTAGCCCTGCCCAGTGTGATACCTTCTGCTGTCCTCCAATACACACAGGTTCCTCTTCAGGGAAGCCCAAATTGAAAGTCAGGGAACTGACAATCATTTGTCTATATCAGTAAAAACGAATGGGTCTTAATGCCTCTGCAGATCTCCCTGTGAGCATCATGTTTTTATTTATTAGGGCAAAAATATCAGTAAATAGGTTTAGCAGTTATTTTATTACTTTAACACTCATGAGGAGGAGAAACCTTAGTAATTCAAATATTTATATCTTCCATTGCCAGAACAATTTCGGTTCAGAAAAGCCTGCCACATTTTTTAAATACTTAAAATTACACCAATTAAAATTGCAGTTACATGAAGCAAACCACCAGCAGCAAGCTTTTTGCCAGTGAGTAAGGTTGTGGTGGGGCCTAACAGGAATAAACTAGCAGCTGAAAAATATCCCAATTTATTTCTTTTTTTAATGACTAGTTTGCATAATAAAATCCATTGTCTTGTGGGGCAGGGGGGCTGGAGCCCCAAACATTTTAAATCTGCCCCTATATAACTAGGGCCTTACAGCTGGATGCAACCAGTTCAGACAATGGAAATCTGTGGATTAAATATGAAATGGCTGTGACTACGCCTCAATAATTAGAGTTTCAGCTATTTTGAGACTCGGGTAAAATACCATCTTGGATTCTGTTGCAATATCAATCTGGCAGCTTTCCAAGAACAACTCCTATAATCTGTGCTACAGGGAGAAGAAATCGGTGTCTTTCATAGTAATGTCAATATTGGATTTTAGTACTTGCAGCAAAGATCTCTCAAGATACATACATAAACTATTCGGAAATACTTTTGTGTTTTAGTGGGTAGGTAGCTGTAAGTAACCAGGAATATGACTAACTGAAATGCTGTTTGTACTATTGTTAATTTAGGCAATTAAGTCTCAAGAAAGGATTCAGTAATTGACATGCGGTGACCCAATCTGTGCATTGTTAGTTGAAAGTGAATTTTGTTGTGTTCAGTGGTGTTTACTACCAGTTAAATGAGCATAAGATTGCAGCCAATATACCTTTTATGACAGTTAGTGTGGCACAGTGGCTAAAGAAATGCACCACTTGGCTCCATGAATTGTCATTCTAAACAGTCCATCAGTCTCCATGCCCTCATCTGTGATATGGGCATAACAGCAGTGTCCTTTTTAAGGTTCTTAGGGTTGCAGAGATGCTTTCTGTGTTGAATAATTTAAAGAACTTGCACAGATGTGTTATAAGACAATGCTTCACAAGTATAATCAATGTTTTCTATTGGGAAATAAAGAAACAAAGTTTTTGATATTTAAGAAGAATCGGATTTTATAAGTTGTTTTTCTCAAGTTTGGGAATGGAAGAATTTGAAACTGGAAAAGTACTGATCACTCCTGTTTTCCTCTTCCTTCAATTTTATGTGTGTTTGTGTGGTTTGGAAAAAACAGCCCAATCTTTTCTGATATTTTTTTCCTAACGGGAAATTTACAAGTATTTAAATATTAGTTTGCATGGTTTATAGTCTTTCAATGTTGTTTTGGATTTGCTTGACTAGCCCCTGTTATTGGAACTACCTTTAATATTTTTAGCTTGTTTTCCAAGTAAATGTAGGATAAGAAAGAATGTGAGAAGCTTTCCAATAAGAAAGTAAAATGGAGACAATAAAGAGTCTCTTCTGTCCCCCTTCCCCAGATAACACAACTTTAGTTTCTAATAATGTATGTAGTCCAATAAAAAATTATGTTCTCTTTTCCTGTTCATTCTCTGTTCCTGCTTTCTCAACAGATCCCCCCCAGCATGGCCTCATCCTCTACACCTAGATGTAATTCAAACTCTTTGGAGAATTCCATTAAAAAGGTTAGTGTATCTTGTTAAAATCACAGGATATCTGAAGAGTCTTCAGGCTAATCCAGAGGGGAGTGTGGAACAGTTTCTGGGAGCAGTGGAAGGTTGTTCCCTCTCTGTTGGCACAAGGGGCATCCCCATTGGTGGCATCTAGGCACAACTCCATTGGTGGCACAGTTCCATGGTGGTGAAACCCAGACGTGGGTGCTGCTGCAGAGCTATGCTGATGTCTAAGTGAATGCTGATTGGGGGGAGGGGGTGTTGGTTGGATTGGGACATTTGGGGTATTGAGCCAACATTAGATGGTTTCCACCTGGGCTTTGGAACAGGTGTGCCATGGTCCGGAGTTACTTTTGGGTGGCATAACTACATTTTGGACCATGGAGAGCTTTGCAGGCAGCTGGGGGATTTCTCTTTACTGTTGCCTCCCCACGCCACCTGAAAGCCTTCTGAGGGCAATGCAGTGGTAGTGCTGTCCCCAGCAACCTCAGCCGTGATGATTGGGCTGCGCTTTTTGTGCTGAGAACCTAAGTTAGTGACATCTTAAATTTTGTAATGTATTATTTTTTTAAAACTGAGTTCCCAGATGTCAAATGAAATCCCACGGTAATGCTACAAGCCTACGTGGTTTCTTGGCTCCAAATTCTGACTGGAGATTGAGGCTTCCATGTACTAGATTTTGCCAAACTGTCCATGCAGTGTGAGTTTATGTTTTGCTTTCATGCTTTCTCCTCTAGCCTATAAAAGATGGAACTAACTGGGAACACAATGAAGAAATACCTCGTATACCAGGGGAAATGAGAGTCACAGGTAAAAAGAGGGCTAAAACATATAACTGAACATTTCAGGAGTCAGTTCAAAAGCACAAGAACAACATTTGGACTCTGTTGTATCACTTTGGATGACAGAAAGGGTGCTTCTGCATGAGTGCTTCTGTGTCTAAAAAGTAGAGAGAATGCCAGTATATCAAGAGCTTCCAATTCAGGAAGAAGCTGAGCTTGTCTTAAGCAAAGTTTCTGAGCATTTTAACAAAGGCAAAATTGCCCACGGCCCTCCTAAAAGATTTTCATCTCTGAGGTAGTGTGATATTTTTAAGGTAGGAGATTAAAATGAGCCGCATTTTGTAAAACTTTTGTGTTGGTGATGATACTTGAGATGTCCTCTGATGAAAACTACAAGTAAGAATAGTGCTAAAGTTAAACGACTGCAAAAACATATTCTATAGATTGTCTAGAATAGGTGATCGGGCACACTAGTTGTGTAATGGATTGGAATTTAACTCTCTTTGATTAAGTTGGACTTCTTGCAACTAAGTCTTTCCCTAGTGAAGATGCTTTCTCCACCAAAGGAAGACTTGGTGGAAAGACACTGAAGAATTCTATCCTGTGTGTATTTGCTATATAGCAAACTCGAGGATGTTTTAAAAATTACTAATCTGTGTTACAAACAGCACACACATACCACATTGTAGCTGTCCAGTATATAAGAGCGTATCTTACAGTATGTGATTGCTCCAGTTCAAGTCTGTTGAACGCAGCAGAGCCACAGTGATAGAGTTGTACTGTGTGATTTAACTCGAACCTGTAACAGAGAATGCCCTCTCCTTTTTCTGGCTTATGGAAGCTTTCCTGGCTGGGATCTTCAGGGCCATTCTTAACACATTAAATGTAAGCTCACTTCATCAGTGTGGCCTAGTAATTATATTGCCAGATTGAGAATCTGGGAGACTCCACTATGCAGTGTAATCTCTCTGGGTGACCTTGGTCCAGTCGCTCTCTGCCAGCCTAATTTACCTCTGTCGTTGTTCTTATATGTGTGTGCAGCAAGGAAACACTAAAATATAACCCGAAGCAGGCTGGAGCCAAACAACTGCTTTGGATGCACCAAGGAACTTGGAATATTTCTCTGGTTTTTGAAAATTTCTTAGCAGATTCCACTTTTGACAGTCCTTTGAATTTTGAAGTAGCTTACTATAGTGTACTGAGGTCAGAGACTGTTATGGAGGAAACACAGATCAAAAGCCCTTTGTCGGGCATGTGAGACTCTGCTTTGTGTCTTCCATTCTGTACTGAAAGTGACATGGCGTGAAGGCCTTTTAGTATTATAAGTGATTTCTCTTGTTTTCTCGCTTGTTTCTGTTGAGGGCAGTTGCTTGCTGCTTATTTTTTAATATGGAAAGGATCGCTTGAATGTACTTTGTAACCTTAAATGTGGGACTGTGGTTCCTTCCACAGATAAGGAAGTCATTTACATTTGTCCGTTTAATGGCCCCATTAAAGGAAGAGTGTACATAACGAACTACAGACTGTACTTAAGAAGCGTGGAATCGGTAAGTACTCTCTAGTAGCGTGCTACACTTGCGGTGGAAACAATTAGTTACATTGGGTGGATTATATGAGTAGCACAATCCAGAATTGGGGGGTGGGGGAGAAGCAGTACCACCACCAGGTACAGCACTCCAGTGGTGCACCTGAGCTGCCTCCTAAGTAGGTAGCTGTGCTGTGGCCTGCCCTGGAACCATACAAAAAAGGCCAAACTGTTTGCCTTCAGTGTCATGCTTCACAAAATTGTGGTGTGTCAGTGCCTTCTCCCCCTTGTTCTTAATCTTTTAGAGAAGAAATGGGGAGGGGACTAAGACATCACCAACAGGACAGGACCTCCAAGGTGACTTTACCCAGGAGCCCATGCAGGAGACATTGTGGCAGTGGCACCAGGCCACACGATGGGCTGCCCCTAGGGAGGGAGTGTCTGTTTAAACCAGCATCATCAAGTCTTACTGTTAGCCCGATCATTAAAAAGCCATGTAGCTTTCAAAGGTGTTTGTAAAAGTATCATTTGAATCGTTCAATGAAGTGGCATTAGGCATGAGACAAGGTGAACTTTCCCTGGGACTTCAGAGTACTACTCTACTTGCTGAGTTTTGAATTAGAAGAATCATATGACCTGAATTGCCAAAACTGAAGGCATGTCTTAGAAGTAATGCACTCCTACAGTATAAGACTAAACAATGCAGTAGTAATAATTACTAAACAATGCAGTAGTACAGAATTAAGGCAGTGCTGACTAAGACTAGGTATACTATAGAAAAGGTAGTAAGTGAAATTACAAAGGTTGAAGACAATGAGGTAGAAACAGGATAATTCCTCCAATGATCATTGCAGTAAACTACAACCCTGTTCCATCATAAAGCCACCCTCCCTGGCTCTCTCTTTCTGTTACAGAAACCAGTATTTTAAAAGTCTGAATGCAGATGTGTGGCCTCATATTATATTTTTAAAATCTTATTTATAATATTTCTATGCCACTTCTTCAGAGTCCTGCTTGAGGTGGCTTACAATTTAAAAAACATAAGCAGCATAAAAATGTCCATAAAACAAGAGCAGGTTATTAAAAAGCTGTTAAAAGAAATCGCTAAAAGCCTGGGTAGAAAGATGTGCTTTGGCCAGCCACCTGAAAGTGAACTAGGCCCCAGGCAAGACTCAAGGGAAAGGACAGAGGCAAGGTGCCACCATAGAAAATTCCTTGTCTCTAGTCACTGCCTGCCTCACCTCATTTCTGAAGGCTCGGCCACATGGAGCAGGCTTGAGAGGCAGATCTTAGCTGATGATCTGGATAGTTTGGGATTTGAGGTGTAATAACTGAGGTAGTTTTCTAGCAATAAATGTGAAGTTGGTTTTGTGGTACAAACTTGAAATGTTGCTTTTCCAGCAGCTGCTCACCCTATACTTTCTGTGCATGCAAATAACTACTTGTGTGACAGCCAAGTTTACTCTTCATCACAGGGAGGCAGTTTCCATTGAATTTACATGAAGTGTATGTTTCAAGGGGAAACTCCCCCCCCCCAAAAAAATATGAAAATGTGGATTGTAAGAAGAAGTCACTTTATCTTTTGCCTAATTAGGATCCTGTTGTGGTATTAGATGTCCCTTTGGGTGTAATTTCAAGGATTGAGAAAATGGGAGGAGCTTCAAGTAGAGGAGAAAACTCATATGGATTAGATATTACTTGTAAGGTAAGGTTTAAAATAATACTTTACTAGCTTTTTGTTGAGAAATTGTTAATTCTGGTGAAAATAAATTGATTCTTAAATCCTGAGTTGTGCAGTCTTGCAGTGCTGAGGTATTTAAAAATCTGTATCCTGTTTTTGCTCTGACCTGGATAGCCCAGGCTAGTTTGATCTCATCAGATCTTGGAAACTAAGCATAGTTGGCCCTGGTTAGTATGTGGATAGGAGGCCACCAAAGAGTACCAGGGTAGTTATGCAGAGGCAAGTGAATCTTTGAATCTCTCTTGCCTTGAAAACCATGCATCATGACACCTCCCCACCCCCCAAAAAGAGCTCCCTTTTGGCCAAAAACTTTTGAGACAGGTTACTTCAGTTAAAATTAGAGCATGAAAATACAGTCAATTCAAAACCATTTTTAAAATGAACATGGCTGCAATCCTAAGGATGCTTTCTTTTTTGTCTTATCCACTGGATAACATGACACTTATTGAGTAGATGAGCTTAATGATGCTCGCAAATGGCATATGAGCAGCTTATAGGAAGCCTGCTTTCATTTGTGGTGAGCTGGTATTATTGGTTGGATCCAACTTAATGCAGCGGTTCTCACCAAACCCCCCTTTTCACTGCAGACCCCACCTGCCATGTCACTCATCATTGTTCCCTATCTCTCAGAAGCAGCAATTCATGGAGATCAGTAAGCTGGAGTCAAGAGTTCCATTCTGCAGCTGAAAAATGTATATGGATTCAACCCAATTTGATCAGTCAGTTTGCCAATGTGCCAGCTGATCTCGCTGTCACGAGCCCTCTGTGATCTTGACATCTGCCAGAAAACACATGGGTGCAGGCTTCATAGTTCCCTCATACCATGGAGTCATGTTGAAATTGCCAAGGGAGTCCCACTATCTCAAAGGGGGAACTTGGACTAAGGAGATAAAGCCTGGGATCAGGAGGATGAGTATGTGTTGGAGTTCTTTTTGTGTCATTGCAGCTTGTGAATGGGAAACACACTGGTAATGTGGTGACGAAGTAGGCCATTCTGGCAGGGTGGGAAGAAAGTATAATCACAGTTTCAAGATTGCTCTTCTTGCCAAGATGATGGATCTGTTAGTAGTTCACCGATGTTCACTCATCTGGTTATCATTGTCTGTTTTTCTTTACTGATATGCTGTAATTTTCCAAATGTAGAATTTAATTTTGTTGTTGCCACTGGTTCAGTAGAAATATAAAAGTATCTGTAATCTATTTGTCAACTATTGTACTATAAAAATCCAGTTCTTTATACCTGGACTTGAATCCTTTACCTATCTTTTGGTGACACTTCTGTTCATCCATTGCAGAGGCTGTTCACTGCAAAGCATGCTTTCATCTGATGCTAGATATTCAGTTCATACATCTTCAAAGTTTTTTAACTGGCCAAAAAGTACATAGCATGTGAGAAAAATTCTGTGCAGTAGAGAATAATCTCTGCAACAGAGAAACATAAGCAGATAGAAAGTGTAAGATTGTAGCCTTGATAAATGTCTAGAATAAACATTGGTAAATGTTCAGAATAAAAGTGTTTCATATGTATATTTTTGGTTTTAGCCTGCTGTACAGAGTAATAAAAGGAGAATATCTGAGTTTAACATCAGCCAGTTTAATCCTTAATAAATTCCAAAATTACTGGCATAGCCGATTTATGGATAAGTTTGCTCATCACCTTGTGCTCAACTTGCTGTTTTTAACCTTTTAGGATATGAGAAATTTGCGCTTTGCATTGAAACAAGAAGGTCATAGCAGGAGAGATATATTTGAAGTCTTGACCAAATATGCTTTTCCACAATCGCATAACTTGGTAAGGTAGTTTTTGCTGTTCATTTCTCTTTTCTGAAAAGTATAAAACCAATTTGGTTTCTGGTTCATTTCTTGGATAAATAACTGTCATCTCTCAGAGTCTTGTGGCCTACTCATAGTTATCTTAGAAGTAAATCCTGGTGAATTCAATCGAAGTTACTTTCAAGCAAGAATGATTGCAATACTAATATTGCATCAAGGACCTAAAACATCAGAACTCGCTGTTTTAGACTTAAACATTTGTGATCTTTTACATGGTTAGGTAAACAAAAGAATGGCGGAGCATTTTTGTTTACGGGGCATTGAGTCGTAACAGTACTGAGTGCCTCGCATGTTAGCACATTGGACCTTTGTTTCCTCATTTCAGATGGCTTTCCCCCAGGAAACTTGAGGCTGGTACAAACATCCATCGATGTCACTTGTTTACTTAATATTTGGTCCTGGTTATGCACACATCAGATTGTGGCATTACAAATAGATGACACAATTAAAGACTTGCATGTAGGGATGCAGGTTTTGCTGACTTTCCCTTGTTAATTGCACCCCTGATACAGTTCATCTGATTCTGCTGCATATATAGACGCAGCCATGTTGAAGTACAGCTGAATGTGTGAACCAGGTCACTCAATTGAGAAGCACTACAATTAAGATGATGTGATAACCACCATTTCATAATTAGAAATGCTAAGCCAGACTGTGAGTTTTGGCAAATTACAAGTGAATGAGGTCCCACTATATGGTATTGTTGAATGTTTCAGTACATTCTGTTTTTAGAGGGAAGGGTTAAATTTCACACAAGCATATTGTGTTGCTTTGGAAACAATAATAGAGTGCAGTGACAGAATCTCAGTTGGAATAGAGCATTTGTTGGTCAAAAAGGGTTTACTCATTTAGACGATCAGATATTGCTCAAGCATTTTTATTTATTCAGAACACTTTCACTTCACCTTTCTGCTAAATAGTGCTCAAGACAGCTTACAGAGAATAAAAAAGTCAACAATTCAGCAATTTATTAAACCATACAATTTAAAATAGGAAAGCATAAATCAGGGGTATCGAACTCCTGTTGTGAGGGCCATATATGACATAAATGAGACTTGGTTGGGCCGGGCCCTGGTGGCTGCCTCGGCTGGCCCCAGGCGGCAATGGGGGTGGGGTGCCTGGAGCAGAGAGTCCTCAGCAGGGTTGGGTGGCTTCCTTGAGAGGGCTTATCAGGCCCACAAGCCAACTGAGGCCACCACCACCCCTGCTCCTGATCTGGCCAAGTTGGAAGCAAGGTGGTGATTGCTTCAGCTGGCTTGTGAGCCTGATAAGTCCCCTCAAGGGGCCAGATCCAGCCTCCAGGCATGGACTTTATTAGAAAAAGCAAAAAGAATACTTTAGTCATCATCTCATCTGATAACCAATTAGCTTTTATAATTAGGGCATTTGTTATGGTGAAACAAATTAATTTGTAACGATAATTCATTGCAATTTTTAACAACGCTAAGTTATATTCTATAAATGCAGACAAGTCACCAAATGTTACTTCTTTTTAGCCTTTTCCCCCTATTGGAGCTTCAGAGTCAGCCGAAAGATAAACATTTAAAAAAATAGAAACAAAATCAGAAGATAAAGCAAAGTAGCATGGAGAAGACTCTACTTCCTAGTTCTTTTAGCATGTCAGTTTGAGTCTTGGATAGTCCCAGATGCAGACACATTGAGGACTGACAGCTTATGTTCCTGTTTGGAGTTACTTGCCGTTCAAGCTAGTGGCTAGCTGGAGAATGTGGTGCTTCTGGGTCCTTCCCCTCCCTCACTGATGCAGAGGGAAGCAACCTGTATCAACCAATGAGGTTATAGTGGCAATAAAAAAATAAGCTACCAGCTACATAGGGAGCCAACATGGTATAATGGTTAAAAGCAGCAGATGTAACCTGGAGAACTGGGTTTAATTCCCCACCCTTCCACTTGAAGCCTGCTGGGTGACCTTGGGCCAGTCACAGATTTCACAGAACTCTCTCAGCCCACGTGGAGACAGCCAATGGCAAACCACCTCCAAACACCTCTTGCCTTGAAAACTCAATGGCGTCACCATAAGTCAGCCGTGATAGTGCACACACACAAACACCAGTTCCACTTTGGCATTCTTGATTTAATGAAGTAATAGTTGATAGCAGTCCAGTTAAGGACAGACTATTGACCAATATGCTGCCAGCTGTGACTTCAGGCAAAAACACCTGCGATGCACTAAATGCTTCTTCTTTCTCCCTTCTTGTTTGGAACTGTGGTCTGGCCCATTCTGAACTTATGTCAGCTTTTGCCCTCTGAAGCAAGATGGATAATCTGAAGACTGACAGCCTGGGTTACTAGGAGACTGAACTGCCCATTGTAGGTGTTCCGACTTCCATCTCACATTCCTGGCCTGCTGATGCTCAAAGTTTGCACGTGTCCAGGGAGACTGGCTTTTTAATTACTTCCAACATTATTTTCTATTTTGCTTCATAACTTCTTCTAATTTTATGTGCAGAACATGTTATTTAAGAGCTAGGATTTGGCTGTCCTTAACTTTGCAATGTATAAAATCAAAAGCTTTTTCTCCCTTTTTGAGGGGGAAAAGTGAATGAGAGACCTACACCAGGATGAGATCATCCTGCCAGCTGAGATCCTCTCTAGATGCCAACGTGTGCCTAACACAGTCACTAGATATCTATCCATTGTTGAAAAGCCCCAGGAAATGAACAGAAGAGCTTGTTCCTGCTTTCCTGTATAAAATAAACTCTTTCAGAAACTCTTGAAATTGTATCATCAATCAAAACAGACTTTGTCTTATAGGATCTTAAGCTTTTTAGTATCTAAGAAGTGTTCATTTTTGTTTCATTTTCAAGGTCTTGAGCAAATATGGTTTAAAAACTTTTAAAAGTGTTGGTACAGTTTTTAGAAGTATATTTTATAGAAGTGCTGTGTAAGTTTTACTGTCTGGTCATGTGTATATGTCTGCCCATTCTTATGTGCACAAAACACTAAGAGATGAACTGTCTGAGGAGCATTTCAAAGCGCAGATCTTTCTTTTCTCTCCCTGCCCTTTTCCTGTCTTATGTAAATGCTAACATTAATATACTGACTCTGTCAGCAAGGCTGATCATAGCTCAAAAACAAAATAGAAGCTAACTCATCTCTCCTCTCCCAGCTTCCAAACATCAGAGCAGCAACTGATTCATTCTTACGTTGTTGAGCATAAAAATGTATCCTGTATAGCTCATGAAGCAAGCAGATCTTTGTGGGTCATTATATCTTTTTTCTGATAGAGCATCCTTCACATATGTAATAAGCTATATTTTTATTTATGAACAAGGGTGTATACATAAAACAAAGATAGTTCTGCTTCAGGTTTTATGCTGCAGGAAAATAGACAGGGCAGATATGTAGAAGTGAACTGAATGACTGGCTATTTCTGTGCAGGTTGGAAAAATGGATTGTTTGCGCTGTGTTTCGTTACCACTTCGAACTTCTGAAACTATCCCTCAGTGTCCAATGATGGTGTTAATTTAAGTGCTCACCAGACTTCTGTGATTCAGATTCACTAGCCCCAGCTTCCTAGTTCTGATTTTTCAGAGTATACTTTATGCATGTGCTGCTTTTCCATCTCTCATGAACTGGGCTGTACTCTGCTTATTTCCTATGCACATGTTGGGTGGTTCTCGCTTTCACAAGGAAAGCATGGTTGCTGTGCATATAAGTATTCTACAAATCAGAGTCTCACAGAACTTTGCATCGTTCTGACTGAGATAGCCAAGCTGCTGCCTTTATCTTTGGAGCATCTCTTGCTGAGTAGAATAGTTCTTGCTACCTGAGTGTACTGGATACGCAACAAAAACAAACAAACTGCACTGCAGGATTCACACAGATGTTCGTCATGTAATGTACTGCAATGTTTATCAGTTTTTAAGATATGGTCTCTTACATTTTGTTGATTATTTTTAATGCTGTTGTAGACAAAGCGTTTAAAATGCTCATTGGATGGTAGCCTCAGTTTCCTTTCAAGTCTCTGATTCTGCTGAGTTCAACTGTTTCTAGAATCTCTTGATCAGCTCTTCAGCGTCTCTGTTATTCCAATTTTGGTTTGGGCAGCTGGCCTGGCATCTGCAATGAAAAGAGCTAATCAGAGGAGCTCTTAATGTGATAACAGGCTGTGCTGTGAGTCGAGGATCAGATTGGTAAGCTTTGCCACATAAGGCAGTATTCAGCTGTGTAATAGTTCATAGACTCCGCTGCTGTGTTTTGAATATTAGAAAGCTTGAAATAAGCCCTGGGATCCTCCCGCTAGTGCTCTTCCCCTTTTCTCTTACACAGTGTGATGCAGTGATTAAAAGTGGCAGACTCTAATCTGGAGAACTGAGTTTGTTCCCCTATTCATCCACATGAGCGGCAGACTTTAATCTGGAGAACTGGGTTTTGATTCCCCACTCCTCCATGTGAAGCCTGCTGGGTGACCTTGGGTTGTTCGCAGTACGCTCAGAACTTTCTCAGCCTCACCTACAAGGTGTCTGTTGTGTGGGGAGCAGGGGGGAAGGGAAGTCGATTGTAAGCTGCTTTGCAACTCCTTACAGCAGAGAAAAGCGGAGTATAAAAACCAATTCTTCTTCTACAGCTAAAGAATGAGTTATTTCTGCTTTGGTGGCAAACTGCCCAGAGCAGCAAATTATAAGTCCTACTTGGAATCTGGGTTATAGTGAAAGCATAAACCATAACTCTGATTTGCCAGCTCTGGTTTGCTGATAATTGACAGCCTTCCAAGAAGTGAAATCAATTCAGTAGCTGATGGTACAAAGGTGTGTGTGTGTGCGCGACATGCAAGTTCAGGTGTTGCTTATGAATCTGGTGGGAACCAAACCACCATTGAACTCTCTTTACATGCCTTTTCTTAACAGTGAGGGACTTAAGGATGCCAACTCCAGCTTGGGAAATTCCTGGCGATTTGAAGTCAGTGCCTTGACAGGACAGAGTTTGGGAGGAGAGTGAGCTCAGCAGGCATGTGATGCTATAAAGATTGGCCTCCAAAGTTTCCTGCTGGGAAATTGATCTGTGTAGTCTGGAGATCAGTTGTCATTCTGGGAGAATTTCAGGCCACGCTTTGTGGTTGGTGTAACTCTGCAGTTGGTATAATCCTGGAGGCACAATAGATTTTAGAACTCACCCATCCTTTGATATTATTAAGCATAACATTTAATTTGAACTAGAGAGTTGCCATTTTGTTCAGTTTTGACTATATGAATTCATAAAAGTATACCACAGACTAAAGCAACCTCATGTCCATCAATTACAATAGTACATCATACCACTGTTTTTTTCCCAAGAGCCTTTTTATCGTTTCCTCAAACTACCCAAAAGCCAAGAAGACGAGAAACCTTTTATTTTTATAACCCCCTGTTGTTTGATGCAGCATGGTGCAAAATTATTTTGATTACTAAATTACCAACATGAGTATAAACAAGTTTTACAGTAAATTTGGCAGCTAGGTCAGATGATTTCTTCAGATAAGGGCAACCTGCAGAAGACATTTTTCAAGACAGTGTGCAGAGGCTTTGTGAGCATAAGCATGTATTTTAAATTACTTTTTAATAGAGAGAGCTGTGTTTTCTCTCCCTCTTGGTCGCTTCTTGGAATTTCAGCTTTGTTCAATGAGAGTATCATTTTGATATTCAGATCCTTTCATATCGGAACCATCTTTTCTTTCAAAAATTCTTGCATTTTTATTGATTTTTTTTACTGCTTCCCTGGAGTTCCCTCCCCCTGTAACACTGTAACAACAATAAAAACAACCATGAATTGTAGGGGAGGAAAACAATTTATGGATACAATAAAGATGCCCAATTCCTTTGGTTTGCCATATTTTAACACACCCCTTTTCAGTAGCAGCAGGAGATCTTTCTAGTAACATATGCCAAGATTTCCTGTACCTCATGGGATATTCTTCGTTTTCAGTTCACCTCACTTTCACCCTTTCTTGCTGATTCTTATACAAACTAAAAACCTTTTAAATGTTGGGAATGGGGGGTGGGGAGTGGAGAGGGCTCTCGCTTTTTGACAAGTGTTCAGGAGCAAGGAGCTCACTCTGCAGTCTTCAGACACAAAAAGTGCTGCACTTTGGCACACATTAATAGCTTGATAAATCTTGGCAGCAGTTCGATCCAGAACCAAGTGCTAGTTATAAATGAGAGCTGGTGTAATATAATGGCTGAGAATGAGTTTAAAATTCATTTCCATAGTTCAAATACCACCTGTGCCTGCAAATCATCAGCTATAAAGCCACACACGTCCTTGCTGCGGCAGGTCCCAAAATGTTATTGGACTGTCGGCAAGTTGGCAGTTAAGAACTGCCTGGGTTGGAAGTTGGGGGGGGGAGGGCTGTATCTGACAGCTGTCAAACTCCAGTTTCTAGGTATCCTAGCTACCATGTGTCACTTACTTTACAGAACACTAGTTAAGGATAATCTACATAAAGTCCTTTGCTAAGGTGCTATATGGGTGCCAAGCGTACTAATGTTTGCATCTCTGTTTAAATGGCTTAAATCTGATGCTCAGCAAGTAGTCCTCCTAGACGGCTTCCCGTCTCAAACGGCAAAGCAATATCAAACACACAAGAGAAGAAGGCACCCACATTTTTGTTTCTGCTTGCCGTGCCCTTATCCGTTGTCAGGACGATCTTCCGCTGCATGGCACATTCCCCGGGCATTAGGTGTTTCTACTGACTCAAGACCATCAATATCTTTCAGTGAGCTGAGCATGTCCAGTGCCTGAGGAATGAGCTCTACACTAGATAAAGTGCAATGCATGTGAAAGCAATGGAACAGCAACAACATGAATGAAAAAAAGAGAAATAACCATTTAGGTAGCAAAAGGAAATGTTTTTCTGCTGCCACTCAAAGGTTCACAAGGTCCACAGGTACAAGGAGGTAGTTCCGGCATCAGTGCCCCGACAGAAAAGGTTCTGCCTCAGAAGATGGGACACACAGAGCAAGACTGCTGTAGACTGGTAGGGGGATTTTTGTGGGAGCTAGTGGCACTTTGGCCCCCCTGGTCTCAGATTATTTAGGACTTTAAAAGTAATAACTAGCACTTTAAATTTTACTGAAAAGCATGTTGGCAGCCAAGGTTTTGTGCTGCAGCTGCCATTTAGGTTGCTAATTTCTGGCAAATCAGACCAGAATTTAGGGATCTGGATTGCACTGAGCTTGCTCCGCTTTCACTTGCCAGTCTCTCCTTACCCCAACCCTCCGTGATTAGTTATGTTTGCCGCATTCTTAAATGTTGCTAAAACCAGCCAGCTTTTGCCCTTAATCCAGAATTTATAGGCAGAGCTTCACAAAACTACTACATCAGGTAAAAGTTACTGTGGTAGAGTTTTCACACGAGTGAGAAATGGGGAGAGAAGAGTCTCTACAGTGCCAGTATCTTAACTGCTGCTTAGAAGTTTGCCTCAGCGTAGCTTGGTGGTAGAATTGCTTCAGGCATCTTTATTTTCCAGCTGAGCAATAACTATGATTTCTGTGTGATTGAGGCTCGTTTCTAGTGCAGTGGTGGTTGTTAAGTCTTATTGTGTGTTCTTTGTTTTACTGTTTAATGGAACAGGAGACTGCCTCCACCTGTGTTTTAAAGATAAGTGCTCTTCTGCCTTTATGCTTTTTACCCTGGCTAGTGAAAATGAAAGCAGAGGGTGGGAATCCTTGAGTTTCAACGAACTGCTTTCATATATATACTGAACAGAGCAGGTGATGGGAGCAAAGGCATTTCTGTCTGTTTGTGGGACGTGATGAGAGACCAGCTCCTTCTCTTGAAGCTGTTTTCTTCTGTTGGATACCAATCTAGTAATTTCCCCCATCCCCTTTTTTTTGTTCTTATAGCAATTTTTTGCGTTTCTCAATGAAGAGAAGTTTCCTGAAAATGGTTGGCTGGTTTACAATCCCATGGTTGAATACAGGAGACAGGTAAATCTGCTTGAGAGCTCGTTCTTGTTGTTTGATTGGAACATTGCCTTTATTTACCTGATTCTGTGTGTGTTTTGAATACTTATTGGGGGGAAGAAGTCTGGGTTGTTCTGAACTGGGTTAAACAGACAGAAAAATAAGACACTGAAAGCTTTTATGACCCTTAGGCTAGGAACATGGACTGTGTGTTTCGAACCCAGCCCCTGCCTGTTGAGCCTTAGCTACAAACAGATTTCATCTGGCGCTGCAAGATTGTTTTAAAACTTGACTATCTGGATGTTTCTTTTTCTCCCTTTTGTTTGATCTTTAGCTCATTCAAATACTACAGAATAACATTTCGGATTTGTCCTAATGCACCTAAATTTTAAACATTGCCCATTGCTTTTATTTCCCAAGATTCGAAAATAACATGGAAATTTTAGGAAATTTCATGCATGTTGCAGCAAATTTTGAATAAGTAATGACAGTGGGCAGAAGCGATGGGGTATTATGGTCTATTTCAGAACTCTTCCAGAGTCTTATTTCATACTTGAATTGTGATAATTCAAAAAGTTGAATATGTTTTTATATGTCCATAGTTGATTCATGTGGATTTTTTCCCCAAGTAGTTTTTTCAGTAGGATGAAGTGCATCCAGATTCAAGCAAGTGTTAGTATGGTCTGGGGTTAAGAACCCGGATTTGGAGGGGGGACGTGGGTTTAAAAAAAGAAAAACACTGCATCCAAATCTGTGTGTGTGTGTGTGCGCCTGTGTCTGGATGGGGAACCAGGCATTCCTCTCAGTGCTCTGGTAGGCTTTGGAAGGAGTGTCTCCTCCAACACTGCATTAGGTCAGCATTCACCTTGGCTCAGAATTAGTTGTATTGAGTGCTTGGGGGTGACATCATGCAGTGTTTTATGTAACACCTGTGGATATTTGGGAGCAGAAGAGAAAAATCAGGCTGTAGAGTAAGACTTTAGAGCAGAGGTCTTCAAACTATGGCCCTCCAGATGTTCATGGACTACAATTCCCATCAGCCCCTGCCAGCATGGCCAAGTGGTAGGGCTCATGGGAATTGTAGTCTCTGAACATCTGGAGGGCCATAGTTTGAAGACCTCTGCTTTAGAGAGTCACCTGCTTTCATTTTTGGTTTCCCTTTCATTCGAGCTGATTTTTCCATAGCAAGCTGGAGGAACATAAAGTTCCTTCTTCTGAATTTGTTTTCAGACCAATCAAACAGTTGTATTGTTTTACTCACAGCTCTTAATCAGTTACAATTTAGTAGGCATTGGGTGTTTCATATTGTTGGGCTGGAAACTCATTGGCAGCATCTTGTCTCCTGTGATTCTTAATCTTTTTGGTGCCTACTGATCTAGATCCTCATTTCTGTAAATATCTGTGGCAAATTGGTAGGTTATTGCCACCCTGTGGCCATAATGGTACACACAAGGATAAGCAACATGAAACCTAATTAGAGCAGATGTGAAATAGTACCATGTAAATTGTTGTCCCCCTTTTTCTTTTGAAGGGTCTGCCCAATGAACAGTGGAGAGTAACATTTCTCAATGAACATTATGCACTGTGTGACACATATCCCTCACTTTTGGTGGTGCCGTATAATGCCACAGATGAAGATCTCAAGAAAGTATCTGCTTTTAGATCCCGATGTAGAATACCAGTAAGTAACTCATGTTTTTCAAAATTTGCTTCGTATGTTCAATAATTCTTAACCTTGCCTGTAGGGAAAAAAATGTTCTTTACTAATCCTTTGAAGGGGATGAATAGATCCTAAAGTAAGTCATATCATTAAAAGGCTTTGAGGGTTGTATTGAGCATGCCACCAGCTGCTAAGAGGTGCTTAGAACAGCAGCAAAAAATTGGGGAGACTGTATGAAAAAATCACTGTTTTCTTCTAATTTTACTGTATGAACTGTTTGCTTCAACGGTGCATGTGCATATAATGGCCCATATGTAAAAATGACTGCCAGAGCGTACAATGCAAAGTATAAATGTTACTGGGAGAGGCATGAAACACCACTGTGCCATTAACCTTATTGTGGTTGAGAAGTATAGCCATGAGGTGCATCCAGATTCAAGCAAGTGTTAGTATGGTCTGGGGTTAAGTGTTGGTACAGTTTTTAGACGTATATTTTATAGAAGTTGCTGGGTAAGTTTGACTGTCTGGTCATGTGTATATGTCTGCACATTCTTATGTGTACAAAACACTAAGAAATGAACTGTCTGAGGAGCATTTCAAAGTGCAGATCTTTCTTTTCTCTCCCTTCCCTTTTCCTGTCTTATGTAAATGCTAACGTTAATATCCTGACTCTGTCAGCAAGGCTGATAATAGCTCAAAAACAAAATAGAAGCTAACTCATCCCTCCTCTCTCAGCTTCCAAACATCAGAGCAGCAACTGATTCATTCTTGTGTTGTTGGGCTCAAAAATGTATCCTGTATAACTCATGAAGCAAGCAGATCTTTGTGGGTCATTGTATCTTTTTTTTCTGTATACATTTTTTTCTATTACTGGGAGAGGCATGAAATGGCACTGTGCCATTAACCTCATTGTGGTTGAGAAGCATAGGCATTAGTAGATGAACGGAAAGAAAGTATTAACACTTTGGTTTCCATTTCTCCAGGTCAATTTGATCCTACTCCTCAGGCACGGATTTAAGCAAATGACTTTTTAACATGTCTTGACCTTATTATGTATTCCATTATGTGTGAATATGAGAACTCTCTTCTAAGATGGGAAGTGAGCTCTCATGAAATCCATTAAAGTTCTGGTCGTTCTTCTGTTATGTATTCTTGGATGATCTTAGTCACTAGCATGTTATGTTCACACTCTTAGTTATAGTTAAATAATTACACATCTCTATGGCCACAGTCTTGCAGTATCCTGGGAAGGACAATTCTAAGACCTGAAGTTTGAAACTGACAAAGTTTCACTTGCATCAGATTTAAGTTCTTGCAACCAGCTGAGATTAAATCCATGTTGTCTATCATCCTGCTTCCCTTAGTGGCCAAGTAGATGTTCTTGGAGGCCTGCAAGCATAGCATAAAGGCCAGGCCTCCACTCACCCTCTGGGCTGCCTCAATACAAGGGGACTTGAACAGCTGGCCTACTGCCAATGAAAAATCACCGGACACTTAATGAACATTTTGTCTTGTATATTTAGGTTTTGTCGTGGATACACCCAGAGAACCAGGCAGTCATCACACGTTCCAGCCAACCACTTGTTGGTATGAGTGGCAGAAGAAACAAAGATGATGAAAGGTATCTGGAAATCATAAAGGAAACTAATGGCCAAATCTCAAAACTGGCTATCTATGATGCAAGGCCCAGTGTAAATGCTGTAGCCAATAAGGTAAGCAGGTGTCTTTGTAGTATCTTTGATGACAGTCACACCACAAGGCTTGTTTGTGTGTGTGTGACAGTAGTCTTAAAGAAATACTTGCTGCTTTAGAATGCCGTCTGCATTTTTGATCTAGAAATGTCTTGAGTGACTGACCAAAATGTCATTTTTTTGTCACTGCCATTAGATCTGCCCCATATAAGCCCTAAATTAGAAATGCAAATTCCTGCTGATTTGGTAGTCTCTTCCAATTTTTTTCCCATTCTTCCCAAGTTGGGTATTTGTCTGTTTCCCACTTTGCTTCAAGTATTATTCTAGCTGCTGTTACCATAAATTTGAATAATTCATTATACATTTTTGGCATATTGCTTGATAATTTATTTAATAGCATACTTTTAGGGTCCATCACAAACTTAATTTTTAAAATCTTTTGCATTTCATCATGGATGTCTATCCAATATGTTCTTGCTTTCTTGCATGACCACCTCACGTGATAGAAAGATGCATCCATACTTTGGCATTTCCAACAATTCTCACTATATTTGCTAATGATTTTCTACATATTTGGGCGAAATATGCCCTCTTTAATTTTATATCAATTCTCTCTTAATGTTTGACATTCTGTACACTCAATTTCTTTAGTCAATAAATCCTCCTATTGCTTCATATACCGGTATATGTTTTCTCCAAAGTTTTACATCCACTTTATCAAACAATCTTTAACTACTCTGTTTCAGTATCATATTTCAATAGAATTTTATAATTTTTTCCTAACAGATGTCTTGTATTTGTGGCTATTAATTGTTCAAAGTCCATTTTTCTTCTTAGTTGGCCTCTCTCTTCAACTACCGTATATGTTCTCTTAATGTTATCATTTAACAATATAAGAGCCACTGGATATTCTTTCCTTTTTGCTAAGTTTTTATTTTGTTTACATTATCAATCATGTTCTCATAGGTTATAAGGTTAGTTATCCTTCTTATGCTTCTTTCACAATGAGCATCAACTGCAAATAATGATAGTCTCTGATGCCTGTGGCATTCTAAGATGTTATTTTCCACTTTGCCTTCATCACCACAACCCTGTTAGACTTAAGAGAACTCTTAAAAATATACCTACAGCAATAAAATACAGTCCTCAATAATGCTAAAATTCCAAGAAAATGACAAGAAAACCGCAGAAAATAAACAGTGAATTCTCTTTCTGCCCCATATTTACCTAAACAGAAATGTCTTGCAACCTTTCAAAGGCTAATAGATTTATGCCTTCTGAGCAGCTGGTTCTACAGAATCAGAGTTGCAGAATCCTTTGCAGTGGAGAATTGGGGCAGGGTCCTGCCAACAGATTTAAGGCACTGGTGGGCTTATAAAAGTAGCATTTAACATTCACTCATATTAATAATTAAATTAAAAGTAATGTTACTATGTACGGATAGAAACCAGCATTTTAAATAGTACACTATGCAGATTTGTGCCTGGTAACTCTTTCCTTTGAAATTAGTAACTTACTTTGAAGCGGCAGAAAATAATTCTAACTTTGGAGATGGGAAAAAACTTTCACTGCTGTAAATCCTTAAATGGGAAAAAAGTTGAAGAATTTAGCTGTTGTTTATGAGTGGTGTAGTGGCTGCATTCCTTTCCTCCTGCAATCTGGCTACTCCCAGTGCTTTGTTATTGCTTGGTCCACACCCCAGGATTACAGAGCCACTCCCACAGCTAAAATTAACTGTCTCTCTTTGCTCCAGACAGACAGCTAGATGACTCTCTGCAATAGGCTTCTCTATATGGCACTGACAGGAAGGAGCGCTTGTGTATCTTTTACAGTCAGCAGAACTTGGCTCAGTTTTACTCAAGTATGGGAAATGGGATGACAGCAAATACCTTGGAAAGTCTGCTCAGAGTTTCCGTAACTCCTCAGGAGTGTGTACATTTTGTCTCTCATTCTGTAATATTAGTGGTGGAGCAGACTTTATAGCTCCATTGCCTGAGGAGATTATGGAAACTGTGAGTGCCATTAAGTGTTTTTATACCTGTGTGGCTGAAAGAAAAATTAACACTGGGAAGCTAAAACTTGAATGGTGGAAGATTTTCCTTGGAAGAATTGAATGTTAAAATCAAACTGAATGGCCCTGAGGCCTCTTAATTTTCCTAGTGATATTTAAATCCTCTGATGTAAAAAAGATAATGAGGACCATTTTGCATTAAACTTGCATTGTTGCCCACATTTCCCTTATGCTGTAAGACACCAGCTTTTTGGTCATGTTATCTTGAAGAAATACTTTGTTTCTTTTCCTTCTGAGTATTGATTTGTTCTCTTCATCAAGGAAATATTGTGGAAAGCATTTCAATACATTCCTGTTCGTCTGAATCAGATTACATTTTGTCTGTATGTAAAAGAGCGTGACATGGCACAGCTTCTCTATCCTTCCAGTCTTGAATGACCTGACATGTTTTACTTCGGAAGATGCTATTGCAACAGTGCTCTGAAGAAAGCTAAGCACACATGTCGTCTTTTCTCAGGCAACTGGTGGGGGGTATGAAAGTGATGATGCATATCCCAATGCAGAGCTGTTCTTCCTCGATATCCACAATATTCATGTCATGCGAGAATCCTTAAAGAAGTTGAAGGACATTGTTTACCCTCATGTGGAGGAATCACATTGGCTGTCCAGTCTGGAGTCCACTCACTGGCTTGAGCATATCAAGGTAAGAATGAATCAAAGTCACATTTTAGTTGGTGTACCTCTCTCAAAGGCAGACCTGAATTGTGGTGGTAGTTCTTTTGATTAAAACTGCAGTGAGGTTGCAGCAAAAATACTCCTTTCCAACACTTTTGTTTTTCCAATTTTTCAGCTAGTCTTGACAGGCGCCATTCAAGTAGCAGACAAAGTGTCCTCTGGAAAGAGCTCTGTCTTGGTGCACTGCAGTGATGGTTGGGACCGTACCGCACAACTGACATCTCTGGCTATGTTGATGTTGGACAGCTACTACAGAACAATTGTGGGCTTTGAAGTCTTGGTGCAAAAGGAATGGATAAGCTTCGGACACAAGTTTGCATCGGTGAGAGTAAAAACAAGTCTGCCAGAGTTGGTGTGCAAAGCTGCTGTTTTGGTATTATTTCCCTACCTGCAGTATGGGAGTGATGATACCTTAGAGAACATTTGTAGGGGATGCTACAGTGTAGGTGTGTAGAGCACTTTGAATGCTCAGAAGTGGTTTATAAATGCAAAATGTTATGATTATTATGTCTGATTGCAGGGGATCGCCATGTTATGCACCAGGCAACTAGTCCATGAAAACTTACGCCGCTGTGAAACCAATAGTCCTTCAGGGCATAATGGTCGGACCATGGCACTCTGTCAATAGAGGATACGGCCATATCAACCCCTGAACCAAAGACCAGATCCAGAGTGTGACCGGCCTCATGAGTGGGGCCAGAGTTCACCAAGGAGAGGCCTAGTGTCGCCATGGATGACACCAGGTCCGCAGCCACTGTACAGGAGGCAGTGTCGACATGGACATTGAAGTCCCCCAAAACAATAAGTTTGGGAAACCGCAATGCCCAGTCGGCCACCACCTCTAGCAGCTGTAGCAGGCTACCTCCCGGTGTGCTAGGCGACCGGTACACCAGGAGGACAGCCAACCTCTCCGAGGCCAACCACTCTAGGCCAACACACTCTATACCACTGATCTCTGGGACAGGGGCAGCCCTGAAGGGTATAGAATCTCGGATGAACATCGCGACACCACCACCCCGGCCCTGGGTTTGAGACCGGTGGAGGCACGCAAACCCTGGGGGGGGGGACCTCGCGCAAGGCAACAGTCTCGCCTTCACGCAACCAGGTTTCGGTGACACAAACCAGGTCCATCTGCAGCTTTCCAAGGAAATCCTGGAGCACTTTGATCTTATTATTGATGGACCTGGCATTGATCAACACCAGGGATGAAGCAGGGGATGTCTGAACTCTGCCACCATCGTACATTGGGATAGGACGGAGGTCAGAAGGCAAGCGAGCATAGCCATATCTCGTCCGCCTTCTCTCACATGGCCGCCGCCTACCGTCGTACTTACCCCGTCCCACCAACACTGGGATCCTCAGCCCCATAGGTGGCGCCCCCTGTCCTAACCGCCTCCTCTATCTAAAAACCCCACTAAATCCCACTACTAGTGGGCCTATTCTTGCCACTAAACTAACTCTACTAGCCTACTCTAACGTCTAATACTAACCAATAAGCAAGATAAATAATTCACTACACCTATACACCTAATAACTTCACTAATTTGAAGTAATGAAAACAGAAAAAAGGAGAGAAAAAAGGTAAAGTCACCGACCAGATCTACTTAACAGCATAAGAACATAAGAACAAGCCAGCTGGATCAGACCAAAGTCCATCTAGTGCAGCTCTCTGCTACTCGCAGTGGCCCACCAGGTGCCTTTGGGAGCTCACATGTAGGATGTGAACGCAATGGCCTTCTGTGGCTGTTGCTCCCGATCACCTGGTCTGTTAAGGCATTTGCAATCTCAGATCAAAGAGGATCAAGATTGGTAGCCATAAATCGACTTCTCCTCCATAAATCTGTCCAAGCCCCTTTTAAAGCTATCCAGGTTAGTGGCCATCACCACCTCCTGTGGCAGCATATTCCAAACACCAATCACACGTTGCGTGAAGAAGTGTTTCCTTTTATTAGTCCTAATTCTTCCCCCCAGCATTTTCAATGAATACCCCCTGGTTCTAGTATTGTGAGAAAGAGAGAAAAATTTATCTCTGTCAACATTTTCTACCCCATGCATAATTTTGTAGACTTCAATCATATCCCCCCTCAGCCGCCTCCTCTCCAAACTAAAGAGTCCCAAACGCTGCAGCCTCTCCTCATAAGGAAGGTGCTCCAGTCCCTCAATCATCCTTGTTGCCCTTCTCTGCACTTTTTCTATCTCCTCAATATCCTTTTGAGATGGCGACCAGAACTGGACACAGTACTCCAAGTGCGGTCGCACCACTGCTTTATATAAGGGCATGACAATCTTTGCAGTTTTATTATCAATTCCTTTCCTAATGATCCCCAGCATAGAGTTTGCCTTTTTCACAGCTGCCATGCATTGAGCTGACATTCCCATGGAACTATCAACTAAGACGCCTAAATCCCTTTCCTGGTCTGTGACTGATAGCACTGACCCCTGTAGCGTGTATGTGAAGTTTGGATTTTTTGCCCCTATGTGCATCACTTTACATTTTGCTACATTGAACTGCATTTGCCATTTCTGAGCCCACTCACCTAATTTATCAAGGTCCGCTTGGAGCTCTTCGCAATCCTTTGTGGTTCTCACCACCCTACATAATTTGGTATCATCTGCAAACTTGGCCACCACGCTACCCACCCCTACTTCCAGGTCATTTATGAATAGGTTAAAGAGCACTGGTCCCAAAACGGATCCTTGGGGGACACCACTCCTGACATCTCTCCATTGTGAGAACTTCCCATTTACACCCACTCTTTGTTTCCTGTTTCTCAACCAGTTTTTAATCCATAAGAGGACTTCCCCTCTTATTCCTTCATTGCTGAGTTTTCTCAACAGTCTCTGGTGAGGAATCCCAATGGTGAGGATTCCTCTGGTGAGGAATCCCAATGCTCCCACCACTGGACTGCAGTAGATACCAGGGGTAAAGGATCAATCAATAAACAGACTCCTGGCAAGTGTAAGATAGTAACATGAGGCCAGCAGAAGGGCACCAACAAAAACAATAACAAAAACAGGGGGCTGCTGCCACCAGGCCCCTGCACCCACATACAGACACAGTGCAGAGATCTTAAAATGGCTAGCACGGGGCTCACACCACCCGGCTGCCACTCCTGTACTGGAAGCCAAATATAGAGGGGGCTCATGGAGCTGATGGTAAGCAATGACAGGCCTCTGCCACCGGCCCTAGATCGTAAATGTGCTATCCACTCAGCCAACTGCACCAAAGAGCCGGCCCGCTCAACTCTCTCACAGTCAGCCAGCCGTAGTCAATTGGGGCAGTAGAGTGCCAGGCTCCCAGAGGTCGTCCTCTACAGTTAGAATTTAATGGCCTTGCAATATCTTCTCCTATCCTCGCCCCTCTATCAGCTAGCTCTCCACACTTCCCAAGCTCTCCAAAATCCTCGGTACTCCTCCAGCGCCACCACCGTGGCCTGTCTCGCTTTCGTGATGGCAAAGTTCCGTCGGGGGTCTTCACCTCCTGTAGCGCTTGCAATGTGCGGTGCTCCACGCCTGGCTTCCACCCAAGCCAATGATACAGCTGGCTTCCACCCGAGCCAGGTGGAACACTCTCCCACCATCTGTCCGGGCCCTGCGGGATCTTGGAGAGTTCCGCAGGGCCTGTAAGACCGAATTGTTCCACCGGGCCTTTGGGGAAGCCGGCCGTTGATGGTGCGCGCCCTTCCTGTTCCTCCCTCTATCATCTTGGGAGCCTATAACATCTATACCGCCCCCTCTCCGGGAGGGGTCTTTTTATCTATTGATAGTTTAATACTGGACGTCATGTGACTTACATGGAACGCTGTAATTTTATGTAATTTATGTATTTATTGATTTTAAATGTGACTGCTATTGTTGAATTGTTTATGATGTTTGTTGTCCACCGCCCAGAGCCCTTAGGGGATGGGGCGGTTTACAAATATAATAAATAAATAAATAAATAAATCTGTCTGCTGCTTTGAACTGAAACTGTAATGTTGAAAAGCATAGCAGAGGGCTACAGTCTGATGGATAAGACAAAACTTGGCATAGAATCATCCTTCTACTCAGATTCTACCTGGATTTCTGGCTAATTTGTACTTGGATCTTGGTTAATTCTGCTGCTTTTGGCCACTCCGCTTTTCTTCCAGTGGATCTCTTTTGGTGCTGTGTTGTTGGTACTTTGTTTTTAGATATCTGGATTTTATTTTTTGAAATTTGGATTTTTGGATATTTGGACCCAGATTTGGACTTGGATTTCAACAGACTGTCTGTGTTAGGCAATTACATTATATGATACATTTTCCCGCCTGAGTCTTTTTTCTTTTTATTATATGTACTTTTGTTTTTCAATTTTTGTTCCTGATTGCACCCCCCCCCCCTTCTTTGGTGATATCTGGATTTTAAAGGACTGGGTTTTGTTTTGTTTGTTTTTTCTCTTTTTCTTTTACCCCTAAAAAGTAGATAATTGAGTTCAAAATTAGTGCAAACTTAGTAGATAAATAATTTTTAACTCAGTTTGTGGTTGTTGTGTACTGATAAATACTAACAAAAATTAACAAGTTAACAATTTGGTTATATCTGGTCCTTGATCTCCTGCACCGGTAATATAGATTAATACTTATTAACACTGATCTACTAATATATAACAAAATTTGAGTCCAATAGTGTCATAGAAACCAACAAAATTTTACAGGCTATAATCTTTTGTGAATCAAAGCTTACTTTGTAAGACAAGAAAGAATGAAAAAGATCCATCAACCCTTACATCCAGATCAGAAGGTGGGGGTTGTTACCAAGAAGGACCTGTTAGTGCTTCTGCTGGACTCCAGTTTTGTTCTGCTACTACAGGCTAACAGGCCTATCCACCTGAAATGATGTTATGAGGACCCTAGTAGCACTATAAACGTGTATTGTGCAGCAAGATTATTATTTTAGTTGAGTTGCAGTGCTATTTTGAGGCTTGTGTTCTACATTCTTTTTTGCATTTACAATGTCCAATTGTGAATTCCGATCAGCTATTCGTGTGTTAAATGTATTTGTTGACTTCCTCGTGTTGCATTGGGTAGGCTGAAATTGCTTTGAGACTTGGAAGGCTTCAGAATATATATATATATATTGGTATTCTTTCCTTCAGGAATGTCTTGGTGGTGACATTTTGCAGTTCCTTTTGATGTGGCATTTCTGTGTTGATAACATAGCCCCAGAAAAAGCATTAGCCTCCTGCTGCTCATTCTTACATTTTAAGACTCTTGTGTCTATTTCAAGCTTTAAAGTATTAAAACAATAAAAGGTATTGTAAACTACTAAAAGGATTAAGACCGCATTTGCCAGAGTCAGACTGTTCTATTACCATTGTTGATTTAACACTGATCTAAAGAATAGTGTTTTGTGTCTAGCTATCATGTACATAAACATGATTTATCTGTGCTAGTTTCCCATTAGACCATTAAAGCAAACTTGGACTGTCAAAGCTAACTGTGTTCTTGAGCAGATTTTCCCAGACCAAAAAGACATGGCTTTTAAATCCTTGCCTTAAGCAAAACCATATTGCTGCATAGAAGCATAACTCTGGAAATTTGGCAGCTAACTGCTGCTTGAATAATAAACTTACATGCCCTTTAAAAACAGCTCCAAGTCCATTTTAAAACCCATTTGTTCCTTTTAGTTTCAAGTTGTCCAGGCAATGGGGCTGCCTTAGAATAAAGGAGCCCTCCAGTTTAGTAAAGGTTGACATTACAGGATGATGCTTAATTGTTAATGAGAACGTTTTATTTTGGTAGATGGTGAATGTGATAGTGTGCTTGCAAGAATTATAGTTGATACTTCACTCAGTGTTAATGCTTTCTCTGAAACTGATAATGCTTATGAAATGCATTTTCTTAAATACAGTGGGCTTACCATTTTCTTTATAAAATGTCTTTGGGCGTTAAATGAGGAAAAGCTGTAGAGCACATGATCCAGCCAAAGGAGAGCAGCAGTGTAACTCTTTTCCCTTGAACACAGTTGGACTTAAAAATCCAGCATCTCTTAACTGGGGTAAATGAAGTTTCTAAATGGATCACAGTGAAGTAGCTGCAAAGTCCTATTGATTGATTCCACTGGTGAGGGAAATGCTGCTCAGATCGTACACAATAGACCATCTCTCACTTCAGTGAGGCACAAGGCTTCATCTTGCACTGTGCATTCCCTACGAATTCATTAAGGAAAACCCAGTCTTGCCTTTGGCCTCCTGCCATCATTCAGTTTACAGAAAATTCAAAGTAATAATCAAGAATTCATTATTTCTTACATCTATGCCATATCTGCTCTGTGTAAGGGGGCTTAAAAGTTATCCTTACCATCCAGTGGAAAGATCAGTTATTACCAGTGACAGAGTTAATTGATGCAAGTGGGGTTTTCCTGATTTCTTTTCAGAGAATTGGCCATGGAGACAAAAATCATGCTGATGCTGACAGATCACCCATTTTCCTCCAATTTATTGACTGTGTCTGGCAGATGTCTAAGCAAGTAAGTTGTCTTCCCAGAATACAGTGTCTGATATCGGTTACAAAAGAGTAATTTTGTTTACTTCATTCTGGGTAGGTCTCTGTAAATTGTTTGGGAATTGTCTTAAATAATTTACTAACTCTGCAAAAAGCTATAAATCTCTGCTGTACAACCTGAAGTTGTCTTGCATGATCAAGCAACTAGCAGAGGGTTGATCAAGCCATTTGAATACTCTAGTTAATGCTGACCAGTAAAGCCAACTGTTGGTGCTAAATAACTGTTTCATGTACTCGTGTACAAGTTTTAATGTACTTGTATTTATAGTTTTTCTACTTGTATTTATAGCCCTTCTGCAAAGTACAAAGGGCACTTTTATTAGATGAGTATGTTTAAATGAATTTTATTGGTTTGAACTTTTTCTTCCCATAGTTTCCGACAGCTTTTGAATTCAATGAGCAATTTTTGATTACTATTCTGGATCACTTGTACAGCTGCCGCTTTGGTACATTCTTGTATAGCTGTGATTCTGTGAGAGAAAGAGAGGTACGTGCGAGATTGTGTCATGAGAGCTGCATGTCTTTAATCAGTATATCTAATTATCAAATGACAAAACTTGTGGATACTTAAATTTGGAGACTAGAGCCATGGACAGACAAGATAAATCTTTCCATAACCCTAAGAAAAGCCCAAGTTTCAAGAAATATGTGAAATCTAAAGTTAGGTATATTTTGACCTTTGAAGGGAGGATTCATCAGGACCAGGCCTGGCAGCAGTTACTGGGTAATTGACTACCATCCAACTTGCATGATTCACCCAGACTAGGCTGCTTACTTCTGTTCAACAGCAGCCACCCCATAAAAGCAAGTGTGGTGTAGTAGTTAAGACATTTGGACTACTAGAATTTGGGAGACCTTGGTTTGAATCCCCAATTTGCCTTGGAAATTCACTGGGTGGTTTTGGGCCAGTAACATATTCTCCGCTTGACTTCCCCGTGGAGTTGTTGTGGAGTAATGATGTGTTGCTTTGATCCCCTCCCCCCATTGTGGAGAAAGATGGGATACAAAGGAAGTAAATAATAACTACAGCTTGAAGATTGTGGGGGAAGGGGGCAGACAAAAGGTTGACTGGTAGTAAGTGGGAAGGAAAAAAACAAAAAAAGGTGAGGATATGGAGAAGGAAAAGAGGAAATAGTGTGGGAAGGGGGTTTATGTAGAAAGATTCTCTACCGTACAACTAGGCCCTGCCCAGTAGTCAGCACTGTGTAAAGTTTTCACATGGAGAAGGGAGAAGGTAAAGCTTAAAGCCAGGAAGAAAAAGATTCGCTGGTGGGTGGAAAGAGAGAAGAAAGCAGGAGAAGGGGAGAGGCTATAGGGCAGGGGTCTCTAACCTTTTTAGCCCACAGGCCTGTTTGGAATTCTGACACAGCATGGTCAGCACAGGCACTGCTGCAAGAGGCTGAAACAGCCACAAAATGGCCACCACAGCTTACCTTCAGTCACACATTGAAGACCTTTGTGTGATAAGCAGCCTTTTAAAAAATCTCCACAATCAATCAATTGAATCTCCAGTGGCCAGTCAGAAGCCCTGCTGAGCAAAAGCCAATCTGTCTCCACCTCGTTTCTAAAAACACTTCTTTCAGTGTCTATGGGTACCTTTGGGCCCATGGGCACCATGTTGGGGACTCCTGCTATAATAGGGGCTTTCAGGGAAGGGAAGCAGGGAATAGTGGGAGAGGGAAAATATTCTCATGCTTGTTTTACAATGAAACAAAACATTCCACATGGGTGTATTTGGGTAGCAGAGTTTGGGTGAAACGATAACGGAATATTTGTTAGAAGGAGTTTGCTACTTGTGTGCAACTGAAAATCTTTTAAAGGGCTTCCACTGGAAGAAATTACCTTATGGATTATCCAGCCCTTCCTCCAAGCAAGAGTATACATGGTTCCCCCCCTTCCTGTTTTATCCTTCTAACAAGCCTGTTCATCTCTGTGGTCTTATGGGACTGCGCATATGCAGGCCTGCCGCAGAGAAGAATTATCAAGCTTTTCTTCAGGCATGCCTGTAGCAACAGAGTGCTCCCTCCCCCTCGGAGCCACAGGCAAGAAGATTTCCTACCAAAATGGTCATGAGGCTGGAGGGGCAAGCAGGCTTGCACATGCACAGTCCCATGTGTGCCTGCACAGAAAACCACTTGATGAACAACAGTTACAGGTAGGTGCAACATTGTTTTTTTCCTAGCTTCGGTTAAGAGAATGCATGAAGGTCCCATTTTGCTCTTTATTAAAGTGTAAGGTTTGTGTCTCACCTTTTAATTTTGCTAGATAGTGGCTATTTGGGATACCTGCACAGAAGTTAAATTTACAAAAAATTGGAAGCCTTCCAACCAAATGTGTCAGGAGGACATGGTCCCTGTGATGCACCCAATATGTGCAATTCCTGTAGTGTGTGAATTGCTTAATACATGGATTTTCCATGTGTGTATGGAGGCAGAAGCCTATAGAGAAATCCCTGTTTCATCCAATTGACAGTAAACAGCGATTGTATGTGTTAGGTCCATGACAGGGCCTGTGTGCTTCTGATATGCATGTTGGCAGGCTTCCAGTTTGCATGAATGTAGCGGCTGTACAACCTTGAAGTGTACAAGCTACCAAGACAAACTGTAATATTATATATGAAAATTAGAAATTAATGTTGATTCTTTATTTTGCTTTGCAGAAGTTGAGTGAAAAAACTGTATCTCTGTGGTCCCTGATAAACAGTGCAAAATCAAAGTATACCAATCCCTTTTATACTAAAGAACTGAATCGTGCTCTTTATCCAGTTGCAAGTATGCGCCATTTGGAACTCTGGGTCAATTATTATATTCGATGGAATCCGAGGATTAGACAACAAGTAAGCAAGTTTATAAGGAAAGGGGGAGTATTAGAAGGCTAAACTTTTTTTGCATGTAACTTTATAGAGTTGTAAACTGTTTCTGTATAACCAAAGACAAATTTACATAGATAAAGGCAACTTAGAAAAATAGAAAATACATCAGACCAATGAAAAAATAACATTTGGAATATCATGAGCAGCCACAGGCCAGGTGGCTAGCTGCAGTGCCATAGCTCCACTACCTCGCCACTCCTAAAGAGGGTACCACCAAGAAGCCCCATTGCCCCAAATCCGCATTATCCTGCCGGTTGAGGTCCTGTAAGTTGGGACTCCCAGCTACTGGCATAACACAGCGACTGACCAGGGGGGAAGCCGACTGGGCTGCTCTGCTGACCACGCCTATTGCCCATCCTTGCTATGCCAGTGCTGGTGATGGCCCGTGATGATGCTGCGGCATCCAACACTACACTCCAGTGCCATCCAACTATTAACCAGGACCAGTCCTGCTTACCTTCTGAGATCTGATGAGATCAGACTAGCCTGTGCCATTCAGGTCAGGGCAAGAAGTAAAAGGGTGTTTTTTTTTCATAATTTAAAACAAGAAGTCTTAACTAGTAAATTGAACAGCCTGTCTAAAAGTAAAAAATGTCATTGTCCTCCAAAAAAGGCCCAAGAATTGCTGGTAGCCTTCTGCACCAAATTATAAAAGCCCAGAGTATTCTGCTCATCGAAATACAGGACAACCATTGCCATTTTCTTGCTAGACCCCTGCCGCCAAGCAGTGCCATCCACACATGATGTTGGGTTTCCGCAGATTGGCCTAACATTGTGTAAACTTCAGTTCTGTCACAAGCAGAAAGCAAGAACTTAAAGTTTATTACAGAGCAGGCAACTGAAATGGGTAAGGCCTGCTGCAGGCTATGGTGAAGCCTTTGGAACACAACCTCCAAGTAGCAAATGAAAGATTTGAAGATGCTGCTTCCTCTGACCTGTTCTGCCTTATTTAACTAGGCCGGCTTCTCCTTTTTACCTAGTTCTGTATACATGAGCTGTGTTTGCCAAGGGAACATGCAAAGTGGGGAGGGGAGGGTACGAGCTGGAGGAATTAAACCATGAATCACTGCTGGTTTCTCCATAGTTCTTGTCAACTATGATTATTGTTCTGCTTGCCTGCTACAGAAGGCTTTATTGCCTTTTGTGACTTATAATAAAGTGCATTGGAGCAGTCAAATGGGTGCGTTTATCCTAACTCTGGCATTACCTGGAAGCTGCACTTTGGATATTTTTTCCATTAATGAATATATACAAACAAGCTGTGGGTTACTCTCCAGGCATAGTTGTATGCTACATCTGACTATCCTGCAACTTTACCGTAAAAGTATAGTATCCTCTGCAAATTGAAATTCCAGCCAGTTCTGAGTAACAAAATGTCGCTGCTTGAGATGAGGTGTAATCCCAAACACAGCCTGTGTTGTGCCTGCATTAAGATTCGGAGATACCTTTGCTGTTATTAAAGACCCAGTCAAAGACCACGTTAAATGGCTGCATGGTCATACACTAACAACCAGCTGTAGATGAATATTTCTCAGAGGACTTGTCCACTGACTAAGGGGGTCTGTTTCAATCTACATAGTGCTTTGTATTTTAAGATGGCACTATTTGCAAGTAATTTATCTGGTGTCCACTTACAATCATGTATGTGAGATCCCTGGCTCAGAACTGTGGGAGTCTATGAGCAGCACCTTAGAGAGACTTTGGATATTATGCTAATACAAGAAATGCATACATGTAAGTCATTTGTGTGTTTGCCTCAAATGTCTGTGATGGGAAGGTGCTTCTCCTTTCACCATGAGATGAGTTAATTTGTTTCTATATCTGTTGTTTGCATCTTCCTGTATGTGGAGATATATAACTTCTCCAGCTTTCAGTGTGAATGAGAAGAAAGCCAATTAATATATGAGTTTCTTTCCCAACTGTGTCTCTGCTTTGGAGGAATATCCAAAGCTGGACATAGGCAAACTTGTGTCACAGAAATGTGCTTAGGAGCAGAGTTTTTAGAACTATAGTTGAACGCCACCCACGCCTTTTTTTTTTTTTTTTGCTTCTTCACTGTGGTTTCCTTGAGATTGCTTTGGGAGCTCTCCATTTTTCTGTTGCTGGTTAGCTATTCTCAAAGCTGATTCACTGAGCAGAAAAATATGGTACACACTTGGTGCTGCTTATCCTTGAGATTTGGAGGAACAGCTGGGATTGAAAAGAGAAGAGAGCGCCTCTGTTTGACAAACAGTCTTTATCAGTGAGCCACTAGAAAGGAGCAGCAGTCTTAAGACAGCACTTTCCTGTAGTTGCTCCAATATTATTTACAGTGCTTTGTGGACTGGAAGAAAGCCAGATAAGTGTTCTACATATCTTTCAGAGTTGTGGCCTCAGTAAATCTTGTGTGTTTATTTAAAAGATATTTCTGAGAATATGGAGTGTATTTTCAAAATGTGAAAGTACAAATTAATTTACTGAAAAAAATAGTTAAGCTTTTATTTGTTTTAGCTACAGGCCATAGCAAAGAGACACAACCATAATTCAAAAACAGGGGAAAAGAAGCCATTTATGGCAGATGGCATAGTGGGACTCCCCAGTTGTAGCTGTCATAGAGATGGATTGTTTGTCTAGCTGCAGTTGTTTTGACTTTGGCTTGGTGATGAGAAGGCTGAGAGAGTGGGGACAGAGATGAGGCACAGTGGGGTTATGTCTGCCTTCCAGGACACTCTGGCACAAAAGGTATCAACAAAATGGAGGGCTTTGTGTTACCCAAGGTGGAGACACCATCTCTCAATAATATGGGAAAATTAGCTTTAGAGCAGACTGCTTTAAAATGTTGCAAGAGGCTTGGGTAAGGAATCTCACACTTTGAGAACGGTCACATAGGAAGGCGGTTAGCCCTGGAGCTATATATTTAAACAGCTCATGCTGTTCCAAAGTGGAAAAGGTTTCTAGATATGATCATATACAGTGTAACAATTATAACAAATTGTCAAAAATTATAGGTGAACTCCAGTTTCACTGGTGCAAAGACTTGCTCAATGGACGTAATCTTTAAAATACTGAGGGTGTATATATTATTAGGCTGTTTTTAAATGAACTATCGGTCTCAGAAAATGAGTGACTTGCATGATTCCTAAAGATCAAGACCAGCAATTTGATGTTTCAGTTCTTATTCTAATTTGTGGCAGGATAGGACCATTGTTTTATGTGTGAAATGGGCTGTGGTAAAAATAGCAACATTTCTGTATCTTTGAAAAGAGTTTTCAGTTGGTGTGACTTCAGCTTACTGAAACTTCCTGGAAGAACTAGTTGTTGTGGGTTTTCTGGGCTGTGTGGCTGTGGTCTGGTAGATCTTGTTCCGGATGTGTCGCCTGCATCTGTGGCTGGCATCTTCAGAGGTGTATCACAGAGAGGAGTCTGTTACACACTGTGTCCAGTGTAACTTCAGCTTACTGAAACTTTGTGGAAGAAATTTTCATCCAAAAATCAGTTTGTGCATAAACTGACTTGCATATGGAGGTTTCCATTATCCTGAAATTCAGATGTAAAGTCTTGGTATATGGCTGTCAACACTTGTTTTTTTTAACAACAACTTTTGTACTTTGTCTAGCAGCAGAATCCTGTGGAGCAGCGCTACATGGAGCTACTGGCATTGCGTGATGATTACATGAGACGGCTAGAAGAACTGCAAATAACAAACAATCCAAAAATTTCCAATTCATCTTCCTCATCCTCTTCCTCTCAGATGATGCCCCACGTGCAAACTCACTTTTGAGGGAGAATCGGTTGGCTTTGTGTGTGTGTGTGTGTCCTCATAAGTGGTGCTTATTCTGCTGTAACGGACAAGAGAAAACATTGATGCCTTATGTATAGCTTCTTCCTGAACTCTCGGTCCCTAGAAGAGAGGGTTTGTACACAAGTGGGCTTTTCAAATGGATTTATGTGCCTTTCAAAACGTATGACCTGGGAACATTATCTAACTAGCAGTCAGAATATTTTTAAAAGCTGCGTATTCCCCTCCCCCTTATACTCTGTGCAGAATCCAAATCTATTTAGCTAAATCGTTTCCATTAATAAGTATCACCACCCAAGAGGAGCATGAATTCATTCTCCTCTAGGGACACTTTCCTGCTCAGACTTAAAATGCACGTTTCAGATACTGAGTGAAGTGCCATTGATGCTGTTGGGGGCTTTGCACAACCACTTGCGCACATCTTTGGAGCATCATCGTCCTAGAGAAATTTGAAGAAGAAAGTGAACTGCAAAGTTACCTTGTGTTCACAAAACATAATTTTGAGGAGCAATTACTGTGTGAATTCTAGTTTCTTGCAGTTATTGCAGTGCTGGCAATAAGCTCTCACAGCAGAAATTTCCTGAAAATGTGTGCCTATTCAGAACAGTAGCCTTATTTCCAAAGTAGATTAACATTTGAGATGAGACATAGTGGCCTCTGTGTATGTGTGTGTACCCTCATCCCTTAACAGAGTAGTATTTTATGAAGTATATTAAATTTATTTACAGAAAATAAGTAAGCGCACTGAAAGAGAAATTTTGTAGCTCTTTAGTTTGCTGTCTTCATGAAAGTCTCCTGTCAAATTTTATAATTTGTTCCTTTCAGGAATCTTTTACAAATGTTATAAGCACTTGAGAAGCCAGCACAGACCTTACAACTTGATATTTTAATTTGTGGTTTGCTTAGGACAGAGTTGGCCAACCTGTGATGCGCCAGATGTTCATGGGCTGCAATTCCCATGAGCCCCTGCCAGCATGGCCAATTGGCCATGCTGGCAGGGGCTGATGGAAATTGTAGTCCATGAACATCTGGAGCGCCATAGGTTGGCCACCCCTGGCTTAGCATTTAAAATTTTAAACGGTATTTGGTCCATTCAGAACATCATGAAGCATAGGATTTACAAAGGATTGTTCATAGCTAATGTGATTTATTTTTAAAGTATTTGACTCCTTTAGGGTATTTGCCATTTGTAAATTATTGTACATGTAACCTACAAAATATATGGTGGTGCAAGGATATTATAGGATGTGTAAATTAAATATAAATGTATTAAATATACAGCCTTTTTTGTAAAGTGTAAATATTTTGGGTTTGAAGTTAGTCAGTCCATAAAATGCTATAAATTTCTTAATTTTAGAGGGCATTGGAATATTTTAGAAATAGTATTTTTTCATTGCAAGAAAAATGGAGCACATTAATACAGTAAATGGTATATTAAGAAATTTGCACTACCTTCTTCAGGAATAGACTGAAGTAGTTACTAGTAACAAGTTCAGCTTGCTAATGCATGATTTGATTTTCACTTGGTATTTGTCCTCTAAATTTCATTCTCTGGTAACTTACCTCTTCTGTATCTCAGTGCACATATAGATGGTTTGTTCCTAATAGAGACAAATCTAAAACATTAAATAAGTAACTTGAATGACAAGGACATTCACATTTAACTCATCAGCTGGTTTTAATTCTGCAGCTGAGAATCTATGCAGACTCTTATATTGTTTGCTTGCAGTTTTCAATATGCTATTACTTATCACAACCTGGGCAGCCCAATTCACAGCCCCAGGCAGCCAGGGATGCTCGGGCTTCTGTGCCATCTCCAGAGGGCTTTCTGGCAGTGTGGTGAGACAAAAAAACCCAAAACCTGCCACTGGAAAACCCTCCATAGGGCTTGATGGACTTATGCCATGCAAAAGGGTGGCATAAGTCTGAGCCCTGGACCATGGGGTGACTGCCCACAAAGCCAGGGTGAATGCCTCTGGCTGTGCTGATAGGGCCCACAGCAGTGCAGCACTGACATGATGCTTAGCATCCCAGAGGGCCATGGCCCCCACCCGGCGGTGTGTTTGCCCCTCTGCCAGGGTAAGTACCCTGGGGAGGGGAAATCTGCCAGCATAGGCCTCTGCCACCTCCACAAGTCAATTTGCTCCTCCCCCCAGACCGGGCCTTAAAGCATTTTGTTGGTTATATACCTACAAGAAATGTGTGTGCATTTTGTCTTTGCATTCTGCCATGTATGGACAAGTTGATATTTTGCTTGCTTTTTCTAAGTAAAACACTACGTGCTCAACTGAGATGCATGTGGAGTGCATGTGGAGAAATATTGTAAAACGAGTTGAATTCATTTGCCTTCTCATTAGCTGTCACCACTGCAGGTGATGCTGCATTTTGATTTTTGTATAGTTAATATTATTTGGGAAAGTATAACTTGATGAGAGTTCACTTGTATGTGTGTGTGTTTTTTTAATACCTGCTTAAGTCATGAAATAATAAAAAAATCCACTCCTCCTCTATGCCTATCTTTCTGGGTAACTACAGACTGAATGGAACATTATAGCTGTGTTTTAAAGAAAAGACTGCTGTCTTTTAATTGTGTAATTTGGAGATGATCCAGTTTATAGTTGTGCCCTTTGTGGAGAAACTTTCTAAAGTAGTACACTTCACAAGTGAAATGGCTCAGGGTGTGGTTGTTTTTACCTTGTATACCTATTAGTTTTCTTCCAATATGCTTGACTGCATAATTTACTAAAATGTTTAAATTAGGGAGGTAACAGAGGTTGCTCAGACTAAAAGTTCACACTTTTAGGAAAGAGGCTGTGTACACCATTTGTTTGTTTGCAACCAGTATCATGGGATAGTTATTAGCAGGTGTCCACAACGTGGCAAACACTAAAACAATTAAAAACACAGTTAAATTATATATCAGTTAAAAGCACAACCCCAGAAGGAGGCCTAATAACATATTGGAGGTATGTCAGAGGAAACAAAGTTTTCACCTGCTGGTGGAAGACGCTGATAGAGGGAATGGAGGATGGAATTCCACATTTTTGTGCCATGATGGGAAAGGATCTTTCTCAGGTTGCCACTCATCTAGCTTCAGATGGTGGGGGCAACAAAAACATCACCTCCAAGGATGAGCAGGTAGGTTCATCTGGGAGAAGGCAGTCCTCAAGGTATGTTGTTGTCAGGCTATACGGGCCTTTAAAGGTCAATAGTAGCACCCAGAATTTATTAAAGCAAGTTGGAACCTAATGTTGGTGGAGCAAGACTGGCATGATACTGTTTCCTACCATCCACTCCAGGCAATATTCTGGCCATAGCATGCTAAACCAACTGTAACTTCTGGTCAGTTTTCATGCAGCACCACATGAAACATATTGCAGTAACCTAATGTAGATCATTGGTTTTATTATTTAATGTAAATAAAATTGTTTTTTTATTAAAGAATCCTCCTTTTGGATGCATACCTTGACATGGTAAAGGGAATTGTATGTGTCAGTGAAGCTGGAAGCAATAACGGCTCTAAGCTCTGTCCAAAGGCTTAACTCCTAGCAAAGTCAATCAAGGCAGAATGGTTACATCTGAGAACCAGACTAAGTTGTGCCCACACCCTTCGGAATCCCTGAAGGCTAGCTACTGGACAGCTGCAGTAGTGGAAGATTACATCGGCAGAAGATTTTTCATAGACAATGGCCATGCCGCTAAAGCTAATGCTGTTTAGCACTGCACAGAAGAAGGCAATGATAAAGCATTTCTGGTCATTCTTTGCCTTGAAAACCCTCTGATGAGACAATCCAAAATGAAAAAAATATGTAGTGCTGGAAGATGGTACCCCCAAGTCAGATGGTATTCAGTCAGCTTCTGAGAAGGAATGGAGGACAAGGACAAGTAGCACTATTCTTAACAATGTGACTGGACTAAAGCTGAAAGGACATTCAGTTGATGTGAATGGATGCCTATGAATTTAACCATCATTTCAAGTTTGTGCCCCAACTACATATACTGATGAGCAAGAATGTGAAAACTTTTTATGCAAGTGTCCAGGAAAAAGTGATTGCACACCTAAACAAATTGTTCTGATAATCATAAGTGACTGGAATGCAAAATCAGGAAACAAAGCAAAATCAAATATCGTTGATAGATTTGTCGGAGAACAAGGGTTCTGCCATGCCCCATGATCGAAACAAAAAGCCTGCTTTTTTGGAGAAAAAATGCACAGATTATTACTATTAGCATGGCAAAACTTCATGGATAGTCTGTGGCAGTAGGGTTTGTAGTGCAAGGAATGTGGTATTTCCAAGTCGATGTGGCGAGAGCAAATTCAGTTCTGGTTATAAAAAACCTGAATCCCACCCAGAGCGCTGTGTTCCACTGGTGATACACATAACACCAATTGAAAACCACGGTACTACACTCCACTGATTTGTTATCACAGCTGTAGAAACAGCAAACACAACACTATCACCAGAATGTTTATGGATACTGAGTCTTTGAAGCTGAAATGGAAACTGAGTTGTCATTTCTGTTATCTGCTTATTCAGTTGTTAAAAGAATGGGATATAAAGTGTTTGAAGTGCCCATGCTTTTGAATATGAAAGTCAATCACCCTTCTGCTTTTCATATAGTAAACTGAGTACCAATAACTGTCAACTAACTAGCCACATGGCTTTTAGTATTGTAAAGCAATTCTTTCCTGCGTGTACACTATGGTTACACTATGGCTGCCAATCTCCCAGTGGGGCCTGGAGATCTTTCATTAATACCCTCTCTCGCACTCACTTTACTGTCAGAATGCTAAACCTGGTTCAAACTCTCCGCAGCCACTAAGGTCAATTATATGTGACATGCTTTGACTCTATCCTACAGGATACAACGGCGGAAAAGGTAATCGTACCCTACAAGCTCCCTGGGGGACGGGAAAAATATCAAAGCGACAAGCAGTCAGACGCTCGCGATACACTGCCCCTGTCAATGGATGTTCCATCCCTGCTCCCAGTTCTCGAGAAACCGTGTTCGTCGTCTCTCCGACTCCCACGGTGAGAGCAAAGCAATCCTCCTACCTCACTACAAGCGCCCTGCCTTCCCCCTGGCGGTGAGGCCAGAATCGGGCCTGGCCCGCCTTTTCCCCTTAGCGCCGCCGCCACCGCGGAGGCCTCTGGGTAAGGCTTTCGCCGCCAGGTGACAGTTGGCTGCCTGGCTGTGGCCGCCTCCGCAGGCGCGAGGCCGGGGAGAGGCGCTGTGCTCGCTCTCTCGCGCGGCGCCCTAAACATGGACGGTAGGGCGGCTTCGGCGGCGGGACCGGGGCAAGCCGCCGTGGAGAGCGGAGGCGGACCTGCCCGGAGACCCACCCGCTTGGTATCGGGGGCGGCGGGGCCGGCGGCGGCGGCGGGGGGCGCGATATCGAGCGCCGCTGGGTCTCGCCAGCCCAGCGTGGAGACGTTGGACAGGTGAGGAGAAAGCAGCAGAGAGCGCGCGGGGGGACGGGGGGTGTTGGTTTCCCTCTGAAAATGGGGCGCCCTTCTCGTCAGGATATTGGGGGGAGGGGGGAGACAGCCTCCCCCGCCGAGAGTGTCTTCGGAGCCCTGGAGTTGCAACCAGCTGGTGGAGGAATGGAGACATCTGCTAGGAGGCGGAGAGGGGCCAGGACCGGGGGAGGGGGGGCGGCGGCGGCGATGGCACCCTTTCGTATGGTTGTGCGAAGATGTCTCCGGCCTGGGTTGGCGAGCGGGGGCTGGAGTCGCCTTGCGGAAGAGGGACTGGGCTGGGTTGCAGATCCCCTGAGTCAGCCGTCTCCCCTCAGATTCTCTGCTTTGGTTCCAAGAGTGAGAAACTTTGATATACAAATATGCACACAGAGATTACATGCTCCCACAGACCATATGCACACTAGAGATTACATGCTCCCCCACAGACTATATGTACACTAGAGATGACGTGCACCCCCAGGCACAGATTATGTGCACCTACCCTGAATCTCTGTATACAAATATATACACACGCATATGCGCAAAAAATTCTGCCATAACCATTTTTAAGGTGTCATAAGATTAATTTTAAGGCGTCACAATATTGTTTCATTTTTATTTTTTTACAAATTTGATTTTTTTAAATTTTTAAGGTGTCATAAGATTCTTTTGTAGGTGGCTAACCCTCTGAGACACACAGATCTATGCACTCGTGTATACAGAGAGATAATATGTACATTGATTTGCACTCATGCACATATAAACGTATGCATACATGGACACACGTTATATATGTGTGCAGATTTTGTGTGGACGTATGCACATGGGAATTGGAATGTCAATTGACTGTTTCACATCTGTCGGCCACTTGACATGAAACTTGTTGGGTGACTTCTGTCAGCGTATCTAACTTCACAGGATTGCTATGAGGAAAAAAATGGAGGAGGAACTATGTATTCTACCTTCAGAAAATGTGTAGTTAGAATGTGCTAAATAGTTTTTGTGCAAGTGTGTCTCACTTCTTTGGGTGCTTGCATAGGAAGATTTCCAGGTGGGGCTGTAACATGTATGAAATAATTGAGCATAATCTTTACTTAAAATTGTGAATAAATTTTAGGTGTTATGTTATCTGGTCTTTTACCAAAGCAACATTAAAATAACAGTTCATGGTTTTTTCAAGATTTAATAAATGTACTTCCATGAGTCAGAGCTCCCATTCAGTTCAGCAACATGGGGTAGAAGAACTTCTAGGTAGGATTGTTCCCTGTTTCAATTATAAATATAATGCTAAAATGTTATTTTAATACCAGTTTCCGGCCCTTTTTCCATTCGTTTATGCAAGAAAACATCTAGGGATCTAGCATGATTCTGTACAACATTTAGGAATATAAAATCTGTATACACTTACGTATAATGTAAGCCAATTGCATTTCGTGCATCTGTATTGTACTGTTAGCCATGAAGATATAAAGAGCATATTTAAAGAGCTTAGACACATGGTGTCTGAGAAGGTCCCCAGTGTGAATGTTTCCTTTTGTTAGGAAAGCCCCCCAAACTGGCACTTCTGAGAAAATAAAGGACCTACCTTGGAAGGCAAATGCCTTAGCAGACCTGGTGCTCGGGAGCAGCAGCAGTAGAAGGCCATTGCTTTCACATCCTGCATGTGAGCTCCCAAAGGTATCTGGTGGGCCACTGCGAGTGCTGGACTAGATGGACTCTGGTCTGATCCAGCAGGCTCTTTCTTATGTTCTTACTGTAGAAATTGAGTGTGAAGCACTTGGAATGCTAAAGTGCTATGTAAATGCAAAATTCTGGACTAAATCTACTGACTTGCTTGTGCAAAGATCATGAATCTATTCTATGCTGCCCACCCTCTCCTACCCTCCTCACTTCCACATTAATTCAAGAGGCAAGAGGGTGATTTGTCCCCTCCCCCTCTCCTCACTGAAGCACCAGCAAAGCTATTAGTCCTTATGAGTTCCTTGACCCTTCAGATCAACTTCCCTGGAATCTGAAGGGGATTTTGTGGGGGTGGAGAACATGGGGAAAATCTGTGGTCATTGTTTTGCTGATGGATTGCTGGATTCCACACATTTTTATTAGTACAGAAAGATAACATACATTAAAGTATCAAAATCTTAAATACTAGAAATAAAATAGAAGCCATGTAAAGTTGTAAAATGGAAGTTAAGTGTCTTACTTGCCATTCTTGTGACAAGTGATAGAGTTAGATCAGCTAATCTCCACTTTTGACCCTTACCAGATATGTACTGTATTGGTGTAACCAAGGGCTTAGGGCAGGTGAGGGTAGTTCATTTCCAAAGGAAATAAATACTTTGAAACATCTTGGTTCTCTTTTACTCCATACTATTTAGCATTTTTGTTGTTGGCATCAGTTGCAGCAGAAATCAGATTCTGATTTCACTTCCCATAATCTAACTTTAATGTTTTTTTCCGGAGTGTCTGAATATTCCAGAAGGAAGAGCCTTCCTAAAGGTTGAGAATGCTCCATAGGTCACCCAGTTTAAAGCAGTGGATTTGCTAGCCCTAAAATTTCTGTGATTTGTTTTTCTTGCACCCCTTTGCATATTTCCAACAGTAAGATCATTCTTACTGTCTGATTCATTGATGGGGAAGGGAGTAGTACACTCCTGTTTAACGGTGCTGGGGATCATGGGACCAGCATGGGCAAAAGCGATGTGTGAAGAGCTTGTAGTGAAGAGGGGAATTAGATGTGATTGATTGAAAAAGATGACTGGATTCAATCCACTATCTTGTTATTTTATCATTATCGGGTTTTTCAGAACATGTTTGTTTCTCCTTTTCTTCCACTCAGTGGAAAAAATAACAATGTTTGTATAATTTTTCTAAAAAATAAAGATTGTGGTATTCTCTGAATAATGTTTCCATGTGAAATATTTACCTAGCCCTGCCAAGTGAATTCACCTGTAAGGCATCCCCTCCCCATCTCAGTCCTCCCACTCTTGAGCACACTCACTTTGAAGTAGTCATTTCAATGGAATTGATTGCTAAATACAAATGCAGAATGAGTGCACAGTCCTGAAGTGATACATTGTGAGGACCTTTTTAACAGAAATCAGTGGGACATTTCCAAGTAGTGTTTAAATGCAGCTGGGTTAATCTGATGGGAAACAGTGGGTACAGCCTTGGGCCCAGTTCTGCTGGGGAAGTCAGTATATCATTTTTAATACATTAAAACAGATAAATAATAGGAATGAGATCTTGGATCCTAAGCCTTCCTTCTATTTGGGCCCCTCTTTGTCATTTATGGATGTGGTATTCAGCTGCATATCGCTTTCCTTGGATTCTTAGTTCTTTTGAGTTCCTTGGTAGATGATGGTCTTGGTTATCAACATCTTTTGGTGTTGAAGAAAACTTGACTTGCTAGAGGGCCATCACCACAGCACAGCACAAGTGGAAGCAAGGCTTTTTATCCAAGCCACAATATCTTGGTCCTTGATCTCTTATTTATTTTTATTTGGTTTTTATCCAATTCTTCTTCCCAGGAGTTCTAGGTTGCATACCCGGTAAGGCTACTGGGGCAGGTAAAACCTTGCTAACCAGCATTTGTTTTCTAATCATTCTCTAATTCCTGTTACATGTATGATTAGTTCCTTTAACATTTCTTGACAGCATCTGGGTTTTGCTTTATCAGTTATTTAGATGATATTCCTAATTGTGAAAAATAATGCTGCAGATTTGCATTTCCCTCTTCCGTTTTTTTCTGGGTGGGAGGGGTTGCCATAACAGTAGTTTGCCATGATGTCTGAATCGAGCATAATTTAATTGCCACTAATGAAATAATGGTTTGAAGTGTGTTTGAAATCATATGGTTTTGAGATTTATTTTGCAAGCTACTGTTTTCAGCATTTAGATGTCAAGGCATGTTGTGATGCGAGGAAATCTGTGCATGAAATGAGAGAAAGTAATACTCTTGACGGTTTGTTCCATTTGTTTGGAATGTGCCATTAGGGTGAGTGAAATGCCTGTGAGTCTTTAGCTACATAACATATGATGTTTTGTTCTTCCAGCCCCACAGGATCCCATGTTGAATGGTGTAAGCAACTTATCGCTGCTACAATTTCTAGTCAGATTTCAGGTTCTATGCCCACAGACAGTATATCCAGAGAGTACAGGGTAAGTTTTATTTATTCATTTAATATGGGTATTTATGGTCACACAATTCCTTATTGAAAACAAGATTCAAAAGGAACTACAGAACAGGAATGTGGTATTAAATTAAAAATGTATTGTGTCTTATGAAACTAAAAATGTATTGTGTTTTATGCAACAAAAAACAATAAAAGAAGGCTGACAGAGCATGTAGGCAGAAGAGAGAAAAATATAAATAACAACTGAATAAACTGCATAAAACAAAAGGCCATTTCAAAATAATGTAAATATATAAACTATTTAAGCTGTCACAAAGTAACAGATGACTAGCAAATTATACCAATTTTAGTTTACTAATGACCTATTTTCCAGTTTCATTATATGTTTTTCAGTCTTTAAGATTATAGCATCCCATAATCTAACTATTTTGAGCATCTTGATGTTTTTTGTAATAATGTTAATTTTAACAGTTTAAACAACTCTTTTACTTTAATCAGCCAGCTTCCAACTAATGGTCTATTATTTGACTTGAAACAAACAAACAAATCTTGTACCCATCAGTAATGCAATAATCTGGTATTGTTAAAGGACTGAGACTACACAGTTCAGTATTGTCTGCCTTGCATTGAAAACTCTCTCTCAATAGTGTAATTACCTTGTCCCAAACACTTTTGCCGTATTACAGTATCACCATGTATGAAGGAAGTCTGCTATTGATTTCCTTAAAAATAACAGTTATTACTAGGATTAGTATAGATTCTAACTGACGACAGATGCCATTAGTGCAGCATGTTGTTTCGACCCCTCTGCTGGTGTATTTGCCCTTATGCAAGTGAGGTGGGCACCTACATCAGCATGAGCTGTGCTGATTCCCCAAGTTTCCTCTGGATTGGGGTGCCCATATGCGATAGATGGCAAGAAAATAATTAATATTTGCCTTTTATTTTGCAATTCCAGAAAACTCCAAGAACCTGTTCATGTAAAGTAGCAAAATAAGTATTTTTCTTATCCCATCTTGAAGCAAGTAATTTGCCCATGCACTTCATGCTCAAGATGAGGTAGATTCTCTTCTAGAAGTAGCATACTATTTAAACTCTTGTGGATACAGGTAATTTTCCACATGTGTTTGAAGGTGAAATCGTGAAGGCACACTTGATCATAGATACAGTCAATGTAATATGTTCAGAAAAAACTGCTTTCCTGTGATGCATGACTGCAAAATGTCTATTGATCAAGCTGGCAGGCTCTGATCTGTGGCAAATTTGCCTTTACTGCATGTACTATACCTCTAGAATCTAGGTTAGAGTTTGGGATTGAATGTGCCTGGGAGTTCAGAGACAATCATCAAGAGCAGAGTGGTTTGCTTTCATAGCTGCTGTTTCTTGGCTTAGCCAGAGCAGGCCCTTTTAACGGATTGAGCCATTTGACAGGCAGCCTCTCTCTTCCCAGTTTTAGGTTAAATACTTGACAGTAAATACTTCTGCCATAAGTTTAGTAAGACTCTGTTAAGGTATATAGGCTATATGTTTCCCACTTGGGTTTTAAACAGTAATAAATAATTTACCCTGTTAGGCCGCAATGAAAAATGAATGTTCATATTCCCTACTTTCATTGTAGCTATGGCACTGTGTGCCACTTTAAGGCTGTATGTAAGGAAGCATAAGATCTTTCTTCACTAGCATAACCTTTTTGATGAGGTAAGCAGATGATCTGGTTTTTTCCCTCGCTGCCAGTACAAACATGTTACCCCTGCATATTATCTAAATCATACTCTCTTAGGCGCCATCTTTTTCTTTTGGATCTGTCTTGTCCCATGTATGGGTATGAAATATGCACTGGAATTTCAATGGCAGATTCTTTATTATAATAACTTGAACAGAAGGCTTGTTCCTTTAATTTAACATATGACCAAATAGATTAATTTTAATTTAATTATTTGATTTATAAACCCTTCTCTCCCAACCAGCAGAACTCAGAGCAATGCACAACGATATGTACAATTAGAATTATACAATTAGATATAAAAACGTTAAAACTTCAAGTCCTACAGTATGGTGCCCTTTGCTTTTTAACCCTGAGAGTGGGGTTAATAAGAAATAAACTCTTAATAAGAATATGAAACAAAAGAACATCATAAAAAGAGGAGAGGCCATGAAGTCAAGAAGCCCTGACTTACAGTTTAGAAGAGTAGCATTATTTAAAATCATACCAAAATAATTTATGATCCAGAATCAACTGAACTAATTTAAGCCCTATTTGTTTCAGTGGAACTGAGACCCTGAATTTTGGAGGGTATTGTTCACATTGAAGCAGGTGGCTGGTTTTTTTACATTGGAATATGCCAATTTCTTTTGGTTTGCAACAACCCTTTGTGCAGAAGCAATTAAAATAGTTGCATGTTGTTGTCAAAGTCCAAACCTGTGTTTTCACTGTTGCTGTTATTTTTCCTCTTAAAAATGCAGATAAATAGTAGCGCAATAATAATTACACCATAAGCTTGCAAAGTAATTAATCCTTAGCTCACTTCAGTCTTTTGATTGGCTTTATCCACCAATGAATTAATCAAGGAGTCAGGGGAATGTTAAAAGTATGAAAGAGACTCTGAAAACTCAAAAGGTCTTGATTCCCTCCACTTCAATCTTGGGAAATGTGACCCTGTAAGCAGCGTCGTGCTCATTAAAATACTTCTAGAACATGGGGTGGTACTGCCTGACAAAATTTAAATACATGATATGTTGGATAATATTTGTATTTTAACTAACAGGTATACAGGAGGCCTACTGTAAGGGTAAGACTAAATGTGGCTATTGGCAAACCAGCCTCTTACCTGTTTGTGTTTTTGTGCTGTGTTGAGAACTCAGTGTGCCTCAGTGTTCTTCTCTACTTCATTAATGGTTGCTTTAAATGAGTTGGGCCATCTTGCTATGCAATGCAACAGCTTGTTTGCCATAGAAATGTTTTATGTACATTACAACATTCTCATGAGCAATAAAAGCCAGAATATAAAAGAGCAGTATATTTAAGTTATGTTAGAAATGCTTGGTACTAACTTAAGTTTTATTATATTGATTCTGACAGAATGGGCCCTCTCAACTGATGCTTACATGCTTTGGACTGCAGAGTACTGTATTAGCAGTTTTCATGCATTCTCTGTGATAAAGATATTGGAAAGAGAAACCTAAGAAAAAAGCAATATGTCTTAGTTTGACCTCTATTCATGCATTTGCTTATGCCCACTTTACTATAATTGCCATAGAAGCTTAATGCAAAATTCAAATCTGGGCTCCAAGTTAGGTATTACTGCAGTAACCTTTATATCAGTTCTCAGTTCGTTAGAATATGTCTTCCGGTGTTCATTCTGGTTATAAAAGCTCTGCATGCAGTATTTGCTGCCTTCAGTTTCAAATCAGTAAAGATTGTGGAAGGTTGGAAGGCTGCTGAAAGCTGGTTCCAAGAACAACGGTATGCACGTGTTTTCTCCATGCTAAAATTATACTCCGTTCCCCAATATACCAAGACTGAGCTTAGAAGAAGAATGTGACTGGCTATTGGCCTAGTTGTCTGTGATAAGTGAAGTTCATCTCCAAGCAACCAGGCAGGGAGGTTGTTACAGACTCCAGATGTGACATCCCCTTCCTTTCTGCCCGTCAACATGCCACAGATTACTGAGGGGCTGCTAAGAATTTTTCTGCAAAGCTAACAAATTCTGGTATATGATGATGACCCTGGACATTTGTATAGCATTTACAGATATTCAGAGCAGTTCATATACCTTATTGTTGTAATCTTTACAACAAGCCTGTGTTGTCTCCATATTACACATGGAAGTGTGTGTGTTTTGAGGCTAAAAGAGGCATGGCAAAGCCACATAATAAGTTCAGGGTAGATGAGGTGTTCGGGTCACTCTGGTTTTACACCACAGCTACAGTTTTGTCTTCTTGTTCAATATTTTTGTCTATTCCACATGGCAAACCTACTCCTCTTGCCTCCTTCTCCTTTAATGCTTTCATTGGAAAAGGCACACCCAGTTGTAATGCTTCCAAAGGTGTGTGGAGCTCTGAACAATTTAGAGACACCTCTAATTCAGAACTAGCTTGCCTCCAGCCATTGGGCAGTGCTAGGAAACTGAGAACTGGCAAGCAAGTCCTGAGTTAAACTTTTCCATGGAAAAGGAAAACTGGTTATGACCTACGTTGGCTTCTTTGTACTAAGGGCCTTCTTTGCTAATATATAAAAGGCTCACACACAGCTTGAGGGCGGGGCTTACACAGAACAGGTTACAAAATACAAACAAAACAGCAGAATGTGGTGGTTGCTTATTCTCTCACTGCTGAATAATTACAGTCACTGTGCTATCTTCAGCTGCCTGAGGAGGAGCAGGCGTAGATGTCAGCCACTCCCCACAGGAGGGTCTTGACTGCTTGTGGCCACAACTGCGCTGTTAACTGTGATACAGATGCCCAGGAAGAAGAGCAGGTGTCCAGGAACAGGAGGAGAAGGAGGATGGAGCTGGTGATGTAAGGAGGAAGAGGAAAGACAGGAGGGGTTGCCCCCCTCAGTGGGTGCCATTAACCCTTGTGTGCCAATTTTGGGTATCTGGGACAAGGACGAGGAGGGAGATGGTGATGTGGGGCCAAGTGGGTAGAAAAGGCAGGAGGGGTTGGCCCCCTCGGTGGGCGCCGTTAACCCACCAACAGTTTTCTAGAGCCTGTTGTACTTGTTTGTATATTGGGCTTTACAGCTAGTCTTTTAATAATGATGAAGCACAAAGCATTAAACATTAGCAAATCTCAACATGGATAAGGTGAAAAGGCTTTCCAGTTTATAGAAGGGGTACTGTGATTCATCAGTGGAAGGTGCTGATGGTCATGGATCTTCCCTGCTTTTTCTTGACTCCAGCAGTTGTTACTGGTTTGTTACTGGGAAAGTTGATTCCAAGGAGTGGGACTAATAGCCAGGTAGATCATGAAGTTGCAGTGGGGAGAGGGAAGTGGGCAAAATTGCCCTTTGTGTCTCTGTCAGTGCAGGCTCAGCGTAGCTATGCTGAGAATACATCACCCCTCTGCTTCAGCTTCCCCCCACCCCACCCCCAGCCAACGTGCATTATTCCCACCTATGAACCTGGGAATCAACTGCTTAAGGGAAAGGGAAATTGAGGAAGGTCCACAGTCTTTGCTCTGGATCCAGCTTAAGATATCTTGAAGTTCTTACTGTTTTAGGACATAGTTCTTTTACAGTTTGCACAGCTTCAGCCTTCTCTTCTGCATCTCTGCTTCTGAATCCTCAAAACTGTCATTTTCTGTCTCATCTGGGAATTTCTTTCTTCTCTGGGAATATGATGAAAATGCATCTGTTCTCTTGAGCTGCATCCCTGTGTGTGTGGAAGATGTGTTTTAAAGATCAATTACTTATGAAAGTAAAAATGTGAGAAACATTTATAATCCAAAAGTTTAGCTATTGGCTTTTTTTAAGGCCAGTTGAATACTGCTTTGTTGTGTAATATGAATTATTTGGTGCAGAGGGAGAGCCATATGGAATTTCTGCAGTCTCAGTCAACAAGCTGGTCCAATAAGCCACCTTGCCAACTATGTGTTATGTTGTGTTTGTATATTGGCCAATTGGTCAGAAATGCTGCAATTCAGAGGTGCTTTATAGCTTCATGTTGAGTGTCTGGTATGCCTTCATCAAGAACAGCGGAAGTATGCTGTCTTTCAGAGAATCCTGGGGTTGAAATGAAATGGTAAGACTCCACATCACATAATTTTTCTGGATCGATATAAGCCCTTTTGAGATATCAATGTGTGTACATTATCTGGGGTAGTGAAGAGCAGTGTTGTGGTGAAAATACAAGTACACAAGAAGGCTCTCCAAAAAGCAGGATCCCCAGTTATGTGGAGAAGGCTATACAACTGCTTTTTATTACATACTAAAGGTCTTTCTTGACAGTGTGCTATATAGCTCTACTGCCACAATTTCACTCCCTTCTCTCCCACGCCTCCCATTTGGTATATACACATTGTCTGAAAAATGATGCCCCAAGAAAATTGTGCCTGTGACAAAAGATTTACAATCAGCTTTCATTTTTCAGCCTGAGCAATGTGCAGCATTGCTTTTTCTATTAATAGTTTCTCCCCGTCAACATTTGTTAACTGGCACTCACCTGGGATGGAAACAGCCTTGTGGTGGGAAGCTGTTAATCAGCTGACCTCCACCCTGCAGAATTAGCAAAAGAAATCCCTCATGTGTTCCAGTGATCTTTTACTTTGCTGCAGAGACTTTAGAGAGATTCTTCGTAAATAAAGGTGGAAATCAGATGAGCATGCAGAAGTCAACCTTTGAATATTGTGGCAAATGGCATTCTTGGTGACTCAGTGATACTTTTGGGAATATATTACAAACTACAAAAAATTAAGACACATAATAACTAAGTTTGCTTACAGCCTAATCCTGAGTATTTTGCTGATTTTGATATTGTGTTAACGGGCAGGTTTTCTGACAAGACAATTAAACTTTGGAAATGGAAACTATTTAACTGTTTTATCCAAGTAATTGCATGGTTTTCTCTTTCTCTCTCCCCCTCCATTTCTCTGTGCTACCATAGTATGCTATAATCAGTTTCTTCTGTTATTTCAAGCATGTGGCCTCCTTTATATTCTATATTTTGTCTTTGTTGTTTTAAAGATTGCTTGATTCATAAAGACAGTACATACTTCATGTTGTTTGGTATCTGGGCTTACTCCAGAAGGGATTGGGAGGCACGTGTTCCAGTTCATTTATGACAACTGGATCTTACAGGGGCAGAATATATGCTTGAGGTCCTTGATAAATGCAGGATGCAAAAAGTACATTGATGTTAAAGTATCTACTGTCTCTATTTTTAAAAAGGAATTCTGTCCTTTCACCTATTATGTGCATGTTTTTTCCCTATTGCTTCTGCTTGCCCACTGCTGCATCATGCTATTCAGGAGATACAGGATGGACACAATGGTTATCCTTCTGACGCAGAAGTTGATCAGGTGGCAAATTTCACTTACTTTTTGTTCCATGATTAAATAGTATGTTACTGTGTTATTGGATATGTGAAAACTCTTTTTTATTTTCTTCTAAAAAGATTCAGATATATCTTAAAAATGTTTTTTGGGTTACACAGAAATATTTTTTTCTAGGGCACTCTTTTTTCCCGAGGGCTCTCTTTTATTCAGATTCAGTATTGTTCACTAAGGTATATTTCAAACCGTATGCACAGAGAAAGTCACGGACAATTGTAGATTGTACTTTATAAAATATTAACCTGAAGAGCTAACCACAATCTTGCCTCTTCCAGTGGTGTATGGGCATCAGTTTGTTGAACCTCATCTGTATGCACACGTCAGATGCTAGATACACATTGTGCCCTGACATGGCAAACATTCCTTCCTCATGTATCACATGTTTTCCCTGACCTTGGTGGCTCAGGCTAGCCCTGTCTTATCAGATTTCAGGAGCAGAAGCTAAGCAGCATTGGCCCTGGTTAATACTTGGATTGGAGGGCACCAACGAAATCCAGGGTCACTCTGTAAAGGAACGCAATGGCAAACCACTTCTATTCATCGCTTCCTTGAAAAGCCTGCTGAGTGGCCATAAATCAGCTATGACTTGACAGCACTTTACACCATCAGCTCAAGTTCAAAGATATCAGAATATCCCAAGTCATTTTTTCCAGTGTATCTCAGTCACCAATGACTCAGGCAGCCATCCTCTTCCACTACAAGTGACTCACACCAGGAATATGAGTACAGACCAGCAAACTATGCCATGGCCTGGCAGGAATCAGTAGAAACCCTTGGCTTACATTGCTGTCACTGAGCATGTAATAAGTGAGCGATGATGTGAACCCTGCAGCAATGCAGTTGCTTCCAGCACAGTAGCCAGTTGGTTGATTGCGGCCACTGCGGCTGTAGTGCATCTGTCCTGCAGAGTATAGTCAGCTTTTCCTTCCTGCTCTCTTGCCTGGAATTCAGCAAGAGCAACTTTTTATGCAGGTGATTCACCTTTTTAAAAAAAAATCTGTGCAAACAGGCAAAATAGTGGGCTGTCGCTATTTCTGTGTAAATAAACTACAGTCCAACAATTTAGCACTACTGACTCAAATATATGAGTCAGACTCTAAAGATCTAAAGAACTGCCCTTGGCATGTTCTGTTGGATTTTTGCAATTTCACAATCTACTTTTGAATGTTTCTTCAGTTTCAAAAATGATCTGCTATGTAGTTATTTATTTATTTATTTATTTATTTATTTATTTATTTATTTATTTATTTAAATGTCTATATCCCATGTTTATAATGCCCAAGTTAGATTTCAAAATATAAATATACATGATTAAAAGCAGAGGAATTAAAATATCAAGTTAAAACAAGGAGAGATGAATATCTGGATCCTAACTTGTCCCAATAGGTAAATAATGTCCAGAAGAAAACAAGCACAGATTCACTTATATTAAAATGAATTAAAATGTTCACTAGGCACAATGTAAATCATGAGCAAATAAAAGAAATATATGAACAAAAATAGTACATGAGGACAGACAAATATGACACATGGACTGTGAAAAGGAGTAATTAAGGTAGATAGCAGATAGCTACATAACAATGTGGTACTCAGTAATCTAATCACTCCGACCCATCTAGTTAAAAGTTAAGCTGTGGGTTGGATACTTTTAAGTTACAAACAATTCTTAGCTACCAGTTCAGGAGTCCAGTAGACTTGGAAAAAATGGAGGCTGAAGGAAATCTTGGAAAAGGGACAAAAGCACAGTTTAAGAGGGACCAGTGTTGAGCAGAGAACACAAGGGAAGATGCAGCTAAGAAGACAGAAGAGGCTGTTGTTCAATAAGAGATAGAAAAAGGAAGAGAATTATTGTAACTGATAAGGTATTGGAACCTTTCGCTGAGGGACAAAAGGCTTCTCACTAAAGCTGTGTCTTGCTCTGAACCTTTGGTAAAGTTTTCATCTATCAGAGACATGACTTCCTTTCTCAGCAGAAGCAGAAAACTTTTCCTGCTTATCCTGTTATCTAATTATTTACTTTTTTTGCGAATCAACATGGTCAGTATCTTCCGAGGAAGCTCCTTGTCTATCATATTCCCTTCGGAACCGTCTTCATCACCAAGCATAGGTGCATTCAAGGCTGTTTGGTTCAATGGCCAATCAGTTTTCTGTCATTCAGGTTTATTATATTTATTTATTTGCTTGTTTGTTTGTTATATTTTTAGACTGCCCTCCCCAGTAGGCTCAGGGCGATATACATCATAATTATGTCCTCAATTTTGCAACAAAAAAATGCTTTTGCATTGGGCTAAACTAAAGTCTTCACCTGACTTTCATCATATATCTGAGCTGCTGAGATTGCATGGCCAGGTTTCTTCCACTTATTATCCTGTCATCATAGCTGGGCATATAATAGGCCAAAATTTTTCAAGTTTTTCAAAATGATCAAACTGGATTTCTTTAGGGTTCTAAGATTAGGTTTGGTGACCAGATTAATAAAGGAATGTATGTACTTTAAAAAGACCCTCAGAATCCTCTTGGGCATGTGGATCTTGAGATCTGAATAATAAAAAGATTATAAATAAAATGTATAATACACTTTAGCTTGTAGAATTCTGAAGTGTTGAATAAGACCAGTCTTATTAGCTACCATTTAACCAGTCAATGAGCTTGTTAACAAATTAAAACATTACGCCACCAGTACTGGTGATATTTGAAGATAGTGCAGGGTCTGGATTTTAAAAAATCATATGTAGTTTTGAAAATAATCTTAAATGTGTTGTGACAAATGATGCGTGCAGATTTGCGATGAAGCCTGGGAAAGCGGAGTGTCATTAAAATCCTATTAGTCTTCATTTTAAATATGCCGTTAATGAATCAGTAATTTAATTGCATCACTTAACATAGGATAAGTAGTATAAATTATAGTACGTCGGATGTAATATTAGTAATTTCACATGTAATATCACAGTGATAAATTGCTGATTTATTCAAGAAAACAAGGGAATCGTGTTACTAAGAAAAGCATGATATAGATATATCTCTCTCATCAAAATCAATTGTTTATAGAGGAAAGTAACTATGAAAAAGATTGCAATATTAGTCCTTGTTTTAAACCAGAATTGTGCCACATTGTGAGCATCTGTGCATATTTTATATAACATTAACTGGATTTTTACTTGTGCCAGAATTTTTTATCTTGCAAATTTGAAATGCTACAGTAAAATACTGTATATTCTCTCTCTCAAAAACAAACAAACCAAGCCCTTGGGCCTTTGTTTCCCTAAAAATAATACCTGTTGCTCTAAATTGTCAAGGTAACATCTGGACTTGGATAATAGATAAGAGTTAGTGTGGAGTCTGTTCCATTGAAACTTCAAGAACAGAGGTAGAATACAAACTCTGAGGAGGAAAATCCCCTCCTTCTCTTTTCTACTCATTTTTCAGTTGGTGTCACCAGAACAAATTAGCAATTCAATAATCTCTCTGAAAGTGCTCGGTTATTGTTCTTTCTGAGCATGTGTTTAAGAGAAGAAATGACATTCTTTACATAATAATTTGACAGAATGTCTTTTAGGAACCTTATTAATAATTTGTCTTAAAAAGTAGTCCTAAATGTCTGAAACATCACTGAGTGGCTAAACTCCCACCCTCACCCCCAAACCACTTTCTTCCTGCTCCGCTGTTCTTGTAAAATGTGATGCTGTAACATATTTTGGGAGATGCATGTGAAAGTTTCTTGCTGTTCAAAATATTTGCAGAATGTTTGCTTGTGCTTGCTTGCGCTAAATAAAACTAGGGTAGTTATTGCATCTTTGTGTAAATGCTTTGCTGCTAATACGTGTTTTATGTGTCTGTGCGGTTATACAGTAAATACATAATTAGCTGCAAATCTGGGCTCTGTGGTGTCTGATGCTTCATAGAGTCTTGCTTAACCACAAGGAAAAGGTCAGGGCCAGCTGCAGGATTGCACATTCCTTGTACTTTAGCTGTGGCTTCATTGGCAGCAACTGGGCCTGTGCTTAAAGTTGACCACAGTTCGTCCTTAACCAGGGTTCCAAGCTGCTTTCAAACTCCAGTTTGCTTTAACTGCCATCGCTTGATGGAGCATCTTAAGTTCAGTTAAAGCAAACAGAAGAATTTTTCCCCTAAATACCAAGTATCAGGAGTGCATAATTGCATGGCTTGTCCCTGATCTCTTAGCTATGATTAAGTCTGTGCAGGCCCATGGTGTTAACACATCATGTTTTGAAGAGGGGGGAGAGGCTATGATTTGTTTGTCTCCTGTAAACTTCCTAGCAAGAGCACCTTCTCATAATTGTGTATTGAAGTTGTGCAGATGGAATGTGAGATTTACTTCTAGCATTGGCTTTCTGCCAGGCATTGAGAGATGGAAACAAACTCGCCCAGATGGAAGAGGCTCCACTTATTCCTGGAGAATCAATTAAAGCTATCGGTAGGTGAAGTACTGAGTGATTGTGGTGGCATTGTTATTTGTGGTTGTACATAAAATAAAAAACATTATTTATTTGGTTTTATATATTTTTAGAAGTTGTACATAAAGTTGTCAAATTTTATTCCGGATCCTTAATCCTTTATATTTGAGTGGGCCATTGGAGCTACAGAGCGCAAGAGGCAAGCAGATCTGAGAAGAATTTTAATTACAAATTAGTGCAGAAATCAGTGAGGCATGAGATTGACTTGTGCTCAGTATAATCCTTGGATGTGTGTGTACAGCTTTAAGTATATTCCACAGCTGAGACAGAACAGCAAGGAAGGCCTTTTTGCTCTGTTGGTTCTCTCAGCAGATGGGGGTGTACTCATCAACAGGAGAGGGATGACTGGAAGAATATGTGTGGTGTTCTTTGAGCACTGAAATTGCTGTGTAAATCTAAATGCATACTATTATTTAATTATTTAAGCAGTAAGAAACCTGTGCAAGTACCATATATTGGAGCATGGAAGAGTGTTTAGAGATTGGGAAAACAATGTTTCTCTGTGTGTGGAGTATTTCCAGTGAGGTTCAAAGAATTTTAAAAATGCTGCTCTGAATCCCCTTGCATTTTCTAAGTGTGTTTGGTGATGCAGAATTGTTAGCCTATCCCTGTAGTGTTGTCTTAGTGAGAGTAGTTTGAGGCTGATAACTTGCAGCAATATCTGGCTCAGTGCCCAGTGAAAACTGCTATCTGTGAGTATTAAGTCTTTGTGAATGTATTACATCTGTATTCCATGTTTCTGACAAAGACTTGTTCGCTGCAATTAAAATCCAAAACACATTTCTCGTCGCACATGCTGTACCTAAATGAAAATAAAACAACAGCCATGCCCTCAGGCATACAAACTGAAAAGCAGCGTGCACGGGGAGAATGGGATGGGTATGAAGTTGAGGAGAACGAGGGAAGATCAGGTGTAGGAGTGGTTCTGACGCCCAAACATCTTGTTGGGGACAAGCTGGTGCTCATGTCCCCCTCCCCTTTCCCCACTGTCCTTGGTCCTTTGGCTGGTGACAGCAAACATCTTAATTAAATATCAGTTCTTTGTGCTGTCCAAGCCATTCATTGCCATACTTTTGAAAAAGCAGGCTTTGTGAGAGAAGGCTTTCGCAATACTGAGGCTGCTGTGTGATCATCCTTTTAAAAAAGCTAGTTGCCTGTTAATTTCACAGATGATCAGCTGATGTCTCCTCATTAGAAGCTACTGTGGAGATATTCTCCTTTTATTATATATTATCTTTTATATATCTACAAAGCTACAAGATGGTGAACCAGCCACTCTACAGAGTAAAGAGAGAAAAATAAGAAAAAAATAAAATGTCACCCTCAGTCCCTCAAAGATTTATCCCATTGTGACAACAATAAAAGTTGATAAAGATTAAGAAAAACATAGATGACAAATTAAAGAACAGATAAAACTACATGACTTCCACCTTGCCTTCACCATATATGATACATTCTATATTAGATAATCAAAATTTCTTATACCAGCTTTCTCTTTTGTTCTAAGATTTTTCCCCCGTACCCTTCGTTGTATGATCTGAGTACAGATATTTACATACACAATCTACTTTGTACCATTACCTCTTCATCCAGAATTCTGTTACTATATACTATATACTATATTTTATTTTATACTATATTTTATTGTTCTTCGTAGTCTCCAGATAACCTCTATTTTTAAAATATATTTTGTAAATAGTTTCAATAGCTCCCCCTTCCATCTTATTTTCTAAACTTCTAACTTTTCCATCCTGATAAACTATACTTTAAAAGTCTTTTTTATTCTTGCTGTTGAATGTTCTTGCTTCCTGTATAACAGAGGTCTTCTGAGTTCCATTGAAGGTAAAAACCAGTCCTTCTGGTAGCCACCATTTAAAGGGTATAATTTGTCTCCCATGACAGCTCCTTCATGATTATCAAGTCCTGCCCCAAATACTGCATTCTCTTTTTAAAATGCATATCTTCTTTCATTGTTCTTAATGGCATGCAGTCTTGGGGTACCTTTTTTGTGTGTGCAACAAGTGATTTCATACAATATATTCTATCCACCTTTGACTGCATTTCTGGAACAGGAACAGCCATATATTTTGCTAGCTCTGGCAAAAAATCCTTACAAAGATCTTCTCCATCTAATCCTGGCAAAGCACGAATTCTCAACGCAGATTCATTCTGTCTTAACTCCAGACCAGTTAATTTTTGTGCCTGCTGTTGTATTTCCTTCTGGTTAACTTTCAGTTTTATTTCTATGATTTTAGAGTCATCTGATACTTTATACAGATCCTTAGCCAGACTTCTAATCTTTTTCTTCAATTCTGGTATATCTTGCATACATCTGTCAACTTTATCAATTTTATTTTTCATTTCTGATATATCGTTCTTCAGTGATATAAGCACCGATTCAATTCTCTGTATTTGGTCTGGTAGAGTGGGTATAGTTTGATCTGAAATGGCCCTCATTTTTCATTTTGAATCTGCCATTGTTCCAGGGTTTTTAAAGAAATAGCTTGTTGTTTTCTTCTCCCTTTCTCCGGTTTCCAGTTTTATCAAGATCGTCCTTTTATTCTGGGTGAGCTATAAATCCTTTTTCTAGGAGGGCTTCTTAAGCTTTTACCTGTTTAGATTGTGGAAGAGCTTACTGCACTAACAGACCTCTAGACAAAGTTTTTCATTCCAACATGGCAAAAGTTATGACACAGTTCATAAATCAGGGTCATTACTCAGTTATACTTATCTGTTTTAAGAAGCAAATTCTTGCTGGGTGAAGTATGTGTTATCAGGTGAAACTCCCCTTTTCACTTCTTCTCTTCTTCAGAAAATAAACAGCATCACTTACAGCTCAGAGTAGTTTAAACTGCTTTTCCCTTTGCCGAAATAGTGATTTCCAATGGCTCCAATGGGTGAAAGGGAGGCTGCTCACCAGTGCCTCTCATCCCTCCAATCCCATCTCTCCAGAGCACAGTGCCTTTCTCTCTTGTAGTTCCAGGAGAGTGGCAGCCATTTATGGTGCTGGAAGTCCTGAGATATTCTTGCAGATAAACTATGGAGTCTGCACATGGTGCGTTGCATAGATGCAGCGTGTATGTGTGAAAGCTGGTGACAGTTTTTGAATTTTGAGCCAAATGGGCATAGACAGCTATGAGCTTAGCTGGACAGGAAACAGCCTGGGAGGATGTGGGCACACATTCTCTGTGATTTCTGATGTGGCATACACTGTTTTCCATTTGTTTCAGAGATCAACAACAGTCTGTACTTGTAAATAAAACCAGTATTATAATGATACTGCTTGTGGAAATGGGTAGCACTTGACAGTGTATGTTTTGCCACCTTGGCTCAGACAAGGGACTTGTTTGCTGTAACATTCAGAAGTGCCTCATTGCTGAATGAAATCGTTGGGTCATTTTTTATTCAAAAAGTGTTGTCATGGATCTGGACTATGAAGCACTGTTTGTTCCACTCCTAATGTTCTGAAAATAGAAATTATTAAATAGGAAAAGATGGATTTTATGTCTGCTCACCGCTTACAGTGGAATCTCTCCCAATATATGACAAATGCACGCAGCTTTGAGGGTTGTCGTTGAATATAGTTGTTGTTGGGAGGAATGGAGTAAACATACTGGTCTCCCTCCCCTCCTTTACCCCCCCCCCCCTGCTTCCTCATTCTTTTCTTGTTCCCCTGTCCCTTCACTTATTTCTCTCTCAGGAAATTTCTTGTGACCCCTTCCTTGATTTCCTCCCTCCCTCTGGTTGATTTTCTCCAGACTATACATCCAATAACTAAATAAATACATAAATACTGGAGGATGGCAGCTTCAGCATCCTTCTACTTTCAGCTGGCTGAGTTTCAGTTAGAGCTGTTGTAGAAATTATTGCCATCAAGACACTGACCAGAGCTCCACCAGGTGACCAGCGAACTCCACCAGGTTTTTTCATGTAATTTTCAGGACCCCCAAAATGACTATTATGGGTCTTGTGAAATATTTCACTACATGAAACCAGTTTTTCTATGATGATATCATTCTAAAAAGGTATTTGAAAGTTTAGCAGTTTCCTTGCATGAAATATTGTTTGTGTATGTGTGTGTGTAAGAAGAAGAAGAATACTATAAAGAAGAATACTATAAAGGAGTAACAAGCATTAATCCTTATTTTTACCAGCTAAAGATGTCATGTATATATGTCCATTTATTGGAGCCATCAGTGGTACGATGACAGTGACAGATTTCAAAATGTATTTCAAGAATGTTGAAAGGGTGAGTTCTTTTTCCTTTCTGCTCATGTTAAAGAGCCATATTTTTCTAATGTTTTTGAATTCCACTGTTAAATGTGTAATCTTATCTCATGTTGACTATATTAAATATTTCTGACCACTGTAATAATAAAGAGATGTTTACTTTTTTCAAATTTCAGGAACCCCATTTTGTACTTGATGTTCCTCTTGGAGTGATAAACAGGGTTGAAAAGATTGGAGTGCAGAGCCATGGAGATAACTCTTGTGGTATAGAAATTGTTTGCAAGGTATAAATTTAGGAAAACATACTGGTATCCAAATAGTTGCTCCTTCGTGTTTAATCCTCTCTTGATGTGTATTTGTATATCAGAGGGTGTTGCTTGTTTGTTCCTTGTGAACTCTACCAATTTCCTGCCTTAGCTGGTGTCATGTTATAGAATATTCATACTGATGGAAGGAAAAGGTCAATTAAGAGAATCCTAAACACAATATATGGTAGAGGGGGAGAGAGAGAGAGAGAGAGAGAGAGAGAGAGAGAGAGAGAGAGAGAGAGTGTTTTGAATAAAATGTCAGTTTGACTAACAGAAACTCTTAGATAGAGCCTAAGGCAGCATCCTTTCATACATCATAAAGCACTTTTTTCTTCCAATGATTTGATGTGTGTTTTCATGAGACAATCCTTTTTAATGTAATGTAATGACTATTTAATGTAATGACTATTGCTTCTGCTACAGGTGATGTGTGTTTCCTTCACCTGTCTGCTGAATGTATTGGTGTAGCTTGTTCACATGGGAGTGTTAGTAACTGAACTTCAGATTGAGATTTTGCTGGATTAAGAGGAGGGACTCTTTTGTACAAGTTGACAGTGTAAACTCTTTCATTTTGATTTAACTGGTGCAATTTCTGTATTTATACCGACACTTAAGATACATTGTCTAACTGTCTCTTTGACAGGATATGAGAAATTTGCGGTTTGCCTACAAACAGGAAGAACATAGACTGGAGATTTTTCAGAACCTTATTACACGAGCATTTCCTCTTTCTCATGGGATGGTAAGTATTCTGTTCTGGAATTCTCTTCTTCAGAATATAAGCGGAAAGATGTAGAAAATCAAACAGTCTGCAAGATGTATTAGTCTGCTGATTGCTTATTGTCACTGTTGTGGCACAAACTGTTTGTCGTGGAGGAAATGAAGGAATTAAGGCTACCCTCCTAAGCATTATTAAAGTGAAATTTCATTGATATCTATACGTCTGATTCTAAATAAATAACATTGGAATGGAGAGATCTCTTGCTTTGGTCATTAATAAATGCAGAATTGTAAACTGTGCTTAAAATGATTGATTGAACACTCCGGAGTCTTGAAATTCATGATAAAATGAACCCGTGGATTCTGTTGAGAAATGAAGAAATATGTGTAGTAATGTGCGCTTTTGTTTTACTGTATTCAGCCACTGTTTGCATTCAGCTATAAAGAAAAATTTCCTATTAATGGCTGGAAAGTTTATGATCCTATGGCGGAATATAAAAGGCAGGTAGGTAGTGAAAATATTCAAATTTTAAAATGATTTTCTGTACTTATTTTTCCTCTGAATATCCACAAACATATTAGAAATCTGAACCATGAAACTTGCCAGCATATGGCTAACATAATCCAGGTGAATCATCTAGTTCCTGATTTTTTGTCTCTTGGGGAGGGGGTGAGAAAGGTGGGGAGCTGATTGGATGCAGCTTTGCCATTGGCTCCTTGCTTTCACAAACTAATTGTTCCAGTGTCACTTCTGGAGCTGATGTTTGCATGTGTACATTTTAGGTGGTTAAACTCTATGCACGTGATCTGTCTTTCTCTTTTGTTGTGGTCAGTGGGGCATGTCTACTCACATTCACAGGAAACTGTATGCATAATTGTGCAAGCTCAAGAGGTCATCATATTTTTTTCCAAGTGTGCTTATTTTATTTACTACACAAGTGCTCTCAGGGCAATGTGAAGTATAAAATAATGGCCTATAATCCAACTGTCATCATTCAAAAAGGATTCTTTGAAAATATGTGAGAAAAAGCGAGGTTTGCCTCTCTGGTTACCTGGTTTGTTCTGGGTTGAAATGTTGCTGCATCCCCTTTTGCTCATTATCATTCAAAGAGGTCATAGAGGGAAGAGGAAAACAAGCAGATTCAGATGTCATCTTTTTCATATGTTACATAATCAACCAACATGCCAGGAGAGTTACAGATCTTCCTGTTACTGAAAGCAGGCTCCCTATCCAGCTAGTTGTGTTTGTGAGCAAGTAGAGCTTCTAATATAGTCATTCTTCAAACTTCAAATCTGCTCATATGCAAATGGTAAATAATGAATGTGCATCATTTTCAGAATCCCTATACCAAAAGAAAAATACTTTGGAGTGTTATATATATATTTTAGTTTAAAAGTTCAGTATGTTATTCTTAGTAGGTTCTAAGGTCTTTCTGTACGGCTGCGGCAGCGCTTCTCCACCAGCATAATTTATGCTGGTGGAGGCAATGAATTTCTTTCGGTTGCCCTCCCCACTTCACCTGCCTCATCCAGTGATGTCACTCTGGAGGGCTGCGGGATATCCACGCTGCCCTCCGACGAGTGGGAGGACGGTGTGAAGCCGGTCCCTACGGTCCTCCACAACGGCCGCTGGAGAGAGCGGGTGAGCGGGAGTAATGAAAGGCTTTCCTTCGGTGCGGTTTGCACCGCACCGCTGGGAAGACGCGGTTTTTTGAAAACCTCGCTCAATGAGTGAGGTTGTCAGGGACGGCTTCACGCCACCCGGGGAAAGGCAGGACGGCGCTGCTGCGATGCAGCAACGCCAACCATGCGAACGCTCTCCCAGGGACGGCATTTTTTCCATCCCTGGGACACTTCATTTGGCCTGTGCGGAAAGGGCCTAAATTTAGCTCTATAAAATCTGGTTTCTTTAAAAAGCACTAATGAAAAAAACTTTGTTTCTCTGCAGGGATTACCAAACGAGAGCTGGAAATTTTCTAAAATTAATAGTATGTATGAATTTTGTGATACGTATCCTGCCATCCTTGTTGTGCCAGCTAGTGTAAAAGATGATGACCTCTCTAGAGTAGCAGCATTCAGGGCAAAAGGCAGAGTTCCAGTAAGTAAGTCTGTTTGGTTAAAAAAGAATGTTGCTGTATAAGGTTGTGGTGTATTTTATGACATCCAGTTGCTTCCTCATGGGGATTTCCCCCTCAGGACAGAGCAGCATCCCCACCCATTTTTGGGAAGCCTCCATATGACACTGTGCTGATTCCAAACACGACTTGTAGGGCTGTCAGGGATACCTTGTTTAAATCAAATTAAGGGAAAACATCCTTTGTCCTGGTTTGAACCGAGAAAAGCAGTATGGCTTCTGCAGATGGGAGTGGGGTTAAACTCTACATATTACCTCCCTCCTTTTTTGTCCTATAACTGCTTTTTCTTTTAATATCAAAACCGTGGTATAGCTTTGCTGGGCATTGCTGGGCTAGAGGGGCTAGCACAGTTATTATTGCATCAGTGTTTCTGCATTAATGCGACGGTAGAAAGTGGGTGGTGTGGTATGGTAACAGCAGCAAGTGGCATGGGTATGGGTATCCGGATTCACCCCCCTGTCCACTTTCATGCCACTCACAGCTGCTTCCACACTTTCTACATTCCTGTGTGAACATTGATCAGATCTAGACAGCTGTTTATTCCCAGAAAGCTTCTAAGTAAACCAAGCCTGTGGGTGACATGGAAGGGAATGCAGAAAAACGTCACCAATCGGGGAGCTGAAGTGTAACACATAAATACTTAAATTACTATTGTGCAAAAAAAAAAAGCACTTTGCGAATTCTAGTGATAAGTTCAGTGGGTTCTGTTAGTTGTGGGTTTTTGAGGGGACCCACATATTAGAATCCTTCCCAGTTTGAATTTTTTTAGCCAAGCTAGTACTTGTTTTGTTTTTATAGACAGTAAATTCTAACCTCTAGGAAATATAATTATATGTAATAAACATTTTCTTAACAAAGACATGGATTCATAGAGCTGGGTTTTTACACATGGCCAAGGCCTGTTAGTATGCATGGTGAGATTTTTAATTTTTCAGAGGCCAAATGGCAGGCAGGCAGGCCCATCCCCTTGACAAATCTCCCCAGTGTCAAAAGTAGATATGGTTTCCTGTGGAGGAAAGAGGGCAGCTAGTGTGCCAGTAATTATCTTTGGATGTGTAGAAACCTCTGTGGTTTTTCCATTTCCTCTTAAACTTTAGGTGTTATCCTGGATTCACCCTGAGAGTCAGGCCACCATCACACGTTGCAGCCAACCTCTTGTAGGCCCAAATGACAAACGCTGCAAAGAAGATGAGAAATATTTGCAAACAATCATGGACGCCAATGCTCAGTCCCACAAGCTTTTCATCTTTGATGCCAGACAGAACAGTGTTGCAGATACAAATAAGGTAAAATATTCAGGGATAGTACTGGGATGAGATACGGGGGTGTAACAAATAATTTAATTAATTCCTAATTAAGTGATTACTCTGAGTTTGGTCACTTGGAAACATATGTTCTTTCCTGACAAGATAAAACAATGCACTTTTATAATCAGGTCTGTCAGGCACTCTTGTGAGAGGAATTTGACTTGGACAGTACTATATAATTTATAGAGGCCAAGGCACTGAAATCCTCAGCCAACCAAGCAGAAGCATTTTTAGTGAATTTGCTTTATTAAAATAAAGTTTAACTCTTTTACTAAGCAGGCACTCAATAAAAATACTGATATAAGGAACAGACAAAAGTTATCTTATGTTGTTCTTGAGTACGTATAACAATCACTTGTAAAAGAAATTTTGCAGTCTTTTCCAATACCTCTGTTTTTTTACTGTTTAGAAGTAGGGCAATTCCGGAATTGGCTGAGCAAATTAGTGCTTAGTTAAATGTAGCTTGTGGCAGCAAATATCTGATGCTTGCATATTTAGGACAGAAGATCATATGATATAAGGAATAAGCATACAGAACCAGTAAATATGACATTCATGAGAAATAAATTCATTATTATATTGTATTATTATCTAAAAATAATTGATTCCACTATCACATGTAAATCCATAACAGGTAAATGATCCTACTAAGTCAACACAAATCTGATTTTAGAGTCTGGGTTTAGAGAGGCTCAGTACATGAGAGTTTCTTACCTAATCTCCTGCCCTGGATTCAGTTCACAGACTTCAAAATAATTTCCCCCAAGAATAAAGAACTTGCATGAGTCTAGCAAAACTTGGCAGGTACATATAATACATTTCTTACTTTGACATTATTCTGTCTGTGAAGTAAAATAACACGAGCTGTGGCTAATGATCTAAAACTTGTATAATACAAAGCTTAGCAATTAAAATAAATTCCCACTCAAACACTGGAGAGTTTTCTGAGGTACTTTAACTTCAAGATAAGAATTAACGGGTTACTAAAACTGCTATCTTTCTTAGCAAGGGCATGGCGTGAGATCATGCAGGAAGCAATTCTTAAAAAGCTTGCACTTAAAACTACCTCTAAGAATTCATGGATAATTTAAAAAATGTGTTCTGATGTTTGTCATAACAGATGGGCGTCCTGGTTTCTGTAATTAGGCAGAGTGCTTTCCAGGCCAAATTCCTGCTTTCTTAACTGTGCTGTCTTTCCTGAGCCACTCCAGGGATTTTAAAACAAAAATCCATATGCTTCCACCACTTCTGTTTTTCAAGGTCTAACTCTAAGACTTGACAACTGTGGATTTTAGGAGACTGCTTAAAAATTAACCCCTTTCCCCAATATTAAGAGGCAGAGACTTTCATAGAGCATGGGTAGGCACACTCTTATTCTCATAACCCGAATCTTGCATTTTAAAGAAAGGGTTTATTTCCTAAAAGGAAAATCAGACATTTACTTGGCATTCAGTAACATTAGAACAGAAAATAATAATCAACAGCATGAAGGGGGCATTTCTACACTGATTTGTGCCAAATATAAATGTAGGTACATTGCTTTGTTTTCAAATTATTTCCAAGAACTTCTCAGTCCACTGAGCTTCTTCCAACTTGGAAGCTGCATTGTCTGCGCTCCCTAAAGAAGATATCCAGACAAAACACAAATACTATCCTACTCTGGGCTCCTTAAGTAACAAGAGAGTCAGATTTGTGCATTCAGGTAAATTGAAATCTATATTTTGACATACAAGTCTCTTGGGAGAAGAAAGTTGAGAGCTCATCACATGGAATAAAGCAGACTTAGGACAGTAATTCAACCCACAGTCCTATGCAGGGAGAGAGCTTCAATTTGATGGGCAGATGTTATTGGCTATTTATACCTGGCCTGGAAGGAAGGAAGATATATACAGTTGGCCTATGACAGAAGAAGATACATGTTTCATGTTCCAGTATGAAAGTTCCTTGACAGACCAAGCAAAAGACTTTTTTGGTGTAGCTTGAAAGTGGACTTTTAGGAAAACATACAAAATATTACCAAGGTGTCTGTAGCTAAAGTTCACTATTGATGATGCACTGTTATCAAGAACTAGTTGTTAGATATTTATTGTTGAAACCCTGAAATTATTTAAATAATTTATATAGATTTGTGTTTGCAGGCAAAAGGTGGGGGATATGAAAGTGAAAGTGCCTATCCAAATGTCGAGCTGATCTTCTTGGAGATCCCAAATATCCATGTGATGAGAGAATCACTTCGCAAGCTGAAGGAAATAGTTTACCCTACAATTGATGAGTCTCGGTGGCTGTCCAATGTGGAGAGTACTCACTGGCTGGAATATATACGGGTAATATCCCCCAACTTTTCTTTAAAGAGATAAAGTTTATCTCCTGTCTTTATTCTAATATTTTCTTTCCAAGATCTGAAAGGAGGCGAAATTGTGCTTTATTGCAATGTGGTTTTACATTATTGCTGTACTTTATTCCTTTCCCATTGTGGCATTGTGGTTAGAATGGGGCAGGGATCCCTGGCATGGTGCCTCTGGGTACCATGGTACCTGCCAACACCTTTTCTGGTGCCCGCCAACTGCTTTTAGGAAGTGAGTGCAGCCAAGTTGGGCTTTTGCCCAGCAAGACTTCTGATTGACTATAGGAGATTTGCTTGGTTTTGCAGATTTTTTAAAATGTTGCCACCAAAAGGATCTGCACTGTGTTACTGAAATTAAGTTGTGGCAATCATGTTATGACTCTTGCAACAGCCATTTTGTGGCAGCTGTTTTGTTCCTGCATCCACCATGCTCAGAATTCCACATGTCCAAGAAGGGTTATCTAAACAGTGGCGATTTTACCTCAGATTGGCTAGTACTTCTAATACACTGCTGGGTATCACTTTTACCTCAAGAAAAACTCTTAGTGGTGTAGTGGCTAAGAGCAGGTGCACTCTGATCTGGAAGAACCGGGTTTGATTCCCAGCTCTGCCACTTGAGTTGTGGAGGCTTATCTGGGGAATTCAGATTAGCCTGTACACTCCCACACATGCCAGCTGAGTGACCTTGGGCTAGTCACAGCTTTTTGGAGCTCTCTCAGCCCCACCCACCTCACAGGGTGTTTGTTGTGAGGGGGGGGGGAAGCGCAAGGAGATTGTAAGCCCCTTTGAGTCTCCTGCAGGAGAGAAAGTGGGGATATAAATCCAAACTCTTCTTCTTCTTCTTGGTTCAAGGTCTTGACTCCTAATCTACAACTTTATGATTTACCTCCCCTCGAGACTATTAAAACCTGGAACTATAATAAAATTTGTGAATGGGCGAATGATAAGGAAGCATGTCAGGACATTCAGTTTGCTCAGAATTCAAAGTTTTTGAAATGCTATTCTCCCTTTGAGCCAGTTAAAAAATTCTCACGATATTTATCTGAGCTTATGGATATATCACTAAGAACAGCATTTATGAGTACTCAATTTCAGACAATGCCCTCGACTTACATTCAGGGCAGATATAGTAAAATCTCTCCTGATCTTCATTTCTGCCTATGTGCCTGTAACCACGGAGAAGACCTTGACCACAATTTTTTCTATTGCCCATTATATGACAATATTTCATCTAGATTGAGCCATGTTATTCCACAGTCTGTGGAATCAAATGAGAATCACATCTGCTTTCTTTTGGTAGATGAAAACCTAGTGATTATATATAGGGTTGCCTCTTTTATTCATCTGTCAGTTAAATTAAGGAAAAGGTCAGTCCTGTTTTTGTCTGTGGAATTGATGATTGTCTTTTATCTTATTGCATATTTTTATTTTACTGTATCACTTTTATGGATTTTTATGTTATGTTATTAAGGCTTGTGGCTATAACACTTAATAAATATTTATATTTACACTAGATTTGTTTAAAGATTTTGAAATGGATACATTTCCTGGCACAGATGAACGGAATAAAACCTATTGTACATTGTTAACTAGATCATCAAACTGAGCACAGGGAAGCACAGATGCCTTATCAAGTCAAATACGCTAACAGTCTTCTAGCAGCAGAAAATTCCACACAGTGTAGTCTTTGTAGTATTTATGGAGGAGAATAATATAAGCCATGACAGCTAAACAAAATCTCTGTATTTAGAGGTGCCACACCTGTGAATCCCTGATGTTAAAGGACTGTGACCGCACTTATGAACTACCTGACACATTCAGCTTTTCATTGATAGAACTAGAATAGTAGATTACATCACTGTCACTGTTTGGGTATTGCAGTCAGTGACCAATATAAAACAATCAAACGAATTCTGGAAATGCATCAAAAAACATATTTAAAAACAATTTTCATCAATAAAACATATAGTATAATTAATAAATTAAAATGATATTTAAGCCACATCTTTACTTTGTTTAACATTAACCCCTCTGCTATACAAAGGTGCCATGTTTGGCCACCTGCTTCAATTCGATCTTGTGTTCTTCAGATAAGACCGCTTACGACAGAGTTTGCCTTTTTGTGTGTATACAATTTCAATATTTATTTAAATAAATAGTAAACATTTCAACCTGGTACTTTGCTTCTTTCTAAAGATGCTTCTTGCTGGAGCAGTGAGAATTGCTGACAAAATTGAATCGGGTAAAACATCAGTGGTGGTGCACTGCAGTGACGGCTGGGATCGTACCACTCAGCTTACCTCTTTAGCCATGCTCATGTTGGACAGCCATTACAGAACCATTAAAGGCTTTCAGGTTCTCCTAGAAAAGGAGTGGATGAGCTTTGGACATCGGTTTGCCATGGTAAGTTTAAAAGGTTTCCTCCCTTTATATCAATCCACTGTTCTTCATTCTGTCTGCGTTAGGACCTACTTTTTAATGGGGTAGGGCACTCTGTGTGACAAAAGATACAGTGTCTTGTTTTATTTTAATGTAGACTATTCCATATAATACGCAACTGCAGTTTGAAGAAATTTAGCTTTTCTAACCAGGCTAACCTGATCTTGTCAGATTCCAGAAGTTAAGCAGGGTCAGCCCTGGTTAGTATTTGGATGGGCAACTATAAAGAATACCAGGGTTGTGATGCAGAGGCAGGCAGTGCCAACCCATCTGAACATCTCTTGCCTTGAAAACCCTATGGGGTCACCATAGGTCAGCTGTGACTTGATGCCACCAAAAAATGCACTCCTTTCTTTTAAAACAAAATTTGAAAGAAGAGGGAGGCCTTACTCAGAAGATTCTTTGCTTCCCTTCCCAGCGAGTAGGCCATGGAGACGATGATCATGCTGATGCCGACAGGTCACCGATCTTCCTTCAGTTCATTGACTGTGTTTGGCAAATGACAAAGCAGGTGAGAGAATGCAGTATATTTATGGTAACTATTTCACTGTTTTTAATTCATTTAGAAGGCTGTATTTGCTTGAGAAGGATGCTATAGTTTTTCATTGCAGGGTTGTAACTGTGGGAGTTCACAGGAACAGCAAAAGCCCATGTTTAGTTAAGCACTCTGAAATCTAGATAGGATGCAGATGCACTAATTTAGACATACATATACATATCTTAGTTATCCCAAGCATTTGTATATTTTGGAAATTAATAGCTCAGTCATAAGCCATGGATGCTGGTATATCTCTGGTTCTGGTAGGATACTAGTGTAGCTCGGTTGTATTTGCTGGTCAGTGGAGAAAAGAAATGACAGCCTAACCTACGCCCATCCCCCACGGGCCAAAAACAGTGCCTTAGGAATGGTAAAAACACAGTTCCTGGGGTGCTGTTCGCACAACTGCTGCCTCTGCAACGAAACAGCACTGTGCTTTTCCCCCCGCAACCGGTGGGGAAACGCTGTTTTCAAAACTCGCTCAGTGAGTAAATTTTTTTGAAAACAGCATTGTGCAACCGGTGCTGAGCGAATGGCACCGAGTTGAGGGCGGCGCTTTTAGGTGCCCCCATTTTTTTCAACACTTCCCTTCCCTGCGCAGCTCTTCAGGGTCAAGGGGACATGCCTCCTGACCTCTTACCCCCAAGGCATTGCCATGGCTATGGGGGCGTGTCCCCTTGTCCCTGCGGAGCTGCGCAGGGAAGGGAAAGTCAGTTGTAAAACAAAATGGAAGTGCCTCCGTGCAAAGGCATGGCCGCTCTGGGACCGCCCACACAGAAGTGTGCAAATGGTCCTGGGGCTCCATCGGTATCATTTATACCGGTGTGCAGCCGCTTCTGTGGCCCACGCGGAACGGGCCATGGATAAGGGTTCAGGTCCCAGCATGGGAAGAATTGTCTGAGGTACAGCTGTTGGCAAATCAAGGGGGACACAGGCCACAGGACAACAGTAGGAGACTGCACACCTGCACTTTCACAAAAGGCATTCCTGCCACTTTCCCAGTAGCTCACTGAGGAAAAGCACTTGTGAGAAACAGGAACGAGCAGATTTGAATCCCACCAAGGGAAAGGTGGGTATAAGACAGAGCTCATCTTTTGGTCAGCTTCAAATCAGTCAGCTGCAAAGTAGGAGTAGAGTTGGAAGCTTTTTTAAAAAATTCTGAATGTAAAAAATGTGCTATTTTTAGATACTGCTGACCTCTGTTACAATTTTGTCTCTTTAGCCCATGTCTCTTTAGCCCATGGGATGGATAAGCTTGGTCTTAGACTATACAGATTGTTTGACTGGGAAATTGCTGCTGCAGTTTTTCGGTGACAAGCTACTTTACATATCAAAGACATCTAATTAATATATACAGACTCTGAGGTTTAAGCTATTCAGGATGAATTAATGATGCATTTGTATTTAACATTTGGATTTAGAGTAGATCTTTTATAAAGCGGATGATACTTGATGTCCTCGACCATTGCACAATAGAATAAAGGCACATAATTTGTTATACTTGAATTAATATAATTCCCAAAGCAAATTGTTTTTAGGAAGTTTAAATCAAATGATGCTACTTCAGAGTGATTGACAAAGTGAGCTTATAAAGTATTGTCGAAGGCTTTCACGGCCAGAATCACTTGGGTGCTGTGTGGTTTCCGGGCTGTATGGCCGTGTTCTAGCAGCATTCTCTCCTGACGTTTCGCCTGCATCTGTGGCTGGCATCTTCAGAGGATCTGAATTCAGATCCTCTGAAGACTCAACAAACCATACAACCAATGCTAAACTAATAAAAGCTCTACTGTTTTGCCTCCCTCTTGTAAAGTTTTCTTTTTAAAAGTATCCTCTCAAAGATAGAGAGTTGGAACCAAGCTCCTTTCTGCATGAGCCAAAGGCATTCTGCTCATGCAAGGAAGAGGAGTGTAATTTTCACAAATTGCACCCCTGGCCACTGTAAGCTGGTGACATTCATAAATCCCTTAATCCTCAAGTGCCACTTTTTTAGCATGGGAAGAGGGAGGAATGCAAAAGCTTTCAACAGAAAGAAGGATTTGGGGAAGCCCTGTTTCACAAGCAGAGTTCTGCTTGCAGTTTTCTGGATCCCTCTGAACTATGGCCAGCTTATTTCCTACGCGCTGGGAAAATGAATCAAGATCATCCCAGTTGGAGAACACCTACATTCAAACACCTGGCAATTGGCACTGTGGTTTCACCAAACTAAAAATTGTACTACCTTGGAGAGTGACAAAATGCATCTTTTTCCCTCTTGTGCCTCCAGAACACAGGCCATTCATTTGTACAATGGTAGTTTGACCTGCTGCGCTTGTGACTGCTTACTGAGCCAGTTGTCTGTGGTGAACTGGTAGGCTAAGTTCACATCTTAAGCACAAACTAAAAGCTTGAGAAGAAAGAGATGATAAATGTCTTGCCACCACCTGGCAGATGATTATATCATCAGACTATCATCCATGTTACCCAACAAGTGAGGGGTAGTAGTCCTGATTACATGGCACAGTGTGTGTTACGGTCTTGTTTCCAGACGTGTACTCTCTCTGGGTCAAAGGGTGATTTTGTTTCCTTTTGGTAAATGTAAGGTATTCTTGATCATACTTTTTATGCTGTTTTGCAAAAGGAGCCCAGGTGACTGGTTGTGCAGTTGCATCGTTCGCACCATCAGTTTTGAGACGAGGACAGAGGGCAAAAAACAACCAATACCTCTGAATCTCAAGAGAGAGCACAATGTGCATTGTTCTCAGCCAGAATAATGAGGCTGCTCTGGATATTGTTATTGATTATTGCTTACTTGTCATTAGGAGCACTGAAGAGTGAACCCAGTGAAGTGCATGTATTGTACATGACGCAAATGTGCACTGGAGCAGGGATTTGAGAAGTGCATGTATGACTTAAGAATATGCTTGACATAATGCCCCTCTTCCTTTCAGATGTTCCCTCTTTGAAAGCCCTGAATTAATTCTGAATTTTCTGTAGTTAGTTTTGTGAATTTAGATAATGCTATTAAAAAAACACCCCAACTTACATCCTCAGTACTCCCTTTTAGAGCATTTTTGTCCCGAAGTTTGAGCTTTTGTCATAGTGGTTACTTGGTGGAAAGATTCCCACTTATTTTCTTGTGCTTGTTGGTACTAATGTTTGCATGAGTAAAGTGTTTAATATCATCCTGTTCTTTACAGTACTGTCAGTTAATTATATTGGACACTGTTTCCTCTTTGGAAAAGTGTGCAACTATTTTCATTGGGGGGGAGCCTCATAATGCTTTAAACATCTGGAAGAAACAAAACCCTTTATTGGTAGGGTAACTCAGAACAGCCTTCTGGTTTGGATTTTATTTTACCTCCCTCCTCACTCATTTCTTGCTATAACTGTTTAGTTTCCCTCATGTAAAAGGCTGTGAAATAATTTTGTAAGCTCCATATGTGTGCAAAATCTGAATCCAGCAAGAAGTATGAAATACTGTACACATGAACAAGTCTAGTGAAAGAAGAGAATCTCAGGATACTGTTTTTTAACAGTACAGTCCTGTGAAAAATTACTCCAATCTAAGCTAACTGAAATTCTGGAATTAATCTGGAATATTTCTTCATAGTTTTTCATGTAGAGCGTTGATGAATGTCATAACCCAAGGGATCGTAAGATAAAAGAACCTTCTCACCTCCCATAATTTATAGCATCTCTACGCTTTGTGTTTCAAACTTTCATGGTACTTGTAGTGCTTATCTGACCATCTATTGCACTGTTGCTAAATTCATAGCCATAGTTTTAAAAAAGAACACATTTGAGGTTAAGAGAATACTGCTAGGATTGGAATTCCTTGCTGTCCTTATAGTTTATTTTGTGTAAAGGGGCACAAGGAAGAGATGTCCAAGAACACACAACTAATGGCAGCAGATTTCACAGAACTGAATTGGTGACAACCTGTTGAAACTCCCTGGGACCAGGTGTGACAGATCCTCATCTGGTTCTGTTCTCATGTTTTAAACTGGATGGAAGGCAACAAGGGGGCTTAAGGGTAGATGTGCTCAGCTTGTACATGGCATAGGCAATTGCCAGTGGCGTCTTCCAAGTTTTCAGCACAAACTTGTAACAGTCTAAACCATGTAAAATTTGTCATTGGCTGGAAGGCAAGCATTTTTGCTGGCTGGGTTATAAAATCTTGGCTTCACTCCAGTAGAACTGAATCTACACCACAACAGATGTAAAACATTTCAAGTGGAGTCCCTTTATGAGAAATGTCTAAGTTGGCCAACACTGGCAGACTCTCTGTATATTTGCAGAATCCTAGCATGAACCTATATTTGGGTACTGTGTGGTTTCCGGGCAGTATGGCCGTTTTCTAGCAGCATTCTCTCCTGACGTTTCGCCTGCATCTGTGGCTGGCATCTTCAGAGGATCTGATGTTGGGAAAGCAAGTGGAGTATATATATCTGTTGGAGTGTCCTGGGTGGGTGGAGAAACATTGTCTGTGAGTAACAAGGAAGGCAACCAGGTCAATAGTTGAGGGCATCTGAATAGAAGTATGAGTAGCAATGAAGACTATAGCATGGGAGTAACAATGGAGATAGCAAGGTCACTGGTGGGAGCATCTGAATAGAAGTATCCTGGCCTTTGTTTCTTTTTGTCTGCATAATTGTTTGTGTGGAGCTGGTTCAGACGCAATATCTTACGACTCTAGTATTTTTCAACTTTGAGCAGCCAAGTTCTGGAATTCATTTTCATAGTTTCTTCCTTTCTGTTAAAATTGTCCCATGTGTGCTTACATGGATGTCAATTGCTTCTCTGTGTAGTCTGACATGGTAGCTTTCCAGAGTGGTCAGAATTTTCCTGTTTTCAAAATAATATTCTATGTCGGGTTGGTTTACATCGTGTGTTCAGCAGGTTGCAACAATCCTCTTTACTGGACAATGTTTCTCCAACGACCCAGGACACTCCAACAGATATATATGACAGGCACAATGCTCTTAGAGATCAAAAGGCCTCTGAAGATAACATGAACAAATGCAGGCGAAACCTGCCAGGATCTATTGCTCCTAGATTACCCCAGACTCCCTCAACTGAGCCTCTATATCTCACCAGCCTTCCAACCAGCAGCCGGGCTCCCTTTAATCGACCCGTGAAAGCCTTCGACAATACAATGAACCTATATTGTTTAATACCTTCCTATCCTTAATGGGCTGCAACTGAGATTCTGTGTAAATTCTGGTTGCCTTTTTGGTGTATGTAAAAGTATTTTGCTGTCATTCTGGTATAATGAAAACAGTGTTTTGGGTTTAGTGGGTCATCCTCCCTTCCTGATGTTTCCCCCTAATGTAGAGTTTAAGCTATAGTAACTTAATAGTGAAACCTGCTGCCACCATGTCCCACCCTGCCTGCTTCCATTTAGTTTAAAAAGGAAGACCAGAGAACCTCAGGTGGGGAAATGGAGGCTGTTGTCTCTTTAATGGAGGCTGTCTCTCTTTAATTCACAGATGTGATAATACAGCTCCTTTAGGGGACCTTGATAAGCAGTCCTCTTTCAACAGTTTGAATGAAAGTGCCAAGGGCTGCCAAGTCCTTCCTTTCTTCTGGCAATCTCTGCAGTTTTACTATTTCTTGGAGACTTTGTAATCTTTAACACTGCATTTTCCATTCGAAATTTCTTCTCTTCTTAGAGAGAAGGGAGGTATTTAAAGGGAAACGGGATTGTTTTCTCTTTAGCAAAAACTTAACAAAACATTTTATTGTTTCTTTAGTTTCCAGCAGCCTTTGAGTTCAACGAACTGTTCTTGATCACCATTTTGGACCATCTTTACAGCTGTCTCTTTGGCACCTTTTTATACAACTCTGAACATCAGCGAATTAAAGAGGTAAATCAGCTGTGTAATGATTTTATACACAGAAGCAGGAAAGGAAATAAAATAATTTTTGAGGCTGTTTTGCTTGTTTTGTAGAGCTGAAAAGTATTTAAATGTGACCTAGAAATGAATTTTCAGAATTCTTTTGATGTGCAGAATAGCCTCCAAATGCCACAGATGATACAGTTTTGGAGTCAGCGCTGATTGAATGCTATTCCCACTCTTTAAATTGATTAAAATTTCTAGCCAAATTTGGCAGCTCAGCTTGTGCCAGAGCATCACTTGAAACTGAACTGAGCATCCCTCAGAAGGAAACATGCTGTGTCTTTTTTCATGGCCTGGGGGTTTTGATGCACAGGTCTTAAATGAGGAATCATCAACCCAAGAGCAAACTGTTACTTCCACTCTGGGGAAGTGTAGACTAGTCAGATCTGTTTTGTCTCCAGTACAGTTTGTACTCATTGGCCCTGTCCCTACAGATGTTTTTTTTTCCCCTACCCAGGAACAGGTAGGAAGAAATCCTAATTGACTTTACACCCTTTTTTCTTGTTCCAGGCTAGAAAGTAACACGTGGTCCAGTGGTCTAGCACAGTAGTACAGCACATTCTTTGCATTTAGAGAAAAGCCATAGAGAGCCATTCTAGTCAGTAGAGGCAGTTCTTGGCTGTAGACAGTGTACATGAGAAGCACTTCATTGCATTGCAAGGGACTTTCTTGAATTCCTTATCTGAGTTCCATGATGTCCCTGAATAAGCCTGAGTTAAGAAATGCCTGTGGGAAGTAGATTCAGGAAGGTCTTGAGTGCAGATGAACCCAGCATTTTATTTGTGTTGTTTTTTAAGTCTGTAATTCTAGTCCTAGTGCACTGATTATTGGATGTTTTATGCTATCCTGACCTGGATAACTCTGGACTAGCCTGATCTATCCAGATCTCTGAAGTTAAATAGGATTGGCCCTGGCTAATGTCTGAATAGGAGTCCTCCAAGGAATACCAGGGTCAGAACACAGAGGCAGGCAATGGCAAACCAACTCTGAACATCTCTTACGTTAAAAGCCCTATGGGGTCACCATGAGTCAGTTGTGACTTGACTCTCAGCAAGAAAGGCGAGCTACCAATCAAATAAATAAAGTAAAATTTGATCCCAAGTTACTTTGTACACAGAAGATGCAGAGTAAACGCATGGCTTAACCAGAAGCTCATTCCCTCTTTATACCAGCAAGAAAAATATTTGTGAAAACGAAGACTTTGTGTGTTTGATCTGGTGTGCATCTGGTTTAAGTGACTGATTTAGAACTGCCAGTTTCATGATCACACCACAAGATGGGGCTGTATTATGTGAGTATTCTCACCAAGTATGAGCTTACCAGCCAGCTCCCTCTCATGAATGGATAATCTAATGCAGCTCCCTTTAAAAAATGCAATTTAAGAGACAACTGTAGTGGAAACAGATGCTTTATAGCATCAAAGGAGTATAAAATTGCAAGATGAAGCTGATAAGAATTCAGATTCTGAAACCTTGATTTAATAATGGTTTTATGGTGGTGTTTGTGTTTGGTTATAGAATTTAAGGACCCCTATGAATAAAGCAAAACATGGATATTTAATTAAAAACACAATACTTAGGTAGGTGTAGGAGACTGTAGATAACAAACATTGCTTTGTTGATTGAATTTTGTAGGATGTGTTTTTGCTGACTTCCAAATATTTTATTTTGCTACTTTCACTGTTGTTTTTGCTTACTTGAGATTGATAGTATTCAGTGCTAAAAGCACACCTTTGTTTCTCCAAACCCATTACTCCTTAAACATACCTAAATTGCATCCTCTTGTTACGGATACTCCAAGGAAATAAAATTCAGCATTTTCAAACGTCTCATATTTGAAATATTGTAGTCAATAATGACTACTGCATCAACATATGGCTACTTTTTTTTTTTTTGTAAAAGAACCATACTCGAAAACCATTTCAGGACTATCAGATTTCCTTTTTGTTAATTCAGGCACTTTTAAAAATTAATAGCTTTTGTGTTTCATCTTGGAACAGAGGTTTTCAAAGCAGGTCCCTAGGAATCCTGGCATTACAGATAAGCTCGTCAAGGATTCCAGGCGTCCTTGAAAGACTGCTTGTCCATTTGTGCTGACCGTGTACGCCCCAGGGATCTCTTTGGCATGTTCCTTCCAGAGTGTGTTTGAGTGCGGCAAGGCCTTCTACACTATATTCTTAAAGGTAAAAGTGAGGCACAACCAGTCTGGTTTGAACCAAGATCCTCTGTGCAGAAGGCAGGGCACCTGCAGGAGAACCAACAGGATTTCCCAGCAGATAAAGTCATGAAGTTACATTGTCCTATGAATAATATGCTTTGAGAAATGATGTTATTCCCAGAGCATTCCTTGCTAATGTGCTTAACAAAAATATATATTTGTATCTTTAGGAAATTGCTGCAAGGTCCGTCTCTTTGTGGTCGTACATTAATAGCCAACTAGATGAATTCAGTAACCCTTTCTATGTAAACTATGAAAACCACGTTCTCTATCCAGTTGCCAGTCTAAGCCATTTGGAACTATGGGTAAACTATTATGTGCGGTGGAATCCACGAATGAGGCCCCAGGTATGCTTTTTTCCTCCCTTTCCTTCTTTTTATTGAAACAGATTTTCATTTTGGTTGTGGTGGGTTTTCCAGGCTGTGTGGCTGTGGTCTGGTGGCTCTTGTTCCTAACGTTTCGCCTGCATCTGTGACTGGCATCTTCAGAAGTGTATCAAACGTCTCTCTGTGATATACCACCTCTGAAGATGCCAGCCACAGATGCAGGCGAAATGTTAGGAACAAGAGCCACCAGACCATGGCCACACAGCCTGGAAAGCCTACCACAACCAGTTGAATCTGGCCGTGAAAGCCTTTGACAATAGATTTTCATGTTCTTTGCAGTTTTTAATGAAAATGTAACACTAGTGAGACAGCTGTAACCAAAGCTCAGATTGCATAAAGCAGCATTCATGTGGTGTGGGTTGGTTAGCTGGAGAGAGACTCTTCTCTCTGGGTAAAACATCACATTTGAACATGCAACAGCTGAGGAGACCCACACATTTTGGATGACCTTATCTTCAAAGCCAAACATTACTTGTGGTCGCCACTGTCTTCATCCTCTTCTGTGACACATGCAGAGAATTCCAATGCAGCGATATTTCACTTCACACCACTCTTCCTGTTATATCTGAATTACAGAAGTCTGATGGCACCTTAAGACCAACAACATTGGTTCCAATCTCTGCATTAATGAATCAGGGCTCAGATGTATGGAAGTACTTTCCACCAGACTTGTGTTTAATTTTGCTGCTGCAGACTAACATAGAAATGTTAGTTTCAGGGTATCTCCAAAATCTGATGCATAGAAAAACTCACCCTTCCTACAAGTTGTCTGCATGTGCCAGACAGCTTAGAGCACAGAATCTTTCTCTTCCATTCAGCATGAAATAAAAGACTTTTCTTTTTCCATCCTGTCTCCCCTTCCTCCATCAAGTCTGCGTAATGTGTGGAGGTAAGTGCTGGCACAAAGTTGAAAACATCCAAGGATGAGAAGTTGCCAGAAAGATTTTTGGTTGCCAGAGACAATAACATCTGTAATTCTCTTAACAGTCACCATACATATGATCCCCTCCCCTCCTAACGTCCAGGATAACTTCGCTGTGTCGCTCTGCATAATGTGAAGTGACAGGAGAGCACTTAAAGCTGAGATTCTCATGTAGGGTACAATTCTGCATGAAAAAGATGGAACTGGTTCATACATAACTCATCAATGTTTGGTTTCTAATTGAATTGCATTGTGGCTGAGGTGATGTGAAAATTCTGTGGCTCATTCTTGCACACACTCCTCATTGTTGGCTGGAGGGATGAACATGTACTTGTGACCAAATCTACAGTCTCCTGTGGAGTGTCCATTCTAAATGGATTGTTGTTACTGTCCTTTGGTCTTATAACATTATTGTGTGTTCTTTGAAACTTGTGTTGTTCCTGAAGTGTGCTTTTTATTTGATAATCACTGCTGAAAGATTATTGTGTCACACTCCCTCTGTGGATTGGATTAGTTGAGGTTCCTGCTCCTTTTTCAGTTGTCTCTACCAGGTAAACAGATGCTGAAGGAAGAGACACTTGCAAACAGCCTGTGCCAAGTACAAGGCATTCAGGCAAGCTCTTTTCCAAACCTTTTGGGCAGCAGTACTTTAATAAGCTAACTACAGATCCAAACTGGTTGGTGTACACTTCAAGTAGTTCAGTGCCCCTGTTGCTTATCATGGGAGCAGTCTTAACCAATGGGCAACAGGGGAAATTGCTCCAGGCTGCATGCTGGGGAGAGGACTGACCACTGAAGCTCCTCCCCCCCTCTCCGCAATGAAGGAGGGCAGCTAGCTTGGTGGCAGCAGCTGCTTGTTCCTGTCTCACCTGAGACTCAGACAGCCAGCTTCTGCTGGTGGCAGCAGCTCCACTCATCTTGCATGAAGCAAGAGCTGTTCCTTGCTTGGACTATGCAGGCAGGGGGTGTTCGCAGGGGTGGAGGTGGAGGGGGTGGTAGTCATTCTTAGGCCAGCTTGGATTTTTACCCAGGGCCTCAGAATTACCAACTGTCCCTGGCTCGCCATTGATGCATTATGCTCACTTGAATACAACAAGAACACAAACAGTGCTTGAGTAGAAGTTATTGGGAATAGGGTAGATGGGGTAGCATAATAGTGACTTTTTAAAAGCATTTTTAAATACTGTGGTTTTTAATTGTAATCTGCCTTGAGCAGGTCTCTGAAGAGGCAACGTAGAAATATTCTACATAAACAATTAAATAAATTAAGGTGTTGGATTTAGATTGGGGAGGTCTGGCTTCAGATCCCCTCTCTGGACATAGATCACCTTGGACCAGCCACACTCTGTCAGCCTATCACCTACTTCATGGGATTGTTGTGAGCAGGGCAAGGGGGGTCCACTTCTGCCATGTCAGGCTCCCTGAAGGAAGGCTGGAGTGACTGTGAAGAATGAATTAACCCTTAATAGGCTCTTCTTGGAGAAGCTGGGACAGGTCTTCTTTCAAAGCTCTTTTCGAAACCTTGTGTCAAGGATTGAGCCATTTTATCATTTAGTGCTCAATCTTTTTATCTTTGAATTTTGTGCCGCTGTACAAGAAAGAAACTTTGGACCCCAAAGCTGCATAATCGCTAATTGCCTCACAGGACCTATTGGAAAGTCTCATTTTTCCTGCCAGCTTGGATTACTCATTTGTGCTGACTCTTCTTTTCCTTCCCTTCCTGAAGTCAGACAGTCTTTTTACGACTGCTAGTAAAAGTACCTAATCCCTCTCTCTGGAATACCTGAACACCTTTTGTGATGGTGTATTTTCTTGCTTTTCCTCAGTGTGGATTTCTTTTGGAAATCATTTGGTTTAAAAATGCAAAATTGCAAGAAGTTTATGCTTCTGATAAGATGCCAAAGATTTTGCTAAGCACATTGGTTCAGCCACAAACTTTAAACGTGAAGGTTTTGCCACAGTGATATAAAATACTGGCTTGAGTCCTGCCCAAAACACTCCATACCAAACTGTTTATGTTCCTATCTCATGTTTGCTTGAATTATGAACTTAAATTCCTACTAAAGCTCGTGCATTCCCTCTTGAGCAGTGGTTCTCAACCTTCCTAATGCCGCGACCCTTTAATACAGTTCCTCATGTTGTGGTGACCCCCAACCCTAACATTTATCCATTTTACAGATGGAGAACACTGATGCAGAGAGTCTTAGGCAACCCCTGTGAAAGGGTCATTTGACCCCCAAAGGGGTCCCAACCCCCAGGTTGAGAACCACTGCTCTTGAGCATTTTAGTAGTAAGTCAGAAAAGGACTCCCGGAAACATTAGGGTAATATCATGCCAATAATGCTGCCTTAGTAATGCAGCCTGGAACGCCATCCTGGCCCTGTGGTCATGATTACTGACATGAAGGATAGGGGAAAGAATACTTGCAGTCCTGAGGAAGTGGATCAATCCATGCCTTCTATACTTTAAATAACAGTTCTGGGTCCTTTCCTTTTTTAGAGGGATTCAAAAAGCTTTAAGAAGTGGCAACCGCTTGACAGAATGCGCATTTAAAAGTAGGAGATGACTTACCAGTGTGAGAACTTGATGAGGTTAGCTTGGTTGTATCTCTTGTTCGCAAATGGAACAGCAGTGGGATGGAAACAGTCGAAGCATCCCTTACAACTGAGATGACATAAAAGAGGAAGTCACTCAACAGAGCAGAGGGTGGTGGGTTTTGTTGTTTTTCGGTGTGTAGCATGAAATGGGTTAGACATGAAACACAGCACTTTCGTTGTGCCATGTTATCATGTGCATTCTGCCCTCTGATACTCCGACTCTTCAGACTGACTTCACGTGAACAGCCTCTGTCAATTTGCAGCCAGTTTGATCCGACTCTGCTGACGATGTTTGTCTTCTCTCTGATCTTGAAATATTTTATCGTTCCCGAAGTGAGGGTGGACTCTGTTGAGTCCTAGTATCCATTCATTCCTTTGTTGTGTCTCTCCTTTTCAGACTCAGTTCCTTTCTTCCTACGAAGCATGCTTTCTCTGTGCTGTAGGATCTAATTTTGGCACTTGCTTTGTGCCGTTTCAGTTTATATTTCCAGTAAATTTTAGCTATACGCCTCCTATAGTAGCAGCTGCTTAAGCGTGCCTACTTTGGGAAAAAATGCAGCTTTCATCTTCAGTACTGGACTGTTTGTGTTAATGCCCCATTTTGGGGATTAAAAGCAGTTCTGCCAGACTGCTTGTTGAAAGGGAGGCAAACAGCAACAGCGGTTACTCCAACACATTGTCCTTTTGAGCAACTCGTGTTTTCAGGCTTTGATTCTCTAGAACAGTCTGACATGCAGCTTTACTGCACAACTTAAGGCTTTGCATTGCTTCTGGCTCCTGCATCAAAAGGCCCACTGCCTTCTAGGCAAGCAAAGGTGTGGTCTTTGACCTTTGGGGCCTTCTCATCGCAAGACCGGCAAAGTGAGCCCACAGTTTCTGTTACGGAACTGCCTTGATGCAGCTGGGTTATGTAGGAATGATTTCTCTGGCGTTTTGAGGTCTGAAAGCAGTTTTTAGTTTTTCAGAGTTGGAAAGGGTGCAATAAGGTCATTGTGCCATGTACGAGCCCTACACTACCTACCTGCCACTTTTTGTGGCCTGCCAGATGCTTGGCAAACTTGCCTGTGTTTCATTTGCCGGCAGAAACAGCCATAGGAAGTTGATGGATCCCCTGATGCACGGAGTTCAGCGTATCACAAATTCTGCTGGCTTGGTGCACATGTTCAGCTGGGGGTGGGGAGTCCCCCTGTTTTTGCAATTCTTTGAAGAACTGCCATTCCTGTTTGACCAGAGCAATATGAACTGCAATGGTCCTGCCATATCCCCTCCACTCTGCCTTCTGTTTCCGAGCCTTCAAGAGTTTGGGATCGCACTGCAAAGGAAGCAGTGGGCTTTAAAATCTCTGCAGCCTTCTCTTTTATCTCTCATTGCCAAAATGGTTTCAAAAAGTGCTTTGAGAAGATGATATGCGTTCACTGCTGAACGATTTTCATTTGAATGACTGTCCTTGAGCTAGTAAAGGAAATTGCAAGAATGCACAGTCTCCATCCAATTAAAAGCTGACAGGAATGTAAGAGAAATCATCATTATGCTGCCTTTTATGCTTATCCTTGTCAGTACAGATTTCACTGAGGTTCACCATGCTGAAAGCATGGGAGAAAAGAGGTATCTTCTACACATGCCAGCGTTTCGATACTATTTAGCAGGCCTTTTGTGGCTGTGTTGGTTTGTGGCAGGTTTGCCTGTGAGCCAGAAGCTATACTGATTGTGTGTTCCCTCTCATGTGTGTGCATTATATCACACTGTTGCCCACTAGACTAGTATGAGTGTGTGACCTCATTTTTACTAATCCACAGGATCTATTTATAATTAGCAACACAATGGAAACAGGATTGAAGATTTAGTAAACTCAGAAACATGGAAGTGTTCCATTGACTAACCCAAAGCAAAATGAATGCTTGCACACTTGGTTGGATTACATGGAATGCAGCCTACACTGTTGTAATCCATAGTCTTTTCAGAACAATTGATTGTGATTTTGATGCATTTTTACCAGATGTTATGCCATACAGTAGGGAACAAACCGCAGCTGACAAAGTGCCTAAGTGCTGTATGACTGGTCCTTGCTTCAAATATGGCCTCTGTTCCAAAGCAGTTGAACCTCATTCCTGTTGTGTAGGACCCTAGGCACTTCCTTGACTTGGGAGTTAATAAAACTCCCTTTTTTTACATTAAAGACCATTTCAGGAATAAAATGGCTTTTAATATTCCTTGAGTAGCTGTTAGTAGATTTTTCCCCCTATTCTGGCTGTGGGGTCCTTTGTCCCCAACAAAGAAAATAACTTTTCTTAATACATTGGTGTACTGGTGTAGTGGTAATAGTAGCAATTTAATTCATGGCCCTGAAGTGGCGATTAATCTTTTTATCACTTCAGGTATTTATTGGTGCTAATGACTTCAAACATATTTGTAGCCTAATTAAGTTAGTTAAGAAAGAAGCTGTAAGAGCTGGTGAGAGAACGGCTAATCAATTTTATAGCAAGATTAGAGCATTAATGATTTCCCCCCCTGAAATTACCAGTGGATGCAAAATTCTTCCCAGGGTTCATGTCCACCCTGCCGTAATGTTTCCATGCTGAACACTGAAATAGAGCAAAGGTGGGATTGTCTTTCCTGTCTGGAATGTTCAGCTGCAGAAAATGTGTACCGGTTGCAAAGTGTTGCCTAGCAGCACACTGTAAGCCGTCCATATTGATACTCAGAATTCACAAAAGGAAGAAGACCTCCTCCTCCTTCAGGAATCCAGCACTGCACCAGCTCATTGAACGCCAACCAGAATGGTTTCGAGTATGTTCTTCACCTACTAGGCTTCAAGCTTGCCTGCAGATTATGCCTTTTGACATGCATGATGTTTGGCCTTCTTCCAAATATATAAGTTGGAAATTCACTGTTGTTTTTTTTTAAAGCCCCAAAGTTCAAAGATAGCCTTATTTGTTTTGCAGGAGAGCAGGTCTCAAAAATAGGTTCCTGAGTTAAGCCCCATTTGCTAGACCTCAGGAACTGTTCCCCAGTTGTCTCTGACCAATTTAACCAATGTGTTTTGCTGCCCTTTCTCTAAGTGTAAAGCTGGTCAGAACTCCCCATTAGTGTCATATTTCTTTGGAGGAAACAGTAATCTGTTTATTTAATGTACAGAATTGCAGGGTGCAAAAGTAAGCCTGCAGTTGATATCCAAATTAACAACAGCATTGGCGGCCTACCCTAAAAATGCAGGATCTCTTACAATTTTGACAAACCCAAACTGCTTTCAAGGTGTTGTTGTGTATATATCCATTTCCCTCTTTTTCCTTTGTCTGAAATAATCCTTTGTCTGAAATAATAAATAGAAGATATTATAGCTTTATTGCATTTGTGGCAAAAGATCAAAACGTTTTCAGGAAATATGGGGAGACTCCCTATTGAAGATTTTCATAACAGCTTTTCATGTTTAGCAAATTTGGGAAGTCATGTTCCTTTCCCCAAAAGAATGATGAGAAAATATGAGACTACTAATTGTCGTCTTCCGGCCTTTCTCCCTTTTTATGAGCCTTTGCTGTTTGTTTGCCAGTTGATAGTGCAATCCTACGTAGGTTCTTTCTGGTTCTATGCCCCTTGAAATTAGTGGGTCTAAGTTCGAATTCCTGCATGAAAGAGAATTATATTCCAGTTGTGAACACTGAGGAGGAAACTAGAGAGATCATTTAATCATTTAAACTATAGCACTAGCTTTGCCTTTTTTGTACTGCAATAGAGAGAATACTGATTTTTAAAAATCTGTTCACAGATGCCGGTTCACCAGAATCTGAAGGAGCTCCTTGCCATCAGAACTGAACTTCAGAAGCGGGTGGAGGAATTGCAGCGAGAAGCAGCTACGCGCTCCATTTCTTCTTCATCAGATAGGGGGTCATCTCCTGTAGCCACACCCGTACACACCTCTGTCTGATGCGTGACTGGAATCAAGGTACGGCTCTGTTACAAATGCATTCTGGCCCGCCGAAGACTTCCGTGCCCACTGAGGGTTGTGGGGTGCTGACACCTGATCCTGCTGACCGTCTGTTATGCTGAGGCCGACAAGTGTTTCCCTGTGTGCAACACTGTAGAGAGGATGGTGGTTGCTAGTTTCCCTGTGTGTCTTTGATGTGTTTAACTGAATTTACAATTGAAAAGTTAACTTCCTCTTAAAGCAACCTGCAACAGAACAGTCTGAAGCTGGGGCTCCATCTGTCAGGCAAAAGGTGCATTTGGCACCCTGCTGCCTCTCCCAGTAAGAAGCCCCCCAGGGATGGTCAAGCCTGCCACGAACCAGAACAGAGCGATAATTTCTGACTGGAACCTGCCTGGTTCCTTGGTACTTAATATAATCATTGGATGGTTGTTGTTGGTTTTTATAATTCACAGCAAATATTATGTTCCGTGAAACAGTTGAAGATAAACTGATGCACTTTGAAATGAGTTTAATTTTTAATACTACAGCCAGTTTTATATTTTGAATAAACACGCCATTTAAAATGAACAGGATTTGCCACTGTGAGATACCTGGTAGCTGTAATATTGTCTTGGAATTCTGAATTGTTGAATGCTATTTTTTTCCACAAGTTTTCCCACTTTCATCCACATAAGTAAGACACTGAATTTAACTCCACATCATTGGTATATCTGTACAAAATAACTTTGGCTGAGCCTGACAGTTAAATGTGTAAATTGCAGGTACAAATGCTGTTTACCATATCATGTCAAAAGCCGTACACACAAAGGATTTCTGTTTATGAATAGAAGGCCAAATAGACCTTCCAGCGATGTCTGAAAAGACTCAAATGTCCCTTTATACACTTTTCAGGTGTTGGGAAGCTAGTAAATTGTAATTATTACAATAGATATGTTTTTAAGGAAATCAGTATAACTGGCTTCTTCAAGACAATAAAGGCTGCTGTGTTTTTCCCACTGCTGTTTGATAAGTTTGGCCGAGTCCTTGAATCCCAGTGATAAAGGTGGGCTACGAGTGAAGCAAATGAATAGATTCATTTTACCTGCCTTTCATATAAAAATATCTAGCCAACTGAAGCCAGAGGTACCACAACTGCGGAGTTTGTGGCACTACAGGGTCAGGCAACCTGCAGGCTTTGAGGCAGACCCAGGCCTGCGCTCCCTGAAGCGGCCTCTGCTCTGAAGGGGGGCAAACCACGGAGGAACTCTTTGTTTTGAGAATCTCGCATTTATACATCACCTGTGGCAGCTGGTAACAAAGTTGGCCAGCACACATTTCTTTGCTTTCTTCTGAAGAGCTGGTAAACTCTAATGAGGAGAACCAGGTTTAATTCCCTACTCCTCCTCATGAGCGGTGGACTCTAATCTGGTGAACCAAGTTTGTTTCTCCACTCTTCCACATGAAGCCTGCTGCATGCTAGTCACAGTTCTCTCAGAACTTCATTTTTTATTTCTTTGACCAGTCTTTTCTTTTCTCCACGACACTTTAGAAATTTAGTTATCTTGAACACTGGAGGGGGTGGAATTCCTTTACATTAAGCCCCACAACGAGAATTCATCAGTTGTTTGACCAGTCTTGATTTAATAACCCAAGCAGCACTGCCACAGCCAAACGTGGTTTTGCTCATTACTCCCTATAGAAGGAGTTTGATTTTTGGGTGGTCATGGACTAAGCCCTTCTTCAACCGCTTTCTGTGGAGGGAGCCCTCTAATACATTTCCAAGAAATTACTTTGTTAGATCGATCTGGGGGGGACTCCCGTAATATTTTTGTAGTCTGGAAATGAAACAGCAGATTTTAAACATTCTGTGCTGCAATGCAAACAGAATCCACGTGTGTAGTTTTAACACGGTGTTGAGGACCATTTTGGAAAGAAACGGGTCAAAAATCTACTTCAGGGTGTGTAGGTGATTCAGCTTGTGGACTACAGCCTGGCTTTTGTAATGTTGTTTTGAGACTGATGCACAGATTTGAGAGGGTCTCAAGTAGTTAGTATGGGTTTTTTGGTAAAAGTATTACTATGCCTACTTAGGCATCCTGTCTCTGGTCATCTCTCCAGGAGCACTGACAAGGCAAAACCATGATGTTAATAAAGTAAGACATCAACCATCATTTCCCTCTCAGACACAACAGCTTTGAATTTCTCACTTTAAAGCATGGTTTGAAAAAGGAAATTCTCAGAAATGGGACAGAGAGAGGTCCAAGTGCTTTATATCATTCCAGGCAGTCTGTTCCCTGCACTGGCAGAGACACATTTAAAAACTTTTTTGTACAGAAAACTGGTTCTTTGGCATTGTGTAAGACAAACACAAACAGTTCTGTTGTACAAGTCAGTCTTCGGTTTATTGTTTTCCAGTTTGTAGTTCAACAATCAAGTTCAGATTTCCCTCCCCCATAATTCTTATATGCACTTTAGCAAAATGTGTCTGCCTTTTGACAGCATAATATACAATTTTCATCTGGGATAAAGCATTTCTGTATTAGCAAAGGTATGTATTGCCTAAATAAAACTTGGTTCTTTTGAACACAGTCTATTCTTTAAATCTGCTCCTCGCATTCTTCTCATTTCTTGCCCAGCTTATCTCTTTCACTTGCGCTTCCTTTTTCCATTAGTAAAGTTACATTCGTCTCTTGGATCAATACCAATTTATGCAATAAGAGCAGATAATCCCAGTGAAGCTAAGAATAGTGACTTGCCTACTAGTCAAAGATATGGCCTTAAACCTTTTGCCAAAGGGAGATGTTAAGAGCAAAAGGTATAAAGCCAGCCAGCTCTCAAGCAACTTAATGTTCTCATAATTTACAAAATACCACAGCCATTTTCCTTTTCTCTTCTGTTTCTCTCCCCTCCCCGCACCCCCGTTGTTGTTGTTATATATAAATTCAGGGCACAAGAAGTGGGGGTCTTATATCTTTGGCCCAGTGGAAGACATGTTATTTGATGTATTCTGGCACATCTGGCCGAGTGTATTTATGTAGCATTTCAGAACGCAGTTAGTTTTAATTATGAATATAAAACAGAGTAGAATAACAGAAATGGATTCCTTCTGGAGGTGTAGCACTATAGAGCTGGCACTGCTACAGAGACATTGGCCAGAAAAAGCCAAGTATATGGTTGGTTGCAGACAATGGCAGAAAGATTGGGAGCGGGGGTAACACATGCCTTGCATGTAGAAGGTCCTAGGTTTAATCGCTACCTTCTCTAGGGTCTTAAAGAGCAGACACAAAAAGACCTCTAGGTGAGGTCTCTGAGAGCTACTAAGCCCTTAATAAAGATAGCTGATGGTTCATTTGGGGCCTGGTTTGTGTGTGCATGCGGTAGGATAGACTGCACCGTGCCTTTTGGCATGTACTCCTTTCTATAACTCGTCCCTACAAACAGAACATGAGCATAGAAAGCTAGGAGTGGGTTGATCAGCAGTGCAAGTTCTCTATTTGCCTGGAATTTTTAAAGCAAAGAGTCATTCAAAGCTAAAGTCTGCCCTGTAGGCCAAAGCACTACAGCCCATTTTTACCACTTCAGTTATTACTAACGTAGCCTTTAGAACCCTGTCTGGGCTGCTCTGAGAAGGAACGGGAATGCCGGGCATGGCCTGCCAGCAACTCCAGGGCCTCCTTGTCTTTGACCTCCAGTTTAGATGTAGTGGGGTGGGGAGACGGGGTATGTATTGCTTCTCAAGGGCCCAGGCTTATCTCAGCACCCTTCAGTGCCTACTCCAGTGAGTACAACCAGAGTTTCTCCATAGATATCTGAGTGGGGAATGCTGTGACAGCCAGTCAGCTTGGGGCGGGATCCTTTGGGGATAGGATTGGCTGTTTTTTTTAAAAACATATATTAGTCAATTGGTTCCCATCAGTAATCATCATAATTGCCCTGTTGGCTGGATACTGAATTATGCCACAGCAAGTGCTGTGCATTTTCTATACTCTGGCTTTTTTATATTCTACCTAAATTTTACATTAAGGCATAACCATTTACCAAATTCATATAAAAAGCCTTTGGGGAAGGAAGCAGCTTAAAGGTTAATGTATTGCCACATTATGAAAATCTGGTGTTTTTTTCCCTTAGTGGAATTGTTTACTTTTTTAAAAAAAATGCATTACATATACATATTTCAAATGTCTAAGTGGTTAGTGGGTTATATTTAACACTCAGATGCACTGTATTTTTAGCTTCAGATCAGCGGCTGGACAGTGCAGTAATAGAAATACAACAAAATCGACAACTTACATCTACAGAAACATGTTCCGTTATTGGCAATAAGGAATTATCTTCATTTATCCAAGAAAAGGACACCTAGTGAAAGTACTAGTGTCACAGTAACACATTTCCTCACTATTTATCTAAAGATGCACTATTTTTATGCTACTGATTTTTTAAAATTTACTTGACTAAAATTATTTTTTAAAAAAATGCTAGTTGGAAATGTATCATGTAAAAATTCAGCTGTGTGGTCTTGTTAGTATTGGGCTCATTTGTGCTCTGCAAACTTTGCAAACCACAACCTTCCTTTATAAAATCTACTCTACAGAATCGAAAGGCAACAGCCAACGTGAAGCCACCAAAAATCACTCACATGGTGGTACGGCTCTGCTCTACTCTTATGGAGACTCTTGGTGTTACGACATACTGCCATGCACAAGTGATTTACATCAGCCTCCATTCTGGTTACTGTACTGTGTGAAACGCCCTTCAAAAAGCAATGGAACTGCATTCCTTCTTTGATGTCCCCTGTTTTAGTCCCATGGAAGCCAACAGTAAAATGAGACCTCTGGGGAAAGAAGCTTATCACGGCATTTTTAGGAAAGCTAAATACATTCAAAAGATGTGTATTTCTTTCTTGCTTTAAAGCTACTGTAAGGCTTTTGAAACACACACAATGAAACAAAAACAGAGCAGAAGGAATTTGCAAAGCTGTTAAACATCTAGGCTACAATTTTAAGCACCCTTACACAGAAGCGAATTCCACCAATATTAGTGGGATTTACTCCTAAGTAAACATATATAAGATTGGAGTGCCAACATTTCCTCTTCTGGTTACACCCCTAAGTCCTGATCCAGCTTTAACGATGGGTCACCCACTAGAGGTAACAACTGGTGGGATGTCCCTTTATATTAACCTGATTTAGTGGGCTCCAGATATGCAGCTGCATCCACATCAGCCTGTGTGTGAATGAGTGAATCTTCCTAGCTGAGAGCAGGGTGCTAATGTTTCTAGATTCTTGTACCTATAAGAAAGGACCCCGATACAAACTGGGGGTTTGGAAAGGTATTTTAGTATTCAGATGACAAGATAAGCATGGATTAAGTGACCGTCATATGCTGCATGACAGGCTACTTGGAGAAGAGCTCAGATGACTAAGTGTCCAACTTCTATCCTTTCAATTTAAAGGTTGTCTACAAAGAAACAGGACAGGTGTGATCTGTACAAGTTCTTTCTTACCACCACCAGTATATTAGGGAAATGTGCATAATTTCTTTTTATAAAAAGCTCACCCTTCCTTGCTGACTCACTGACGACACAGACGATTCACTCATTGTTCTAAGATAATAAAAATGTATTCTTGCTACAACAGTGGAAAAGAGAGACTCCTGCGAACCTCATGTAAAAATATTCAAGTGGGGCCAGATTCCTGTCTTGGTTGCTCCACAGTTCAATGATCAGAGTGCACGCTTTGCAAGGAGAAGGCTCCAGATTCACCCATGGTTTCACTTTGTAAAGGTCTCAGGTAGTGTGGCTCAGTGCTGGGATGCTTCTAATAATAAACTGAAAGAAAGACTAGGATTTCATCAGGGAGATGAGGAAGGATTGGCAGACTCACTTCTCTTTCTCAAAGCTCTTACTAAATCTTAGCTACATTATTATGCTCAGGTTGGGCACACTGTATGCCCTCTTGCAACATCTGCATCTTTTAAAGAGAATCAAATGGCCATCAGCTTAGCTAGGTTGCATGTAGACAGATTATCCTGTGATAAAACCAGGCCTGGACTGGCACTGCTTAATTCTTCCCTTTGCTTTATTATACAGTTTTACCACTGTTAGATTGGACTAGACCTAGAAGTGGAAGATTATTAGGATATGCAGTAAACTACAGACCAGGAATTCTATGAATATTAGTGTGCTTTGAAATCCTATTTGCCTTGTCAAAATAAAAACTACTGAACTTTTGATCTGTAATACATGTTACAGCATTACATTTTGTGGCTTAATGTCCCTCGCCTAAATTGTCCTCACCCAGAAACAGGTCACTGGATTCCTGAAATCCACATTGTACTTAATCAAATTTAATGGTAAAACAAGGAAAAGAATGCAAGGTAACAGTTGTACCCAACATCCTCTGCCACACTGCAAAGGATCCTAGGAATGGATCCCTGCAAACCACATAAAACAGCTTCAGATGGAATCTGGCTGCAACAGTTCTTGCCCACCCGGCAATTCAAACATGCAAGCCTTGAAGCTGGAGAAACTGGAAACATAATCTGGCACCCAAGAATTTGCACTTAGGAGAGTGTGTAGAACAGGACACCATTTCTTTGCCCTCAGGTTATGTACAAGCTGGAGTTTAATCTCTGAAACATCCTTGGTCTGCTAAAGGAAGCACTGCACACACAACAATTACTTGCACAGGGTTCTGGTATCAAAAGGATGAGGATTACTGCTACAGCTATACTGAAGCCCAGTCAGAGGGGGATGCTGTTTACTTGCTGTCTTCTGCCAACAGGCCGGGCTTTCAAATGAAGACCAACCCCCACAGGCACTTAAATATCTTGAGGTGTAACTACCCAGAAGGCAAAGCTCTGCCCTCCAACATCCACAGACTTCCGCTTGAGTCAGCAGAAGCCATGTACTCATAGCCGTCAGCCAATGTAGCTGAAAGACATTTCTACAAAGGTTTTTTTTAATGGTTTGCTTTGGATTGTTAATTTACAGGCACTTCAATTGTTCTCACACCTGTAGTCACTATCCCCAGCTGCTTTTTTCTTCATTAATGAAAATCCCTACATCTAATATGAAACATCACTTTGAAGCACCCTTGTAGTTTGTATTCAACCTGACAAAACTCCTACATGATCAAGTCGATGTAAACCTACAACTCTTCACGAAAAACAGAAATGGTGAAAAAAGGAACAAACGTATCAACCTGCCTACAGTCTACCACAATAAGAAGCCTGTCCTAGTCAGAACACACATTAAATAGCTTTGGATCCAAATCAAATATTTGTAAAAAGCTAAATTACAAGCATGTGAGAAGCGTGTACGTGGTTGCCGTTGACCAATCCTTTCCAGCCCAAGTCTGACCGTTTAGACCTTTGCGTTCTCTTGCGGCGGAGGTGGCTCTGCTGACTGTGGCTCTAGGACAGAATATTTGACTAGGTAAAAGGAGAAGGTAAGTCATGAGTCCACACCAGTGTAAGTACTAAAAATGCAACCATTGCCCAAGGTGGTGGGATCCCATTTTTGCATGCCTCAGTTTCCTATGGTATGAAACAGAGGAAAGAAACCCCCTTCACAGTTCATACCTGAACTGGATTAGTGACAGCTCATTCATACAGTCAGTGGTCCCCCATTCAGTGGCCTTTGCCTGGAGTCACGTGGAGGAGTGGGAGGGGCAGCAGCTGTGTTAGTAGAAATCCCAGGGGCTGAGAGGGAGGTGCCAGCTCATATGAGGATTGTCTCCCAGCATGCCAGATGCCCTGTGCATTCCCAAATGCCTTTAGCTGCATGAGTCAGTCAGCTTTTGTCTGAAACAGTTCGGACTTTCCCGCGTGAATGTTCTTGGGATAGGGCTTTCACCCACATTTAGGCCTGGACTAGGGTTTGGAATGTTGTCTGGACAAGTAGAATGCAACTGATTTTTCTGAATGTTAGATGTGCAATCTACAGCAGAGGTGTCCAACTCTGGCACTTCAGATGTTCATGAATTACAATTCCCATCAGCCCCATCAATTGGCCATGCCAGCAGGGGCTGATGGGTATTGTAGTCCATGAACATCTGAAGCGCCAGAGTTGGACACCCCTGGTCTACAGGCTGAAGCTGTGTGTGAACCACCCTTCATGTTACTATCATGTGGTTGCAGAGAGACTACCCCAGGGCAGAGGCGTTCCTCCCATTGGGCAAAGTGGGCAGTTGCCCTGGGCGCAGCCCTGTGGGGGGCGCAGGTTTGTTTGTGGGATTTTTGTATTTTCAGTGTTTTTCCATTTTTGGCCTGCAGAGGGCGCAGTTTTTAGGCTAGCACTGCGCTGGAACTCCGCTGCTCGCGAAAGCCGCGATGCTCTTCTCCACCGCTGTGCCTCTGCTGCTCCATCAGTCGAGCCGCTGGGCCTCTTCTCCTCGCCTTCTGCGAAGCAGGGCTGGCCGCTCCCAGCGCCGTCTGCCGAAGCCGCTGGCATCTTTCCGCCCTGCAAGGGCGGCAGCGGGAGCATCGCTTTCCTGCTGGCCGCCCGCCGGCACTCTCTTTCCCGCTTTGTAGAGGCAGGGCGGAGCATCAGCTTCGGCGGCCCGGCCGGCACCTCTTTCTCCGCTTCTGCAAGGAAAGCAGGGCTGGAGACTGCTTCTCGCTGCCGCTCCGCCGAAAGCTGGCACTTTCTCCCGCTTCCTGCAAGTGAGCAGGGCGGAGAATGCTTCTGCTGCAGCCGTCAGCTGGTATCGCTTCTCCGCCTGCAAGGAGCAGGTGTGGGCGGAGCATCAAGCTTCCTGGTATACGCCCGCCACACCTTCTTCTCCCGCCTGCAAGGAGCAGGGCGGAGCATCAGCTCGGCGGCGCCGTCTGCCGGCATTCTCCCGCTCTGCAAGTACAGCGGAGCATCGCTTCCCCGGCGGCCGCCCGCCCGGCACCTCTCCGCTTCTGCAAGGAGTGTGGCGGGAGATCGTTTCCGCTGCCGCCCGCCGGTTTTCCCCGGCACCTCTTCTCCCCGCCTTCTGCAAGGAGCAGCTGGCGATCGCTTCAGCGTCGTCCGCCGGACTCTTCTCCTCAGCCCCTGCATGAGCAGGGCTGGAGTATCGCTTTCTCTCGGGCGGCCGGGCCACAGTCATTGGCATCGCTTCCCGCCGCCTTCCCCTGCAAGCGAGCAGGGCGGAGCATGTCGGGGCGTCGTCCGCCGAAATGGCCGGCATTCTTCCCACCCGCCCCTGTAAGGGAGCAGGCGGCGATCAGCCTCGCAGGCCGGGTAAAGGCGCCCGAGCCGGGTGCCTATTCCACGCCTGCCCTGCAGGCGGGTGTGTGAGCGGGCGGAGGGGGCGAGCGCAGCAAGTGGGCGGGAGCCGAGGGCGGCTAGCTGCAGTGGGGTGGGTGAGCAAATGGCCTTTTGAGGGGAAAAAGGTTCCCCACCCCTGGGCTAGGCACCGAAATTTCAGGGATGTTTGCTGGGAGACTCTCCTGACATGGGTATGACCCGGGTTTGGTGAGGTTTTGGTTCAGGGAATTGAGCCTGAGACCAAGTTATGGACTTTCAAAGGGGAATACCCCATCCCCCCCATTGTTTCCAGCAATGGAAGCTGCTAATAGGAGATGAGGCTACACCTTTGAGGGTCTCATAACTTTGGACCCCTGAGGGTCTAAACTTCATAAACCTGGGAGGTATCATCAGGAGAATTATTTCACTGATACCACCCAGGTTTTGTGAAGTTTGGTCCAGGGGGGTCCCAAAGCTATGGACTCCCCAAAGGGGTGCTCCCACCTTCATCCATTGTTTCCAATGGGAGGTAATGGGGAGATGGGGCTATTGAATCTTTGAGGGTCCATAACTTTAGACCCCCTGGACTGTCAAACTTCACTAAAGCTGGAGGTAGTATCGATAGAAGAGACTCCTAAAGATACCCTGAGAAAGTTTGGTGTGCTGCTAAGCTGTAACAATTGCACACCCTGACAGCAGAGCACTCCTCCCAAATTTCCACGGATTTTCCTTTTAAATCCCCGCCTTTGATACATGGATTTAAAGGGAGAATCCCAGAAGGTCCCCTGGTTTAAAACAGTACAAAGTGATGCTGTTGTTTCAGGGTGGGGGAGAATCAGCCCCAAAATAGCATCACTTCCAATTGTTGTTTAAAGCCTAGGAACCCCAGATTCTCCTTTTAAGGTAGATTTAAAAGGAGAATCTGGGCTCCTAACTTAAACACCATTGAAAATGATGCTGTTTGGGGGTGGATTCCAAGCATCACTTGTTTAAACTAGAGATCCCAGGTCTCCCCTTTGAAACATTGAAAATGATGCTGTTACCCCCAATTGGGGGTAGTGAATACAACAACAGACGATGTGTTCACCGATTATTTCTGCTGTGTGGCATGGCTTATTGCTGTGCTCAGATTTGTGAGTTGGGGCATGTTCTATAATGTGATGGTGACTTTGAAACAACCTGGTGTAAAAAATCATTGCTTGGTCACAGTGGGGGAGGGTAGCTGCCCATGGGGGGTGCCAAACTCCAGTTTGCCTAGATACGCCACTGGATGTAGCTACAAGGGGGGGTGCGCGTTGCATTGGGCACGCGCCTGGGGGGGGCATCAAACTCAGGTTTTGCCCAGGGCTCCAGTTTGCCTAGTTACGCCACTGCCCCAGGGTGAAAGAGTTAACCCCTTTAGAGACAAAAGACTGAAAATGTCTCACCTTGCGGCTCTTCAGTCACCACTGCTTCCATGTTTTCTCCTTTTACGTACTCTGCATTCAGACCCTCTGGCAAAGAAAGGGAAGCAATGAAACCCAAAGATCAATACTTTCAAAGGTGTTTGGCATCCAGCATCCAAAGGGCCACATAACAAGCATAGTTTAGATACTCTGACAGCAACAGCGAAGCCTGAAACACAATACATCTTGTAGAAGCCTTCCTGGAGTAGACCAATAGATTTTGTGATTTCACATTGCAATGATTGTTGAAATGGCCAGAACCAACTGAATTCATTGCTCACAGCAACCATGGAATTATTTAACTGATTATCACCAGATTGTCACACACCTAGACTCAGTGGCGTACGGGGCCTATCAGGTTGGGAGGGGGGTGGGGCTCAATGGTGTGCGCACGGGGACATGGGATACCCCATTAGTGGTACGCCACTGCCTAGACTAGATGCTTGCTGCCTTTGCTGGAAAGGAAGTAAGAGTTCTTTGCCACAGTACCACAGGAGCGTTTCCTCCAAATATACATATTTACTAACACTGATATACTATAAATATGGGTGGAACACTGAAACGTCCTTAAATGCCAATCCAGATAATGCAGCTTTCAACAACAGCAGCAGCAGCAGAAGAGTTTGGATTTCTAGCCTGCTTTTTTCAACCATAAGGAGTCTCAAGACAGCTTACAAACTCCTTCCCTTCCTCTTCCCACAAGAGACACCTTGTAAGGTACATGGGCTGAGAGAATTCTGAGAGACTAGCCCAAGGTCACCCAGCAGGCTTCATGAGAAGGAGAGAGGAATCAAACTACCTGCTCTTAACCACTACACCAAGCTTACCAATGGTGGGATATACCATGATGACCAGTGGTGGGAATTTAACAACCGGTTCTGGGATTCAAATAATTTAAAAACTGGTTGTTTACAAGCACCATTTTAACAACTGGTTCTGCCGAAGTGGTGCAAACTGGCTGAATCCCACCACTGATACTGGCTCTCAAATGCAATAGATTACAACACTGAAGAAGTAACTCACTGTGGTCTCTTTTAGGGTAGGTAGCTCGCCCCACTTTCCTCCTGTGAACTGTATGGACTGTCTACAGTCACTCTGATTTTTGCGACTGAGCAGGAATTTGAACCCGCGTTTCCCCACACAAGCCTAATTCTCCATCAACTGCACCACACACTCATTTTAATCTAATAGACCCTACATGGAAAGAGACATTAAACAGAAATTGAAGGTGGTTACATGAGAGCCCACAACAGCAAAAGAGATGAGAAAATGGCAAAGTTTTTTCCACAAACATCTACTTCAGAGGCAACTTTAAATATCAACTGGCAAAAAAGGTAAAAAAAAATCAATGGCAAAACACCATCACTGTTCTAAATAAACAGCGCTCATATTGAGCAAGAAAACAAGGGAAAACCCAGAAACGTATAATATGCAACACACAACTATCCTAATATTTCATATATTTCCACACCACTTTTCTCCACTGCTCAAGATCCAGAGGATGTTACCTGTGATCCTTTTAAATCAGATTTCTAAAAGGCAGAATAGTCCAATGACCCTTTGGCGGTGAGCTCAAATTCATTTAGGTGCTTGAAAGTCTGATGGTTCTGGACCAACTCCCCAGGTGGGCTCTCAACACAAGTCCACAACACTTCAAGCAGGAGCCAAAGGGACACTCTGACTATATAATACACACACAAAAGCTTGAGCTTTTATCTGGAGAGGTTTAAATAAAAATGTAGATTATTCTGGTTTCATAGAATAGAATTTAAAGCTACCCAGAAGGCATAGTCTGCAGCTCATGTCCATTTCAAGGGTATTATGGGGAACACTGCAATTTTACCTAATCCACTAATATGGTCACTTACAGTCAAGATCTAGGTATGTTTACCTGGATGTGCAGTTAATGGGGTTTATTTCAAGTATGCATGCATAGAATTGCAACCTGAGGCTGGGTGAGTAGGATAGTCTCTCTTTGTCTCATTATGATGTCCATTATTATAATTATGCTCACTAATGATCTCCTAATATTAGGGATGTCCAATAAACACTTCGGAGAAAAACGATTAAACACTTTCGATGTTTGATTCTTTTTTCCATGGATTAGAAGGGGTGGTTTCCTCAATGCTCTCTACTACTGAAGTGGCAAAGACCTTCGCCCCTGCAAGTAATCATCTCCTGTGGTTTCTCTCTTTCTACATGAAAAGAAACTTTACTTACACATTGCAATCCTAAACAATTACACTCTACTATTGAGGTCAGTGGACTTAAAAGGGTATAAACTCTGTTTAGGACTTATCTGTTAAATCCAGGAAGGTGCTTGGAGGCACCAAAAGATATTAGAACTCCCAATGGGCCAGTGAAAAGAAAAGGGCCACATTTTGTATTTGGATGACTTGTGCTTGTTTATCAGGTTATATACAATGAAGTTTACATTTTTGAAAAGATCCGAAACAGTATGTAAAGGGATTTTTATTGCATTCAGGACTTTTGAACTTAACCCTAAAGTTTTAACATCTACATTACATAATAGACTGGACATTTTTCAGACCAGCTGAGCACTTGTGCCAGTCTTTGAACATATGCATTATGTAAGAGGCCCATCATTTCAACTCCAATTGAGTCTAGCTGAAATTTATTGAGAGCTCACCTGGGGATTTCAGACCAGAATTATCAAGCTGTTCAGCATCACATCTACATGGATTTGGGCCCAAAATAGGGAAACCTGCTTGACACTTGTGCAATTTAGAAATCATCTGGAAAAGCAAAAAAAAAAAAAAAAGGCAAACAAACCCAAACACTCCTCTTTAAGAAGGGATTCCAGATGTCATTTCAATGTAAGCAGCAGGAATCACAGTTAGCTGCTAGTGAGAAACAGGATGCTGGACTAGATGGACCCGTGGTGCAAACTAGCACAGCTGGTCTTATTTTGGTATCTGCCTGCAGTTTACCTTTCCAAATTACTGGCTAGAATCTCTCACAGATTTCTTCACAATGGTAGTAAATTGTTAGTTGCTAGTTTTTTTCCATTTTGTACTCTGAATGCTCTCTTAGGCGCTTTCTGCACAGCAAATGCATAGTGGGGTTGCAGTCAGGATAAAGTAACTTGCCTTCCTGTTTTTGCGTTTGCATGCATCCGTGCAGGAAGCAATTGGAGTCCACGGATACAACGTGGGTTGCTGTTGCGCCTTCGCACGGAATTGAATCTGTTTTTTTTTTTATTTACCTCCCACCGATGCGTAGCTACACAGGCATGCACAAATGAACCCCCACAGCCATGCTGACGTCTCCCGGTCTCACGATACGATCACTTGCACCTGCGTTGCTACGCAGATGTAAGCCGTGAAATTTTGAAAAAGGAAAGCACAGCCAAATAAAGCACCTCCTGGCCGGCCATTCTCTTGCAAGTGGCTGCAGCCCAGGATTTTTCCAAAGGTTCGCGAATAGCGCGATTCTCAAAAAAAACAACGCAGTTTGGGGAAAACAACACGAGGCAGACTTGCTTTAGGGGAGGGTTTTGTGCAAAGTGCCCCCCCCCCGAAAACAGATTTTCCCCATTCTAAACCAGTTTTTAATGGCCCTTAGAAGGTCTGTGGGCACATTTGGGATTTTGAGAATGGGTAGTGTGGACCACCACAAAAATGGGGTACTAGGGCTAATCCCAAAATGATGAGAACTCAAAGTAAGCTCCAACAGCCCCTGCAATTTCGCTGACGATGCTAGGGCCTAGTCAGTGGGGGGGGGGGAGGGGCCGTAACAGGTGGCCATTAATTGCCTCACAATAGACTTGTCTGCTTAAAACAGCCCTGCCTGTGCCATCCTCTTGGAAGAACTGCCCTGAGGCTGTGCCATCGGGAGGATCTGATTGTTTGACGTTGCCTACTCATGCGCTCAATCGCTCCTTACATGAGGTCTTACAGTCACAAAAAGGCAGCTCAAAGTACCTTATGAGTCAGCCGTAAGCCACAGCAGAGTGCCCCCCCCTTCTCTCTGAGCTCCAGCCCCATAGCTCCTGCACAACACAGCCTCCTCTGGGCAGCCATGTGTTTTGCAAGGATAACGCCAAACACAGTTTTATGTGCTTCAATAAAAAGTCACTTCGGTGGCGGCTGATGCCTCGCCAGCCTCCGCTGTGCACTGCAATACATCTAAGGCTTGACATTATCCCAGCATGCCGTGTCTGATTGCTTAAATTAATCCTCCTTTATAATTAACTTTAATTTCCTGCCGTCTTCCTAGGATTTTGCTTCTCTTGGTGTTGAATTTATCAGAGCTTTTTCTAGAGGTTTTTTTTTTAAAAAAATGTTTATTCTCCACAATTTCACTTCTGGGGCAGGAAAACAACATGGAGGCTTTGGCAGTGTTCTGTTTTATTACATTCCTCTTGATTTTTTTTTCCTGCTGGCTTAATTTACTCACATTCACACCTGTTTGTTTTAGACTCTCCTGTGAAAATAGCAATTTGGCGGGCGGAGCAGAGTGCCTTTCCTCAGAGGGGGTGAGGGGGGCGGGGATGCCCAAAGGATTTGACTGATTTTAAGATTCGCTCTTTTTACTATTAATAAAAATCCATGAAAACTGCACACTGCTATACTCCACAGAGAGCCACGTGCATCCTTCAGTCCTACATGATAGCCAGCCAGATGTTTCATGACTCCTCTCCCTAGTTTTTGCAGGGGACAGAAAGGGGTATTTTCTTGAGCAGCTTCTGGCCCTCACGGGTGGCTAGCAGGTCACATTCAAATTTGGTGGTTCAGAAGTTGTGCAAGCCAAATTGAAAATCATTTTCCCCCAAGCAACTGTTAGAATTTCTTAGCCTGTGATAGAAAGCCGAAGAGGCGCAATTTGAAATTGAGTGGACGTTTGAATTACAATGTAAAAAATTCAATGCTGCTTTAAGCAGCCCATGTCACAATGACCCCTGTATTATCCCTGCATGCTACGTCATGTCCTTTTATAGAACTGCAACCGAGTGCTGATCACAAACAGCCTCTTAATAAGGAACCACAGGTAAAGAAACTTCCATGTGCCTGTAGTCATTACCAGTTCTGACAGCCATTATCTGGAATGCTCCTTTCCAGCCCCGTGGAAAGCAGATGCTGTTACTTAACATTGCAGCAGCCCCTGCTTTCTCTTACTAGAGAGATCTTAAGATGTCAATCCTTTCCACATTCCAGCTGTTACTTGTCTCTGTTCATCCCAATCCCAATTGCAGACAAACCATGTGCCAGACCTCTCACCCTGTCTCCCACTGCTCTTCCGCTCCTACCTCTTCTCTTCCGTACAGCTGAAATAAATTGAGCAACATAACTTAAATTACAGTACAGCCTCGTCCTGGCACTCTTAGCACACAAGTTCTGGCAGACGAGGCTGCTGGAGAACCATCGTCGCAGAGAATGCCCTCGCTTCGTGTTCCAAGCCTGGGATAACATCCTCCGTCAGATCCCATGAAGTTGCTGGGTGACCTTGTGTTAGATACATTCTTTCAGCCGAACCTATCTCACACAGTTGCTGTGAGGATACAATGAGGGCAAACCTTGTATGCCTCCTCAGAGGAAGGGTGGGAATAGAAATATACACAACATAAATAAACGCCTTCTGTGAGCAAGACGACAGGATGGAAGGAAGGGCTGTTTCACTTGCAGATACTCGCCTGCTAGTGTTAAGCTTGTGCATCCCAGATACTTACGTTGTATGCTGAAACAGAACTTCTTTTGCTGGTATGAGATGTAGCTGCTCACGGCACCAATCAAAGCCATAGCAAGGCCGCTGACTATACCAGCAATCGTCCCTGTCTCTATTAGGGCACCTGCAACAGTAAGCAAAGAAGCATATTATTGCTGAACTTCATCATGGAAGAAGAAGGTTTAATACGGGGTCATTCTTTCTTTCCTCTTGTTAACATGCTGCTATGACTAAATCCAGTCTGCTTTAGAATTATCTGAGCTATGGCCTCAGTTCCTCCTTACACTGTATAGAAAATAGGATAGAAGGGATTTCTTGCAAAAGATAAAGATGCTTCATGGTCCACAGATCACCTAGTTAGGAGGACAAGACTTCTTCCGGAGTCATGGTGCATACAGTTGTTTGGGCTACTACTCCAGAAACAGCACAAGAGGAAAGCAAGCTCAGTGCAGCTTGGCTACTGGCAACGGAAAGGCTAAGTGTGAAATTCAAGTAACATATATCTTGCTTACCTTCATTATAATTGCTGTCACTGCTGCCACCACCACTGCCCCCTAAAAATAATGGTAACACTTAGCATTTATATTGCACTTCATCACATGTTAAAAGCATTGCACATGTATTTTAACACAACCATCTTGTATGGTAGGCCAGAATCATTATTCTCATGTTACAGAGTGGGGGAAGGGAGGGTGTGGAGTCTGGAGGGCTTATGTCTTGCAATTTGGGGGGGGGCGGAGAAAAGGTGGGCTAAAACACAATTCAGAACAAGGATGTGGGGTTATGACAGTTTAACCAGTCACTGATTTACTGTAGAGAAATTTCCACAACCTTGGTTTACAAAGCTCCCTATTCATATACGACTGCTTGTATGCTGAGAAACCACTGAAGTATGAGAAAAGGCACAGATTCTGGGGGCTGAGCATAGGATTCAACTTTCTGAGAAGTGCAGTTGTTATTCTTTTTTAAAGTTTCTAGCCCTCAGAGCTGCAATGATATTCTTGACCATGTGTTGACAATACCTGAACTTTCAAATGCCAGGGAAGTTGCTGAGTAAGAGTTCCAGGGGTTGTATATGGGGCATGGTGTCTTTGCCCTGCTCACACCTGGCAAGCCACGGTACATTACACACACATTAACAGCCTTGTAAGAAACTATATAATTTGCATAGAATTCAGCTTTTCTTGCACACTGCTTATACCTACGGTACTACTGTACTATACTCTAACCCCAAACTCTCCAGTCTGATTGGCAACTTCTTCAAGACTGGACACTGTAGCTCTGAGTTCCAATCAAGCAACGTATGGAAGCATTCTGAGTCTTTCCACTGATGTGCTAATCTCCACACTAAAATATCTGTACTATTGGTGGCTAACACAGCCCTCTTGGGGCAATTTCTAACACGTTTGTCTTCCATGAGAGGGTTTGGAATGATTTCCAAAGAAACACAAACATGAAAAAACCATTCACACTGCACAGGTCTGTGAGCAGAATGCTAAATTCCTGCCAGGCCCCTGGTTCAAAGTCCTTTCCTGTAAAATGCGGAGAATTTGACGCTGAGCTCCTGTTTGCCTTGAATTTGTCTTCAGGAAATGATTCCGTCAGAAGTTGATTTATGCTTTGGAGGGAAATGCAAGGACAAATTGGGGGACAGGATGCTGCCCTGTGCTTTCCTCACCCCTGGGCCCAAATCCAAGAATTATAGGGAACTAGAGCTCCCAGGACAATTTTACTGGTCCCCTTTTATGTTGGGGAAAGAAGTTCCACATAGGGCAGGTGTTTGTAAAGGCACTCCTCCACATCCAACCAGACACAATGCTAGTCCTCGTATTAATTAACCAGCTGCTGCCTCACTAGCACTGCACTGAGCAATAAATGAGATTGATTATAAATTTAGCGCTCTGCGCAGTCAAGGAGTGGGTGGGGTTTGCAGAGAGTGGAGGCTTTGTCTGCACATTTCTGCACTCCGCAGCATGAGCAGCAGTTTCTCTTCCCCCTTGGAAAAAAATGCTGGGGTGGTGTTAAAGAAAGGCTCTTTTGTGGCAGGCTGGGTGTCGGCGATAGGAGATCGTCTGATGTATCAAAAGCAAAGAAAGACACCAGCTGAAGTTCACGCTGACCCTTAAGGAACAACAGATATTCACTCCTGGGGCTGTATCTTTGCTTACACCAATCATTCCCCTGCTGTGTGTAGCAAGAGCACTACTAGCAAAGCAGTGAGATAATTACTTGAAAGGTGCTAAAGTAATGACCAGAGATGAGGTTGCCTGCTGCATCTCTGAATGATTTACTGTTCTGGCAAACCTCATTCCATTAAGCAGAACAAAGGGAAGCCTGTTCTCTCTCTCCAGTAGGTGTGATTGGAACATTCACTCATTCTCGATAGTGAGATTCAGCAAAACGAGCCAGGTAGCTGCATCCTCTTATCTACGCATGAGTCACTGCAAGGAATAGAGGCTCATACAGTAACACAGAGGATGAGGGATGTGTTTTCTCTCCCGAGCCCTTCTCTGCTGTGGCTTTCAGCTGGGGAAAGATAGCCCTTCTTCTCTTCTGTTGCGCAAAGGCCAATTTGGGATGCTTCTTCCTCCAGGCAGTTTTGAAAGATGCTGCTTTTTCGTCTCTTGGGGCCATTTCAGTCATGATGCACAGGCAAAGCAATAGATAAAAACTCTGGGGAACGGGCAGTTGGGGACGGCATATGCAATAGTCATGTATCAAATCTAAGCTTACTTTACCCATTTAAAATACATAAAAATCCACCAGGATACCATCATCTTGATATGTCATAGCAACCTGTGACCCTCATCTGCAGATACCTAAATAAAGTGATTGGGCCCCAGTGAAGCTAAACAGATTTTCTGGCAAACTTTGGAGAATCCCCCAGGTTTGCAGAATAACCTGAAATCGTTAAAATAAGACACTGGGGGTTCAAATCCCTCACCCAAAATAAAAAATGCATTGCAAAATTAAAAATGCAGATCACACAACTACTGACTTCCTTCTTGGAAGGGGTGATGGTGGCAAGGATCTACTGCAGGCAGTAGTGTAGCCCCTGTGGGGGTGTGGCAAGGGCATGACGTGGTGTGGTGTGGGCATTCCGGGGTGTGGCGTGGCAGGCTTGGGCGTGGCGCACGCGTGCCCTGGGCACAGTTTCCCCTCGCTCCGCCCCTGACGGCAGGTCTAGCAACAACTGCAGCAAGCCATGCCAGACTCTCAGGTGCATATTGGAGGAAGAGGAAGTCAAGGCAGGAGAGGCAGCAGAGGGTGCAAGATGCACTGGGTGTGGCAGCAGCAGCTGCTGCTGCAATGTAGGGGGAAAGAGGAAGCTGCACAAGACCTGGCAGCAGAGGCTATGAGCTGCACTGGGCCTGACTGTGGTGTGGGCAGGGTGGAAGCTACAGGAAGCCCAGCAGCAAAGGCTGTAAGCTGCGTTGGGGCCCAGTAGCAGGAGCAGCAGGCCAGTGGAGGGGAAGCCACCTTGGGTCCAGCAGCAGACTGTACCAAGTGCCAGCAGCAACTACAACAATAGGAGGAAGAAGAAGCAGAACTGGGGCTTGTAACAAAAGTTACGAGTCAAACTAGATCCGGGCACAGCACTGATGGTGTGGAAGGTGCAGTGAGCATGGCAGCCAGAGACTTTGAGCCACAACAGGCCCGGCAGCAGCAGTGAGGATGGAGGAAGCCACAGCTGTGAAGGCCATGTGCTATGCTGAGCTTGCTGCTGCTGACATTAGGGGGTGGCCAGGAGGTAAAGAAGGAAGGCTGGGTAGGTTAGAAAGCCTCAGTGGACCCATGAGTGGCAACGGAGGGTGGGGACCGGGTGCTGCAGCAACCAGTAATGGGTTTGGGGTGTTCGGGGGGGTAGAGAGGTGAAGGATCCCCAGCAAGTATCACAAGTTCCCACTTGTATATTATAATAGCCAAGTGTGGGCTAATCTGTGAATATCTAAATCTTATTCTTCAGCCACACCGAAAGAAAACAGATAGTTCTGCAAAAACCTGAAAGCCATTAAAATACACTGGGGAGTTTAATCCCCCTCAAAACAAAGTACCATTGTCTGCACCAGCACAGAGAACACAGCCGATCTCCTCTGTTAATTGGTGATGATAAGAAAGAAAATGATGGGAGAAGTGAAGCCTTAGCAGACCTAACAGCAGCAGCCAGAAGCTGAGCCATGAAGGTGCCAGACCAGGGGAAGGCTTGACGGGCCTGGCAGTGCGGGCTGGCAGTCATGTTAGCCTCACTGGCAGCCACTGGGGGGAACAGAACGCCTCAACAGGTCCATCGGGGAGCTTTGCTGGGTTCACTTGCAGTCATGGGGGTGGATGGGAGGCAGCAACAGCCAGGAACCATGTGGGCGGGGAGGGTGGGAGGAAGGCTCGATGGGCCCTGCCACAGAGGCCAGAAGCCACACTGGACTTATCTTGCAATCATCAGGGGCACAAGGAAGTCTTGGTGTGCCAGAAGCAGAAGCCACAAACCACACTGGGCTTGATTTCAACCATTAGTGGGGGCGAGAGGAAGCTCAGGCGAGTCCAGTGGCAGTGACTGGGAGCCCCGCCAGCTTCCCTGGCATACACAGGTGGGAGTAGGACTATCAACAGCATCGGATACAAAATTAACACTGAAAACACTGATCTCTTCAATGTTTTATCATCACCGTTGGTCACAAGAGTATGCCACGTTAGTTGTGGATCAGCCACAATTAAACAGTAAACATGTTCCTGAAAATGTCACACAGGCATTGCCATCATTTCACGCTGCAGATGATTTTACAAGCCACGAAGCTTTTTGAATTTCGAACCAAGATAACCTTTTTTTTTCAGAATTCATTAACTGAGGTATTTATATACTGTGGCGTAGGGAGCAGCAGTGGCGTAGGAGATTAAGAGCTTCTGTATCTAATCTGGAGGAACCGGGTTTGATTCCCAGATCTGCCGCCTGAGCTGTGGAGGCTTATCTGGGGAATTCAGATTAGCCTGTGCTCTCCCACACATGCCAGCTGGGTGACCTGGGGCTAGTCACAGCTTCTCGGAGCTCTCTCAGCCCCGCCTACCTCACAGGGTGTTTTGATATTTATTATTACGGCCTTTTGGCCAGCCAAGTCACAGGGTGTTTGTTGTGAGGGGGGAAGGGGAAAAAATTGTAAGCCCCTTTGAGTCTCCTGCAGGAGAGAAAGGGGGGATATAAATCCAAAACTCTTCTTCTTCTTCTCTCTCTTGTCTTCCTTGCGGGGCCCCATAGCGGCTTATGCCAGTGCTCTTCACACCTCCATTTTATCAACACAGCCTTTCAAAAAAAAAAAGCATTTCGACTTATTCCAAAAGAGGCTATTTTCGAAATGTTCCTCAGAATTGAAACAAAAAGTCATGGGAGGGCAGCAGTATGCTTCTCCCATGAAACTGCGGAGCAAGTGTGGTTGTCTCACTCCAAAGAAAGCTCTAGCCAGTCTCCGAATCCTGATTGATTTTACACACTCAGCCTGCAAATGAGTATGCGGTCTGCTTCCCAGTCAATCTGATCTGACGCATCATAAATTACACAGGTGTATTCGAAGTAAACCAGGTTCCTCAAACGCACATCAGGCATTGATTCCAACCAATCAAAAAAAAAGAAAAGAAATTGTAGCTTTATAACAGAGAGTACATTCTTCAACGTCCTAACCCTCTTTGGATTTAGGCAGTCAATGTGTTCTTGTGCCTTAGCACCACACCACATCTGTGAAGCTCTTGCAGCTCCAAGGCATCGCCACTGAGCTACAGCCCAGCCATTTATGGCAAAATACATTCCTATCTCCTAGACCGCTGCCTGAAGTACAGCCCCGGAGAATACGAGAGTGAGCTTTTCCTGCGTCTCAGGATCAAACAACAGCTGTTTTATAGGCCAGATGCAGTTTTCAAACCTATAACCAGCTGAGCAAAATTCACAATCAAAAATAGAAAGGGGAAACATGAGATGAAGGAACCCCGAAGGGAATCCTCTTCATTCCAAGTACTCAATTATTTTATCTATTGTTCCATCTGTTAGGAACTTAAGATGCAGAAACAAATGTCGTACGTACAAGATCTCTGACCTCCGCAAATCTTTTGGGAAACCGAGTAACCACTTTTATGATTGTGGAAGCAGGTTATGTTCTTACAAAGCTTTATCGTCTGGGATTTGACTGCACTCCCTTCGTTTCTGAAAAGTCCGTTCATTGTTTCAATTCAGGGCATCAAAGGAACCACAAGGGGGCCCAACAGTAAAAGCACAGAAAATTTTGTTGGTCGGCTGTTCCTCTACTGCAAAGCAAATATATTCACTTCAAGGGCGTCGACCTCTAAGTAAACTCGGCATAATTCTCAGAAAGGGACAAAATCATGTGAAAAAGAAAACAACGCAAGAGAGTATGGAGACCCATGCCTGTCCAGTTCTTTTTCACTCTCCCTAGTCTCTCTCTCTCACACACACACACACACACCCCTTCATATCATTTGTACATAACATTCGCATATACACTCTTTGCTCAGACTGCTGTCCTACAAATATGAGAATGATGTACTCTTCACTAGAACGGCTTGTTCCACACAGCCTAAATAAGACGTCCTGGGGACGCTAAAAATGGTGCCCTGGGAAGGTACTCTACACAGCTTTCCCAAGACATCCTCAGGATGCCTTATTTTAGCTCAAGGCGTCTTTTTTGGAGAACACTTCATAGTACACCTTTTCCCCCCAAGCCTCCTGCAAGACATCTCCTGCCTGACTGTGTGGAATGCAGAGCTCGGGAAGCATCTTATTTTTCCCGCCCATTTTGCTCTCCAGTCAGTTTCACCCTCAGCTCATGCCTGACATCCCTGAAGGAATTCTCCCTGCCGCCATTTGCTGAAGGTTTCCCCAGGATGTTTGCTCTGCAGGCTCCAACCTGGATGCCTTTTCAGCCCAAAAAGTATATAGTTATACCCAGCTGGTCCTGCTAATTCTGGCAATATAGTTTTCCTATTTATTTATTTTTTAATTACTTAGTAGTCTGTGGAGGACAGGTCAACCCAATGTTTCTCAATGGGGGGTTGCTGGATCTTCCAAGTGGCTAAAATTCTCATATTTGTATCAGCGTAGCTACAGAGACAACTCATAAAAAAATTAAAAACAGAAAACTACATATTGCCAGCATCAGCAGGGCCAGCTGAGTACAACTGTGTATTCTGGGGGCTGAAAGGGTGTCCAGGATTGGAGCCTGCAGAGCAAAGATCCTAGGGAAATCTTTAGCAAATGGCAGCAGGGAGAATCCCCTTCAGCTGTGCACAAAAGTTTGGGTGCAAGCTGAGGGTGAAACTGACCAGAGAGCAAAACTGTCATGCAGGAATCAGCCTCTGTTCCTCTCTGATGCTTTTCTTGCCTGATCCCCTCCTAGCCAACAGCAGATGGCCCCATCTATCCCTGTGCTTCAAACAACATTATTAATTAAATTAATTAATTAAGGAAACTGTTGCCCCACTTTTAACTCCAGATGGGTTGTCATTTTATCTGGTAGCAGCAAATTACAGCAGGTGGAACCTAACAAAATTTATGAAGGAAAAGCATCTGCTGGAGTATGTGTTGTTTGTCTTTAAAGTGCCACAAGACTCCTGTTTTAATTTGCTGCTTCCAATTGTGCTTGAAGCAGCTTCCAACATTCCATAAAACTCTACAATAATATATATCTTTTTTAGAAGACAAAACAAATTCATAGAACTTCAGCCCAGTTCAAAATAGTACAACTATACAGACCAGAAAGGCCACAGTAGCAGATAACAAAAAATCTCCAGTTTATAAGACAGGTCTGAATCAGATGGCACACTCTGCAGAACCCAACTAGAGAAAGTGCCTTGCGCCCCCCTCCAGGCAAACTGTTCTACAGGATGTAGTCCATCACCAAGAAAGCTGCTGTTGTTACTGAGGCCAAGGGAATCTCTTGGAAGGAAGGAAAAAACTGTTGTGAGGCTATGCCAATTCACTTTTCTCCACTCCCTGAATTCACCTGCCAGGGTCCAGCTAGAGCTGGCAATCCTATGGTGATATACACAACCCAAGATGCTCTGAAATAAACCCCCTTGAAATGCATGCAAGAAAAGAGCCTTTAAATGTTTTGTCATCCTATATTACCAGTTTATTGAACTTCTTCAAGTATTTATATCCTGTCCTTTGATGCAAATTTCTAAGGCAGCTAACAAAGATGAATGAAAAGCCAACATATAAATCAAAATCTCATCAAAAAAAAGCTAGAAATTTTGGTAAAAAGCAGGAAACAACCTATAGAGACTTCCTCTGGCTATTAAACATCCAGGAGACCCTAAAAACAGTCCAATGAAGAACCACCTTGGCATGCCCCTAAAAAGCAGGAGGGAATGACTAACTTCCATAGCAACAATACAGTTTTGGCACTTCCACAAAGTAGGTCCCACCTGGCACAAAGAGCAGGTCTTAACAACATAATATTTGCATTCACATGGGTTCTTGAAAGTTCTCGTATATCATCTCTGTAATCTTAATTAGGCCAGTATTATTAGGTCTGTAAATTAGGCTCATATTATTGCTTTTATACTGTAGATTGGAGGGCTGAGAGAGAATGGCTTATCTAAGATCATAATGAGTTGTGGCAAATGCAAGGTTTGAACTGCGGCCCTTGCAGATCGCAGCCCGTTCTACACCTACTTCTGTGGAAGATCCTTGGTCTGACCACTTAGAGTTTTAGCCAGCAATTTAAATTGGGCCTGGAGACAGCTGATCCAGTTCTAAAACATGTATGAAATGTTCCAAGCAGTCCAACCCAGTCCAAAACTTCAGCAGCTCCATTCTCAAGACAGCCATATTTCCCAGGCATTCCTAAAAGGTAGCTACACTTACCGTGTGTGACTTTGGACTACCTGGAGTCATTGCCCAAAGAGATCCAAGGTAAAGGAGAGTGGGGGGACATTGTCATCCCGCCACAACAAATTTTACAAGCCTATCAAAATGGCCCCAAGAAATTCATTCATATTTGCGTTAACTATGGCCTTGAACAGCCAAACCATGAACTCATCAAGACAACTCAATCTGCCACTGAAGCAAACACTCACGGGATAGCTAGCTTCAACTAGCCCACAAAAGAAAGTTGTCACAATGAAACTTAATTTAAAAAGTTGACACATCTTCACAAAGCACAGCCTTCAAAATAGGCTTTCCTTCTGAACAGGAAAGCTCATATCTTCTATTAAGTAGTAAAATATAATTTTACAGACTAGATTTAGCACAGGAAAGACAGCAGCTCCCCTCCACCCAAGAACAGTATTCGAAAGATTGTTTGCACAATCCTAACCAGCTTTACTCAGAAATAAGTCCCATATATGGATTACTCCCAGGGAAGTGTTTTCAGGTTTGCTCCTGTATATCTCTAGGCCTCTGCCTATTTGAGCACTTTCACTGAGCTTGAGTTAACAGTACTAATGTGGCTTATAAAGAGATAAGATCCAATGTGATCAATAAGACTTGCTCTGAATCAATGGTAACATTCGGACATCATGAATAATGTCAGGAGGATAAGCCTTGTTTATTATCAGGCCCCTTCTGCACATGCAGAATAATGCACTTTCAATCCACTTTCAATGCACTTTGTAGCTGTGCGGAATAGCAAAATCCACTTTCAAGCAATTGTGAAGGTGGATTGAAAGTGCATTATTCTGCATGTGCAGAAGGGGCCTCAGACTCACAAGCTTCCTCCCTGATCTTCCTCCTCGTGCATGCCAAGAGTGGAGACTTCCAGGTCTTCAAGTTAGACTTAAGAACTAACTGAAATTGGTTGTGAAGTCTGAACTGGGCATTTTAATCAAATGTGGTTCGGCTTCTTGCCTACAAACTGGGATTCTAAACCAGAGTTTAAACCTGTTTACCATCCAAGTCTGTGTGCAAGAAACCAAGTCATGGTTAAAAATGCCCAGTTCAGATATCATAACAAAACCTGGACATCTCCAGTCTCAGTTCTGCATGCAAAAAGAAGGCGGAAGTGACAAGATTGCCAGAGGCCGAGAATGAATTGGCTTGTTTAGTTTCCTGGTGTCACCTGAATACAGCTGATACGTTCAAGATGAGGTAACTGAATATCCTGGATGCATTTTAGCTAAAGGACAGCCCATACCTTTCTTCTTGTCTGGCTGGTACTTTCCATCATCCAGAATTCCAGCCAAGTCTTCATCAGAAATACCTGGAAAATTGTAATAAATGAAATGGCTTGCATTAGTCCACAAATCGCGTGTCGCAATACATTTGTGCTTGATTGGTTAGCAAAAGAATAGTGTTTTCTAGTAAAGCATCCAGCGAGAAAATGTGTTTTAGCAGGATTGGTGCTAGTTAGATAACAATGGGTGGGGGGGAGGAGAGACCAATACTTTGTGTGGATGGAAAGAACTGTTACAAGAAGCACAAGGCTGGTCTCAAAAATCAGCAGCCCCACAACACGTTCCCCTGCGCTTTTAATCAATGAGTCAGCCTGTGTTGTTGCATTTAATGTTGTGTTTCTTCATCCCTGCTGTATACAAGCAGCTAACAGTGGCAGGGGAACACATGAGTAGTGTGGATGTGTGTAAAGTGCAATCAAGTTGCAGCCAAGCAACGGCAACCCCAGCAAGGGGCTTTCAAGGCAAATCAGAGGTAAAAGTGGTCTGCAATTGCCTTCCTCGACAGAGTTTTCCAGGATCTCCCTTCCAGTTCAGTTTAGCTTCCAAGACCTGACAAGACTGGGCTGCACCATGCTGCCTCCCTTCCCATATGAATAGTAGGCTGCAATTAACAACAACAACAAAACCCCTGCACTTCTAATATATTACTTTTTGCTAGTTTTTAAAATGGCCCACAAATGCCCAAGGACCACAATCCAAAATGTCCTCCCTAAGCAATGGGTTTAAGGACCTCTAACTGTATGCTGGCCTGCAGTCAATGCGTGCCACTTTCCTGATTGTCTTCATGGCAGGCAAGATCAAGGTGGGATTATTTTGGGAGCACAGTGCTGAAAACAGAGAGCTCGGAGGTCTGTTTCTACTTTGAGTGCTTCAGGTCCCGGGAGCCTTGATGAGTAGTTTTCAGTGACAGCTGCAATTTGGCATGCCTTAAGACTATTTGCTAGACCAGCAAATAGAATTAAGTGCACAGGATGGAAAATGGTACCAGGTTTTTGTACTGGAACTGCAACCAATGGATGCTGACCCATCTATTTATGTTAACATTGCAAGAGAGAGTTTCCCATGGACAGGTAGGCAAGGATGGAAGATGCACACACTCCATGCTTTAGCTATGAACAGCCAGGGAAAACAATCATTTGATCTAGCATTGGTGACATGCGGGGAAGACAAAGCAATTTGTTTTGTTTATCTGTGAATCAGGACACCAAGCACTTCCTGTATGAGTCACCCACAGAATACTGTGGAGAGGGAGAAAGTAGGCAAGCAGCTGCCCCCACCTCCCAAGTAACACTGAATAGCAGGAAAGCAGGCTGGAGAAGGGATCCAGCAAAGGAGAAATAGGTGGGAAGGGGAAAAGAAAAGAAGAATTTCTGCAGGTTTCCATTGTTCTTTGGTGCCTCAGAACATTTGGCAGGGGCTCTGCAGATCAGACCAGCCACAAAGAAAAGCCCTGAGGGAGGAGCTCACAACCCATTTGCTCCTTTAGTGCTGCCTCCATCCTGCAAGAAAATACTTCTAGCACACAATTTTCTTTTAAAAGAGGCAAAACTGGGTTTACTAGGCACAGACCCTTATTTTTTGAACAAGGGCATCTCCTATGAGCACTTTTTCAGGTCCTCTGAGGCAGCCCAGATATTTAAATGTTGCCCAGGCAACAACTTTAAGGACACACCTATTTAGCTTTGGTAGTAAAAGCACTCTCATGGTACCCTCCAGACCATTTCTGAGCTCAGTTCCTCTAGCTTACCCTGCTTACCTTGCAAAGCAAGCCAGGCTTTTAATGTCCCTGAGGGGATGGAAGATATCAGGAACTGAGTCAGTCCAACAGCCCAGCCAGGCTAATATTGTCTGTACTGATTTGGTAGCAGCTTTCTGAGGTGCCTGGTAAAAACCTGGGAAGAACTGCTGGAATTTAATGTAGGGCCAAAATAGAGAAGGCTGAAGAAAGTGGTTCCCCTGACATCTTTTCGCTAAAACGGTGAGGGACAGTATCTGGCTCTAAACCTCTCAGTAGCTGTAATAGAGATCTGCTTTTGAATTCACAATAGCTGCTTTCTCTGAATATCTCCATGCTCAGGAGTCTTTTTTTACAAATAACATGATTGGGTTATTCTGGCAGTTGACACAAGATCTGATACTGAGTCAGTGATAAAGTGGGAACAATCAAAGAAAGAAAGGGAGGAGATCCTGATTAATAGGGGAAATTAGTAGAGGTATTCAGCATCTAAAGTTCCCCAGTGCATTGTACGGATAAGTAATAAGATGCTTTTGGAGGCACAGAAAAAGTGGAAGGCAAAGAAAAGACAGGAATTTATAATCAAATTTTAAAAAGGCAGTAGCAACTGGGAGCCAATCCAAGACTCCTTACCAGGTTTTCCACCTCTTCCACCTCTACCTTTGGAGCCTGGAACAGGATTCTTTATTCATTAACTGATCACAGAAAATAGCAGTGGTTGATTTAGGTTTTTGCAATACCACAAAAGACAGGCAAACTTATGAGCAATCAAACAGGGCAAGTTGTTGGGACTATTCAAACAAATATTCTGCTTTTCTTAGCATTATCGCTAGGCCTGGGTCAAAACAAATGCCTTTTCAACTATCATTAAAAAAAATGAGTGTAGTAAAATAATTACCAGGATGCTGGGGAAGTGGGGGAGAGACTGTATAGAGAGTACAACATACTTTGCGGGACAGGGTACCAAAAGCCAACATTTAAACCAAAGAATCCATGGCAACATTCAAAATAGCAACATTCAAAAAGCAGATGATGGCTACTTCGGCTTCACAGTTCACCTCTCTGCTGACCTGAAACTCACCATTCTTCAACAAAACAACTTGAAAGGGAAGTTCTCCCATGAGAAATTCCTAAATTAGAATTCATTAGGAAGCCTAACACTAAGCAATTAGGGCTCAATCACAGTTATGGGTTCCTTTCATGCTACAAGGGTTAAATTAGCTTAGCAAGACTAACAAGATTGTGTTATTACTGCTGCTTTGAGTGGTCATTGTGTTCACTTTATACCCATTTAGGCAGTGCTGGATTTACCCATAGACTTGACAGGCTGGAGCCTAGGGCCTCAAAATCTAGAAGGCCAAAGTGTATAATATTCTTGACACTGTCATAGGCTTTTCTTATACATGCTGCCACAATGCACTGAGGCTCTAAACACCCCTACAGTAATTTTCCGTGCACTCCATCGCAAAATAATACTGCCTAAAGCCAATAACCCGGCACTAGCATTGATTTCTGTATCGATTGTGTCTTTCCAGGACTTCCCTGAAGTGGACCCCATTTTGTGGACCCCATCTTTCTGTAGTCGTGAGGGTGGGGGATTAAGAGGGGTCTTCAAAGTGGAATAGCCTAGGGCCTCGCTTTATCAAAATCTAGCACTGCATTTAGGCTTTGCACAGACAGCATTTCACTGCACGCTGAACCACTGTTGTTTTTTTTCTTTCTGTGCCAAATGTGTATTTGCCAACAAGAATACACTTCAGATATTTACTGGAATGAATTCTAGTCCACAAAAGCTGAAGGGCCATAACGTTGCAGCTGACTTATGGAGATCCCATAAGGATTTCGAGGCAAGAGACAACAGAGCCACTGCCTGCTTCTGCACAGCAACCCTGCACTTTTTTGATGGTCTTTCACTGAAGTACTAACCACAGCTGACCCTGCTTGGCTTCCAAGACCTGAGGAGATCTGACTAGCCCCAGGATCACCCAGGTCAGGGCTTTGCCATGACTGATCCATCGGTCCTGGAAGTATGAAAAGACTCAATTTTGCTTTTATACAGCTACCTCTCTGGAAACTGAAAGCATGCATTTGGCAAATTGCCTCACACTAGATTTCTGGTACCACTGAATGGCTTTCAGAAAAGGTATAAGGCCTTCGAAAAAAGGTATAAGCCCACTGAGCCTGACCCGGGGAGGGGGGATGTATCTTTCCACATCTTTCCCCCTTAACTGTGGGAGGGGGGATGTAAATTCAGGAGGGGTGGTGAAGTTCCAGTGGATTACATGAAGCCTGTACCCTTTCTCTCTTTTTTTTTTTACTGATTGTTGCTCTCTGTCATCTGCCCCAAGACTTCAGACAAATCTAAACGAAAAAAATGGCTTCCTTCTCCACTACTTCTACATTTGCCTTAAAAACATAAAATGTAGGCCTCACAGTATAGTCCCAGCTGGTGAGCACATGGGCACAATGAGCCTAAGAGGAGCCTTGTTCTTCTGTTTCGCCTGGAGGCAAGAGGCTGCTTCATTCAGCTATACAGAGACTGGGCTGGAAATAAGCAGAGTTATTTGGTTCTTCCCCAGAACTGTCTCCACCTACAGCCCCATGACATGGAAAACTCAAAGGAAGAGGCAGGAAACGGATGCTCGATCTCTTGGGGCAAGTAGAAAGCACCTCAAAGTGACAAGAGCAAAAACAGTAGAACACATAGTAGAACTCACAATAAAAACAGTCCAATGCAGGAGAACTTTCTAACTGTATCTATAACCTGAGCAACCTAAGATGGCAGACCCCAAACCGCTGCTTTAAAAAGGATGAATGACTTTTTAAAAACATAAAACCAAACCAGAAATCTGAGGTCAATTAATCAACGTACCTCCACCAGGATTCACAATTGGTGCCCCACCACCTTGACCATCATCTGAGTCCTTCAAGGCATCACTTAAGTCAAAATCCATGGGATCTTTGGCTATAAAACAGCACAATGATTATAGGTGGGACTTTATCGCTTGGCAGATATTTAACATCATTGCAGAACTGATACTGTCAATGTTCCATAACTTTAAAAAGATGCCATGTGCTAGGAGATAATCTAGAAGGGTTTGTGTTTTCCTACAATATGCCAGAAGGCATTTCTGATTCATTCAGCCAGGTCCTCGCCTAACTGTGGTCAGTCTAAATGCCACTTTGCACAAAAGGTGTCCTTCGTAACAGATCAAATACTGTGAAATCATATGACTGACAAAAAAAGGGAGCGAGGAAATGTGTTTAACTGGCCTCCCATTTTCTTTTGTGCATAAAGTAATTAAATTGTTTGGAAGAAGCTCAGCTTGCAACCCTTCGTGAGGGTGCATGCAGCACAACATGAGAATCCTCCCCCATGTTACTCTGTAGAGTTTCCTAAATCCTATCAGCATCAAGTTATTTGGGGCACACCACTGAAAGAAATGTCAGAATTGTTAGGCTGCATCCACAATAGAAAGCTGAAATCTGGTAGAAATGTATTCTTGGAAAGTCTGAAAATGGAACATTGTGATGTCTTTATCCTTTGAAATTTAGCATCTGGATCTCTAAGGGATTCTATTTATCTCCATTTCCAAAAGCTGAAAATGAATCTGCACACTAAGTGCACAAATTTTGGATGCCCTTAGAATAGAAGCAATTATACAGCTTCAGTTTTAGGGTTCTGTGAGGGCAACTGAGAAAAGGGGTGTAAGGCAATACCCACACTTGTGGCCCATCAGCACTATCATGTTACTGCTTAAGAGAAAGCAGGACGAATAACAGCACCTCTACTGTCTGCTCTTTTGATGGGACACAACTTTATACCTTAGATGTTGTCTAAGTTCTCAGACAAAACCTTAAAAACACAGAGTGTGGATCTGCATTGGTTCTAGAATATAAGTCTTCAAACAGTATCTAAATGGGGTCCTTTGAGAAGAAATGTAACTACTTTTCTCCCCCTGCCCCCACCCCCCTGCTTTAAGCTTTTGACGCCTACGACCCGCAAGGTTAGCACTCACTTGGGTGTTTTTTGGGTGGTGTCTTGGTCGTTTTTGGATGCCTGGTGGTAGTGGTGTACTGTACATTCCAGCGGCTATCATCTGATATAAGATAGCGCAAAGAAAAATAACCCTTTAACCCGAAAGCCAGTATGCACAAAGGAGAAGACTATAAAGGTTATTTCGTTATAATAACGTCACTTCTGAGGATTACGGGACACCCCCACCCCCGGCACCAAATCAATTTTTCAAGAGATCGGGCGTCAATTCACATAAGACATGTGCATCCATTAAAGAGTGCAACGTGAAGTGACGGCTTGCGTGACTGAGTACCAACAATGGAGCATCCATATTACATGAGATCTCTTGCAAACATTGCATGGAGGAAACTGCCATGTTCAGCTGTGAGCAAGTCGCCAAGCAATGTCCATACAACAAGTGAGTCAGCTTCTAGCAAGACGTTACCATGGGTGTGCACCCCCCCACCCATGGAGTTTAAGTATGCAGTCAAGTAACCTAAGTACTTGGCTGCCACCACTTTACTGGTAATGGTTCTGAAACAGGGAGCATCACACAAAAGTAGCTAAGCAAACAAAGCCTTATGGGCCTGAAAACTAACAATGTCTGTTGCCCCTGCCCACATTTGGCCTTTGTACAATATAAAAGACATGTGAAAGCATCTCTTTCTGCCCTTGTACAATAAAGGGGACAACCTGGAACACTTACACCGTCTGAAGTATAAAAAACAGAGTAGGAAGCTTCTGGTCCTTTTACCTACCCACAAGGGCCAAGAGAGCTTAGGAACAGGAAATAAAGCAAAAGAGAAAGCACTCGGGGGGCGGGGGGAGAGAATGTTACAGAAATGGAAATGTAGCAGCAGCTCTTGGTTCTATTGAGCTTCTCAAGGGGCAGCTTTAAACCTTGGTAAATGCAGCTCCAACAGTTACCAAACACAGTAGAGAGTGGAATCGTTACCTGGTTTCTTCGGATAAGGGCCAGTGGTCACCTTTGCTGGCTTTGTGGTTGTCTCCAGTGGGTCATCAAAGTAGTCAGACAAGTCAAAATCACCTGTTCAGCCAGCATAAAACATGGAGTAGAAGCACAACTGTGTTAGCAACAATTTGTTGTTGTTGTCTTTTGTAATGTGTGCTGATTTCTCTCTGAGCTTTCAGATACCCCCTGCTTGGCTTGTGATTTGCAATGCTATGCCCCTCAGCACAGATACATTTGTTAATCTACCTGTCACGATCTGCCCAGTTCTAGTTTGATCCTGCCAAGTCTCCCGGGAAGGATGTGGAATCCTCTTCCCTTCTGTCTTCTGCTGTTTCAGTTTCATTTCCCAGGCAAAGTCTAATCTGCTCGTTAGGACACCTGCAAACTGTTGCCCTTCTCAGTCCCAGCGGATGGAGGAGATGGAGCTTCAGTGAATCCTACCCCTACAAGACCCATTGATGCCAGCCTGGACCAGTTTCCATGAATCACGACCTCTGCAACACAGTCCAATCCCTCAAGGATCTGATGCATGCCCCATCAAGGAACCTGAAACAATTTTATTTCCCAATTTGCACAGGCTGTGCTTTCTGTGAACGGAATTGGGCTGTGTGGGAAAAGGAAGCCGGGGCCATTACACTGGCATTGACTGCATGGCGCTATAGGCTGGAGGGAACTCTTTGCCCATTTGAAGAGTGGAGTGATCATACGAACTAAAAAACTTTGCAGTCCCCCCAATGGCTGACCGCGAAACAATTACAGTGGGCAGAGCTCATGCATGTCATAAATGAGGTGAATTTGCCTAAGACTTACAGAAGTGTGCACCCTGTGTTTCATTCCAGCCTCCTGAAAAGGGCACCTTCTGCCTACCTGTGGCACCTGAAAGTGGAAGCCCTTCCTCCCTTTCTTGTTGATCACCAGGAGCACCATGAAGTTACTCGCATTTTGGACTCTCACTTGTATCACGGCCGCCTACAATATTTGGTCGCTTGGAACCACTTCCCTGCAGGGAAGAAGGAGTGGGCTGATGCCCCTGATGTTTCGGCCCCCAGTTGGTATCTGAGTTCCACCATAAATATTCTCACTCTCTGGAGGGAGGGGAAGGGTTGTCATAAAGATGGCAGAATGACCAGTTCTGGTTTGACCCTGCCATGTCTCCTGGGCGGGATGTGGAATCCTCTTCCCTCCTACCTCCCTTCCGTTACCTTCCACAGCCCTGGGGAGCCTGGGTTGTTTTGACCTAATTGAAAACTGCTGACTCTGGACCATGATCGCTCTTAAGTTGCCACTCTCTACTATCACACACATAGTAAAAATTCCAAATTCCCATTTTACTGCATTGATAAAGAATAGATTGCAAACAGCTCACCTGTTCCACTAGAAGAAAGCTTTTTGGGCTTGTGGGTAGCTGGGATAAGAAAGAAAACCCAGAAAGGTAAGAACAGGCATTGTAAGTGCACTTAAGGAAACAGAACAATTTATTGAATTTTAAACTATGTAATAAGATATTGGACTGGAGGGGAAATGTTCCCCTGCAAGGGAAAGAGCAGGATATGGTAATGAGCACAGAACTGACTATACAGACAATTTCAGTTTTCATCTAAAAAAGAAGAGAACAAGTTTCTTCTCCTTGGGCTGCCAAGAGCCTTGAAAGTCCTACATATTGTGTTAGAAATTACCTAGCAGCATCATGTAGGCTGATATTGGAAACATCATTAAACAGATACTTAGGCAAACCCTGTTTCCATGCAGATGATTCTCTGTGTAGCTCTTACAGAGGCAACAGAGCATCCACATAGCAGTTTTGACCACACTTTCTTGAATCAGCCTTCTTCCATGGGCACCATTCCCCCATCCCAATAAGAAAACTTTTAAAAGAAGAGAGGTTAGATTGCTGCAGTGTTATAGCATGTACTGTCACAGTCTACTTGTCTCAGTTTTCTTTAAAACAAGAAAAGAAACTGGCCCGTTCGGTTGCAAGGTATAAAAGGAAACATGCAGCCTTACTTTTCTTTTAAATGAAAGGTGGGAACTAGTAGATAGGGCAACAGACTATCACTGCAGTAATCTATCAATTCCTTTGGGGGGAGGGGGTTAAGTCTGAAAAGGCCCTCTGTTGTGTTTGGGTGGAATGGCAGCCTTAAGGTTGAGGCAAGAAAGATGCTCCAAGGTGGGCAAGATCTTCCTATCCACACAGCATTCACAGATGCTTTGACTGAGATTGTTTGAGAAACACTGTATCAAAAACACCCTTGGGAATAATTGCAGTAATGCAGAGAAGCAGAACACGGAAGTAGAACAAATAAAGGATGATATTATGGGGATGCTTCCTAATGCAGTATTGTTGTAAAAAGGTCGAAGGAAGGAAGGAAGGAAGGAAGGAAGGAAGGAAGGAAGGAAGGAAGGAAGGAAGGAAGGAAGGAAGGAAGGAAGGAAGGAAGGAAGGAAGGAAGGAAGGAAGGAAGGAAGGAAGGAAGGAAGGAAGGAAGGAAGGAAGGAAGGAAGGAAGGAAGGAAGGAAGGAAGGAAGGAAGGGAGGGAGGGAGGGAGGGAGGGAGGGAGGGAGGGAGGGAGCTGGAATCTACCCTGTGGCATGTGAAGTGCTGAAGTATGTCCCTCTTAAAGACTCCATTCTTTTGCATGTGTGAAACAGCCCTTAGACTGAGTCTGAACCAGGAATATATTGCTTGCGTGCCTTTGCCATGACAGAGCTATATTGATTTGAGCTGTTTGCGGCTGCTGAGCTAGCCTCTGTCCATAAAAACACCAAGACGGGATTCAAGCTGATCACTCCATCTATGACCAATTTTCTCTTCCAGGAACAAGAAAGACTTACGTCGCTTTGTCGGCTGGTCAGTGAGCGCATCTTCTAAACTCCAGTCATCAGCATATCCTAGAAACAAAGAATTATCACGGGCTTTATCTTGCTAATAGATGAGGGGGGAGGTAACACAATTTAAAACAGCAAACAACAGGATGAGCTCTCCCAAATTGCTTCTGCTTGTGACATTTTCAAAACTGACCCCTCTCCCACTGGCTCAGCCACTTTCTCGGAATCTCACGACTGCCAAATTGCAGGGCAGACAGCCTTTCGGCTTCCCATTTGTCTCTCTTAATGGCTGAGGTATAAATATACCCACTATGCTAGCATTTGTCAAGCAGAGCCTGCCGATTCATCTCCCTGGCTGTCACTCATCGGCGGATGCTTTCCCGATTATTATATGTTTGAAAAAAGCACTGTAAAATATTGCTACAGCGTTTTGACACAACAAAACAAAACACACACACACACACACAGAAAAGGGAAGAAAAGAACAAAGCCACCCACCCAAATGCATCTTCTAACAAACACACTGCAGGATCAGGGACAGTAATTTTATATTTGCAGCGGGGGGAAGAAAAGGTAGAAAGAGACTGCCAGAAGCAAAGATTCCAAGAATCAAGTTCCTTACATATTAAATGATTATAAGTCCTATTTAATAAATTGGACAGACAAATAGAAGGTATATTAGCAGTAAAAATCACTTTGCATCTCACACATTTCCCAGCCCATTCTACATTCATTCTCGACTACAAGCAGCTGTAATGGAAAAAGACTGGCTTTCAGCCTTCATTTGGGTGGCCTGTGTTTTTTTTCCTACTCCATGTTAATTACTGTTGACTTAAGATTCGCTCTCAGTGCATTTGTCCTGATACGTTCCAGATTTTTCATCTGCGAGCAAACAGAGTAATTAATATCCTCTGGGTCCACTAAGTAAGGCAGTGGTCATACAAGAACATTCAAATGGCTTTCCTCTGCTTCCGACTGCTAAATGGATTTAGCTGCCACCACCTGAGCTTCTCGGCATGTTTCATGAATAAATTTAAGGCTCGACTGACAAGGCCAGCAACAATAGGAGATGGCACCAGGCCACCGGGAAGCCAAGATCAGCATTTCAATGGACAGCTAGGAAGGTGGATAAAAAAAACTCCCAAATTTCTACACATCCTCTCCACAAAGAACTGCAATGCATTCACCACCAGGGTGGTGTAGTGGTTAAGAGCAGGTGCACTTTAATCTGGAGAACGGGGTTTGAGTCCCCGCTCTGCCACTTGAGCTAAGGAGGCTTATCTGGTGAGCCAGATTGGCTTGTGCACTCCAACACATGCCAGCTGGGTGACCTTGGGTTAGTCACAGTTCTTCTGAGCTCTCTCAGCCCCACCCACCTCACAGAATGTTTGGGGGGGGGAGGAAAGGAGATTGTAAGCCCCTTTGAGTCTCCTTACAGGAGAGAAAGGTGAGGTATAAATTCAAACTCTTCTTCTTCCAATTCTGGTGGTTTACATATGGCATCCATTATCCCCTGGGATCTGGATTGAGAAATAACAGAGCAATTTCCATGCCAGCTGGAGGGCTTCAAAGTCATTTTCATAGTTCTGTTCCATATATCCCCTTCTTCCCCTGGAAGTTCAGAGCAGCTGGAATGCCTCCCATCCCTGAAATCTTGCTTAGCCCAGTGACTATGTAAGCAGCGTGGTTCATCGGATGCCCTGAAAACTGCTCTCTCAACTGTGCACATGTCCAAAAGTAGTGTGAACTTCAGAATCTGAAGGAGATGGCTATCTGGGATTCTTGCATTTAAGCATGCCCCACACAATGAAGTCTGGCCCAGAATAAGACACCCCTACCTGATGCAATACAAGATCTCCCCAAGCTGGGGGAACTGTGATTAGATGAGAAGGACATTTCCACAAAGGGTGGCAGGCACTGAAAAGGCGATGAATGAGCTGGCCTGCCCCTTCTCCATTGGAAATCCTGTCTGCCACCCTGCACACCAGCAGCAAACACGCATTTCATAATCTCACTGAACAGCCAGCGTCACCCTTAAGTTAGTCTGAGAAGTTGCTGGGTGGCCCAATCCAATGTCAGCATCGCCCACTACTCGCTCACGGCCATCAAGTGCAGGACATAGAATGGAACATATTTTTAATAAGAAGGCAAATTCCTCTTAGGAACGTAAAAGGAACACCCCGTTTTGTACTTTTCCTAATTTTAGGATCAATAAATCTTGCTGAAGGGAAGGATTCAGAAGCAAAACTAAATCCATATTTGTATTCAAGGAATGGCTTATTCCTCCCCCCCCCCCCGCCAAAAAAAACCCCTTTTCTTTCTTATCTTACTATGATTAAATGAGTATTAAGGACACTGATTTATTATACTCCAAAGCAATGCAATTAACAGCACTGCTTTTAACCCAGAATAATGCAGCTGATGCCATGACCTACAGGAGAATTAAAACTGTACCATCAGTGAAGTGCATGAAAATGAACACCAGATTTTGGCTCCTTTCAATGTGGAAGGCAATTTCCCTCTTTTTTTTTTCTTTTCACAACTACACAACAGAATATTAAGCAGAAAAGTGCCTCCTACCCCAAAGCACCTGTCCTCTGTAAAGGACGGACTGTTTCCATATGAACCGGCCCACCAATCAAGATAATTTTCAGACACATTATTCCACATACTTCAGTGGTAATAGGAGTGGCCACTAGAGAAAGGGTCTGCTCTGTTGTGGTACCTTGCTTCCTGTCTACCCATTTTTCTTCCAATCTTCTCCTAAAGAACTCAGGGATGGCCTCTTCCTCTCCATTTTTTGCTTGCAACAACTGTATTAGATACATTAGATAGGGAGATGCTAAATCGTCCAAGGTCACTTATGACTGTTTGTGGAATTGAACCCGTGTCTCCCTGGGCCTGAGCTGCCACTCTAACAGGTATACCACATTGGCTCTCCTTACGGCTATTTATCCAGTGCCAACTTTCTTGCATTTCAGGCACCAGTTAAAGCCCATTTCATTTTTCTGAGTACTTGTACATTGTTAGTTTTGTTTTTCTCCTTTTGTTCCAGTCCTCCGATTCTGCCTCCCTCGTTTTAACAATTTTATGCTATGATGTGAAAAAAATGTTTTCTTGTGCTCTTGGTTTTGTCTCTCTTTCAATCCATGACAATCTTGTTGTCACTTGTTGTTCAAAATGCAATTTCTCTTCTACAAAGTTGTGTGCCGTACTGAAAATGGTCTTGGGATTTTGAAGCTGGCAGAATGGGAGAAAGGTACTTTAAAGTAAATGAATGCTAGATCGTAGTCAAACACTGGAAATGAAAACTGCCTGGAGATGTAGCTGCACGTTTTTATACCTCTTGCACTGTGCAGGGCACCCTTAGGTGCAATCAGGAAGTGCTGCAACTGAACCAACTCCACAACTATCAGTGAGCCTGCCAATAAGACGGAGGAGAGAGCCGGTCAAGTTCCAATCATTGGGCATCTTCATTTTGCTATCTTGAAATTCCCCCTCATTCCTTCTAAGAACAGCAGCTGTACCTCCAAACTGTGTTACAACAGCCACTGCACAAAATATGACTTCACCCCAGTTATCAAGTTTTGCTGTCAAGAGGGTGACCAGGAGTACATGAATACAAATCCTTTGGGCAGTGGTGTAGAAAGGGAAGACGGGAGCTGGTGGGTCCACAAGGCAGTTGAAGCTGAGAAGTGGTGGTTTTGGTCAGTGCCTGAACACGAGTCTTCCTAGGAAAACTCACAAAGGCTGCTTTGAGTACCACACTAGAAGAAGCAAGGGATATGAATGAAACAAATCCATGCAGAGTGGGGAAAGATGGAACCAGAACAAAATCCCTTTTCAACACAGCTATTAAAAGGTAGAAAAAAATGAAAACTACTCATCTCCTTCAGTCCACAAAATAAAATTTGCAGTCTGTTTATCCTGAAACCACATAGGTAAAGATTTAACCCTTCAATCTCTCAGGTGTCTCAACTCCGAGTCCCTTCTTCCCTTTAATAAATAACTGTTCCTATTTGACATCTGGTATTCTGACCCTAATCGATCACAGGCACTAACATGCAAATAAGACACTTGAGCTCAGGCAAGAGGATGGTTCCAGGGATGATGAGGAAATCACATGGAAATCCCACCTCGAAACGTAGCAGCTGCATTTGCAGTGAGCGGAAGACAGACTAGGTCTGCATTTGACAGGGAAGGGTTGCTTCTTCTGGTCCTACCCACAGAAATGGTGTCTTGAAGACCAGCTGTGACTCCATTGAAGTGGCTGGCTTTGACTGTAGGCTCATATATTTTTCCCAGTAAAACTACCACTGAATAGAAGATAAAGCTGGCACAGAGCACAACCAGCCCACTCAAGCTCTGCTCTCTAAGCACAGCAGGCTACAGATGCTCCAGCTGTGACAAAGCACTCCATGGGCACCATGGCTAGGCAAGAAGAGAAACAGTTGTTTGGTGGCAGTGGAACAGGAAGGAGGAAGCTCAGCAGAGGTTTTCCAGAGGTTGGCTGTGGGGGCTGACTTTCGACAGCTGACGGAAGCCGACAACACATGTGCCTTGCTCAGGAAGGCTAACAGAAATACACAAAGAGTTTACAAATCAATAATGGGGCTCTCTTTTTCAAGACATCTCTGCCTGTAAGCAAAATCCAATGCAGGAGAGAAAGGCACCAGGCTTAACTGATTCTTTTTATTTTTTGATTCGGGAATTTTGCAGTTGGTAAGTAAAAAAAGTCAAACCAACGTGTCCCTGCCCCCACCCCACCCCTTTTGTGCTTCTCTGGTTCAGCAGCTCATATTATTTGACATATAAATAAGGTTTTTTTCCCAGTAATAAGTAATTTGCCAAAATAATCACTGGTGAATCCTTTTTTTGCCTGACAAGGATCTGCAAGCAAAGTCTAAGTCTTCGTAGTTGATATTCCTTGGTTCCTCTGAGTGCTCCCCAGGACAAAGAAGAGATGATTTTGCTCTTTTTCTCACACCCACTGTAGTCCCTTTTTAACGGAGAGGGCCCCACGTCTCTTCGCAATGCTTTTGAGAGATTATAAGGAGTTGTGGGGGAAGACATGCAGAAAAGTTAAAGCTTGGTCTCCAGAAGATATCCAGCTTCTAGGCACATGGTAGCACAGGGAACAGAGTGTGTCACTCCAAATATTTTATACAAAAGGCAGACTGGATCCGCTCGATATTTCTATTCCAGGTTTGGATCCATAAAGAAACACCATATAAAAGTTGTGGGAAGACTTTTGCATTAAATGCTTTAAGGGCCGCAGGAAGAAATTGGTGACCCTTTCTGTAAAAGAAACGCAAGATAGTGTTGGTTGTATTTTTACTGGTGGCACCTATTCTGTTCCTGTGTGAGGACCATCCTGCTCTATAATGGAAACTTAAGCCCAGGTATTTAAAGATCTTAACCTGCTCAAGTGCTTCTGTGGGTGAAGGAGAGAAAAAACTATTACAGCCAATAGAACATCCAATCTTTGTAAACCTTTGCAAGAAGTCACTTATTGGTCACCTGTGGTAAGTGACAATCCCCACCGGTAACCAAGATAGGAACAGAAGGGGCTTCCCCCTCTCTTTAAGTACATTAAGGATCATGTGGACGAGAAAACATGTTGCTTATGTTTTTCCCAGATACACAGACTAGATATTTTGTGACACATCAAGTTAGAGTAAAGAACATGCTGAAACGAGACACTGGATCATCCACCGATTGAAAAAGAGAAGAGGCAGTCTATAACTTCTTTGCCACTTGCCACAGGGATCAGCTTTGGATGGTTCAGATTAATATCAATCAGTTTATTTCTAAATATAGACCAGCTAGGATCAGCAAGAAAATGACGCAACAACACATTAAGCAGGGCTGGCTGTTCCAAATATCGCTTCAGCTGCTAACAGCACTTTCTCAATGCTTTCTGAGATGTGATAAGGAAAATATTAAACATCAAGTCAAAATCCTGTTGGCCAAATGCTGTTGATTATGAAAGTAAACACATTCTACATGTGCAACTATAATTTACCAGACTTCGGTATATAGTGAGATAATGAGCTGTGGCTGGTGAAGTTGTGGGTTTGAATTCCATCTTGGACTCAAGCTCTCAAGCAAACTATTCTAAGTCCCCAGCTCTCCATCTGTGGTATGGGGATAATACCGGCCTATCTTGCAGGGCTGGTGAAAGAATTTCTGTGATAACATATTTTAAATTAAGGCATGGTATACAGTAAGACAGCAAGTAACTCCATTGTCTCATGTTTACAGCAATATCTGTAATTGGCAATGATCTGTCCTAAAAACCCAGGAGAAATGCATTTTGAGAAATAAAAGAAATATAATCTCTTTAAGGTGATAGCCAGTGCAAGCTAAAGGGGGAGGGGCGCTTAGGAGGTGGCATGACCCTGGTGCCAGCATAAATGCCCCCTGCACCAATACAAGCAGCATGTATGCCAGTGCGGAGCCACTTATGCTGGTGTTTAGGAGCCATCCAGCAGCACAATGCCTGGGCACCAAAACAGTCACAGTGCCAGAACTTCTGCGCTGGTGCCAAAATGAATGTTCCCAGGGGCATGGCCAGCTTCTGTCAGCGTCCTGAGCCCTTGCAGCCCAGGAACGCCCCCAATTTCAGGTGTGAACTTACATCGACAGAATCAGTGGTGCAGCCCACTGTTATGCATAGGCCACTTTCACCGGCGAAGGGGCAGCATTTGTGGCCTCTTAGGAGGTGGCACGGCTATGCTACAGCCCTGCTGCTTGCAGCCACAGCACAACTACCGCTTCCTTTGGATTGCACTGTGATTTTGTTAAATTTAGTTCAATTATTGTCGAAGGCTTTCACAGCCAGATTCAACTGGTTGTAGTGGGTTTTCTGGGCTGTGTGGCCATGGTCTGGTGGATCTTGTTCCTAACATTTCGCCTGCATCTGTGGCTGGCATCTTCAGAGGTGTATCACAGAGGTAAGTCTGTTACACACTTCCCTCTGTGGCACACCTCTGAAGATGCCAGCCACAGATGCAGGCGAAACGTTAGGAACAAGATCCACCAGACCATGGCCACACAGCCCGGAAAACCCACTACAATTAGTTCAATTACGTTATATCAAGGAACACCTTTTCCTTTTCTCAATACTTTCAGTAAAGGACTTGTCTCTAAAGAAGATGAGCGATTTTGATGTATCTCAATTTCTGATTAGACTTGAGAAAAATACTTTCACATTCATCTCTGCAGAGGGAGAATGTTATCACAGATATTTAGCATCGTTGCCAGCTCATGGGATTACGTCAGCAGTAAATTTAACAAACGTGACTATTTAACAAACATGACTATTGTAAAATAACAGCACTCTGAACAGGGCTGCTAGAGAATTCGAAGGAGAATTTTGGTAGGATGATCTGTGCGCTTCACTATATTCTGAACACTGTACTTGTTTCTCGCGAAATGCTGAACATACAATATTACTGGTACAGACTTTAAACATGCTTGGTGGGAGTGCTAGCTTATGTCTATATCACAGATATAATACTTTTATTGTATTATATTACAGGATATGTTGCCATTAATGATCCTCCTATGATACATGCAATCTGTAATAAAACAAAACAAAACAACTGCTGAGTTAATTTCGGCTCCGTGACATGTTGGCAAAACATTAGAAACAACACAATTGCCTGAAGAACAGTGGAAGAACATCTGTCATATCTGTCATAAAATACTAATGAACAACCTTACTAACTGCAGTGAGACTGGCAAAAATTGGACTCCGTTCATTCAGATGTTACTGCTCTTTAAATATAGCATTGGAACAGGGCAGAAACATATGACATCATAAAGCAAGATGTGCTGAACATCAATTAATAAAAAAGCAACATGGGAAGATAATTCTGTTTGCTTTTGTTGGGTTTTTAAATCTTTTATTAAATGACAAAGATGCGGAAATAATTCAGAGAGCATATAATGGGTTTCATATTATTCGGGCTACAGCTCTGTGGCCCAGCACAACAAACCGAACAAGTTTAATTCCCACCTTCTCCTTCTAAAAGGATCTGGGCTAGCAAGGCTGGGGGGGTGGGGGAAGCCCTCAAAAACAAAGCCTAGGACAGCAGCTGCCTGCCCAAGCAGAGCATATTGGGAGACACAGACCAATGATCAGACACAATATGGCAGTTTCATATCTGCCAACTTATTACAAGCAGTGAAAAAATTTTCTGCAGCATGGCCGAACTGACTGCCAACACCATTGAAAGACTGATTTTTCCCGTTCATTTAACTGAGATGTTGCAGTTAAATTTTATACTGACATTCCTGCACACATGAAAAGCATCAGACAATGTTATACATAACATTAGCTATAATAAACTATCTAAGAATCTTCTGAGTACAGTGACATATAAGATATATAGTCAACTACTTGGAGCTTACAGCACCATTTTTATTATTATTTATTATTTTATAGAGTTTAAACTGTTTCAACTGTTCTTGGTTTTAAATGTGTGCATGACTTTTAGTTACCTGCCTGAACCGTGTTATAGTGGGGGGATATAAATCTAAATAAATAAAATATACACACAGATGTAAAATGAGTCATGCTGTAATCAGAGGTATTGCTTTTTCAAGTCTATATATAGCTACACTGCTGATCACATGGAGTAAAATGACCAAGGCTGAGAATCATACCACACACAAACACACACACATTCTTCCCTGATTTCAAAAGTTCCAAATGACAACACAGGTTCAGTCTGAGCCAGCCAAAAAAAATTGCATCTGATTATTTGTGTATTTTACCACAGTAATTACTTTCACACACCGATATTCCTGGACATCTCCTTTCCTACTCTCTGCATTTTGTCACATAATTGGAGCAGAGATTTTGAAGATACAAATTTAATTTCTGGCTCTAGTACTGTATCTGCACAGCAGGAATAGGACTATACATTTCTGCTTGAGGTGATCAAGAATGCAAAAGCTATTCTCAAACCTGATACCACTCTATGCAACTCCTGTCCAAAATCATCACATGCAACACCTTGTTGTGCGCAACTATCAAGCATCCTCTCTGATTTCAAATATGTGGGTTAGTTGCATTTGTTCATTTGTGAGCATGTATGGTGTATCGTTACTATTTATAGTGATCTTTCTCTATTCTAAAATAAAGGTGGCCTTAGGAGGGAGGACCCAAGATGATGACTCACTGAAAGTACATTTATTATGTACTTTCATGCTTCTCCTACATCAAGGACATTAACTGCTAGGCAGGATTCAATGTAACTATTATATTTGGTGGACATGTAAGAAAGCACAAAAACACTGGATAGAGATACCTGATGCAATGCAAAAGGTATTAAAACTGTTTGAGATTAATCCCAAAAATGTGCTACTAAATATCATACCAAATAATATTAAAAAATATATAGTGAATTATTCAAGTACATAATGCCAACAACAAAAGTAACATATGCAGCAAAATGGTAGGCATTATGGCAAAACTAACATCTTTAATACATAACAGATTGATTTGAGATGGACTGAGATGGACTCAGCAACAGCAAGCCTTTATTGGCATAGAAACAGATTGATTTGAGAATTTCAATAAAAACGAAATGTCTTTTTAAATTATGTACTTGAAAATTGATAATAAAGTTAAACCAAATTAAACCAAAAGATTTAAATAATATACATTTCACAATAAATACGTTATTAGATGTGAATGTATATTGAAAAGATAGAGTAATATAACTTTAAAAATGTAAATTTAGACAGTAAGTGGCATGCCAATTGTACAATTATTATTATTAATTAATTAATCAATCAATCAACTTTAATAGACCGCCCTATCTCAGTCTGTTTGATATTTATGATGAACGTCTGTTTGATATTTATGATTGTTTTGTGTATTGAAAGAAAGAAAGAAAGAAAGAAAGAAAGAAAGAAGAAAGAAAGAAAGAAAGAAAGAAAGAAAGAAAGAAAGAAAGAAAGAAAGAAAGAAAGAAAGAAAGAAAGAAAGAAAGAAAGAAAGAAAGAAAGAAAGAAAGAAAGAATTTTCTGGCTGTTGTGGGTTTTCCTGACTGTGCAGTAATGGTCTGGTAGTTTTTGCCCTAACGCTATGCCCGCCCGTACCTATGGCTGGCATCTTCAGAGGCATCACATAGTAAGATATATTTCTCTCTGTGACAGCAATTAAAAGGTGGTCTTTTAATTTCTATTTTAATCTTTAAACAGAATTATTGGATTCATATTAGGCATCTTAATGGCATATGTAATATTGTGCCAACATTGATTTTATGCGTGCAAGTCTGAATCTGGCTTATTTAAGCTTTGCAAGCTGGCTAGCATGTTCGTCTGATAAAAAGTTAAAAAACTAATCACCTTCCAAGGCCAGTGATGGTATTTCAAAAAGGTTCTGAGGTTCAGTCCTGAGACATTCCAAGGGCATTGTTCTCTCCAGTCTCACAAAAGTCACATGGAGCACTGATGGATATCACCACCTAGAGGCAGTTTAAGGAAGAACTGCTTGCCTGTTTGGAAATCCAACCTGCTTTATCTGCATAATTCCAGCTCTTGATCCTGACCTCACCCCCAGTTATTACTGCAATCTTTGAGGACCAATATGGGATGGTATACAGTTGGTTTTGGAATCCTGCAAATGTGCCAGCTATGCTTGGATGAAGCAGCAGCAACTCCACAGAAAGATTCCATGAAGTGGATTCATTGCTCCCTGCCCCTCTGCACTCCCAGCAAGGAATAAAAGCTAAAAACTGGAAAGAGATGAGATTCCAAAAAGTCACCTCAGAATGCTGACATCTATCACAGAATGTCCAGGATTATCAGTCCCAGTTTGAACCAGATGTAGCCTTTCTAAGGGAGCCATTGCCTGACTTGCTATCCATAGCTTGGCATTACTACAGTAGGTTCACCTTGATCTTTGTAGGCAGCCAGCATGAGGTAGCAGTTAATGGCGGCCTAAGGTCTCAGACAGCCAGGTTCAAAACCCCATTCTTCCATGGAAGTTTGCTAGGTGATCTTGGGTCAGTCTTACACACTCAACCTAATCTACCTCAATGGGCTATTTTAAGGACAAAACGGTGGCAGAGAAAACAATGTAAAATGCTTCAGGTCCTCATTGAGGAGGAAGGTGGGATATAAATGAAGCAAATAAACAAAGATTCAGGCAGATTTCCCTGTCAATAGACTGGGAAGGACTCATCATTATGCCCCCTTAAAGTGGCAGAATAGAAATCTGACTCTGGTTAGCATGTTTTTACTGTGGACTCCAAAATACATACTAACTTGCTTGTATTTAACTTTGTATCTTACACAATGGGCCTGTGTGGCAGACAGTAGGGCAGCACCCCATCTTGGGAGGAAACAAGAAACTCACGTCAACAGCATTGGCCTCACAGGTGTCTCCACAAAATGCTAAATCCTTTTTCTGCATTGTCTCTGTGCTTAATGCAAAATGCAAACTCCACATGGCCAAATGTACAGAAGACCGAAAACACTGTCCTTCTTCTATGTGATATCCCATATCAACAGCACAAAAGCAGCACTAGGCTTAAGCCTAGTGAGGTACAGAAATGCCTTTGTATACAAGCCGGATACATTGGGATTCTTGTATGGATCTGTAGAGGAACTCCTCTCATTTGTCTGGCTAGTGACCCGTAACCTCCACCCTTTTCTGTTTTTGGCTGACAAGACACATGAGCCATCCGCAGAGGCAGTTACAGGCTGCTCTGCCAGCAGTACGGAGGCAGCAAAGCATGACGGCTCTTTTCAAGCAGCTACACCCCGTATCCTTATCAATTAAAATTCTATATGAGAAGAGAGTGGTTTGCTGCACGGGAAGAGGCGCTGGACCTTTGCAGCTGCAGCCCTGGATTTTCATCGCTCCCTTGTTCCAGATTTGCTTGAACTGGTAGGTGTTCCAGGGATTTTATGGGATCGTGGGCAGAACTTTCTCCCCAATTGCTTGCAATGATTTCTTCCTTTCTCAAAAGCAAGCCACTGTCAGCTTCCGTTTCTGTGCCATGAAACAAAAGGAGGTGATGCCATCAGGAATGCAGCCAAATAACCCAAGCTGTCTCATGTCACTTAAGGGACAAAAGGAGGTAAATGCAAGATTTAATCCAGGGCTTGTCCATGCAAAAAGCAACTTCATAGTGCTACTAGTAACAATAACAGTATTACTACTACTACTATTACTAGTAGAGGCAGCCTTAAAATACTCTTCAATCGGTTGCAACCAAGCAAAAGAGAGACATCCTTGCCCCACCAGACTATTGCCGTAGTCAGCAAGGGAGCCAGTCCTTATAGCCCCTGCCAGATACAACATTGGCCGTTTCCGCACGGCCAAAATACGGCAAAAATGCTGTCCCTAAGGCGCCATTCGCACAGGCAGCGCTGCTGAAACGCAGCAGCGCCGACCTGGCTTCCCTCCACCTCCCCCGGAGCGGTGTCAGGCCGCCCCAAAAAACCTCCCTCCTGGAGGGAGGTTTTTTTAAAACAGCGTGTTCCCGCTGGCGCGGTGTGAACAGCACCGCCGGGAACACGCTGTTTTCCCCGCCCCCCCCCCCTCACCTCATCATCCTGTGTTGCTCTACCGGACTGCTGAGACCCTCCCTCGCTGTCCTCCGACCCCAGGAGGGGGTCCCGCACCAGCCTCCCGCACCAGCCTCTGCGGGGGCCTCTCGCACGCTCCCCGTCGCGAACGTGTTCCCGAATTCTCCCCTCCACCGGGCAGGATTCCTGCCGCGGTGCAGGTAGGCGCTCTTTCTCAAGAAAAGCCAGTGGAAAGGGCCATTGTTTCTTCTACCACAGAATGAGCAACGTTTGTGAGCCAGGGCAGGAAGATGCCCGCTGACCCATCAGCATCTTTTGTCATGACTGACCAGAAACTCAGAGGAGGAGAAGAGACAAATATTCACAGCTTCTCTTGTCTCCTCATCACACTGGATCTACTATGTCCACATGTTCTGTGGGTTCATGTGACCTACCAGATTTATTTATTTATGTTCACAGACCAATAGTGAAGCATGGAATAAAACAAACACAAGTTCCAGAGTAACATAATAGGACATTCCAAGGAAACCATAAAATGTGTTAACCATGGTAAACATAACTAACCAATAAAACTCAAAGGTAACAGTATTTAAGTCCAAAAACATTTCTTAATAATAATATCTAGTTTTAAAATCCTACAAGACCAAACTTGCCACAAATTTTAATTACACAGGCACAGAACTATGCCACATGCCTCACGATACTGGGGTTTTCATGTGACCTACCTTAGACTGCACGCTGCCCAGAATAGAGAACGCTTACTTTCTAACAAGGAAAGTGACATGCAGACAGCAAAATTTAAAAATGAACACTTATCCATACAAGCTTACAAATTAACTTTTGTCTACACCATCATACATGCTTAACAAATATGATTCATTCTTAAAAATTAAAGGAGTCAGTCTTGGATACATACAGGAGAAAGAGAGGTATAAATAAACAATACACGTGGAAGAAGTCCTTGAACCCTCAAGTAGCTACATCTTGGTGGACCAGGGCAGGCAAGGTGTAGAATAAAACATGTTTTGCCACCAGCATTCTAGGATGCCAGTCAGCAGAAGGACTCTGTCCAGGCTTGGCACACCTACGGTGAGGGGGAAGCGAACGCCGCAATAACAATGTGAAAATGAGGGGCTTTCAAAAGCCATGCATAAAATGCACTTATCTCTCCAACTTTTGATTTAAGAAAACCTTTAGGAATATGGTTGGTATAATACGGTATGCAGAAAATTAGAATTTAAAAAATTCAGATTATCATTCCTAGAAATATGACTATGCTGATATGAATAGTTTTGAAAGACTGAGGAGAATTCACATTCCACACATTACGAAGACAAACTGGAGTTTTCCCTTAAGTCCATATTCAAGAGGAAAAGATAGCCTAATAAGGGAGCCACTGTGATTTCAGCGCCTGATTAATCATCTGGCAGACCCAGTTTCAAAAGCACAGTCTGCTACGGAAGTTTACTGGGTGACCTCAGGCCATTCACTAACCTACCTCGCAGCACTGTTGTTACGAAGATAAAACAGAGGAAAGGAGAATGACGCTGTAAGTATCTTCAAGTCCCCACAGGGAAGAAAAACAGGGTATAAATATCAAAATAAATAAAATAATTCCTTGGCCAATGAATATGAATGGTACCCGTGGTATGTCATTCTTTGAAACTCACACTCAATCAGAGGCTGACTGGTCATCTACATGTGGCCTTTTTGCTGCTACTTGCACTCCTAATGGCAGTGGGGTTTTTCCCCAAGCTTCCTCACACCACTGTTGTCCATTTATTACATTTCTATGGTTTTCTTAGCATTCATGCGTTTTCAATCTACCTTTAATCCCATGTGTCCTGCAGTTAGGCAGTCAAAGCACCTTTGCTTTCCCTGAGAAAGGTTTCCTGTGCTTCAAATAGTGTCCCCTTTTGCACCGTTTTCTCTCATGGGTGCCATTTCTCCCAAATATGAGGAAACAGAGGATGAAACATTGCTGAACAAAAGATCCGTTAATGCTGCGCTACAGCAGCAGCGGTCACAGTAATGGGGAAACCAGAAGACAGTATTGCCATGAGTAAGATACGTACAATATAGGAGTGAATACATACAGTATAGGATTGGGCTGTAAGCCACTATAGCTGTTTTGGATCTCTAGGCAGATCCAATTCTTGCTAAATTGTCTCCCTTTGGCACGGGTAGCCTTGGCAGGAAAGGATGGCTTGCAATGAAGAGATGCGGATGAGTTAACAAGCTGGTCGATGACTATGCCAAGAAAAATACCACTGAGCTGTAATCCTGTCAAATGAGCCTGCTAGGAATCTGCCAGCACTGCTAAGCATGTTCTACAACAGTGAAATTGAATCAGTGTGAAGTCAGTGGAAAACACCAAATGCTTCATGGTAGCACACAGTGGCGATCTCACACATTTTTTTCATGTTTCTCCACATAAAAGCCAAATAGCCAACTGGGAATCCATACCACAACTCAACCACCTTTACAAATCTCAAGTTTCATGCCCAAGGTCTGAAACTCATGTCCTTTTACGTAGAAAATAAATAAACTGTCAGAAGGAGGAGGCAGGAGAGGGAGGATCCCTGCTGTGTATTGCAATGGGGGGGGGGGCATCCATCCTTGCTTCAGACAATGTGGTGGGAAAGGGAGAAACAGAAAATGCCTTGTGCCTACCATTTTAAAGTCCCACCCCTTCCTTCATGGCAAAATGTACAAGCTGTTGTCAAATTTCCAAACTGGGCATTTTGTTGCAAGATGCGAACATTCTGGGACAAGCACAAAAGGGGCAGTTTCCTCTTAGGCTCTCTCTCCTCTGCAATTTCAGCCTGAACGACCTTTTGAACATATCCCACGTTGTGCTCCCCTGCAAACCTAGCACAAATATTCCACAGGTGGCCACGTGGAAATTCTTATGTACTCCTTCTGCACAAGAATGTGAAGGTTTGGGAAATGAATCCCATGGTGGACAGGACCACTCCGGTCACAAGCTAAGCCACACACAGGGAACTTATCACTCATAGAAAACAATAGTTTGTCCTAAGGATTCTTCTCCTGAAATCGAGTTGGGATGAAAGGGCAAGAAACAATACAGTAATCCGCATAAATCTGGTGTGTAGTCTCTGTGGTGTAGAGGTAAAGAGAGGTGGATTTTAATCTGGAGAACCGGGTTTGATTCCCCACTCCTACATATGAAGTCAGCTGGGTGATCTTGGGCTAGTTACAGTTCTCTCAGACCTCTTCAAGCCCCACCTACCTCACAAGAAGTCTGTTGTGAGGAAAAGCAGGAAAGGAGTTTGTAAGTCACTTTAAGACTCCTTATGGTTGAGACAAGTGGGATATAAATCCAAACTCTTCTTCTTCATCTTCTACATCAATGAAAGATCTCTGTCAAGGAGTATTCAACACATCCAGGTCTTGACAAGAGTGTAAAAGAATGTCTCCCCCTGCCTCAGGATTCTATTTCCCTGGCATATCACTCCACCCCAGAGGCGTAGCAAGGGGGGAAAGCGCTGGTGCACCGGTGCGTCCTCCACCCTGTCCCGCCCCCGCAGGGACGAGAGCCTGGTGCATCACACACACACCCCACCCCCTTGGAGCTACGCCTCCCTCCTTCTGTTCTACGTATATGTACTACACACGGATGCACACACAAGACAGGAAGCTCAACCGCAGTCAGAGAAGCACTGCCCTAAGGCAGCTTCCATAGAACACATAATTTATGATGGCCCTGTTCTCTCACACACTCTCATACACACACACAAACACACACACACACACATTTAGAATGAGATGATAGAGATCTAAGGCACTAGAATGAACTGCACAACTTCAAAGCAGAAGGTGGGGAGGAGATCATAAAAGATCACATTTTGGAACATCGGCACACATTAAGAGCTCCCTGCCAACAGAAATTCAGCATCGCAAGGAAAGAGAGCAGGTAGAATGGGCTCCTCCATGTTAACAGAAAGCTTTGTTTCCTCACTGTTTAAATCAGTGTGGACTCTTTCACAACACTCCCAACACTTCTTTGCATCAGAACTGCCAAAAATCATAGGAAAGCAAAGCAATTTTGCTCAGCTTGGGAAATGAAGGCAGCTCTAAATTGCAGCTCCATTCAGGGAAGGTTAACCTCTTATGGGTGGTGGGCCTCAGGAAGTCTTGTAGCAGAGACCCGGTCAGGATCCCTCTGTCCAAGCACTTCTGGGTAACAAAGGAGAAGATTTTTCAACAAGATTTTTTTCTTTGCTAACACTTAACACTCCCAATACCAAGGGGTAACGCCAGTCATTCACAAACAAAAGGATTTTATCTAAGGCTACTGATCGCCAGATGTTCAAAAGCCAGCCCATCTTTCTGCAATTGTTTTAAATCACTTGAAGAAACTTGCTCTTTTTGCGAGACATTTACATTGCTTGAGATTTTGTGCTTCAGGGTGTTTTGATTTTGGTTTTGTTGGATTTTGGATCTAGGGGCAGAAGTCACATTCACATCTTCAAGGGAAGAATGAGTCATGCATTGTAAGGTACAGGGAGACAGATGTGGCTGTATCTTTTCATATTTAGGTTGTGTAGGAGGCTTCAGCTGCATCAATGTATCACATGGATACAATGAGGCTAGCACTGGAAACACCCCCAGACCTGTAAGATCTAGTAAGATCTGTAAGATCAAAACTGGAAATAGTTCCTGCAGATTTTCAGATAGCTGTTAACATTGTTTTTAGATGGCATAGTATGATTTTTCTTTTGGAAACCACCTCAACCAGCTGCAGACAGAATAGTACAGAAACTTATTGGTCAACAAAGAAAATAAACAAGATCTCAGCTCAGATCTTCTTGACTGATGTGCAGTTTGAATCTTTCATATGGGTGAGAGGTGGTGTTCCATTTTCAGGACTTCACCATACCTGGGATATAGCAAGAATGACTAGTCATAATTCAAAAAACGGGGATTTTTCATATGACTTCCCCATTCAGTCAGCTGGGGGCAGCCCCCTTTTTCATTCAATATCATCTATTTCTCTTCCTGACTACAGCACCCGTTCTGCCCAGGTCCCATGACCTCCAGTAAAGCCTTTTCAGTGGTCAAGGAGAACTCCGTCTCTCTTTCTCACCAGTAGAAAAGCTGGATGGATCCAATCCAGCATCTTCGCTCAACCAACAATTAAATCTTCCTGGTGTAATGACACCTTTGAGTGAAACCTGAGAAAAGCCACATTCCATCCAGGTCTCAGGTTACCAATTTTTATTTACACAATGGCTAAGCAGATCAGCAGGCAAGAGGACGGTAAATAAACAGCAGCCTTGTAATGAAACTCAAGGCGGCCCACAAACTCCTTCCCTTCCACTCCCCACAACAGACACCTTGTGAGGTAGACAGGCCTGAGCGAGTTCAGAGAGAACTGTGACTAGCCCATGGTCACCCAGTAGGCTTCATGTGTAGTAGCAGGGAAACAAATTCAGTTCATCAGATAAAAGTCTGCCATTCGTGTGGAGGAGTGGGGGAATCAAACCTGGTTTTTCAGATCAAAGTCCACTGCTCCTAACCACTACACCTTGCTGGCTACTAGTGCACTTTGTTGCCAGTTGCACTGCTTGGTCCTGTTCCTTCTCCATGTACTCTAGCCTACCTTTGGACATGGGGCTCAGGGAGTCTATGGGAGGTCATTTTGCCCAAAGTGTCTCACCCCAGAGCCCGCTTTGCAACAGACAATAAACCTGTCTAGGCTGCACCCCTCTGGCCTCCAGATTTTTTAATAAACTCCATGCATTTAGAGAATTAGCATGTCAGGATTCTCCTAAGTTAGAAACCTTCTCCTCTACAGGCATATTTTTATGTGACAGTATTTCTTTTGTACAGAACAGCATATTAACATGAGAAGCCTGAAGTAGTACAACCAGGATACATATCGCTCCACTCCAACAAGAACTAAGCCTAGGTCAACAGAATGCTCCCCCACCAACTTGGAGGAATTTTCATCCTACTGAAGCCAATCAGATTTCACAGGATTTCAGTTGTTCCACACTGTCCAAATTCTAGAGCCAATGCAGGGAGTTTTTAGCAGCCAGCCTTGGAGATAATAGATGAAAACCGCCTGTTCATTAAAATTACAGTGACTTCATTCCCTGTCGATTGTTCTCGTTAACAGAAAGCCAGACCCACAGCAAAAACGTTGTAGCAGAAAGTACACAGTGCAGAAAGTGGCGGAGAATTAATGCATGATAGCCAAACCCTAAATTCTGGTAGCCCAAGTTGGACAAAATTATGTAACTGCGTTCAATACTAGTAGTTTTTGTCTGATAAAAAGAGGTGCCCATATGCTTGTCAATCATCCCAGTGACTTCACAATCAATAGCTGAAGTACTGGAAGGTGGGAACAGATTTGCTTTTTAGTGAGGGACTGCAAGTTTATTCACTGTACTTTAAAGAAAAGAGCTTCTGGAGAGTTTTTAAAACAATTTTTAAAAATCTAGAGAAACCTGGAAATTCCCCCCCCCCTTTCATCCTGAGTCTATGGCCTTGCATCTTTCACAACCACGAAGACTAGAAACACACATTCCACGCCTCAAGTGACATTCTGCCTTATCTGTGCCTTCCAAAGGAATTGTGCTGTACAAACTACCCAAAAGCTTTACTGCTAAGTGCTACAGTTGAGATCTGGATGTTTGCTTGCCCTTCTGTACTCTTTGAGGTTTGAATTGAACGAATGGGCAGACCTCTGAATATGTCAATCAACCAGAGCTCCTGTGGGAAGTCAAGATTTTCATTCTGCCCAGACTCTCAGTCACCATATGCAACTGGGACCTGGTCTGCTGCAAAACTACAGACAGCTAAAAAAAGAAAGGGGAAGAAAAAAACCAGACAATTTCCAAGGGCTTTCATTAAGCATGGTTCTCTAACAGGCAACCACCTGGCCACACGTAAGTAAGCAAGGACCTCCAGTCAGACAGAACAATCTGTCACAAAGTGAGTAGTGGCAGGCCCATCTACCTCGTTTGTGATTTTTTTTCAAAACACACTTCTTTCAAAATCATGTTCAGCTGTCAGGCCCCAAGCTCCTTTCTTGCAAGCTCGCATAATGCTCTCCGCCAGGATGTAAGAGCCACCTGTTCAGTTATTCACCTGAACACAAAACAGCTCTTTCTCCTTCATGAAGCTTCTGGCATCAAGGTGGATTCAGAGAGGCAGGGCAGATACACTTATCACATTCATGGGGATAGGCATATTTGAAACCAGTAGATGGATGCAATGGGCATTTGGTTTCATTTCTGCCTTAGAGAGGTAGCAATAATCTCTCCCACCATCATTTTATGGACACCAAAAGGTTCATCTGCATATACATCACAGTCATGGAGCAGGGTTCCCAAACTGAACCACACTTATATACTAAAGAGAACCAGTGTGGTGTTGTGGTTAAGAGCTGTGGGCTGTAATCTGGAGAACTAGGTTTGACTCCCCACCCTTCCACATGTGCAGTGGACTCTTATCTGGGGAACCAGATTTGTTTCCCCATTCCTGCACATGAGCCCTGCTGGTTGACCTTGGGCTAGTCACTTCTTTCGGAACTCTCTCAGCTCCACTTGCCTCACTAGGTGTCTGTTGTAGGGAGAGAAAGGAAAGGACTTTGGTAAGCTGCTTTGAGACTCCTTATGATTGAGAAAAGCAGGGCATAAATCCAAACTCTTCTTCTTCTTCTTCCAGAAAGAACATGGATAAAATCCAGCATGATGCAGTGGGCAGAGTACTTGTCCTGGACCCAAATCCACTGCTGTATTAGAGGGTATCTGATTAGGCATTCAAATTCCCACAACTGTAACTCCATGCTACACTGTTGCCAGGTATGTTGCCCAGCTGAGTCAACAGATGTGGTCTGGGACCTACATGCTACCCAGATGTACATGTGCCTGATTTGGATCGAAGTGCAATATTTAGTAAAGAGGGCCTAACCCAGTAGCCATTTCCTGACCAAAAATGGTCTAGGAGAGCTGCTGGAACTTCTGTGTTTTGATGAGTTACACATTAAGTTCCCCCAGCAAAACAAGTAACTGTTCCTGGGAAATTTTCAGCTGGGGGAAATGGCAAGGGAGAGGAAACTGAAGCCCCTCTCACTACTCTCACAATCTGACACAGACCTGGATTGGACAAAACTCCCAGGCACATTTGTCAAACCAGCTCAGGGACATACGTGGGGGAAAATGTAACATGTAGTCTGACCCTCCACCATAAATGTCTGTGGGTCAGGCATTCTCAATCTAACCTACCTCATAGGATTGTCATGAGATATCCTGGAAGGGCTGACAACCATATACATACCCAGCATGGCGTAGTGGTTAAAAGTAGGTGGACTCTAATCTGGCAAGCAGCGTTTGATTCTCCACGCCTCCACATGAGCGCAGGACTCTTTTGAACTGGATTTGTTTCCCCGTTCCTACATACGAAGCCTGCTGGGAGACTTCAGGCTAATCATAGTTGTTCAGAATTCTCTCAGTCTCACCTACCACACAAGGTGTCTGTTGTGGGGAGAGGAAGGGAAGGAGTTTGAAGCCGCTTTGAGAATCCTTCAAGGTAGAGGAGGCTTGTTCATATATCCATGCCGATCACCTGACAACTCACCTTTTGAGGACAGAACCCTAACATTTTTCATCATCTTCAGGGATTCGAGCTGTAATTCATAAACTATTCAACAGGCACCAGTTTTAATCAGGAGCTGATTTTATAAGGTGAAGCTTATGAGTTTAGGGATTTTTGTTTTTATAACTATCTGAGGCAATTCTCATTCAAGCTGTAAACAGAAGC